>NC_140988.1:45256613-45864113 GCF_052327205.1 Somniosus microcephalus
CCTCCCCCCCCACCTCTCTCTCTCTTCCCTCCCCCCCACCCTCTCTCTCTCTTCCCTCCCCCCCCACCCTCTCTCTCTCTTCCCTCCCCCCACCCCTCACTCTCCCCCCTCTCCCCCACCCTCTCACTCTCCCCTCCCCCCACCCTCTCTCTCTCCCCCTCCCCCACCCACTCTCTCTCCCCTCCCCCCCCCTCTCTTTCTCCCCCCACCCTCTCTCTTCCCTCCCCCCACCCTCTCTCTCTCCTCCCCCACCCCCCCCACCCTCTCCCCTCTCTCCCCTCCCCCCCACCCTCTCCCTCTCCCCCCCCCACCCCCCCCACACCCACCCACCCCTCCCTCCCACCCCTCTCATCCCCTCCCCACCCTCTCTCACTCTCCCCTCCCCCCACCCTCTCTCTCTCTCCCTCCCCCCCACCCTCTCTCTCTCCCCTCCCCACCCACACTCTCTCTCCCCTCCCCCCCACCCTCTCTCTCTCTCCCCTCCCCCCCACCCTCTCTCTCTCTCCCCCTCCACCCCTCTCACTCTCCCCTCCCCACCCTCTCTCTCTCTCCCCTCCCCCCACCCCTCTCTCTCTCTCCCCCTCCCCCCACCCTCTCTCTCTCTCCCTCCCCCCCACCTCTCTCTCTCTCTCCCCTCCCCCACCCCTCTCTCTCCCCTCCACCCCCCCCTCTCTCTCTCCCCCTCCCCCCACCCTCTCTCTCTCTCCCCTCCCTCCCCCCCACCCTCTCTCTCTCTCTCCCCCTCCCCCCACCCTCTCTCTCTCCCCCCTCCCTCCCACCCTCTCTCCCCCCTCCCTCCCACCCTCTCTCTCTCCCCTCCCTCCACCCTCTCTCTCTCCCCCCACCCTCTCTCTCTCCCCCCCCACCCTCTCTCTCTCCCCTCCCCCCACCCTCTCTCTCTCCCCTCCCCTCACCCTCTCTCTCCCCTCCCCTCACCCTCTCTCCCCTCCCCCACCCTCTCTCTCTCCCCCACCTCTCTCTCTTCCCTCCCCCCACCCTCTCTCTCTCTCTTCCCTCCCCCCCACCCTCTCTCTCTCTTCCTCCCCCCACCCTCTCTCTCTCTTCCCTCCCCCCCACCCTCTCTCTCTCTTCCCTCCCCCCACCCTCTCTCTCTCTTCCCTCCCCCCCACCCTCTCTCTCTCTTCCCTCCCCCCCACCCTCTCTCTCTCTTCCCTCCCCCCACCCTCTCTCTTCCCCCCCACCCTCTCTCTTCCCCCCCCTCTCTCTTCCCCCCACCCTCTCTCTCCCCCCCACCCTCTCTCTTCCCCCCCCCACCCTCTCTCTCCCCTCCCCCCCACCCTCTCTCTCCCCTCCCCCCCACCCTCTCTCTCCCCTCCCCCCCACCCTCTCTCTCCCCTCCCCCCCACCCTCTCTCTCTTCCCTCCCCCCCACCCTCTCTCTCTTCCCTCCCCCCCACCCTCTCTCTCTTCCCTCCCCCCCACCCTCTCTCTCTCTTCCCTCCCCCCACCCTCTCTCTCTCTTCCCTCCCCCCCACCCTCTCTCTCTCTTCCCTCCCCCCCACCCTCTCTCTCTCTTCCCTCCCCCCCACCCAATACAATACAATACAATACAAATCGCTTTATTGGCATGATAAGGTACATCTTATGTTGCCAAAGCATCAAAATACATTTATGGTTGAACACATAAACGCGGTTCCATTCATACAGTGTATAAACAGGTATATCCCTGAGTTTATAAATATATTTTCGCCTTGTTTATATATACTCTTGTCTTAGTTTACTGGTTGTCCCTCTGTTCATGGCAAGCTGTAACATAGTGTGCCGCCAGTGTTACACAGCTTCTCTCCTCCCCCAGTAGGAATGGGAGTTTTTGGTTGTCAGTCAGATTTCTGAATTCAGGGCATATTTGTGAGAATTTTTGATAGAAATTCTCTCTGATGCCCTGATATTTTCCACAGGCTGTGAGGAAGTGCATCTCTGTCTCAACTACTCCCTGACTGCAGTGAGAGCATATCCTGTCTTCTCTTGGCAGCCTGGTCTGCCTTTTTCGATCGCTAGGCTATGTTCGCTAAGTCTGTACGTTGTCAAGGTTCTTCTCAGTTTGTTATCCTTTACCATGGTCAGGTAATCAGCTATGTTGTATTGTCTGTTTAGGGCCAAGTAGCAATTGAGTTTGCTTTGGGTTTTTGTTGTTTCTGCCCAATATGACAGATATTTTTCCTTTTGCTTAGCGACGATTGTGTTGGGTCGAATTCTTTGTGTTACCCTGTCACTGTCCTGGGGCTGGTTATTGTTAGTATTGTTATTAGTTACTTTATTGAGTCCCAGGACTAGTTGACTGAGGGTATTCTTCTTTATGGTCAGCTCTTGGCATTTCAGGGCGTCGTAGTGATAGCATTGGGGGTTGCTCATTTGTAGGTGATTCCAAAATTTGGTGGCTCTTTTTTGGATAGTGATTATTAATGGGTATTGGCCTAGTTCCGCCCTGCATGCGTTGTTTACTGTTTTCCTTTGAGTCCGGAGGATACTTTTACAGAATTCCGCATGTAGGATCTCAATTGGGTGTTTGTCCCATTTTGCAAAATCTTGTTGTGTTAGTGGTCCCCAGACCTCACTGCCATAGAGTGCAATTGGTTCAATTACTGATTTGAAAATTTTGAGCCAAATGCTAATTGGGATTTCTATTTGGATTGATTTTTTGATGGCATAGAAAGCCCTTCTTGCTTTCTCTTTCAGTTCATTCACAGCCAGTTTGAAGTTTCCCGTAGAACTGATTTTTAAGCCCAAGTATGTGTAGTGAGTGGTTTGTTCAATTTTGGTTGTTCCTACTGTGAAATTTATTGTGGGTCCATGTTGTTTGGATCTTTGCTGGAACACAAGGACTTTGGTTTTTTGGGGATTTATTGTCAGGGCCCAAGTCTGGCAGTACGACTCCAGCAGGTCCAGGTTCTGCTGTAGACCCTCCTTAGTTGGTGACAGCAGAACCAGGTCGTCGGCATAGAGGAGGAATTTAACCTTGGATTCATATAGGGTGAGGCCGGGTGCTGTAGATTGTTCAAGTAGTTTTGCCAATCCATTAATGTAAATATTAAAGAGTGTCGGTGAGATTGGCGAGCCCTGCGTCACCCCCCGCCCCTGTGGGAAGTATTTTGTTTGTTTGTCTCCAATTTTAACTGCACATTTATTGTTTGTATACATTGATTTAATTACATCATATGTTTTACCTCCTACCCCGCTTTCGATAAGTTTCAGGAATAAACCGTCATGCCAGATGGAGTCGAAAGCCTTCTGGAAATCTACAAAGCATGCGTAGATTTTGCTTTTGTTATGGTGAACGTGTTTGTCAATTAGGGTCTGTAGGGTGAAGATATGATCGGATGTTCTATAGTTTGGCAGGAATCCAATTTGGCTTTTACTCAAGACATTGTGCTCTTCAAGGAAGTTTATAAGTCTTTTGTTTATGATGCTACAGAATACCTTCCCCAGGTTACTGTTTACACAGATGCCTCGATAGTTGTTTGGGTCGATTTTGTCCCCACTTTTGTATATGGGTGTTATGAGTCCTTTGTTCCAGATGTCAGGGAAATAACCGACACTCAGAACCAAGTTGAAGAGTTTTAGGATAGCCAGTTTCAGTTTGTCGTCTGCGTGTTTAATCATCTCGTTTAGTATGCCGTCTGTCCCGCAAGCTTTTCCTGGTCGCAGGTCCTTGAGTTTTTCAAGAAGTTCTTTTTCTGTTATTATGGCGTCTAGCGGGTTTTGGTTATCTTTTATGGCCATTTCAAGCTTTTCAAGTTTTTTGCGTATTTGGTGTTGCTCTGGTCCTAGTGTGTTTTTCTGGTATAATTTTTCAAAGTGGTTTACCCATGTGTCCCCATTTTGAATGGACAAATCGTCGTGTTGTTTTTTGTGTAGTGTTTTCAAGTTGTCCCAGAAACAATTCGACTCAATGGATTCCTCCATGGAGCTGAGTGTATTCTTAATAAATTGCTCTTTTTTGGTCCTGAGTGTGTTTCTGTATTGTGTTAGCGTCTGACAATAAGTAAGGCGTAATTCCTCGTTTTCTGGATGTCTGTGTTTTTGGTTTGATAGTTTTCTAAGTTTTTTCCTCATGTTATGGCAATCATGGTCAAACCATTTTTCATAGTTTTTTGTTTTGGGTTTGTTCTTGCAAGCTTTCAAGTTTGCATTTGTTGCCAAATTATCAAAAATATTGTTTAGTTTACTAACTGCCCGGTTTACGCCTTCTTTATTGTGAGTGTATATGTTATCCAGAAAGGTGTCTAAGAGAGCTTGAGTTGATGCATTGCTAATTGTTTTCTAGTATTTTTCCGTGTCGTTTTTGGCCCATCTGTACGATTTTTTGGTGTTGTACAGTTTACTGGGTTGTGTTTCTATGTTGTTTGTTTCTGTCTTTTTGAGAAACATAGTAATTTGACTGTGATCTGACAGTGTTGTTTGTGGTTTGACTGTGAATGCTCTGAAAGAGGATGGGTCCAAGTCTGTAATCATATAGTCTACTGTGCTGCAGCCAAGAGGTGAGCAGTAGGTCGATCTTCCTAGGAGGTCTCCTATGAACCTACCATTGACAATGTACAGACCCAGGTTTCGACAGAGCTGTAGTAGCTGTTTACCGTTGGTATTTGACTGCTTGTCGCAGTTATGCCACCCTCTCTCTCTCTTCCCTCCCCCCCACCCTCTCTCTCTCTTCCCTCCCCCCCACCCTCTCTCTCTCTTCCCTCCCCCCCACCCTCTCTCTCTCTTCCCTCCCCCCACCCTCTCTCTCTCTTCCCTCCCCCCCACCCTCTCGCTCGCTCTCTTCCCTCCCCCCCACCCTCTCGCTCGCTCTCTTCCCTCCCCCCCACCCTCTCTCTCTCTTCCCTCCCCCCCACCCTCTCTCTCTCTTCCCTCCCCCCCACCCTCTCTCTCTCTTCCCTCCCCCCCACCCTCTCTCTCTCTTCCCTCCCCCCCACCCTCTCTCTCTTCCCTCCCCCCCACCGTCTCTCTCTCTTCCCTCCCCCCCACCCTCTCTCTCTTCCCTCCCCCCACCCTCTCTCTCTCTTCCCTCCCCCCACCCTCTCTCTCTCTTCCCTCCCCCCCCACCCTCTCGCTCGCTCTCTTCCCTCCCCCCCACCCTCTCTCTCTCTTCCCTCCCCCCACCCTCTCTCTCTCTTCCCTCCCCCCCACCCTCTCTCTCTCTCTTCCCTCCCCCCCACCCTCTCTCTTCCCTCCCCCCACCCTCTCTCTCTCTTCCCTCCCCCCCACCCTCTCTCTCTTCCCTCCCCCCCACCCTCTCTCTCTTCCCTCCCCCCCACCCTCTCTCTCTCTTCCCTCCCCCCCACCCTCTCTCTCTCTTCCCTCCCCCCCACCCTCTCTCTCTCTTCCCTCCCCCCCACCCTCTCTCTCTCTTCCCTCCCCCCACCCTCTCTCTCTCTTCCCTCCCCCCACCCTCTCTCTCTCTTCCCTCCCCCCACCCTCTCTCTCTCTTCCCTCCCCCCCACCCTCTCTCTCTCTTCCCTCCCCCCACCCCTCTCTTCCCTCCCCCCCACCCTCTCTCTCTTCCCTCCCCCCACCCTCTCTCTCTCTTCTCCCCCCACCCTCTCTCTCTCTTCTCCCCCCACCCTCTCTCTCTCTTCCCTCCCCCCCCACCCTCTCTCTCTCTTCCCTCCCCCCCCACCCTCTCTCTCTCTTCCCTCCCCCCCCCACCCTCTCTCTCTCTTCCCTCCCCCCCACCCTCTCTCTCTCTCTTCCCTCCCCCCCCACCCTCTCTCTCTCTTCCCTCCCCCCCTCGCCTTTGGTCCGGCCCGACTTACCCGAGCTCAGCTGCCGCTGCGGCCCGCCGCCGCTCACCGGAGCTCAGCTGCCGCTGCGGCCGATTTGTTACTCCAGGCCCCGCCATCCGCCCGCTCTCCGGGGCAAGGTAAGAGCCGGGCTCCGGCCCCACACCGCCAGGGATCAGCACCCGAGGAACCCGCCCAACATGAACGAAGACCCTCCTTACCTGTCAGGCGTGCGCCGGGCCTCTTCCCCCGCGCATTCAGGAGGCGCGAGCTGGTTTCAAGACGGCCGGGGTAACCCGCCCCGACTGAGAGCCGCAGCGGGCTCCATTGCCGGGGTTTCCTTTTTTTTTCTTTTTCAAGACGCCGCGTCTCAGCTGCTCCTGCTGCGCGCGCACCCTGACCCTCGTGGCTGACGCCGTTGCCCCGGGTAACGTGACGCGGGGGGTGGTGAGGAGCTTAGCAGAAGCCCTAGCTCGGGCCTGGCTGGGCAAGAAAGTCCCAGGCTTTCAGGCCTAACAAAAAAACGGGAAAAGGTAGGAAAAAGAATGTTCAGTTTAGAAAAAATATTTACAAATGAATGAAGTTTTTTTTAAAACAATTTAATAAATTCAATTTTATTTTGCTGGAAATGTATATTTGAAAAGAAAGACGCAGAAAGCAGGAAAAAGAATGGAAGCAAGATGGCGGCCACTCACCTCGGTTCAGAAGGATAAGGCCCGCCCACACACGCACCGAAGTCACTCGACACTCAACTGTAGGATGGCATGCGCCAGGAACCCGCCGTACGATTGGTCGACCTCGACGTCACATGGTCGCTAATGAGATGCTAATGAGCGGAACGCTGAACGTTTTTGGATACCGCGGGCGCGATTTTTGTCCGACCGAAATGTAAATACGCCTATGACCGGTCCGGAATCGCAAGCTTTCTTTTGAGGCGACGCGCGCGTCGGTACGCTCTATAACTTTCAAACGTATAGAACACAGACAGACATCGGGACAGACAGAAGAGCCGCTTTATATATATAAGATAATAATAGATAATAGATAGATAGATTTATAGTTAAATAGGAGGCTTATTACAATTTGAGAAGCAGAGAAGACAAGTTGGTTAGAGAGTACTGGTTTATTTGTAGGACAGGCTGAGGAGCAGGAAGAGGCCAAACTGAAGTGCAATAGTGCCAACACTGGTGGGAGAGCATAATTACAGCACAAGTTTGCACAGGCAGATTCCATTATAAATCTAGATGTTTCACTTCTGAGCATCAAAAGTATATAAAAAAAGAAAGAGAACCAGTCAGTTCCTGCTAGACTTTCGGATCTTGATAATCTGACCTCTACCCCTGGGCAGAAGCTAGGAATTTACAAGCAGCTGCCACTCTACATAAACCTCCGTCAACAATGAGCCTCTGATTGACTTCAGGATGTGCCTTTTTATACCAAATCCATGCAAGGAGTAGCAGAGCAGTAATTTAAAGAGATAGGCCACCATAGAAAATATATTTGTCAATGTGCATCTAAATATACAATAGCAATGTGTATGTGTGTGTACTTCCTTGAGACTAAAAAAAAGGGACAATCAGATTGAAAATAGGTCCACCTCAGTAGCTAATAATCACAACTCCAGAAACCAGACTACCCATAAGCAATGGCAGGGAAATAGGCTCGTAGATGTATGAATTAAGAAAACCTTTTATTTTGCTTCATATATTTTAGGGAGGTATGGTATTTTACTCCTCCTTGTTACGTCTATCCCTCCTACCATGCAACCGGGAGTGGGCCTTTGGCGTAGCGGTAGTATCCCCGCCGCTGGGCCAGAAGGTGTACGGTTTCGAACCCCGCTCCAGACAGTCCCGGCAAGTGGAGTCGGAGCTCCGGCTCTGAATTCTGGGTTGACAACCAGCGGGATACTTGTGTCCGTGGGTGTGGGTGGCCCCCACCCTCGTATGGGTTGTGGGAGCCTATAAAACCCTCCCGCCATAGGACTAACCACCCTAATGGCTGGTATGAAGATGGTTACGGTCACGGAAGGAGCGTTTAATGCGGCCAGAAATCCTTCCACTACTTCATACTGTTCCCCAAAGGGAACAGTGTGTAGACACGAAAAGAAGAAGACCATACAACCATTCCCTGATGATGTCAATGCTGCCGTGTTAGTGCCTGCAATGAATTCCACAACCATCCCAGTTTGGCTCCCACCTATTCTCCTTTCCCTCTCCCAATACAAAGAAATACTTCTCAATCACTCAACACTGTTCATTAGGGCTCCACCACATAGGGAATTGCACATAAAAACTGCTTATGATAAATAAACTGTTAAGCAATCTATGAGGTGTCAGATATGTCAGTAATGTAAACATCAGGATATAAATGCAAATCTGTGCTAAGTCTTGTTTATTTCCAGTGAGATTTGATGATTATAGTTTTAGGGGAAAATATCCATTAGTTTCATGCGTTTCACTGTGGAGATCAAACAGAACTATTAGTTTCACTATATTATTTGGCAATAATTTAATATTGATAATTTAGTAACTTACAAAATATGTTGAATATTTATAAAGAGTTACTGTACTTTAATACAGATTGCATTGTCCTATATATTCAGTCTTGTATTTTTTTTTAAAATTTTGAATTTCCTATTTAAAGCCTTTATACTCCCTGGCATGCAAATTAATCTTTTCAACAAGACTTACTGCACCCTGTTCAAAGATAGCTTTGCCAAAAACAACGATATCCTGTCTACAAGAGGAACAGGTAATTGATATTCTCCTGCCATGATACACTTGCTGTGAGTGAATCAAATGAAACAAGACAGCTAACAAATTAATTCAAATGAGCTAACCTATATTATTTTACCGCAAATCGGCTAAATCATTTTTAAAATTAAAATTTGTAAAACATGACTTGTTCTATTTGTGGCATTCTTCACTGACATGAGATATTTCTTTTCTCCTGTTTTGTGGTTTCTTTTTCTTTTAAATATTTTTACATGTAACAATTGCAAGAATTTGTGTGATATGGGTTTGAGGTGCAATCCATCATACTACTGACTTCTCCGTCTCAGCTGAGTAACTGAGGAAAAGTTAGCATGTGGCTTTTTTTTGCACCTATCAGCTATCTCAGAGCAGGTAGCCCAGCCACCCTGTGACTGGCAGGTAGACTGGAAGATGTGAAGAAAATTATAGAGAGAGCCATACTTTCACATACAAAGAGCTACTGACATTAGAAAAATATTAGCAGCAATGTTTATAGTCAGCAACAGTGATAACAATTACAAATCCATTTAAAGAGATGGAGCTGCATTTGTTTGTATAAGGTACATACAATAAAATGGGTCATTTTTGCATCAAAATGTGTGCATATCATGCTGTATGAGTGACACTTGTCAGGTTTAGATTAACCTGTTACGTGTTCTAGTCAAGCTGCACCTTGAATTCTGTGTTCAGTCCTGGTCACCATGGCACAAAGGAAAAACCAAGCCCTAGATGCAGTGCAGGGAAAGACCACAAGACTGATCCTTAGTGTCAGAGGGCTGAGCTATGAAGAAAAATTAGAAAAACTTGGACTCTTCATCCTTGAAAGAAGGCAAATGAGAGAGGTCACCTTGCAGAGGTATACAAGATATTAAGTGAAATAGAAAAAGTTAATCCTGAGCACCAATTCAATTCCAGACCCAACTCCAGACCCACAGCAATGTGGTTGACTCTTAACTGCCCTCTGAAATGGCCTAGCAAGTCACTCAGTTGTAACTAACTGCTATGAAACAAAATAATAAGAATGAAACCTGACGGACCACCCGGCATTGACCTCGGCACCGGCTACAGACACGGCAACAGCACACCCAGCCCAGTCAACCATGCAAAGTCCTCCTCACCAACATCTGGGGACTTGTGCCAAAATTGGGAGAGCTGTCCCACAGACTAGTCATGCAGCAGCCTGACATAGTCATACTCACAGAATCATACCTTTCAGCCAATGTCCCAAACTCCTCCATCACTGTCCCACCGGCAGGACAGACCCACCAAGGGTGGTGGCTAGGGTTGCGAAGGGGTGGAAAGTTTCCGGTAAATTTCTGGTAATTTTCCATGGGAAGTTTAGCTTGGGAATTTTGCCCCAAAAAGCACATGCTAGCATAATATTGTTTTTTTTGTATTTCTTTCATTTTTCTCACAGGTCCTCTCTTAAAATTACTAACAGAGATGGAATCTTAATTATTAAGGAATTTCTTAATCAATATATGTTTATCTTCTTACTTGGCTTGTTTTAATAATTACAAGTTTTGTGTGTGACTATGAACAAATGTGTCCTGATTGGTTGGATGAGTGGATGAGCGATTAGCTCCCTCTATTGGTGATGTAGCGTCGTGCGTGCACAGGTCATGCTTCCATCGCATGGAGCATCAGGAAAAATGTACTCACCCTGTTGCAATCGTGCTGATCGACCGCAGTTCGACACAGAGACGAATGCCCTTTATTTCTCTGCATAGAACAATGCCACATTTACCGTTGGATGTGTGGAAGCATTTTACCCCAGGCATTAAAGATGGAAAGACTGTGTACATGTGCAAAACACTGTACAAAGCCATATGTAAAGAATGGCACAAAGATGCAGCAGCATTTATCCAAATGCAACAACTTCACTCAAAGCTCACAGCAGTCAGCCCAGAGTTCCTCTGCTTCCATTCAAGAAGATGATGGTTCACATTCAGCATCAGGCTCCTTATCATCAGCAACCCCTGGCCCACTTGGAAGGTTCTTTGATACAATGGATAACCATAGCCAGAAGAATGCAGATGAGTGCCTTGCTCGAGCTGTATATGCAACAGGCTCACCCCTCATGCTCACAGCCAATGTGTACTGGAAGAGATTTTTCAAAGTTATTCGCCCTGCATACTGTCCTCCCACCAGACATGCTTTGTCTACTTATTTGCTGGAGGCTGAGTATAACAGAGTCCAAGGAAAGCTCAAAGAAACGATAGAGATGGCAGATTGTGTTGCAGTTATCTCAGGTGGGTGGTCAAATGTACAAGGAGAGGGCATCATAAACGACATCGTCTCCACTCCTCTCCCAGTGTTCTTCAAGAGCCCAGACACGAAGGACAAAAGACTCACAGGCACATACATTGCTGATGAGCTGAAAGCGGTCATCAACGATCTTGGATCACAAAAGGTCTTTGCAGTAGTTGCTGACAATACTGCGAATATGAAGGTTGCTTGGGCTCAAGTGGAGGAGGCCTACCCTCATATTACGTCTATTGGGTGCGCAGCTCATGGGCTCAACCTGCTCCTCAAGGACATCATGGGTTTGAGAACCATGGAAACACTGTACAAGAGAGCCAAGCAAGTTGTTAAGTATGTCAGGGGAAAACAGGTAGTTGCAGCAACCTACAACTCCAAGCCAACGACAAAGAACAACACCATACTGAAGCTGCCCAGCAACACTAGATGGGGTGGCGTTGTCATAATGTACAACAGCCTTCTGGAGGGTAAGGAGTCGCTGCAAGAAATGGTAATATCCCAGTCTGGGGATATGGAAATCACCATCAAGAAAATACTGCTGGATGATGTGTTTTGGGAGAGAGTGGTTAGCAGCCTTAAACTACTCTCACCAGTAGCATCTGCAATTGCTCAGATTGAAGGAGATGACACTGTCTTGTCAGATGTTCTCAGGCTTTTTGCTGATTTAAAAGAACAAATCAGCATTGCCCTACCCACATCCCTGCTGCTCAAAGCAGAGGAGAAGGCAATTGTTCAATTCATACAGACGCGTCAAGAATTTTGTGTCAAATCGATTCATGTTGCAGCATACATGCTGGACCCAAAACATGTTGGGAGACCAATACTTTCTGGAGAACAGATCAACAGTGTGATTTCTACCCTCTCACGCCACCTCAATCTGGACGTGGGCAAAGTTCTGGGAAGTCTGGCAAAGTTCTCTACCAAGCAAGGTCTTTGGAATGGGGACGGGATATGGGAATCATGCAAGCATATCAGTGCACATACCTGGTGGAAGGGACTTTGTGCATCTGAGGCCCTGTCACCCATTGCATCGGTGATACTCCAAATCCCACCTTCATCAGCGGCCTCTGAACGAAACTGGTCACTTTTTGGGAATACGCATACAAAGGTGCACAACAGGCTGACTAACAAGAGAGTGGAGAAACTGGTGGCTATCCGGGCGAACCTACAACTTACTGAGCCAGATATAGAAGTGACCACCACACAGCTAGACAGTGACACAGAGGAGGAAATGGACACGTCGGAGCCAGAGTCAGAGAATCAGGAGGAGCAATGATGAGTAGAAGACTCAAAGGGACAAAATAAGGACAAATTACAGGCTAAATAAGCTGACGCTCTTTTTATTTTATTTTAGATGGGTCTTTTTTGTGGGGGTTCAATAAAGTTCAAAATTATAACCTAAATAAAGTTTTGAAAGCCTGTTTTTATTTGTATGGAACAGTATGTCTATTTTGATGACAAAGATAATACTAGGGTCAGAGACAAAAACCATCAGTGTGCAAAAAAACTCTAAATTCCCATAAATTCCCATGGAAAGTTTCTTTTAAAAATTCCTGGAATTTTGCAACCCTAGTGGCAGCACAGTGGTAGACAGTCGGGAAGGAGTGGCCCTGGGAGTCCTCAACATTGATTCCGGACCCCATGAAGTCTCATGGCTTCAGGTCAAGCATGGGCAAGGAAACCTCCTGCTGATTACCACCTACCGCCCTCCCTCAGCTGATGAACCAGTACTCCTCCATGCTGAACACCACTTGGAAGAAGCACTGAGAGTAGCAAGGGCACAGAATGTACTCTGGGTGGGGAACTTCAATGCCCATCACCAAGAGTGGCTCGGTAGCACCACTACTGACCGAGCTGGCCGAGTCCTGAAGGACATAACTGCAAGTATGGGCCTGCGACAGGTGGTGAGTGAACCGAGAGGGAAAAACCTACTTGACCTCGTCCTCACCAATCTATCTGTCGCAGATCCATCTGTCCATGACAGCATTGGCAGCAGTGACCACCGCACAGTCATTGTGGAGACAAAGTCCCATCTTCACACTGAGGACACCCTCCATCGTGTTGTGTGGCACTACCACCATGCTCAATGGGATAGATTCAGAACAGATCTAGCAGCTCAAAACTGGGCATCCATGAGGCGCTATGGGCCATCAGCAGCAGCATAATTGAATTCCACCACAATCTGTAACCTCATGGCCCGGCATATCCTTCATTCTACCATTACCACCAAGCCAGGGGACCAACCCTGGTTCAACAACGAGTTTAGAAGAGCATGCCAGGAGCAGCACCAGGCGTACCTAAAAATGAGGTGCCAACCTGGGAAAGCTGCAACACAGGACTACATGCACACTAAAAAGCGGAAGCAGCATGCTATAGACAGGGCCAAGCGATCCCACAATCAACGGATCAGATCAAAGCTCTGCAGTCCTGCCACATCCAGTTGTGAATGGTGGTGGACCATTAAACAACTAATGGGAGGAGGAGGCTCCAAGAATATCCCCATCCTCAATGATGGTGGAGCCCAGCACGTAAGTGAAAAAGACAAGGCTGAAGCGTTTGCAACCAACTTCAGCCAGAAGTGCTGAGTGGATGATCCATATCGGCCTACTCCCGAAATCCCCACCATCACAGAAGCCAGTCTTCAGCCAATTTGATTGACTCTACGTGATATCAAGAAACGGCCGAGCGCACTGGATACAGCAAAGGCTATGGGCCCCGACAACATCCCGGTTATCGTGCTGAAGACTTGTGCTCCAGAACTAGCCTCGCCTCTAGCCAAGCTGTTCCTGTACAGCTACAACACTGGCATCTACCTGACATTGTGGAAAACTGCCCAGGTATGTCCTGTCCACAAAAAGCAGGACAAATCCAACCCAGACAATTACCGCCCCATCGGTCTACTCTCAATCATCAGCAAAGTGATGGAAGGTGTCGTCGACAGTGTAAAGTCTGTAGGTTGTGCAGTAAATAACTTCAGAGACTTTAGAAGTACAAACAAAACAGGTCTTTACTATTCAGAGGTCTGGGCGATTTCTGCCCTAGTTAACGTATTCCAACCCTTATATACTGGTGTGGTCACTATCGGTATTACAGTATACATGAGCCAATAAATAGTGCCACCCTAAAGTAGTGCTCTTAAAGGCGAACGGTTACATTCTATAGTTCCCTTAAAGGTAAACGGTTACATACACAACACTCCTCCCTTTCTAGCTTATTACTTACAGAATCCCGTTAAACATACAATCTTCAACTTATATAGACAGTTGCAGATATACTCTCGATGGAGTCAACGTCATATAACAATTTACAGATATACTCTCGATGGAGTCAACGTCATATAACTTCATGTTTAACATAACATAATAACATATATAACTTCATGTCAAAACAGATCACAGATTCAGTCTCCGTAGGAACAGTTGCAACATACTCTTAGTGGAAACAGTTTACAGGTTCAGTCTCTGTGGAGGTTTCCGGATTCTGTCCGGATAACGCCGCAGTGGTGTCGTCATTCCCAGCGGTCCAGTAGGTGTCTCTGGTAAAGTCGATTCAGCTGGAACAACAGTGTCAGGTTTATCTGATTCTAGTATTACTAGATCAGAAGTAGGTGTTCTGGGTACTTCAGTTTCAACATTACTCGGGTAAGGTGGTGAAGTCGGCTGCTCATTTGTGGCGGACCCTATGATCTGGTCAACATGGCGCCTTATTACCTTGTCCCCAATGTCCACCGTGTACATCAACGGTCCTAGCCTTTTTTTAATAGTTCCAGGCTGCCATTTCTCCGTACGGTAGTCCCGGGCCAAAACTTGTTGCCCCATCTGGAAAGATCTGGTGGCCCTTTCATTCATGCCCTGGAATTGCCGGTTCTCTACGTCCCTTCTTACGTTTGGTTTGAGCAAATCCAGCCGGCATCTTAGGCGTCTATTGCAAAACATCATTGCGGGAGTTTGATTCGTGACCGCATGTGTTGCATTTCGATAGGCCAACAAAAAGCTATCCACCTTATGCTGTAAACTTATGTCTTCATTACTCATGGCCTTTATGGCCTTCTTGAAGGTCTGGACAAATCTTTCAGCCAGTCCATTGGAGGCGGGATGGTATGGGGCTGATGTGTAATGTTTAACCCCATTGCTTTTTAGAAATTTCTTAAATTCCTCAGACACAAATTGCGGCCCATTATCGGAACAGACCTGTTCTGGCAGACCATTCCATGCAAACATTGTCCTTAGCACCATAATGGTTTTTTCCGTCGTGGTGGTGGTCATCTTAATTACTTCCGGCCACTTGGAGTGGGCATCTACCGCTATTAAGAACATCGAGTCCATGAAAGGGCCCGCAAAGTCGATGTGTACTCTTTGCCAGGGAGATGAGGGCCACTCCCATGGGTGCAGAGGAGCCTGTGGTGGCGCGTTCTGAACCCTCTGACATCCTAGGCAATTCTTCGTTATCTCCTCTATGTCCCCATCGATGCCTGGCCACCACACAAACGCCCTAGCTAGGTTCTTCATCTTTACGCCCCCCAGGTGTCCTTTGTGCAGCTCCTTGAGTATTTTCTTTTGGAGTTTGGGTGGAATCACCACTCTAGACCCACACATCATGGTTCCTCGACACACAGACAGTTGTTCTTTCCTCTGTGCGAATGCTTGCAGTGTTGGTTCGCACTGCGCTGGCCATCCCTCCACCGTTAAGTCATAGACTCGTGAAAGGGTCGGGTCATTCCTTGTCTCATTTTCGATCATTGAGTTCGTGATCGGCAGACACTCCACTATTGATGAGTGGAACAACTCTACTGGGTCTACTGTCCTCGCTTCTTCTACCATTGGCAATGGCAAGCGTGATAGCCCATCAGCGTTTCCATGTTGCTTGGACCGTTTGTATTCAATATCATACTGGTGTGCCCCAAGTAAGACTGACCATCTTTGTAGCCTTTGTGCTGTCATGTTGGACACGGCCTTGTTCGGGTTAAATATGGACACCAACGGCTGGTGGTCTGTCAGCAATGTGAACCTCTTACATTGCAAGTAATGGTTGAATTTCTTCACGCCCCACACAAGACTGAGGGCCTCCCTGTCTATCTGGGCGTAATTTCGCTCCGCGGGTGTCAAAGATCGGGACGCAAAAGCCACTGGCCTTTCCGAGCCATTTGGTAGCCTGTGCGAAAGTACTGCTCCAATTCCGTACGGTGAAGCATCACACGCCAGCCGAAGGGGTAATGCTGGGTTGAAATGAGCCAACACTTCTTCAGAGGTAATCAACTCCTTGCTTCTGCGAAAAGCCTTTTTGCACTCCTCACTCCACTTCCATGGTGTCTCCTTTCGCAACAGCTCATTCAGTGGATGCAGCACCGTGGACAAATTTGGTAGGAACTTGTGGTAGTAATTGATTAACCCCAAGAATGATCTTAACTGTGACACGTTCCCTGGAGCGGGAGCCTTCACGACTGCTTCTATCTTCTCCGGTGATTTATGTAGTCCCTCGCGGTCAATGATATGACCGCAGTATGAGATTCGTTTTTGGAAAAACTCACACTTATTGCGGTTAACCCTAAGGCCATACTCCTTTAACCTGGTGAGTACCAGTTTCAAATTCGTGAGGTGTTCCTCTTCATCCATTCCCGTGATTAGGATATCATCCAAATAGCACTGCGTGCTTGGAATTCCTTGTAACACCTGTTCCATGGCCCTCTGCCAAATTGCTGGTGCCGAAGCCACTCCAAAGACCAGTCTGTTATAACGGTACAACCCTCTGTGGGTATTGATAGTTAGGTATTGGCATGACTCTTCCTCAACCTCCATCTGTAAATATGCCTGAGCTAGGTCTATCTTCGTGAAGTGTTTTCCTCCAGCCAACGAAGCGAAAATATCTTCAATCCTTGGCAGCGGGTATTGTACCGACTGAAGCACCGGGTTCACTGTGATCTTGAAATCCCCGCAGATACGGACCTTCCCCGGTCCCCCTGGCTTACTACTTGGTGAGGATTTCATGACGGGTACAATGGCCGTGGCCCACTCACTGTGGTCTACTTTTGACAGAACCCCTGATCGTTCAAGTTCTTCTAGTTCTGCCTCCACTGCTGGTCGTATTGCATACGGTACCGACCTGGCCTTACAAAACTTTGGGCTTGCATGTTCTGCAATCTTGACCTTTGCTTTAATACCTCGTAGCTTTCCCAGTCCTTGCTGGAATACCTCTTTAGCTTCGTCTAATATTCTGGCCAACCGTTCAGGTTTGACGTCCTCTTTTTCGGGCTCCACCGTCATGGTGTTTAGTGCATGCCAATCCATCTTTATTTTCCGGATCCACTCCCGTCCCAGAAGTGGTGGGCCTCCCTCAGACAACACATACAGCTCCAACCGGTGGTGAACTTTATCTTTGTATTTCACCTTGACCTCTATCTTCCCGATGGGGAATACTTTTTGCCCCGTGTATGTCTTCAGTATCAGATCCGCATCCCGTAGTGGAATATGCTTGAAAAACTTTTGATAGTCATGCTTATTCATGACCGTCAACGCCGATCCGGTGTCCACTTCCATTTTTACTGGGACCTTTTCAATCGGTAGCGTTATCCAAATAGTTTGACGGTCGGCTTCATTGCTCACGTTGTGAATTCTTAGACCGTCCAGTCCTCTGCCTTTGGCATGTGTGTTCGACTTCTGTTCCTTCAGACTCTTCCTATTTGCGTCATGTACCTTTCTGTCCCATTTTTGTGAGGACTCATTATTGTTGCACGTCGTTCCTGACTGGCACACTTTAGCTATGTGCCCGATCTTGCCACATTTCCAGCATTCCTGGTTTTTACCCCAGCATTGCTTTTGGTCGTGTGTTGACTTCCCACAACGATAGCATTTGGTGATATTACCTCGTTTAGGCATCTTCTTCTCTTCTCGAGAACAACACAAGTATTTCTTTACTTATTATTAATTTTTGAAAATTCTTAATAATTTCCAAGATGGCGGTTTCCCGCTTCCGTCTTCTTCTTCTTCAGCGGTTTCCCCGCGAAAATGGCGGCTTTCCCGCGCTTCTCGCTCTCCCCGCCCACTTCAATGGCGGTTTTCCCGCGCTTGGCGGTCTTCACCCGGTCCCCCGATGCCGTCTGTCAGCCCGAGTGCGGCCCTTATCTATAATGCGATCGCTGGATTGCGAAGCGGCTGCCGGCCCTTATCTGCAGATGCGATCGCTCTCCGGCTCTCGGCCCTTATCTGGAGATGCGATCGCTGGATCGCGAAGCGGCTGCCGGCCCTTATCTGTAGATCCGATCGCTCTCGCGGCTCTCGGCCCTTATCTGGAGATGCGATCGCTGGCTTGCAACGCCTCCCGCTCGGCTCTGGCTCCCCCGCTCGCGCGGCTCTCGGCTCTGACACTCCCGCGCCTACTCGCAGGCTCAGCGCTTCGTGGCAGCGGTTGCTGCACGGCTTCTCACATTGCCCGCGGTCCGGCTGTCACCCGACGCCGTTGGACCCGAATGCTTTGCCCTTCTCCTCCAAATACTTCTACCCCGTTTTTTTTTTAAATTTATTTGTTTTAACTACTCACAGTCTCTTCGGCCGCCTTGTTTTAGGCTGATTGGCTCGCTCAAGATGTGGTAGCAGGGTAATCTGTGCCTGTTGCTGCCGCAGCTTTGCTGTTAATCTTCCAGCTTCCAGTAAGTACTATACTTTTAGTAGACGGAGCCTCGTGTTTTCTTTTTGAAGCTCTCTGCTACTGGTTAGTCTTGCCGCAGGGTACGATCGGACTCGTCGCCACTGTAAAGTCTGTAGGTTGTGCAGTAAATAACTTCAGAGACTTTAGAAGTACAAACAAAACAGGTCTTTACTATTCAGAGGTCTGGGCGATTTCTGCCCTAGTTAACGTATTCCAACCCTTATATACTGGTGTGGTCACTATCGGTATTACAGTATACATGAGCCAATAAATAGTGCCACCTTAAAGTAGTGCTCTTAAAGGCGAACGGTTACATTCTATAGTTCCCTTAAAGGTAAACGGTTACATACACAACAGACAGTGCTATCAAGCGGCACTTACTCACCAATAACCTGCTCACTGATGCTCAGTTTGGGTTCCGCCAAGACCACTCCGCTCACAACCTCATTACAGCCTTGGTCCAAACATGGACAAAGGAGCTGAATTCCAGAGGTGAGGTGAGAGTGACTGCCCTTGACATCAAGGCAGCATTTGACCAAGTCTGGCATCAAGGAGCCCTAATAAAACTGAAGTCAATGGGAATCGGGGAAAACGCACCACTGGCTGGAGTCATACCTAGCAGAAAGGAAGATGGTTGTGGTGGTTGAAGGTCAATCATCACAGCCCCAGGACATTGCTGCACGAGTTCCTCGGGGCAGTGTCCTAGGCCCAACCATCTTCAGCTGCTTCAACAATGACCTTCCCTCCAACATAAGGTCAGAAATGGGGATGTTCGCTGATGACTGCACAGTGGTCAGCGCCATTCGCAGCTCCACAGATAATGAAGCAGTCCATGCCCGCATGCAACAAGAACTGGACGACGTTCAGGCTTGGGCTGATAAGTGGCAGCTGCAGGTAACATTCGCACCACAGAAGTGCAAGGCAATGACTATCTCCAACAAGCGAAAGTCTACCCACTTCCCCTTGACATTCAATGGCATTACCATCGCCGAATCCCCCACTGTCAACATCCTGGGGGGTCACCATTAACCAGAAACTTAACTGGACCAGCCACATAAATACTGTGGCAACAACAGCAAGTCAGAGGCTAGGTATTCTGCAGCGAGTGTCTCACCTCCTGACTCCCCAAAGCCTTTCCACCATCTACAAGGCACAAGTAAGGAATGTGATGGAGTGCAGCTCCAACAACACTCAAGAAGCTTGACAAAGCAGCCCGCTTGATTGGCACCCCATCCACCACCTTTAACATTCACTCCCTCCACCACTGGCATACCATGGCTGCAGTGTGTACCATCTACAAGATGCACTGCAGCAACTCGCCAAGGCTTCTTCGGCAGCACCTCCCCAACCCGCGACCTCTTCCACCTAGAAGGACAAGGGCAGCAGGCGCATGGGAACACCAACACCTCCAAGTTCCCCTCCAAGTCACACATCATCCTGACTTAGAAGTATATCGCCGATCCTTCATCGTCGCTGGATCAAAATCCTGGAACTCCCTCCCTAACAGCTCTGTGGGAGTACCATCACCACACGGACTGCAGTGGTTCAAGAAGGCGGCTCACCACCACCTTCTCAAGGGCAACCAGGGATGGGCAATAAATGCTGGCATTGCCAGTGACGCTCTGATCCCATAAATGAAAGAAAAAAGTTAAACCACAACTGCAGAACAAGGGGCATAGGTACAAATGGATAAAAGGCAAGCTCAAGATTAGTATCAGGAAGCAATGTTTTCATGCAAAGAGTGATCAATACCTGGAATGGTCTTCTGAATAGATCTGTGGACGTAAAAACTCTGTGGAGTCATTCAAGAGACAGTTAGATGCTGTGATGGGGAAACGCACAGCCTTCGACAGAAGGATGAGCTAGTGGGCCAAATGGCCTCCCTCATCTGTACTTATCTTTGTGATATTAGCTCCTGCAGCCCTTTACCGTGTGTTTCTGCTACACATATAAGTAATTATAATTACAAAAGCTAAAATGTACTTTTTCAGTAGGATGCACTAGTTTTGGTGATGGCATTACAATTGGCAAACTAAGCACAGTCAACATTGTTAGATCCGTGTATCTTGATGTTGGCTCCTTCAATAATTAGACAAGAGACTGCAGGAAACAATCAACAGGTGTTTACTGAATGAGGGTTACTCTAAAACTAACTATACAGATCCCTACTCAGGGTTTATATACAGGTGTGGTCACTGCCGGTACTACATTATACAGGAGCTGTAAAAAGTAGTTCTCCCCTTAAAGGTACATACATTACAATTCCTCCCCTTTTAGATTAACAGTACCATAATATTCATTTAACAATTAAATATCAACTAACTACAATTAGCACTTTTAACATGCAACATTAACTGAAAATAGTCTATTTATAAATTCAGTCTTTGGGGAGGCTTCCTGATCCTTTCTGGATAGCGCCTTTCCTGAGTGTCTTGCTCTTGGTGCGGAGGCGATTCTGGCCCCCTGTCGTCGATTGGTTCATCAGCTTCCGATGCTACTGTTTCTGGGGTAGATGCTACCTGTATGTCGGGTTCATCACCAGGTACGCGAGACATGGGGTTGACTCGTTCCTGTGACTCTAGGATCTGGTCAACATGGCGTCTCACAATGTTCTCCCCAACATCCACTGTGTACATTCGTGGCCCCTGCCGTGTGCATATCGTTCCTGGTTGCCATTTCTCTGTTCGGTAGTCACGGGCCAAGACTGGTTGCCCTACATTGAAGCTCCTTGTCGGCTTCTCATTGATGTGCTGGAATTGCTTATTCTCAACATCTCTTCGTACATTTGGTCTAAGCAAATCCAGACGAGATCTCAACCTTCGGTTAAAGAACATCATGGCCGGGGCCTGGTTGGTGACTGCATGTGTCGCATTTCTGTAGGCTAACAGGAAATTGTCCACCTTATGCTGCAGTGGAATGTCGTCATCGCACATGGCCCTTACTGCTTTTTTAAAGGTTTGTACGAACCTCTCAGCCAATCCATTTGTGGCTGGATGATACGGGGCGGATGTGTAATGCCTTACCCCATTCCTTTTCATAAATCTTCAAAACTCTTCGGACACAAACTGTGGTCCGTTATCAGAGCAAATCTGCTCTGGCAAGCCGTTCCTGGCAAATATGGTCCATAGGACTGCAATAGTTTTCTCCGTGGTGGTGGAGGACATTTTGATCACCTCAGGCCATTTCGAGTGCGCATCCACGGCTATTAAAAACATTGAGTCCATGAATGGACCAGCAAAATCAATATGCACCCGTTGCCATGGAGATGAGGGCCACTCCCATGGGTGTAGAGGGGCATGTGATGGTGTATTTTGGACCTTCTGGCATCCTGAGCAGCTCTTTGTCAGGTCCTCGATTTGCTGATCGATCCCCGGCCACCACACATAAGCCCTAGCAAGGCTTTTCATTTTCACCCCTCCCAGATGGCCTTCGTGAAGCTCATTGAGCACTCTCTCCCTTAACTTGGGTGGAATTACCACTTGGGATCCACACATCAAGGTCCCCTGACATACTGACAGCTGTTCTCTTCTGGATGAGAATGCTGGCAACAGTGAGTCGCCATGTGTTGGCCATCCCTTCACCGTCAAGTCATATACCCGAGACAGTGTCAGGTCATTTCGGGTCTCCTTCTCTATATCAGCGTTAGTTACTGGCAAGCGTTCAATCATAGTCGAATAAAATATTTCGACAGGGTCCACTGCTGGTGCTTCCTCTGCAGTAGGCAGTGGCAGGCGTGATAGCCCATCAGCGTTTCCATGCTGTTTCGTGCCCTTATACTCGATTTCATATTGGTTCGCCCCTAGAAAAAGGGACCATCTTTGTAGCCGTTGCGCAGTCATCACCGGAACGCCCTTCTTTGGATTAAAGATGGAGACAAGTGGTTGGTGGTCAGTCAGCAAGGTGAACTTCTGCTCGTGCAGATAGTGATTGAACTTTTTCACTCCCCACACTAGGCTGAGGGCCTCCCTGTCAATCTGGGCATAGTTACGCTCGGCTGAGGTTAGTGACCGAGACGCAAAGGCTACTGGCCTCTCCGAGCTGTCCGGGAATTTGTGCGACAGCACCGCTCCAATGCCATCGGGTGATGCATCACACGGCAACCGAATTGGTAGTGCTGGGTTGAAATGAGCCAACACCTCTTTTGATGTGATCAATGCTTTGCTCTTCTGGAAAGCTCGTTTACATTCGTCACTCCACTTCCATGGTACCCCCGTTTGCAGTAGGGTGTTCAGTGGGTGTAGTACGGTAGACAAATTCGGCAAGAACTTATGGTAGTAGTTCACCAGCCCGAGGAACGACCTCAGTTGTGACACAGTTTCTGGTGCTGGAGCCTTGACTACTGCCTCAATCTTTTCAGGGGACTTATGTAACCCCTCTTCATCAATAACGTGGCCACAACACGAGATCTGCTTCTGGAAAAACTCGCATTTGTGGCGATTAGCTCGGAGCCCATATTCCTTCAATCTAGTGAGCACCTGCTCCAGGTTGGCGAGGTGATCACTGTCATTTTCGCCCGTGACCAGGATGTCGTCCAAATAACACTGGGTCCCTGGAATCCCTTGCAGGACTTGATCCATTGCTGATGCTACCCCGAACACCAGCCGGTTGTATTGGTAGAGACCTTTATGAGTGTTGATCGTGAGGTACTGTTTCGAGGCTTCTTCTACCTCCATTTGCAGGTACGCCTGGGCCAGATCAATCTTAGTGAAGCGTTTCCCTCCAGATAGCGAGGCGAAAATATCTTCAATCCGCGGAAGCGGATATTATACCGTGTGAAGGACTGGGTTCACTGTCACCTTAAAGTCCCCACAGATGCGAACCTTCTTTGGTTCCCCAGGCGTATTACTCAACGACCTCGTCATTACAGGAACGATGGGTGTAGCCCACTCGCTCCAGACCACTTTGGACAGTACTCCTGAACGTTCCAAACCTTCCAGCTCTGCTTCAACGGTTGGGCGGATCGCATAAGGCACCGGTCTGGCCTTAAAAAACTTTGGGCTTGCATTTTCCTCTATTTTGATCGTCGCTGTTATGCCTTTTAGTGTTCCGAGTCCCTCCTGGAACACTTCTTGTGCGTCAGTTAGCATTTTTGACAGTCGTTCAGGTGTGACATCGTCATCCTTTTTGGCATCTACAGTCAGTGCTTGTATGGAATGCCAATCTAGCTGTATCTTCCGGATCCATTCACGTCCTAGTAGTGGTGGTCCTCCATCTGGCAATACATATAGGTCCATTTTTGGTGTTTCCTTGCCGTTATATATAACGTTCACCCTTATTTTTCCTTTGGGGTAGACTTTTTGCCCCGTGTACGTCTTCAAGACAATCTCTGTATCTCTCAAGGGTATATGTGAGAATAGCCGCTTGTAGTCCCTTCAGTTTATGACTGTTAGGGCTGATCCTGTGTCCAATTCCATTTTCACTTGGACTCTGGCTATCTTGAGCGTGACCCAGATAGTTTGGTGATCCTCCGTTTTGATCACATTATGTAGTTTCAGACAACCCAGCTCCTTGCTTCCGGAGTCTGTATCACTTTTCTGTTCGTCTGAACTACTCTCCGTCACCTTATGTACCTTCTTGTACTTCTCCTGTGGAGATTTCTTGCTGCTGGTTTTCTTTCCCGACCTGCAGACTCTTGCTATGTGTCCTACTTTCCCACACTGTCTGCACACTTTGTCCTTGAACCAGCAATCCTTATGGTCGTGTGTTGTTCTGCCGCAGTGAAAGCACTTCACTGTTCCGTATGACATTTCATTTGTGCCATATTTTTGCGGTCTCCGTTGTATCTCTGCCGCGCCCCGTGCTGCTGCTTCGTGTGATACTGCCATGCTGAAAGCCTTGTCCAGCGTAAGATCCTTTTCTGATAGAAGCCGTTTCTGGGTTCCTTCACTTTGAAGCCCACACACAAACTTGTCCCTTAATGTATCTGCTAGTCCCGTTCCAAACTGGCAGTGTTTCGATAGCTTGCGCAGTTCCGTTAAAAACTCAGCATTACTTTCATCTTTATGCTGGTTCCTTTTGTGAAACTTAAATCTTTCTGCTATCAGCAGCGGTGTGGGGTTTAAGTGGTCCTGTAGGATTGACACTATGTTTTCAAAATCCTTTTCCACTGGCTTCTCTGGGGTTACTAGGTTTCGCAGTAAGCCATACGTTTTTGCACCCATTGAATTCAACAATACCAGCGCTTTCCTGTCATCTGGCACTTCATTCGCCTTGCAGTACACTTCTATGCGTTCGACATATGTCGTCCAATCTTCGACTTCATTGTCGAACGCTGTGACACTGCCACTCTTCGGCATCCCTGGGTGTGGTTAAACTGGCTCAAAATGGCATCTCCCGCGCTCTCCCTTCTTCTCTGCTGCGGCTCAAAATGGCGGCTCCCGCGCTTTCCTTTCTTCCCCGCTGACGCTGCTCGGCCCTTGAACACCGGCTGCGCTCTGCGCTTTTTCCTGCGTGCCTCTCTCTCTCGTTGACGCTGCTCGGCCCTTGAACACCGGCTGCGCTCTGCTCTCTCTCATTGACGCTGCTCGGTCCTGAACACCGGCTGCGCCCTGTGCGCTCTACCCTCTCTCTTTTCCCGTCAACGCCGCTCGGTCCTGAACACCGGCTGCGCCCTGTGCGCTCTACCCTCTCTCTTCTCCCGTTGACGCTGCTCGGCCTTTTTCTGTGCCGTCGGTCGGCTCTAGCCGCCGTTGTCTGGGAAGGGTCTGCGCCGTACCTGTTGCCAGCCCGTTTCGCTGGACCACCGTGACTGGAGAACCAAGCCTGGCTCTCGACAGCCTCCCCTGCGATGCTCAAATCTCCGCTGGATGACTGGGGGGTTTCCCGTGGTCGACGCCTGTGCTTCTGGACTCGGCCTTCTTCTTTCACTGTTCTCCAGGAGCGAATCCCTGGGAGGTGATGCAGAGTTGCAGGTAGGTTTGAATCTTCTCGTCGCCAATGTTAGATCCGTGTGTCTTGATGTTGGGTCCTTCAATAATTAGACAAGAGATTGCAGGGAACAATCAACAGGTGTTTACTGAATGAGGGTTTCTCTTGTGTTAAATCAAAAACAAACAAGTGCAACTAAAAATCTAGTAACTTTTTAAATAAACCAATTCAGAAATCAAATTAAAATTTGGTCATTTGGACCGATTATGCACTCCAGTCCCCGCGGCGCCCACCGGTCACGAAATTGCTCGAGCGTGCCGGCGGAGACCGCGTGCTCCATCTCCAGGGCCACCCGGGCGCAAACATGGCCGCGGAAGCGCGGGAGGCAATCTGGCCGGACGACCCCCTCAACCGCCCGCTGCCTGGACCAATTGATGGTTATCTTTGCCAGGCCCAGGAGCAGACCCACGAGGAGGTCCTCCGACCTGCCCGCTCCCCTCCGCACCGGGTGACCGTAGATCAGGAGCGTGGGACTGAAGTGCAACCAAAACTTGAGGAGCAGCCCCCTTAAATAATGGAAGAGGGGCTGCAACCTCTCGCATTCAACATAAACATGAATTACGGACTCCTCCAGACCGCAAAACAAACAGGCGGTCTGGGAGACTGAATGAGGGTTACTCTAAAACTAACTATACAGATCCCTACTCAGGGTTTATATACAGGTGTGGTCACTGCCGGTACTACAGTATACAGGAGCTGTAAAAAGTAGTTCTCCCCTTACAAACATTATGATCAAATAGTGACACTGATTGCAACCACATACATTGAAAGCTGCGTTTATTTTTCAGTGAAAAGTATCAAAATAGGTTACAGTGCATTTCGAACTAGACATTGGCAGTGACTCCAAATAAATGACACTTGGCAGTTTGATTGTAGCGTCATAGACGTGAAAGATTAAAACAATGTCTGGTGGTGACTATATTATATGTGCTGAACGGATACGGTTCACCTTGCTAACGATACTCTCAGCAGAAATACATTGCCAGAACTCTGCCTGAGGTATCCGAATATTTGCCTGGGGCAGGAGGGAAATTCGTGAAACTCGGGATCAATCATTCCCTCAGAAATGACACCGCCGAAAACATAAGATTCAGTGGGGGGTCTTCTTGCCCTTCTCTCTCCCTCACCTCCGGTTCTCGTTCACAAATACGGCAAGCGGCGGTTTCATCGACCGACTAAAAGATGAAGCGGTTGCGGGGAGGTCTTGTGTGGTGGTGTCGCGCTGACGTTCCTCAGCCAGTTGCCGGGCGAGGGGGAAGGGAAGGGGAGCTAATGTGAGCGGACTGTTGCTGGGGACGGAGCGAGAATATAAGGAGGAGGCAGCGCTTGGAGCACTGTGTTGCAGGCGGAGAGCGAGGGCTGGCCCGGGGCGGCGGCCGCCATGGTTCCTTTGGGTAAGTGTTGACACTGGGTTCCTTTTTGGAAGGGTGAGGCGGCGCTCGCATTGACGGCGCTGACTCGAGCCGCGATTGTTCTGGCCTAAAGCCTCCCTCCACACACCATCTGCAGCATCATCACTGCTCTTATTTGCTTTCTGTCAGGCTCGGGTTTTTTGTTTAATGGTCGTTTATATCTCACCATTTTTCGTATTACAATCGGCTCCAATTTTTTTTGGAAATGTTTTTTTTTAGTGTTTTATTTTCTTTTAAAATATTGGTCGTGTGACAAAACTGCAGTGTCATGGTGTTGAGGCAGTATTCCGAGACCAGCTCCGATCGCTGAGAGTTGGAGGAGAAAATTTACTTGGTTTTGTTCTAACCTTTTTGCTCTTTATTAAATCAATCTGATTTGTTGAAGAATGCAGCGGGGGAAACTTTGCCGTCTGAAAGAAGCAGTGGATGCTGATGACTTTAACTTCCTGTTAAGTCAGATCGAATTTTAATCCATGTTTTGAACAACATATTTTTCAATCCTCCATTCTGTGACTAGAAACTTTTTTATGCCTCGCAAGCCATGTTGTTTGCCTAACTTGTAGTTGTTGCCTTGTACAAAGAGGACCAGTTCAGGTTAACTGGTATAAACATTGCCAGTTATGTTGCTTTTTACTAACCAGAATTTCGCTTCCAGCAGCAATACCCTATGTTTTTAAATTTAGATCAGTTTTAACCCTGGTTCATTTTGAACAGCTGACTGGTAGTTGAATATGAATTTTTATTCTTTGAAAACTTGGTTATTCTTTGACAACATTAAAATAAAATCTTATTGTCTGTTTTCTATAATATCTTTGTGGTCAATGACCGAAACTAGAAATTCAGTGGTAACTATAATGGGGAACGTAACAGTTTTTAAATATATATTTTTGCTACACTTTCCTCATCTCCTCTTGAAGACAGTGGCTTACGGTTCCAGAGGCCGTTGCCTTTTGGTACTTCACCAAAACAACCATTTTCATGTATGAACTTAGATGGAGTGTTGATAAGCAATTCAACTTTGGGAAGCATTACAGTTAAGATCAATTCTGTCCTTATCTAAATTCCACATGTGCTCTTTGCAGCACTTGTGATAGTGATCATAAGAGGGAACCTTTCTAGTTTCAAGAAAAAAAAATTCCTTCCTTCTTAACTGGGCATAATTATTCTTGCTTTACATGTTAATTCTGAGGTGAGTAGATTATCATATACTTCTAGGAATAAAATGGCAGAGTGGTTACATGTAACTCCATTAGTATAGAAACACCTGAGAATCCATAAACCTCAAAATTGATTTTAAGGAAGCTATGCTCTACTCCATCCTGTACATCACACCAGGGCCTCCTTGTGTTCCACTCCTGGGCTTTTTGTTGATTTCTCCCCCTCTTCCCCCCCTTTCCCCCCCCCCCCCCGTAGTCTGGATTACAGTATTCAATTTGGCAGAATCGAAGATTTTTTTAAATATTTCATGATGTGTGTATTGATGACTTTAAATTCTTGACTTTAGTGTTTTGAAGTTTTAGGACATTTTGATTGAGTGTATAAAATGTTGATGCAGTTACTTAAGGGTTGTTACTGAATACTAAAAGTGGGCAAAGCTTTTGAACACTTGGTGTTAAAGACACACCCTGATGGTGTGTATTACGATTCAGGGGGAAACCATACTCAAATGCAAGTGCTTGAAAGCATTAGGAGCAAAGCAAATAACATGGATCATACCAAAGAGAGTAAAATTAACAGTGTGAGGCAACTGGAATTTGCACATTTACTTACTTTTCTTGGTTTGTGACGACACTGGGTATGGTAGTAAACAAACACACTACAGGTAGACTATCCTTTATCCGCACTTCTGAAAACTGAAAACAGTTTTTTCGTGGAGCGTAAGTCGTGCGCACGACATAACCCGAGTGGCGCCAAACATGACCCGACGCGGCCGATGCTTTTCTGACCTGATTTGCGGGCCAGCTTAGCGTCGGAGTCAGCCGATATCCGGCTTTCCCACAACTGGCGGCGGCAGTCGAGCTCCAGACCCCCGCTAAGTCAAGGAATTCAGATACGGAGCAGGGGGAGCTGTAAATAGACTGTGTGCGGCAGCACAGAGAAGCAGGAAGGGGAATGAGACACGGAATAGTCGCAAGAGGTAGCCCGAACTTTTAAAATTTATATTAAATACAAATACTAATTACCAAATTAATTTAATGTTCAGAGTTTCCCAGTCTGAAATAATACCTTTCTGAAATCCAAAAATTTCCGAAAACCGAAACACAGCTGGTCCCAAGGTTTTCGGATAAGGGATAGTCAACCTGTATTACAAACATGGTTTCACTTCTGATCTTTACAATGAATTCCTGAGCTCAGCTAAGCCAAGCCATTTTAAGAGGATGCCTATCCATTTTAGAGGGCAAATCTGCACAAATTTTTGAAACTTTTTTTGCAGTGTGTTTCATTGTGCTGAAGAAGATAATTTGCATGGTATTTACTGGTGAGTTACTTAAACCTTTCTAAATTGATGTTTCCAAAGTTCAGTCAAGGAATACTGCCACGTACGAATCTCATGGTGGCATGTAATCAGCTCCTTGGGCACTATGTACATTTCGTATACTAGTGGAGGAGGATATCTGCCTTTTATATGGCTTGGGTGTGATCGACTTTATTTCAGGTGGTCTTCTGACTCTTTTATAGGAAACCAGCTTAGCAGAAGAGCAGCAGCACCAGATGACATGAGCAAGGGGGAGGGGTGGGTGGGTGGGGGGAAAGATTTCTGTAATTCTTCTGCATTTGCTTTGATTTTTAAAGAAACTTTTTTTGTAAAAGTTTAATTGGGAAAGTATTACAGTATTTGTTTTTTGACTTTGATTTTTCACTTTCTCTCAGGATTTGACTACCTCCGGTGTGACACTGTGGTATAGTAATCCATGATGGATAAGATACTGGAAGCCCTCATCACTTCTGCGCACCCCCTACCCGTGAAGAAGGGGATTGTGAAGAAAGTGGTAGATGCAGCTGAGAACTCAGTTGACCGGGAGCAATGCAAGGCAATGTTTGATCTAACTACACGGTTAATTTTAATTGGGGAAGACAGTTTCCAGAAACAAGTGGGTCATCAGGTACTTGATGCCTATGCCAGATACCATCGTTGTGAATTTGAAGAGTTCTTTAACAAGGGTTTTATCCTAAACCTTCTGCAACAAGGTTATGGATCATTAGATAAGAAAGATATTGCCATCATTGACTATATCCACATGGGACTAAAACTTATAATGAGCTGCCCTTCTGTGCTTGAAATCTTCGGCTTCATGCACACTGAGGTTTTGCGATTAGTTTGTGAGAGACCAGAGCCTTTGCTGTGTGCTAGGTTGAGTGAGTTGTTGTCTGACTTTGTACACTGCATCCCAAGGGGTAAATCAGCGGTGCTGTTTTGCCAACAGCTAGTAAGGACTATAAGTCAGTTCCAGTGCAATGCAACACAAGAGGAAGAGATTCGTGGATTTATTTCTCAGGTGAACAAAGTAAGCAATTTGCTGCAAAGCATTTGGAAAGCTGAGCCTGGTGCACTTCTGCCTTCTCTACAAGAGGTATTCGTAATAATCTCTGCTACAGGTAATGAACACATCAAAGAATGAGTTTTTTAAAAAGAAAAATAGTTGTATTTGTAGATGTATTTCATCAATTGCTTTTAAGTGTTTTTAAAAGGAGATTCTCCCATTGCCCCATTTTCCGTTCTCCTCTCCTGAAGATATTTACTGTACTCCGATACCTCACAAACAATCGATCTTTGTCAGCAAGCTAATCAACTATTTGTAGCACCAAAATCAAGTCTGATCTTGTTGCCACCTGACATCCACACTGGTGTTCTAGCAGGGAATCACACAATTTGGGCTCATTTTCTCTTCATCTCATGCCCCCAACCCAGGGGCAGTGAAGCCAGTTAGAGCACCGCTGCTCTTACCTGGGCTGAGAGCAGCTAACTCTACTCTCTGGGGATCAAACCTGGGACCTCATTGGTCTGTAGAGCTCAGTTCCACATCCAGCAATTGTCTTGCTTTTTTTTTAACTTGAAAATCTTCATGTCAGTAGCTACTGTTTATTTTATTATATTTTTCTCCTTTTTTTAAAAAAGTTTTTCTTTTGCCTTCCCTCTACAAACTATTCTCTGACTTGGGGCAGGGAGCAGGTAAATGGTCTACTAACCTCCATCTGCTTCTACTCTACTGTTTGAGTCCAGATTTGTGTGTTTTTTTTTGCCTACTCTAAAGTGAGAGGCAAAATTTTGACTCTCCCTTCCCCCGCCAGCACCTCCAAAGCTCTCTGTCCAGGAGTTGGCTTGTTGAGGTGCCGATCAAACCACCTGAGGGAGTACCCTGCAGCTACCCCTTCTACCGGGCTCAAATAAATGGAACTATCCAAACAAATGAATAACAATAAAGGTCATATATGTTGGAAGTGCCTGTTACTTGTATGTTCCTTCCCCTTTAAGAATGAGTGACCGTGATTGTTTTAGTATTAATTTATCTATTGATTACATTTTGTTATCAAACTATTGAGTCTAATTTTCAATTCTCTTTCATATATTGGTGATCAACTATCCAACTCTGATGTGTGTCAGTTATTAAATGCTTTCAGGTTGCTGTTCATGCTTGGGATCAAGTTGCTGTGCAAGTTCTACATTGAACTGTTTCACCAAATCCCCCAAGAAACCCTGTATCTGCTTGCTTTACAGAATCCATATTTGAACCATCTATTGCCCTAGCAAGTCTCGTTCAGCACATCCCATTACAAATGATTACAGTTCTCATTCGGAGCCTGATCACAGATCAGAACGTCAAAGATGCCAGCATGACTTGTGCTCTCTGCAGGTAAAGAAAGAACTTGCAATTATGTAGCAGCTGTCACATCCTCAGAATGTCCCAAAGCACTTCTGAGCTAATGAATTACTTGTTGAATTATAGTCACACTCATTATGTGGACAGATGTGGCTGCCTGTTTTTGCAGGTACTATTTAAAACTAATCAGCTTGATGATTAAAAATTGAGGGGTAGCACAATGTTGGTGGATAAGTTTGAGTCTATTATGAGATGGTGGTTTTTGCCCATGTGTATGAATGGTGGGGTAAGGATGACCAAAAGCTTGATCAAAGATGTGGATTTAAAGGAGGAAAGGGAGGTGGCGTGACAGAGAAGCTTATGGAGGGAATTAAAGAGCATGGGGCACAGCCACCACTCATGGGTGAATGGCGGGAGGATGCACAAGTGGACAGAGTCAGAGGAACGGAGAATTCTTGAGGGGTTGAAGGGATGGGGGTGGTTATGGAAATCGGAAGAGGCGAGCCCATGAAGGGATTTAAGCACGGGTATGAGAAATTTAAATTGGTGACATTGGACAATCCGGAGCCAGTGTACAGGAGTGATGAGTGAGCGGGACTTGATGCGAGATAGGATACAAGCAGCAGAGATTTGGATGAGCTGAAGTTTACAGGGCGTGGAGGACGGGAGACCGGCCAGCAGAGCATGGAATAGCCGAGTCTGGAGGTGACAAAGGTTTGGATGAGAGTTGCAGCAGCAGCAGGAATGAGGCCGGGGTGGAGGGGGGCGATGTTATGATGGTGGAAGGAGATGGTATTTGCGATGGAGAAGATATAGGATCAGCAGCTCCGCTTAGGGTTGAATAGGATGCTGAGATTATGAACATCATGGTTCAAGTTAGTGGAGGGGGATTGAATTGGTGGCGAGGAGCTGGAATTTGTGGCAGGGGCTGAAGACATGGCTTCGGTTTTCCCAATATTTTCCTGGAGGAAATTATGCTCAGTCAGGACTGGATGTCGGACCAGGCATCTGACAGTGCCAAGGCAATGGAGGGGTCGAGAGAGGTGGTGGAGAGCTAGAGCTGGATGTTGTCAGCATATGTGTAGAAGTTGATCCGTGTCTGCGGATGATGTTGCCAAGGGACAGCATGTAAATGAGGAAGAGGAGGCGAGCAAGGATAGATCCTTGGGGGACTCCAGATATAACCGGGTGGGAAAAGAAGCCATTGGAGATGCGCTGGCTACAATTTGACAAGAGTGGAACAAAGCGAACTCATTCGCACTGAGCTGAACAACGGAGATGTGTTTGAGGAGGGCAGTGTGATTGAACATGTGAAAGGCAAAAGTGGAGAGGTCCAGGCAGGACAAGGAGGGAAATGCACTGCAGTCACAGACTGTGACTGGTCAGTGCTGTGGCAGGGGTGAAAACCTGATTGGAGAGATTCAAGCATGGAGTTGGGGGAAAGATGGACACTGTCTACCAAGTTAGTGCCAATTAATGCTGAATTTGAAAGTCTCCCCTTCCCCTCACCCCACTTGGCTGGACCACAGGATTGCTGGTGTAGGAAACTGGAAATGCTGTTCAGTAATGCGTGCTTTTCTGAGGTTGCAGTGAAGGCACATTCTTGGGGCAGAATAGAAGGATATTTACTCTCTAACTTCTGTATCTGATTCCTGAATGCTTGACACTGATGTAAAAAGCATTCCATTTTCTCACCACTAATCACCCCTATTTTTATGAACGCAAATAATTTTAGTGGGGGGAACCCAGTTGTTGGCACGACGGGAGGAGGTACAGACTAATGTTCCCGCTAAGCTGTGCAGCGGTCTGGAGGTCCCACGCAGGCTGCTCATCGGATTTTATATGGGAGAAACCACACATGCGCAAAAATTTGAATGGGCCGCGCAGCCACTTAAAGGGGCCGCGCACCAAAAAAAGTCAGACAAAGCATTGGTACAGACATAAGCATAAACTGAAGAAAAAAGCTGCAAAGAGATTGAGGAAGGTTTTTGTACTTTGTGAACTGAGCCATATCACTTATGAGTGCTGCAGACAGGCAATCTACTAGTTGTGTCAATTTAAAGGTGAAGAAATTATTAAGCAAATGGAAATTGGCCTTCTGGATAATTTATAAGCAGGAGAGTAAAAAGCACTATAGGAAGCTTTTGTTTTGGAAAGAAATTGTGGAAGGCTTACTTAAACCCATACAATATACAGTGTTAAATTGGCACAATTAAATAAATACTTACTCCCTTCTATACTGCACATTCAAGTGATTTTAAACACCTAAATCTAGAAACCATGGAGAAAGATTAAATGTTTCTGGTTCTATATTTTTGTCTCCTGAAGGATGATTGATTGGCTGTCCTGGCCATTAGCTCAGCATGTCGAGACGTGGGTGATTGCGCTGCTCAAAGGATTGGCTTCTGTCCAGAAGTTCACTATCCTCATAGATGTCACTTTACTTAAAATCGAACAGGTAAGTTGGGGGATAAACCAAGTACAACTATTCCCTGAAGGGAACAAGAGGGTGGAAAATGCTGGTGCAGAAGTGTTAAACGGGTTTAGCATTTCATTTGAAATAGTAGAGAGAGGAATTTGGTATGAGCATTTTGTGAAGAGCCACATACACCTGTTAATTGGACCTTCAGCTTCTTTCGAAGAAACTGCAGACAGATGTATATACAGAGCAGTATGCTTAATAATAAATGACATCTCTCTCACTCACGCACATACTCTCACTCCTGTATCACATTCTGATGCAAATTATGAAGTTTGCTCGCATCATTTCAGAGGGAACTGCCTCGTTGAAATGTCAGCATTGGAACACTTGTAGTTGGAATTTCTTGTCGCATTAATTATATGCAGAGTAGGAAATTAAATCGAAACAAACCATTACACTATATTAATAGTATCAACATTTAAGATAATACAAGACGTCTGAAAAATAACCTGAACAAATTTTCATATGGTGCAATATAGTGTTGTTAAGATTTCAGTAAAGCAGAATGATGCACATTGCTACCTTGCAATTGAAGTACTTTGTACTGCTTTTTTTCTAATCTACTGCAACCTGGGACAATTCATATCAATGGAGGCAGAGTTTACCCATGGTGCTCAGTGAGAGTTAAACCATTCTATAACCTCAGCGTCACTTCACACAGTTGTGAACCCACGCCACCAGCAAGTATGCTTGATATCAGCGGCAGGAGTATGTCGGCTGCAATATCCATGCCCTGAAAGAACACTTTATCTTGTATCCTTTTTAGCCTTGCATTTGCTTGTTTGCTCCAGGGTCAGAATTTATTGTTCATGTGCTGTTCACCCAGTGTGCCTACAGCTGCTGATAATATAAATGCGATAAGTAGTCTTGTCATGGCTGTGTTCCTGAGACACTGTTTCACTTGCAATTCACTGAGCTGGTAACTGTATTTGCAGAAGTCTTGTGTGTTTAAAAATGTATATTTGCAATCACAATAACTTAAGGATTTAATTGGGTTTAACCAAAATTTACAGATGATCTTACTTTTCCCCTCACTGCCCCAAAGTGCTTCAGGTCAAGGGCTAGGCGTTAGACTTTCTCTTGGATCTTAACAAATGCTATTAAGGGAACTGGTGAGAGTTGCCAGAGATGACTACCTATTTTTGAAATTTTGATTTGTTTTTCTTTCTAATTACTATTGTAGAATAGCATCTCCTGAAGCAAAGACAGAGGATGCAACAAAATAACTACATCAGTTATGGGATTGCAATTGCAAATTAAATTTGATATTGATAAATGGCATTGGCTGACATTGGGGGGGGGGGGGATAAAACCCCATGTGCACTGGCCACTCTCTGGTACGGAAGTTCACTCTTCGGTCTATACTGAGGTCGCTAATCTCAGCCAGGCAGTAGCAGAGGCCTCCGTGTCGCTGGATCACAGAGAGGAAGATCGGCCAGGGTCTTTGCTCTTGATTGCCATCAGTGTCGTCTGCTGAAAGTACAAGTGTGAGATTAGGTGAGGGCTGCATCTGGCTCAGCTGTGATGCTCCCCTTGGTTTGAATACTCATTGTGAAAACTCACACATGAGTAATGACTTGGGTGAGGTACCGGAGGATGACTGGCACCCTGTGGATCCATATCCCAACAAAGGGTCGAGCTCTTCAGGAATGTGGCAGAGGGTAAAGAAATTGGTGGGAAAGTCATTATTTCATGGCTGCTTATTGGTGACTTTATTTTCTGTTAGGTATTTCATCGCCTTTGGTATCCTATTGTGCGGCCTGGTGCTTTAGCGGTTCTTTCCCACATGCTGCTCAGCTTTCAGCATTCTCCAGAAGCCTTTCATTTAGTAAGTTGTTATATTTGCACTGTTTACAAAGCAAAACTGTTTTTCTTTTGTAGTTGATACCTTTGCTTTCCATGAGATTCTATTTTTACTTAAGACTTCAGAAAATATGTGTAAGATTATTTATGTGATTTAAGCAGTAGGTAAGAGATATAACTTTTTTTAAATGAAATTTGCCAAAATTAATAGTAGTTTCCAAATATTACCTGTTTTCACTGAGCTTTAACCATTCTTGTTATTTTTATGTTGTTTCATTAATGATCTGGATGTGAATATCAAAACCAAATGTAAGATTCTCAAACTGGGAACAGTAAATTAGGAGCAGGTGAGAGAAGGCACAACAAAAGATTTGTAGAATGATTTAGATCATTAAGCAATTGGGCAGACTAATTGCAAATTAAAATTGACATTGATAAATGTATTGCACATTGGTGGGGCGGGGAAGTATACAGTGAATTAGAGACAGAATGGTTTCATTATCTAGATAATGCACTGAAGCAATTTTTTTTTTTTTTTTAATGCTGGGATATATAGCAAGAGTAGTAGAGTATAGGTCTCCAGAGGTTATGTTAAGACTGTACAGTGAACTCTTGGACCACATTTTGAGCATTGTGTTAAGTTCTGGTTGCAAGAACAACTTTATTTATATAGCGCCTTTAATGTAGTAAAACGTCCCAAGGAGTATTATAAGACAAAAAATTTGACACCGAGCCACATAAGGAGAAATTAGGGCAGGTGACCAAAAGCTTGGTCAGAGTGGTAGGTTTTAAGAAGTGTCTTAAAGGAGGAAAGACAGGCGGAGAGGTTTAGGCAGGGCATTCGAGAGCTTAGGGCCCAAGCAACAGAAGGCATGGCCACCAATGGTTGAGCGATTTTATAATCAGGGATGCTCAAGAGGGCAGAATTAGAGGAACGCAGATGTCTTTTGGCGGGTGGGGGAGATTACGGAGACGGAGGGGCGAGGCCATGAGGGATTTTAAAACCAGGATGAGAATTTTAGAAATCAAGGCATTGTTTAACCGGAAGCCAATGTAGGTCAGCGAGCACAGGGGTGATGGGTGAACGGGACTTAGTGCAAGCTAGGACACGGGCAGCCGAGTTTTGGATCACCTCAAGTTTACGTAGGGTAGAATGTGGGAGGCCAGCCAGGAGTGCGTTGGAATAGTCAAGTGATGAGGGTTTCAGCAGCAGATGAGCTGAGGCAAGGGCGGAGATGGGCAATGTTACGGAGGTGGAAATAGCTGGTCTTAGTTATGCTGCGGATATGTGGTCGGAAGCTCATTTTGGGGTTAATCATGACCCTAAGGTTGCAAACAGTGTGGTTCCGCCTCAGACAGATGTTAGGGAGAGGGATGGAGTCAGTGGCTAGGAAATGGAATTTTTGGCGGGGACTGAAAACAATGGCTCCGGTCTTCCCAATATTTAATTGGAGAAAATTTCTGCTCATCCGGAACGGGATGTTGGACAAGCAGATTGACAATTTGGAGACCGTGGAAGGGTCGAGAGAAGTGGTGGTGAGGTAGAGCTGGGTGTCGTCAACGTACATGTGGGAAGTGACGCTGTGTTTTCGGACAACACTACAAAAAAAAGCCGATTTAACATGGGAGACATTTGGGATGCATTGACAGACATTTAAGGACTGTGCAGTGAAGAATAACGAGATTGACTCCAAATGTGAAGGAGATGAGTTTGAGGAAAGATTAGAGATGGTCGGGTTCTACAGTCTAGAAGAAAGGTGGTTAAGGGGGAACTTCATTGAGCTACATGAAATATTAAATGGTACAGGTACAGTAAATCAAGAATATTACTTCAGTGTAATCAGGAAAGTAGGACCAAAAGAGACAAAAACTAAAATTAGTGTGAAGCAAATTTTAAAACGGTTTTAAGAAGGACTTTATTCCGTGATAAATGTTTGGAATAATCTGTCAAGCCAAATCATAGAAACAATGACATTGGAGAACCCCCAAAATGTGGTTGGAGTGATGGATATTAGACCGATAAGCTTGCATGGGCTGAATGGCCTTTACTCATCCTTGACACTTTTCCACTGTTCCTTTTCACTGTACTCTTCAAAAAGACACTGTACAAAATTATGAAACAAAAACAGATAATAGAAATACAGAGCAGGTCCATCAGCATTTGTAAAGAGAAAAAGACAGGTTAATATTTTGGTTGTAATCCTTTGTCAGAATTTACAGGATGATCTAATTTTTAACTTTTTAAAGTTCTATTTCCTTGCTTCTCTAAACATCCTCCTATTTTAAATAATAAGTATATATACTTGCTTTCTTACTTTAAAATGTCTCAAAGCACTTAACATGTTTAAAATTGGCAGTTTTTGAGTGCAATGACTATATTGTAGGTAAGCACAGCAACTGTTCTGTGCCAGCATTACACAAACAGGCAGTGAGTTGAATAACCATGAATAAATTATTCCATATTTACAGTTTATGAATTACCTCATATTTACAGTCCATCCTCAGTTAATGAAATTGCATTCTTGCAAACAGTTCCACTCTGAGTTGAATGCATCCTGATATTCTTGGAGTGGGGTGGTGTTCCTTTGCAAGACTATTGATTCGCCCTAAAAAATAATATGTCTGTGAAATAACTGTTGGAAACGAGAACATTTATATTCATTACATGTATGACCTCAGCACAGTAAGCTCTTTGTTTGCTGCTTCAACACCTAAGAATCATGCTATCCATGATTCGCCATTTAATTTCCTCCCTGCGGTTAAAATGAGGTTTATTGCAGGTGAAGACAGGCCCGGTTGAGAGTAGCAAAGTCTGGGCCTAGGTACTAGCAATGGGGCCCGACCTGGAGCAGCGAAGTCCAGGAGCTGAGAGAAGGGGAAGGCCAAGGTTAGCAGCGGGACTGCGGGGATTGGTACATGATAATCAGACGACCGAGTTTGCACAAATAGTCACTCGGTGTTATGATGAACCAATAAGACAACAAATGGACAAACGGGACAGAGAACAAGAAAGTTTACTTAGAGATTCTGAGCAGCAGTGGAGAAGTCACGGTAACCCCAGGAAATTGTAATCCTGCCTGTATTTCGGACAGTTCTTTGGGAGTTTTGGCGGCGTGCCTTTCCAGTCTGCATATTACAGTAGTGAGGATTGAAACTGGGGGTCCGTGTCAGAAGGCCTTCAGAGGAGGTAGCGGGTTGTATCAGAATCCAGGGTATACAGCCTTGTGGGCTCCATTGTCCTGACTAGGGAGCAGGACAAAGAGTTGTTGGAGCCAAGTTTTATAGATTTGTTATTTTCTGTGATCAATTTTATTTTTAGGAATATATAGTGGGGTGGGTGAGCAACCATCATGCCAACAGTAATCTGTATGTGATTGGCATAACAAAATTAAATTGGGAGAAAAGAGCTTTGCATAATCTGATTGGTGAATTGTCAGGACAAACATGAGAAATGTTATTCTGAAGATGTATACATGACATTTTGTACATGTAACTCCATGAACTAATCTCTCCACAGATTGTTCCTCACATTATAAAGCTAGTTCAGTTCCTTAAAGATGAAGCATCGCCTACCAGCAAAATTTTCCTCATGCAGTTGACTGAGTTGGTGCATTGTATGATGTATCAGTATTCTGGGTTCCCTGATCTCTATGAACCTATTCTTGAGGTCATTAAGGTAGGAAACTGAGAGCTAATTACAGGGTATGTCTGATTTCAGTCTCTGAGAGTTTAATTTCTTCTGTATTTGGCACAGTTTATAAAAGGAGTAACAAAATGTACATTACAACCAAATCAACTTGCAGCTTTATAGAAAGTAATGGAAATTAATGGCAATTATTCCAGTATTTACTCATTATAACTTTTTGTGCTGAGCCTGACCACCTGAAGTATGTTGCATAATTCCTGGAGATGCAAATTGGCAGATCACTACGGTCCGAGAATTGTATCCTTTTAAACTAGACAAAAAGCAAGATTTTTTTGGTTCCTCTGCCCCATTATGCTAGCTTCCTACAGATGGCCAGAACTGCACAGGGAGCGATGAGAAATTGTTTGTAATCAGCTCCGTGCACTTCGGGCTGGCTTTGCATTGGTTCCTTGGACTGAACTTTGTTGAGACCACAAAATCTACCCACATTGTTGCTGATTATAGTACTGATACAATAATCATTCACCAACTAGCTATGCAGAAAAATCATAATACTCCATATTGCACAAGAATTCTCTGTGTAAGTTGCTTCTGCAGTCAGTACTGCTGATCTCCCACAAAGTGACTTGCTGACACTTTACGAGCTTGCCATCGCTTTTCAAACATTCGCTTGGCTTGACTTTTTTACTTTCTCATTTTCATTCATATTTTACTGTTGCCATTTGTTTTTTTTATTTCTTTTATTATGTTATTCTGTTGCTCAGGACTCAACATTTTTCCAGAATCAGTGTGTTTTTGGTGCCTTTATAGTAAATTAGGAGACTATATATAAATTGATAGATAACCAAATATAAATTGATGTTTGTAGGATTTGCCAAAACCTTCTGAAGAAAAGATGAAGCTCACTCTTAATCAAAGTGCCTGGACATCGCACGCAAATTCTTTGGCATCTTGTTTGTCGAGGCTTTCTGGAAAATCTGAAACGGGAAAAACTGGGTTAATAAACCTGGGCAATACATGCTATATGAACAGTGTCATTCAAGCATTATTTATGGCTACAGAGTAAGTGGTGGAGTCTGCTTCAGTGTTGTAGAGAAATTAAGGCTTTAATACTCAACTGTACTAAGTTTAACTTAATTGTAACTTGTTAGCACTTATGTGGACTGAAGGTGGAGATTTAGGACTCCGTTATATTGTCATTTTTGCAACAATGGGTGTGTATTAATATCAACGTGGCAATATAATGTAGGAATCAGTTGGACCCCACCTCCTAGAGATCACCTCGCACTAGATTGATTCTTATCGGATGCATTTTTAAAATGCTCAGGAGAGCTATTGGACCTCCTGGACATTTTCAAAAGTGACTTTTCTATGCATTGTAATATTAGAAGAAAGTGGACGCTCCCACCTTGCACACTTTTTCTAACTATAAAAAGTAGCTGTATGTGCAGCGCTCCATCATTGCCGAACTCAATCTGCCCTGCAGTTGCTGATAGAACTCCAAGCTGTCCACCATGAATCCCACTTCTCAGATGCTGGTCTGAGACTGGTAGCTGCAGTATAACTGCAAGCATATGGTATCGACAAATGTTCAGTAGAACTGGTGAGCTTTTTTTCGATTTGTTTTTGAGAAACTTTAACAATTCTGTAAAACTAATAGTTAGCCACAGTTTATCAAATTTTACTTTTTTGTGATGTGGGGGGGGGGGGGGGGAGTTTCAAAAAAATTAGTGTTGTTTTCTTAAATGTTCTCAAAATTCCTTCAGTTTCAGACGGTCTGTTTTATCACTGAATCTAAATGGATCCTGTTCTTTGATGAGAAAGCTGCAACTTCTGTTTGCCTTTTTGGCTCACACTCAGGTACTTATTTTATTAATTACTCTTTCAGTAAATGCTTTAATTCAGTGGGATGGGTAAACATTGGGTTTGCGTACTGGATTATTATCTTCGGACTGCTAACTTAGAAACCTTTGTGGTGCGAGTTCTTCATTTTTGGCTGGGTATGTTGGGAAAAAGTTTTTAATGTTTTCATGACATTAGCAATGTTTTTGCCATTAATGCTGAACTTGGAGATGTGCAGAAGAGGGAAAAGTGACTAATTTTTTTTTAAACAATAATAGAAATTGTCACATCTGCAGCTTGATCACCCATTTCCAATGTCTGTGTTCTTAACCTTGGAAAACAGAATGATTATTCAATGTGCTAACCTAGCTATTAAATGTGAAGCAGTTCTGTTATCCTTAATTCATTCTTCCACAAATCAAATGCTTGATTCAACCTCAGTTGTCATATGTTAAATTAAGAGCTGAAGGTACTGTATTTGATGTCCATCTTTGTAAATTCTGCACTGTGCACAGAAATATTTAAAGATTGGCATTTGCAGAAGAGTGCTTGACACTTTAGCAGGCCAGATGTTAGAGGATTGATATTTTGAAATTCATCAAGGTTGAGTTTATAGTTAAGAGCTCAAATCCAACACATTTTTAAAACTTATTTGCAAATTTGCTTGTAGTCTGTCACATTGAAAGGAACAGAAATGCCACAAAAGTAGCAATGTTTCTGGCTGTTCAGTTTTCTACTTATTTCAGTTGATGTGGAACCATACAATGCAATTTTAAATGTGGAAGTGCAGGTTGCAAACATTTCTGTTACTCTACCAACAGAGAGCAGCATATGCACCACAGAGCTTCTTTGAAGAATCAAGACCACCATGGTTCACTCCTGGATCCCAACAAGACTGTTCTGAATACCTCAGGTTCCTTTTGGATAGGTAAACATTGTTCTTATCTAGTAGTCATCGATCTGTAACTAAACATTGTCACTTCAGTTCTTTTTATGTGTTGTGCCTATTATAGGCATGCTGCACTGTTGTCTATGGAGCAAGTACAGTGCAGTGTAAACAGGGCAACACCCCTTGCACTATCCTAATGCTTCATAATGTCCACTTTTCCAGTGCAACTTGGAGGTGATGGTGTTTGTATGACCTTGCTGCCCTTGTCCTTCTTGATGGTAGAGGCCACGGGGTTGGGAGGTACTGTTTCAGCAAAGTGAGTTGCTGCAGTTCATCCTGCAGACAGTGCACCAGTGGTGGAGGGGATATATATTTTGTCTATTGGCAGGGCATCAGTCAAACAGACTGCTCTATCCTGGATGGTGATAAGCTTCTTGAGTGTTGTTGCAGTTGAACCCATTCAGGTGAGTGAGAAGTATTCCATCACACTGTCTTGACTTGAGCCTTGTAATTGATGGAGAGGCATTGAGAGGACAGGAGGTTGGCCATTGTTACCGGGTACCCAGCCACTGCCCTACTTCTGTAGTGATGGTGTTGATTTAGATGGTCCAGTTAAGCTTCTAGTCAATGGTGACTGCCTTCTACCCCTGGATATGGAAGGTGGGGGACTAGGCGATATTGGTGCCATTGAATGTTAGGGGGAGATGGAGCTGTTGGGGTGTGTGTGTGCGTGTGTGTGTCTCCGCCCCTACTCCTACTAGGCTGGCCACCTTGCATGTGACAGTGCTTCGACACTCCATCATAAAATCTACTCTGCTGTTCTACCAACAATTCGAGAAAGGAAATGTGCAATCTAAGATTAGCCATCCTAATGCTCCCATATGGCATAATCCTAAAATGGGAATGTGAGGGTGTTGAGGCACTGAAAGTCTTATTCACAATCCGGTTTTAAGAAAAATATTTACAAATCCGGCCATTTCCCAGGGTGAAATTGGCCCACTGGTTCTGCAGTTCCTGTGTACAGAAAATACCCTTGAGTAAAATGGAGGACAGATGGGTCTGGCTTCTAAATGATTAAAAAAAGGCTGGCTAATCACAGATGAGACCAATCCTTCAAAGGCTTCAACTCATCCAAAACATTAACACTGCAGTCCAGGTCCTCTCTCACACAGTCACCCGGCTTCTGTAAGCTTCAGTTGCTCCCGTTGACCCAGCATGTTGATTTCAAAATTCTTATCCTTTTTAAATCTGTCCATTGCCTTGCCCTTCCATACTTTAGTGACCTCCCTCCCTTGGCCACCCACATGCACTCTCCACTCCTCTAACACTAGACTTGGTGGCAGCTCATTCTGATCCGTGGAACTCTCTGCCTATTTCTCTCACCTTACCACTTCCCTCCCTGCTTTCAAAAACCTTGACCGAGAGTTTCCAGTTTGGGCGCAATCGGAGATCCTGGCAAATTACGCTCAAAATTGCACTAGCTCTGCGAAGTGAATCATTTGCTCAAGCTGCTGCTCAAACTAATTTGCATATCGCCAAATGTAATCTGGGGATGTGGCCAGTTTTGTGGGTGGGGCCAGCTTCCAGTGCGATGTTTTTTAAACCAACGCATAAGATCGCGGAAACTCGATTTGCGTTGGACGTAATGTGCGCTTGGCGTTCCTCTACATTTTGTGCTGGTTTGGGCGAATTGCGCTGAAAAAACCAGGGCAATCTAGCGGAAACGCCAGGCCCTTGTCTCAAACCATACCTTTGATTTCCCCATCCTAGCCTCTCCCCTTTCCCCATGCTCTGTGTCCACCATATCCTTTTCCTCATTGTGAAGCACGTGAGACATCATCCTGCACATGATGAGCAAGTTATTGTGGGTGACATCTCTTATTAAAAACTCAGGCAATCTTCTGAGAAGGTGCGAAGGGTTCTTTGAGAGGAGAAAAAATTCATACTCTAAGTGAACACACAATACATTGGGTCCCTTCATGTCTTCACAAGGCAGGACTTGGAGTTCAGGTAAGCGCTGATGATGTATCTTCTTGGGACCCACATTAGTATCCTAATGGGCCTTGTTTGAAGCCAAGTCTTGCTGGGTGGATATTCAGGGTTTACCAAAAATTGATCTGAAGAGTTCTGGCACTCTCCATTGCTGATTACCCCAGGAACATGTGACACTCCAAATCCATCAGAACATCGTGCATTACTCTGTACTCTTAATTAACCACTATAAAGCAAACAACCTGATGACACTGGCGAGCAATTTTTATTTTGCCCACTGAAGAATGGAAGACTGTTGAATGGCCCTAGGAAGCATTTGAAAAAATCTGGGAATATTTTGCTCTGGTTACAAAGTTAAAAAAGGAAATTTATTTTACCAACCTGTCATTATAAATCTGCCCAGTTCAGGAAGATGAAGATTGTTCTTAAGTTTACACACACAACAAAATATCACAGTTGATCGCTATATTTATGGAGAATAGCAGGTGTCAGGTTTTCTTCTGGGCAATGTTCCCTTTTGACCTTTCAAGGTCCTCTAGTTCTTTAATGTGTGGCCCTTGGGTAAGGTTTTTATTCTTGCCCCCACCACCTTTCTAACACTATCTCATCCAAGCCTTCCATCTGGGTACTGGGAGGACTATGTCCCTATAGATATACATTATTTTAAAATGTAGACGGGGAAAACTAACAGTAATTACATTGTGGGAGAAACTCGTGCAGTTTAAAAACAAAGTGGTGCATTTTCAATGAGTGTGTGTATATAGACTTCGGAGGATCATAAATACAGAGGATTTATAGACTTAAATAAGAATCAAGTTTAGGGGAAAATTATCTTGTGTTTTTTAACTTCAATTTTGTGCCCAGTAAATCTCCCTTTGTTTCCTATTCTTCCCCCTCCAGGTTACATGAAGAAGAAAAAACTTACAGAATTCTTCATGAGAATTCCCCCCAAAGCAGTAGCAGTTCTGCAAATGACTGCAGCTCTCGAGAGCATCCCGAGGAAACACCATCTCTCACTGAATCAAATTTGCCAAGAGTTGATGAAGGGAAAACGCTAATAGAGAAAATGTTTGGAGGCAAATTGCAAACCACAATACGCTGTCTAAACTGTAAGAGCACCTCTCAGAAACAGGAGGCTTTCACTGATCTTTCACTAGCCTTTCCACCATGCCTTGAAGACGTTGTAGAAGCTGGATCCACTCAGTTGCTTTTCCCAGCAGATTATGAAAGCACAATGCCTCCGTGTTGTACTGGGGTAGTTTCTGATGCTCTTCGTACCGAGCCTCCTGTAATTCACGGCCTTCAGGTGGAAAAAATTGAGCACGGATCAGAGCCGGGGGATGAAATGCTTAAAAAGTTTCCATTGCAACCCATTAATTCTGTAGATTCCTGTAGCCTGCCAATGCCGTCTGATAAACTGGTCACAGTTCACAGCAATAAATCCATTGAGCGGAATGACAAAACTAAGTCTGTCCCTAATCTAATAAACTATTTTTTGGCCCCTGAGATTCTCAATGGAGAGAACAAGTATTACTGTGAAAAATGTGCCTCATTGCAAAATGCACAGAAGGTTATGCAGGTAGTAGACGAACCTGAATACCTCATTCTCACTCTCCTGAGATTTTCATATGATTCAAAGAGTCACATAAGACGGAAAATCCTGGATGATGTGGCACTTCCTCTCGTTTTACAGTTGCCAGTTGAAAAGACACCATCGAAAACACGAGCGATCAGCCAGTCGTTGCTGTCTGACTCGCCTGAAAACCTGCCTAAAAAATTGAAGCCCTCTGGTTCAGTAGACTCGAGTAATCCACAGCCGGTATCTTACCTCCTCTCTTCTATCGTGGTGCATTCTGGGATGTCATCTGAGAGTGGGCACTATTACTGCTATGCCAGAAACACCAGTTCAGGATCTGTAGGTCAGTTATGCTATAAGACTGACCTTGCAGGTTTGTCCTCCGCTCAGGGTTGTGCAACAGATAATGATGATTCAAATACTTCGGTTGTTTGGCATGATCCAAACTGCAAAGAGGCATCAAAGGAGTGGTTTCTGTTCAATGACAGCAGAGTGACTTTCACATCCTTTCACTCTGTTCAGAACATCACCAGCAGGTTTCCTAAGGACACGGCATATGTCTTGTTTTACAGGAAACAGGATGCCAATTGCGGAGTATACCCAAGTGCAATAAATGGACTGTGGGTAAACGGAGAGCCGCCACTGCAGAAGGAACTCATGGATGCAATCACTAAAGACAACAAGCTTTACCTACAGGTATTTGTTGGTGAATTTCCGTACTCTTCAAGTTGAGGGATTTCAGCAATGAAAAAGGAATACTAACAAATTTTATGCACCCAGTGTTGGCAGCAAGCACTCCTCGGTCAAGTGTAGCACAACTAGATGCAGCATAAAACTCCCTCTACTCTGAAAATATCATCAGAGGAGTACCTTCCCCTTTTTCCCCCCCCCCCCCCCCCTTCTAGCAGACCAATATACCAGCCACCATTTGGTCTGAGAGTGAGTGAGCCAAATTAAAAGCATGTTTGTGCTGTAGGCCTGCTGCCATTGGGAGGTGGGCTTTAACAGCCCAAATTCATTTCACATAGAACCCCTACAACTACCAGAACAAACGTTCTCATCCCATTAGAGCCCAGTTACAGAGATGTGCAGTTCAGCCCTTTACAGGTATATTTTCATGCTATGTTATCGTGCTTTTTTTATATCTGTACATTTCAAAGTTCTAATGTGAACCCATGAAGTACAGTGGAATTCTATTATACAACTGTTTGCTTCTCCTCCTTCCCACCCCACCCTCCCCCTTCCTCAGTAACTCGGTAAGTTTATCCAGTGAGTAACTGAACCATACAGATGAGGAAGGTCCCAAGCTTGATCCCTGGTCTGTGTTGATCTCGCCTGTAGTGAAAGTAGGAATGGTACAGGTGGGTTAGAGAGGGGAGAAATCGTCATGATCCTGACTATAACCCAGCTACCACTTTTGTGTGGACACTAGATGAGAACAAGATTGTGACGTTCTCCACAATCAAAGCCCGCCAACACTTGAAGTGTCGTAACCTACAGGGCTATGGACCAAGAGCTGGAAAGTGGTATTAGACTGGCTAGCTCTTTTTTGGCCGGCATAGAGACGATGGGCCAAATGGCCTCATTCTGTGCCGTAAATTTCTATGACTTACTCCCAAGGCTCACGTATGAATAAACGCTACTTGGGCAAAGTACTGGAGGGTGACTGGAATTGATGGAACTATACCCAGCGAGGAACTTTGAAAGGGAGGGGAGAAAACTAGCAGGGGTTGTTATACTGAGGACAGGTTGCGCAACATGTTGAACTGTTAACAGACTATGCCGTGGAATGGTAAGATGAGGTTTTGTTTCTTTTTCCTCTTTCCTCTACTGAGTTCTTCATTTGAGACCTGGTGATGCAGGTAGACAGTGAATCGAGGCTAGGTACCTTCTTACAGAGAGGGAAAAGGAAATCGGCACGGATCTCTTGTGGACCTCCCAAATGGTCAGCTCGAGTGGCATTGTTGAAGAATGAGAATGGGCTTACCTATCTGACACTTCAGCCATAAAAGGTGCACGGTCAGGCAAGATGACATAAAAAATTGTTAACATACCCTCAAAAAATGAGAGAACGTATTTCACAATTTTCAATCCATGAGCTCTTGAAACAACCATGAACCTTGACTTCAGGTTTTCATGTAAAAATGGATACAATCACAGAACTCAAATGCCAAAACATGAATAGAAGTTCCAAAATCAGATGTAATAAAAAGGGAGCTTGACTTGTTCAGTCACCGTAAATCAGTAGCCCTGGAAACAAGCAAAATTGGCCTGGATTTTGCTGTCAGCAGTGAGGGAACAACTTTCGGCGTTCACCTCGTATACAGCTGCCCACAGACTTTTCACGGGCTTGTCAGCGGACATTCCCACTAATCCAGCGTCTGTTTCAGTGCGGCACCCTCTACAAGGGAGCTGTGGTGTCTGTGAACAGGAAAAGCAACAGTGAGGCTCTTCAACCAATCAGATTGCAGTACCTCACTGAAACAGAGTCCAAACCAGGAAGTAAAAAAACAGGAAATATAAGTTACATTTAAATCATGTACAGGAAGCGAAATAATAATTGGGAATGACAGATGGGATTAAGAGAGGGAGATAAAAGATGGACAGAAAAAGTTTTTTTAAAGCATTCTAATTTTTTTTTAAATTGCAGCAATAATTTTCTTTCAAGGAAATGAGACTCTGCACTTGTAAAATTAACTTTTCGGGGCCAGAGAGGTTGTTCAGCAGTAATTATTACTTTATTACAGGGTTAAAAACTCACTCACTCCTAAATGTACCAGCCCTAACTTTTTCAGCTGTTTTTAGTGCAGAACTAGTGGGTAAGTACCCCAAGTTCACGCCATTCCAGTGATTTCAGTGCCGAGTCTATCGGCGAGGACTGCCACAGTGCACCCTGTGGAGGAGCAGGGTATCTCTGACAGCAACTTCTGGATTTCTGCGTTTAACTGCGCATGTGCGGATGCCCGAAGTTGCAATTAAATTTACCCCGTAATAGCGCTAATAGCCTCACCGTTATTATTACAGCAAAATCCAGACCATTGTGTTATGAGCTTTGGACACCACTACACACTGTACATTGTAAACATTCATTTTATCCTCCCACCCTAAACTGCCATTCTTATTTGTGTTTTATCATTTGACTCTGTTTATTGTTTAGGTTGTGTTTTCATCTTCATGTCCCGTGGTTCTTCATGTGGATTGTGCACGCTAGTAATCTTTCAGCTGCTTTCAATTACTTCTTCATTTTACACCACTTTCTCCATATCTTCTTCACTTATTTCCTTGCCCCCTCTAAAATACTGGTGCTCCAAACTTTTTTAAATGCCCAATGCAAATTCCAACTGCGCTGACCTGCTACACAATCTCTTTTTTTTTAAATATAGGTGAATTGGCACTAGGCACTCTGGGTGATTGTAAGCCACTTTTGACAGTATAGGTGTATTCCTTCAACTTCACTAAGCAGATTTCAGTAAGTGATCCTATACACTGGGCAGAAGTGAAATTTCCAACCAATTATTATCAAGCAGTGGGCCCTGAAGACCTTATTGTCTCTCTATTATGAGCATAGTTATAGCCTATGCTTTGTGAAATCTTATTATTCTGAATATAAGGACGTAATAAAAGGTCGGGACCTCACATTGTGAGGCATTGAAAGTTTGAATGTGTCCTACCACTCCATGGTGCAAATTGCCCCTCTGATCACTATTGGAGCACTAGTTAACACAAAAGTTGAGCTCTGTAATTAAAGACTTCAACACTTCTAAATGATATACAGTACTGTTGAAATAAAATAGAAATTGATTTTTTTATTTTCCTTCCCACAGGAACAAGAGCTAAACGCCCGTACCAGAGCGTTGCAAGCATCCTCTACTACATGTTCGTTTCGCCCACGCGGATTTGATGATAGTGACCCACCAGGGAGTTGTGGCCCAAGTGGTGGTGGAGGAGGAGGAGGTGGTGGGTTTAATACTATTAGCCGGCTTGTCTTCTGAGACTCCTTCAACAAAGCCAACTTTCTTCCCCCTCCCCTCCTTCCTGCTGATAAATGGGGAAATTATATCATTTGTGCATCAAGTCACTCTATGGGCCAGAATCTATTAATGAAGTCTCAAGATGCTTCGAACTGTTCTGTTTGTTTTCCCGGCCTATTTGCCATTTTCAGAAAAAATTGACTTGTACTAGCTCTATTTCCTTGTTAATTCTTAAAGTAGGGGGAAAAAATGGGACAAACATTCATGAATGCAATAATTTTTAATGTTTGTAGGTTTCTTAACCTTGCACCTGAATTTGACCATAACCATATTTGCATGTTTGGATTAATTTTGTAAAGAAGACATTCAGCATTGTAATGTGTATTTGTATAAAGGCTGTAAATACATTTCAAGTGAACTTTTCAAACCTGTAAGTGATCAAAATATGGAGATGGTAATTTTTAAATTGCCACATTTCTAGTATTGCATTTCTTCGATATTTTTATTTTTGAATGTGTAAACAGCATCTTGCAATTTCAGGGAGCAGTATTTGTCACAGATTTGATAAATTAATTTTGCTCTTTTGTGTGTGCGTGTGTGCCTTGAGATCTGTATAGACTAGGTACATTTAGGATGCAAGAACAGAATTTGAAAGTTATATTTTCAAACTTTTTTTAAAAAAAAAAAAAAGCACATCCTTGGGAGAGGGAGGAGAATTACTTGTATGTTTGTCATAGATGCAGCTTAACATCTTAAATCTTGTTTACGTTTTGAAGTTTCTAAGAAACCCTGCCATCACTTGAAGAGATCTGAGGTTTATTGCACATGTATACTAAATATAGAAAACTAACTAAAGTGTTTTCCTCTGTGTTTATTCATGGCTGATGCAGTGATTTAACTACTGAATAATTCCAAACATTGTCAAACTTATGAATGTGTTGAGAATTGTTCTACCATTGTGCTGACTATAGTGCTAAGCAATTTCTGAAAAACTGAATATTTATAAATATTTAAATGTATAGGACATAGCAGCCCACGTGATTAGCAAAAATCAACTTACTGGAAAATGTTGGCTGTTACTCAATAACAAATTTTCACTAAATTATTGTTTTTTATTTTAGAAATGCACTGCTATGCTTTAGGGTATGAAATTAAAAAAAACACTTTAAACACCATTTTAGTTATGATTTTTTTGCCAACTTCATTCAGAGACTAGCAATAAAGTGTGACTGAGTAGTGTTTTTTGCAAGTTTTTCCTTCATTATTTAATATCAAACACCGATGTAACAAAACTAATTGTATTTTATGGATTTTCTTTTTTGACATTTTTTTAAACTTTCTCGGTTTGCTTTCCTTTTCCCTAGCTCTTGTAAAATCTTTATCTTACAAATGAGACTTTGTTGCTGTGTACTGCTTTTAGCACATGTCCTCGTGTGATCTTCCCTGATTTCAAAAGAGCACCAAATTAATGTGATGCTAGATTGTGACTTAGTGTTAAATAAAATTTGTTTAGTAGTTAAAATCTAACACTAAATTAATAAGTGAACAGCAGCAATGATGCACAGAGGTTTTACAGTCATTATTAAACTTAGTGATAACTAATAATTGTGACTGCTGTGCTGAACTATATTATTCTGTGGCAGTTCTTTTCCTTATCAGCCATAAAAGCTTATATGACCATCATTCTCCAGAGCCTGAGTCTCCATTTTAGAACCAGCCAGGCTGAGAAATACTTTCCAGAAAATGACTCAGACCAAAAAATAAATTAAATACTTTGTTAAATTCAAAAGGAAGCTGACAATCAAACGCACTTCCAACCAATGCTACGAGATGTTTGTATTTAAATTGAATAATATTGCCCTTCTCTCGGATGCTTGGCAAAGACAAAATAACTAATTGTTGAAATACAGTAATTGTATCAAAAATAAATTAGGTCATGTGTTCAGTGAGTGAAGCTGGTATTTGACCCTTCATGTAGCATGACACAATTTAAGAGGCCAATACCATATTAAATCATGGACAAAAATAAGGTAGGTGGGTGGGGGGGGGGGTGCATTTGCCTATTCAGTTTAAAAAATACTGCACCATATTGAAGGCTTGTTTCATTTGCAATTAATTAACTTAAATAATTTATTTCATCTTTTCCCGGAACCTCAAAACTGGGACTTTACCTCTTTCCTTCCTCTTGTGGCCTTCAAGCTATTAATATCCATGCGTGCCATTAGTTTAGCACTATTTACATAAGAACATACAGGACTGGAAAAGACAAATGCAATCCATCTGGCTGCTCCCAGTGTCTTATATACATCTCATGGATCCCTTTCTCTTCTGAATTTGCTGCCTCTTGAAAGTTCATTGCAATCATTCATCACCCTCAGTATTAAGTAGTTAAACTTTCTTTAAACCGTCCTAAGTTTGAGGCTTTGACCTCTTGTAGAATCTGTGACGACGTTAAACACAAGATAAACATGAATCATTTCCTGAGATTTGTGTTTTATTTCTCTGGCTGTGCAGCCCAAAATCCTATTTACTTGCTTTACTGCAGCTACACAAAGTGGTGATTTATACTGTTTACTTCTATTTTTAACCTTGGTAGTGTCCTTCACTCCAGGCCATGACCTTTCACTCAATTTATCAAAAAAAATTGAAGTCAGTCTTTGCTGCAGTTTGATCACAAAAAGCCTTTACTCTTCCAAAGGAAGTACTGGAAAGTTCTTCCTAAGGAATTAAATTTATGCTTTTGATTTTAGAATTTATTTGTACTGGTTAAACCAACACCAATAATTTTTTGACTCTAGTATGTCTCAAATAAAATTTAGGAAAGCACAAAGCAAACCCTTGGGATAGAGTCTTCTAATTTGATAAACTAGATTATGATGGTCTCAAGTAGAATATAATCCCTATTCTGTGAGTCAATTAGTAAATCGTCTTGGCTATGTGAAACATAGAAACATGAGTAGACCATTCGGTCCTTCGAGTCCGTTGCACCATTCTATTAGATCATGGCTGGTCTGTACCTCCACTCCATTTACCTGCCTTTGATTCATATCCCTCACCGAACACATCTGTCGATTTCAGTCTTGAAAATTTCAATTGTCCCAGCATCCACAGCCTTTTGAGGGAGAGAGTTCTAGATTTCCACTACCATTTGTGTGGAAAAAGTGCTTCCTGATGTAACTCCTAAATGACCTCACTGTAATTTTCAGATTTTTGCCTCCTTGTTCTGAATTGTTCCCACCAGAGGAAATAGTTTCTCTGTATCTACCCTATCGAATTGTTTCATTATTTTAAACATCTCGATTAGACAGCTCCTTGACCTAAACTCAAGGGACTACAAGCCAGGTTTATGTAACCTGGACTCATAATTTAACCCTTTAAGCTCTGTTATCTGGTGAATCTGTACCCCTTTGGAGGTCAATGTATCTTTCCTGAGTTCTGATGCCCAAAACTGAAAGCAGTACTCCAGAATGGGGTTTGACCAAGGCTCTGTACAACGGAAGCATCGCTTCCACACTTTTGAATTCCAGCCCCTTTGAGATAAAGGCCAACATCCATTAGCCTTTTTAATTACTTTTTTGTACCTCTACTGGCTTTGTGATTTATGTGCTTAGACACCTAAATCCCTTTGCTCTTCCACTGTTCCTAGTTGCTCACCATTAAGAAAATATTTTGGGTCCAAAGTGGATGACCTCAGTTCCTCACATTGAATTCCATCTTCCATAGTTTTGCCCACCACTTAATCGATCAATGTCCCATTGTAACTTCCTGCTTCCCATTAACATAACTTCATATCATCTGCAAATTAGGACATACAATTCTCTATTCCTTCATCCAAGTCATTTATAAATATAGTGACAACTGGGGCCCCAGTACACATCGCTTGTGTCCTGCCAATCAGAGAATGAACTTCTTCACGGTCATATAAAATACTGATCTTCCATGGGATATTTTCAAAAGTTCAGGATTTGGCATCTAAAAACTGCTTTGTGGTCTGGGTACTCAAGCAGTTGAGCATTTTATGGCCAATTGAGAGGTTATGAACTTGGGCTTTCCAGCTGCCAGTCACTCAGAATTGCCTTCTTTGAATGAATTTCATCAATTTTTAGTGGCATTGTCACATGGTATTAAAAAGCTGGTAGTATTGAGAGCGCTGAATTGTGCCTGATGAGAAGAGATGCAAAATTTAGGGAAATTAAACACGATAAAAATAATTGAAAACAAACGTGGAAACATTAAAATAAACTAATCTAAAATCAGGTTTGGAATAAGGAAGAACAAATATTTGTTTATAAGTAGGACATAAGAATTAGGACATAAGAATTAGGAGCAGGAGTAGGCCATAGATCATGGCTGATCTTCGACCTCAACTCCACTTTCCCGCCGCATCTCCACATCCCTTGATTCCCCCAGAGTCTAATGTGGAGACTGTAGAGCAATAAATAGAGACAAAAGATTTTGGGGGGGGGAAACTGCTCAAATGTGTGTACTATCATTGTGTGCATTTTCAAAAAACAGCAGGGGGAGCCATCCACCCATATACCATACATTTTCAAACCAAAGGAAATTGAAATGTCTTCTCAAAGCAACTTGCCAGCTTGCTAGAAGCAGAGTAGAGGCAACAGTATAATTAATAAAATATACTCCATCAAACACAATTGTACTTAAGATTATCTCACAAATCACAAAGATTGAATAACTATGATGACTTAAAACAGGAATCAGTTACAGTAGTTTGTGAACTTCAACTGATCCACCAAAGACAACAAGGGTTGCAAACTCTAGTTGGGGGCATTCCTGCTGGTTTGATCACGTGATATTCTGACCATGTGATGCCTGATCACATGATTTTTACACATTTGATTGTATTTACATTGTAAAGGTTGGGTCCCCTGTAGTTAAGCATGTTTGCTCGTGGTTTCGCGCCAGCAGTTCTTGTGTGCCAAGTTCCAAGAACCAAGAGGCATCCCGAAAGCAGGCGAAGAGGGGATACCAAGGGCAGGGAAGAGAGGAATCCGAAAGTGGGGGAGCGATTCGCAGAGGGGAAACGAGGTGGGAGGAACTTTGATTCCACCAATAACTAATGGTAACTCACTGAAATTACACTGATAACTATTAGTAATAGTGATAACACTCAGATTCCACTTGTAACCAACAGTAATACAATAACTCACTGATAGTCTATATAATTGGTAGTAGTAATAGGTATAATACCCCGATATTCTACCTGTAACGAGTAGTAATCCTATAACCTGCTGATATGCACCCTGAAACCATAACCAGAATCTCCATGCACTGCACAAGGTTTGGTCAGGCTCCCCAGTCGATGTCACTTTTAACAGGCCACATCTCTCCCTATCTCCTTGGAGTTTGGTTTGGACTCTGGTTCCATGTGAAGGTGACAACTCTGAACTGGGAAACATAGAAACATAGAAGATAGGAGCAGGAGTCGGCCATTCGGCCCCTCGAGCCTGCTCCGCCATTCAATGCGATCATGGCTGATCATCCAAATTCAGTACCCTGTCCCTGCTTTCTCCCCATATCCCTTGATACCCTTAGCCTTAAGAAATATATTTAACTCCTTCTTGAATATATTTAATGAATTGGCCTCAACTGTCTCCTGTGGTAGAGAATTCCACATGTTCACCACTCTCTGGGTGAAGAAACTCCTCCTCATCTCAGTCCTAAATGGCTTACCCCTTATCCTTAGACTGTGACCCCTGGTTCTGGACTCCCCCGCCATCGGGAACAGCCTTCCTGCATCTAGTCTGTCTAGTCCTGTTAGAATTTTACAAGTTTCAATGGAACCTCAGCCAGAGCTGATCTGTACCAAACCATTTACAAATTTATAAAAACAGTGGGGTAGGCAGATTTGGGGTGGGGTACAAGTTCAAAAACAGTGGAGCAGCCAGATATTGGAGCGGGGCACAAATTCAAAAACAGTGGGACAGGCAGATATTGGAGTGGGTGGGGTACAAATTCAAAAACAGGAGGGCAGGCAGATATTGGGATGGGGAACAAATTATAAAACAGTAGAGCAGGCAGATATTAGGGTGGTTGTGGCACAATTTATAAAACAAAGGGGCAGGTAGATATTATGGTGGGTGGGGCACAATTTATATAAACATAGTGGGGCAGGAAGAAAATAGAGTGGGTGGAGCCCAATTTATAAAACTGGGACAGGCACATACTGGGGCCAGTGGGGCACAATTTATAAAACAGTGGGACAGGCAGATATTAGGGTGGGCAGGGCACAATTTATAAACACAGTTCGGCAGGTAAATATTGGAGCAGGCAGGCCACAATTCATAATAACACTGGGACAGACAGATATTAGGGTAGGCGGAGCCCAATTTATAAAACAGTGGGACAGCAGTCGGGAAAATGCTAGATTATATTATGAGGGATGTGGTAAAAGGGCACTTAGAAAATCATAATGTGATTGGGCAGAGTCAACACGGATTTATGAAAGGGAAATCATGTTTGACAAATCTGTTAGTTTTTTGAGGTTGTAACTAGCAGGGTAGATAAGGGAGAACCAGTAGATGTAGTGTATGTGGATTTTCAAAAGCATTTGATGAGGTGCTACACAAGTGATTATTACACAAAATTAGGGCTCATGAGATTGGGGATAATATATTGGCATGGATTGAGAATTAGTTAAAGGATAGAAAACAGAATAAATGGGTCATTTTCGGGTTGGCAGTTTGTAACTAGTGGGGTGCCACAAGGATCAGTGCTTGGGCCTCTGCTATTTACAATCTATATCAATGATTTAGATGAGGGGACCGAATGTAATGTATCCATGTTTGCTGACGATGAAAAGCTAGGTGGGAAAGTAAGCTGTAAGGAAGATGCAAAGAGGGCTGCAAAGGGATATAGACGGGTTAAGTAAGTAGGCAAGAACATGGCAGATGGAATATAACATGGAGAAATGTGAAGTTATCCACTTTGGTAGGAAAAATAGAAAAGCAGAGTATTTTTTAAATGGTGAGAGATTGGGAAATGTTGGTATTCAGAGGGACCTGGTGTCCTTGTACACAAATCACTGAAAGTTAACATGCAGGCACAGCAAGCAATTAGGAAAGCAAATGGTATGTTAGCCTTTATTACAAAGGGATTGGAGTATAAGAGTAAAGAAGTCTTACTACAATTATATAGGACCTTGGTGGGGTGGGGCACAATTTATGAAGCATTGGGACAGGCAGATATTGGGGTGAGCAGGGTACAATTCATAAAACAGTGGGGAAGGCAGATATTGTGTTGGGCAAGGCACAAGTTATAAAACAGTGGGACAGCCAGATATTGGGGCAGGTGGGGCACAATTTATAAAACAATAGTTTAGGGAGCCATTGGGGTTGGTGGGAACAATTCACAAATCGGTGGGGCAGGGAGATATTGGGTTGGGCGGGATACAGTTTGTAACAACAGTGGGGCAGGAATGTATTGGGGCAGGGCACAATTTATAAAACAATGGGGCAGGCAGATAGTGGGGTGGGCGGTGAACAATTTATAAAACAGTGGGGCAGGCAGATAGTGGGATGGGCGGGGAACAATTTATAAAACAGTGGGGCAGGCAGATAGTGGGGTGGACGGGGAACAATTTATAAAACAGTGGGGCAGGCAGATAGTGGGGTGGGTGGGGAACAATTTATAAAACAGTGGGGCAGGCAGATAGTGGGGTGGACGGGGAACAATTTATAAAACAATGGGGCAGGCAGATAGTGGGGTGGGTGAAACAGTTTATAAAACAGTGGGGGAGGTAGATTTTCAGGTGGGCAGGGAACAATTTATACAAACTGGGGCAGGCAGATATTGGAGTGGGGCTCAATTCATAAAACAGTAGGACAGGGAGATATTGGGCCAGGAGGGGCACAATTGATAAAATAGTGGGGGAGGGAGATAGAGGGGTTACAAACATATGAACAATGACAGACAGGTAAAGTCCCTTTGTGTTAGAATTACTCTTTTCACTCCTAGTTCCAAAAGATTCAACTTGACCTGTATTGGTGACAGTGATTATATTTTATTTTATTTTATTCAGTGTAAGTGAGACTTGATACGTTACAGCATCTGAGCAGTAGTCTAATAAGGCGCAATCATGAGTTATATCACCCATTATGCCCTGGGTAGAAGTTGCGATCTCCACAAGTCCACCCCCATCGGCCCTGGCCTCTAGGCTCCCTCATCCGCCTGATGTGACACGTGTGGGTTCTCCGCCAACCCGAATCCCTCCTCAGCTTGTCTGGTGGATGTTCCCAAGCTCTTGGCCGAATGCCCCTCCAAGCTCAGTGTCTGAGAGGCTCCTTCTTATACCCCTACTCTCATTCAAACACTATGGAGTCCACCTGAACCAATCACTGGCTTACACCTAAAATCCAACTACAAAGATGCCACGTCTGCAGCACCTTGGCTTACGCAGATTCTAGTCTTATGACACCCTTACATCATCTGTTTTTGACCATAAAGACTATATCCAGGGTAGTTAGGGCAACACAAACGGAACATGTCCCCATGTGTAGAGATATGGCGTCCTTGCTGTTTGCCTATGTTTTTAATTCACTACAGAGATCATAACATTCCATCTACATCTGATCTTGCTTCCCAGGCTAGCTGCACTCTATTAGACCACAGCAACCCTCTTTCTCACCCCATGCTGTCTGGTTACAGCTTACTCACAGACTTTTAATTATAAGCAAAAAGGTTACATGTCATGTAATTCAGGTTAGCATTGCATACAGTTGATGATTATAGACTTCTACTTTTAATTTTTACACATGAGTATAAATCCATTACTGATGATTATATAAGATATTAATGGTTATAAGATATCAAAACAGATATTCTAAAAATCAACTAATCCATGATAATGTTACAGTCCCTTTGCCTCTTATCTCAGAACCTGGAATTCAATTCAATTCAATTCAATTCAATTCAATTTTATTTGTCATATATGCAGCAGACGTGTGTACTGCACAATGAAATGTTGATTTTTACGAGTCCTCCCAACATTGGAATAAATATGGCATAGCAATGATAAAAATACTAATAGAAATACAGTAATAATAAATAAAACAACAGTAATAAATAATAATAAATTATTTGTTCATGAGTCTTATGGCCTGTGGGTAGAAGCTGTTTTGAAATCTGGTACGAGACCGTATGCTTCGATGTCTCTTACTGGACGGGAGCAGGGCGAAGAGGTTGTGGCTGGAGTGGCTCGCGTCTTTGATGATTCTCAGGGCCTTCCCCGGCACCTCTCGGGGTAGTAATCCTGCACAGCAGGTAGTTTAATTCCTATAGTATGTTGTGCAGCTTTCACCACCATCTGTAGAGCCTTGCGGTCTATGGCGGTTCAGTTGCCATACCAGGTAGTGATGCAGCTGGACAGGATACTCTCGATGGTGCACCGGTAGAAGTTGATGAGAATCTGGGGGGCCATTCCAAATTTCTTCAGTCTCCTGAGGAAGAACAGGTGTTGGCATGCCTTCTTGGTTATGACGTCGATGTGATTGGACCACGTTAAGTCCTCCGTAATGAATACACCCAGGAATTTGAAGCTGCTAACCCTCCAGCCCCTTCGATGTAGATTGGGGTGTGTCCCTCCCCCTGCCACTTCCTGTAGTCCACGATCATCTCCTTTGTTTTGCTGATGTTGAGGGAGAGGTTGTTGTACTTGCACCATTCTGCTAGGGCTCTTACCTCCTCCCTATAGCCTGTCTCATCGCCATTCGTGATCAGGCCTACAACGGTAGTGTCATCAGCAAACTTGATGATGGAGTTGGAGTTGTGCGTGGCCACGCAATCGTGAGTAAACAGGGAGTACAGAAGGGGGCTGAGCACACAACCCTGGGGAGCTCCCGTGTTCAGGATCAGTGTGGAGGAGGTATTACTGCCTATTTTCACCACCTGGGGTCTGCCCGTCAGGAAGTCCAGGATCCAGTTGCATAGGGAGGTGTTAAGTCCTAGCTCACTGAGCTTGTTGACAAGCTTGGAGGGGATAATGGTATTGAATGCTTGTCATGTATTGTGTGTTCTCCTCCCACCTGTGGTGGCGCTGTCACAGCAGATAAATGGTTGGGTTGTTCTCTTGGTTAAGTTTTAGCTCTCTTTGTTTGGAACTTGCCAGAACTTCCTTTCCTTCCAATAAAGCACTTCATGTTTGAATCTCTGAGTTCTGAGTCCTAAATTGTGTCTAGGTAGAAAGGTACAGACACAACAAAGTGGCGACGAGGATTGGATGAATCTGCGTTGTGGGAACTTTCTTCTTTTCGACTACAAAACACTCGGAACGGAGATTGCAGCATTACATTATGTTACGGGTGCAGTGAGTAATCAGAAATTCAAATTTGAAACGTGAAATGGCTACTATATTCAGAAACATCGGTGATTTTGATGAAAATGTGGAGCAATGGAGCGCTTATACGGAACGTTTTGACTATTTTGTTTTGGCAAATGCGGTGGCAAACGAAAAGGTCGTGCCTACCTTCTTGAGTATAATGGGGGCAAAGACATTCAACTTAATTCGCAGCCTTGTACAGCCAGATAAGCCAGGAACTAAAACATATAAACAACTAGTGGAAATTCTTGGAGCACATTTTTCACCAAAACCTCTGGTTATTGCTGAGAGATTTAGATTTCACAAACGGAATCAAGAGAAGGGGGAATCAGTGATGATGTTTATTGCTGCTTTAAAAAGGTTGTCAGAACACTGCGAGTTCAAGGAGGTGCTGAATGACACCATTAGAGACAGATTTGTGTGTGGTCTGCAAAGTGCAGCCACACAGAAGTGCCTTCTTACTGAGGACAACCTTACTCTTGAAAAGGCCATTGAAGTTAGTGTCTCCATGGAGATGGTGGAAAAGGAGGCTCACCAGTTGAGTTCAACAGGGAGAGTTCACAAGGTGTCGTCTGAGCCTAAAGATGTGCGGAACGGCACATGTTACCGTTGTGGGAAAACGGGCCATCACGCTAATGACTGCTGGTGTATGGAGCTGGAATGCCGAAATTGTGGCAAAAAGGGTCACATTGAACGTGCCTGTAGAGGTAAAAAAAGAACAGACAGAGCTGGGAAGCATGGAAGCAAAATGTCTGTATTTGGACAAGAGAAGAAAAAGAGTGTTCATTCAGTGCAGTATGATGGAACAAGTAAAACAGAGGGGAGCGACACCTCTGAGGAGGAAGAGGTGCACATACTGACGGTTGCAGGTGGTCCAAATGGCTACTGGGTGTCACCACTGGTGGAGGGACAATCAGTGCGGATGGAGGTGGACACAGGCGCGGCTGTGTCCCTTGTTTCAGACAGTGTCTACAACAAAATGCTAAAGCATCTTACCCTTCAGCCAACAAACATTGTGCTAAAGACGTATACCGGCGAACCTGTGGCCATGAGAGGCGCCATTGAGGTGACAGTTAAATTGAACGGACAGGCTGCGAAACTGCCACTATATGTGGTAAAGGGAAATTACCCATCTTTACTGGGACATGCGTGGCTAGAGAAAATCACGTTGGACTGGCCTGCAGTCCGCATGATGTCAAAAGGGGAGTCAGGTCTGACTGCAGTTTTAAACAAATATGCAGAACTCTTCAATGGTGAATTTGGGAGCATGAAAAAGATCAGCGTGAGACTGGACATTAAACTTGACAGCAAGCCGAAGTTTCACAAAGCCCGACCTGTACCCTATGCAATTAGGCCAAAAGTTGAGGCTAACTTGGAGGCCTTAGTCGAGAATGGAGTCCTGGAGCCTGTGAGCGTTGTTATGTTCATAATTAAATAGATGTTTTCATTATGAACAGCTAGCTTGAGCTCGTCATTTATTCAGCCATGTGGACTAGTGTACAGGCATCCATCTTGACTACTGCCTTGTGGGTAGCCCACTACTAAATATACAGCTCTATCTAGTGTACCATTCTAGAATGACATGTTACTGATCATTACATCCCCCTTCCTTAGAGGTTAAACAAAATCAATATCAATCAATCATAACGACATAAACATCTTCACAACAGTCAACACATTTTCAAAGCTTTACTTTATGAACTCTAAGCTTTTCATTCTTTTATTATAGTTTTCTTTGTCTTCAAAGGTTAAGTCTATCAGGCTTTTTTACTTCACGTGTGGATCTTCTCAGCACAGGTAAGTCTGATGTGTTTTCATGAGAGCCTGTATGTGTGTTTGTGTTAGATTGTTCTGGTGGTGAGTGACAAGGTTCAGTTGCGGCATTGTCATCGATTTGCTCTTGGATAGTTTCTTGTGTTTTCAGGAGGGAACGGCGGTTCCTCCTGAGAATCTGTCCTTCCTCAGTTCTAACAGTGTATGACCTTGGTCCTACTTCCTCAAGAACTGTAGCTTTCCTGTTCCATGCATCTGGATCCTCAATCCTGACAACATCATCCCTTGTCAATGGTTTCAGAGTTTTGGATGACTTGTCATAGTATGATTTCTGTTTCAGCTTTAACAGTTGAAGTCTCTGTCTCAGTTCCTTACTCTGCTTTTCTTTTGCACAGCAGGGTAGCGTGGTGCGCAACTTGCGACCCATTAGGAGTTCAGCAGGTGAAGAACCACAGTCTAAAGGGGAGGCACGGTAGCTCAGCAGGTCGAGATAAGGATCAGACTTGCTTTCTGTTGCTTTCTTCAGTAGCTGTTTGAGAACTTGAACACCTTTCTCTGCCTTACCATTCAACTGAGCATACAGAGGACTGGATGTGATGTGTTGAAAGTCATAATGTGCTGCAAACTGTTGCCACTCCTTACAGTTGAAGCACGGACCATTGTCGCTAACGGCAATCCTGGGAATTCCATGTCTGGCGAAGATGGATTTAACATGCATTATGACACTGCTTGCTGATGTGCTTGAGAGCAGCGCCATCTCAGGATAGTTAGAATAGTAGTCAATCACTATTAGATAGCCTTTACCATTCAAATGAAAGAAGTCCATACCAACCTTTTGCCATGTTGCTGTTGGTAAGTCAGCTACTATCATTGGTTCCTTTGCTTGTTTGTTTTGGTGTTTCTGACATGTCTCACATTTGCCTATCATGTTCTCAATGTCCTTATTTATGCCAGGCCAATAAACAGTGTCTCTTGCTCTCTTTTTGCATTTTTCAATTCTGAGGTGTCCCTCATGAATCCTTTTGAGCATGTCTTGACATAGAGCCTGTGGAATGACTATTCTGTTCTGTTTTAGTAATAGTCCACTTGCGACACTCAATTCTGACCTGATGTGAAAGTACTTTGGACAGGAACCTTTTGGCCAACCATGATGAATGTTCTCTATTACTGTTTGTAACACATTGGCCTAGAAATTGAGTTTTGGCGCAGCCAGGGCTTTAGCGCCGGAAGTTAGTGCCGGAACTAAGTCGCGCTGGTCGGGCCCAAAATTCAATAGTTCTGCGCCCAAACGGCTGCCGGCGCTGCTGAGAGCTGTTTGCGCCTGAAAACTGGCGCTACGCGCTGAATATCGGCGCTATTCCGGCGCTGCGGCGCCCGCTGCGGTGCGGCAGGTTCGGGAAGTGCAGGCCTCCTCCTTCCCTTAAGGAGGAGCTGCCTGCACCCGGCCGCGGCCCGCGAAAATCTTTTTAAAAATGAGCCCGGCACCTCGGACAAGTGCTGGGCTTGCTTCTGTTCCGGGGGGGGGGGGGGGGGGGAAGTCCGGGGAGGGAGCTGCGGCCAGGCGGCCGGCGGGAAAGCGGCCGGCCGCCGCGGGGCCTTTAATGCGCCGGCGCAAAGTCATGTAAGACTCTGTTGCCAGAGTCTTAGTTGCGGCTGCCACGGGCGAGGCGGCCGCAACTGAATTTCGGCGCTGGGGCCCGTCGGCATGGCAACCGGGACGCTGCGCACACCGATGACGTCATCGGTGCCGGCGCAGCGCTACCGGTCTACCGCGGCGGAAGGGCCCCAGGCAATTTCGGCGCCGGCGCCAATTGCAGCGCTAGGCCCTCTAGCGCCGCAAAATCGGCGCTAAGGGCACTGAATTTCTAGGCCTGTATCTTTTACTGTTTCTTCTGCTATTTGCTTTGATTTTTTGTCTGACACGGGCAGCGCAGCAGTGACCATACTCACATGAACAACCACATCTTCCTCAGTAGAGCTCACATGACTCATTGTGGGTGCTTGGGATAGTGCATCTGCTAACACTATGTGTTTGCCTGGTGTGTAGATCAGTTCAAAGTCATATCTTTGCAGCTTCATCATGAGTCGTTGAATCCTTGGAGACATCTCATTCAGATTTTTTTTTATGATGGCAACCAGTGGGCAGTGGTCTGTCTCAACTGTGAAGGTGGGAAGTCCATATATGTAGCCACGGAACTTTTCTAGTCCAACTACCAAGCCTAGACATTCCTTTTCAATCTGGGCATATCGACACTCAGAATCAGTCATAGACCTGGAGGCATAGGCAACAGGCTTCCAATCTTCACCCTCTGCTTGTAGCAAGACCGCGCCTAGGCCATCTTTTGATGCATCTGTTGACACTTTGATTCTCTTTGTTGGGTCAAAGAAGGTGAGTACAGGTGTGGTTGTCAGCACTGTTTTGAGGTTCATCCACTCTTGTTCATGTCTTTCTGTCCATGCGAACTCATTTGTTTTATGTAGCAGGTCTCGCAGACAGGCTGGCTTGGCTGACAAGTTAGGAATGAACTTTCCAATGAAGTTTGTCATCCCCATGATGCGTAGCACTCCTTTTTTGTCAGTGGGTCGGGGCATTTTGAGTATAGCGTTTACTTTTTCCATATCTGACTCTATTCCTTTACCAGATAGATTATCTCCTAGGAAAATGATTTCCTGGACGCCAAACTGACACTTGGCTTTGTTGAGCTTCAGTCCATTCCGACGTATGCTCTGAAGCACTTTAGTCAGTCTCTCATTGTGTTCTTTCAGTGTGGAGCCCCAGATGATGATGTCATCAACATGGACCCAAACTCCTTCCAGACCTTCAATTATGTGTTCCATCGCTCTATGAAAGATTTCAGATGCAGATATTATCCCGAAAGGCATTCTGAGGAAACAATACCTGCCAAATGGTGTGTTGAAGGTACAGTATTTGGTGTTCTCTTCATCCAGTTTTAGTTGCCAAAATCCTTGTGAGGCATCGAGCTTTGTGAAGTATCTGGCACCTGACATTTCACTGGCGATTTGTTCTCGCTTGGGAATCTGGTAGTGTTCACGTTTTATGTTTGCATTTAAGTCCTTTGGATCCATGCATACTCTTAGATCATTGTTCTTTTTCTTTACACATACCATGGAGTTAACCCAGTCTGTTGGCTCTTCGACTTTCCTGATGACTCCTAGTGTAGTCATTCTGTCCAGTTCTTTCTTGAGCCAGTCACACAGGGGTGCTGGAACTCTCCTTGGAGCATGTACCACTGGATCCTCCTTTAGCTGGATCTTGTAAGTGAATGGTAGAACTCCAAATCCTTTGAACACATCCTGGAAATTACTCACTACAGAATCCACCGAGTCATCTGGTCTGCATATGGCACAGTTTAAACGGTAGACTCTCTTGACCAGTTCTAAGTCCTCACAAACTTTGTCACCTGTTAGTGAATCAAGTCCTTCAGCCACAACAGAAAACATGAGATGATGCACTTTGTCTTTGACTGTCACTTTAAGTCTGCATATACCTAAGCTATCTATTTTCTGTCCATTATAGCTCTTCAGTAGTACTGACTTTTTCTGTATTTTGGGCTTTTCTTTCATATTTTTAATGTCACTCATACTGATTAAGTTTGCTTTTTCCCCAGTGTATAGTTTCAATGTAACTAATGCTCCATTTACCTGCAGTGGCATTATCCATTTGTCCTCTTTTACTGCATTAACTTTATGTTCAGCATTGTCCATTCCTGAGGGCTGCACATTTTCTGTATCCTTTTCGATATTGTCACATGACACCATTCCTACAAAAAATGTCTCACTTAAATCAGTGTCCTCAATCACATTGACTTGTTGCCCTTTCTTTGTTTTTACTTTTGAAAAGCATTGTTTGGCAAAGTGATTCTTTCCATTACATATTGTGCACATTTTCCCAAACGCTGGGCATTGACTTGACTGGTGCTGGTAACCACAGCGTTTACAATTAAAAATTCCATCCTCCGATTGCTTTGCATTTCTGTTCTGCCCATGTTTCTTCCCCTCGTAGGACACAGCACCGACAGCAGCACAGTCACTCATTACAGTCGCATCATTATTAATTTCACTGAAAGTCTTTGCGTGCTGCCGAGCTAGCTCACTGGCATGGCATATTTAAACAGCATCCTCCAATGTTAGTTCGGTTTCTCTCAACAAACGTTCCCTGACCTTTTTATCATGAATACCAAACACAATCTGGTCACGAATCATGGATGATTTCAGTTCAGAGAAATTACATGTCTGTGCTTTCAGTTTCAGATCGGTCACAAAGCTATCAAAAGTCTCATTTTGCTGCTGTGTCCATGAACGGAACACGTACCTCTCATAGGTCTCGCTCTTTTTGGGAGAACAATGTGTATCAAACTTCTTTAGCACATCGTCCATTTTTTCTCTGTCCTCCTCTTGATCAAATACAAATGTATTAAATACCTCTATTGCCTGCGGGCCTGCAACCGTGAGCAGTAACGCTAATTTCCTTGCGTCTGGCTTCGTACCGAACCCGATGGCAGCAATGTAGAGTTTGAATTGTTGTTTGAAAGTCCGCCAATTGCAGTCGACATTCCCCCTGTGTTTCAAACCCTCCGGTGGCTTCAAATTCTCCATGTCGCATTTCACAATATTAAGCAGATATTACCACTTCTGGTACCATGTTATGTTCATAAATAAATAGACGTTTTCATTATGAACAGCTAGCTTGAGCTAGTCATTTATTCAGCCATGTGGACTAGTGTACAGGCATCCATCTTGACTACTGCCTTGTGGGTAGCCCACTACTAAACATACAGCTCAACCTAGTGTACCATTCTAGAATGACATGTTACTGATCATTACAAGCATGAGCAAATGGGCCACACCCATTGTCCCTGTCCTGAAAAAGGACGGATCTGTTCGAATCTACAGGGATTTTAAAGTGACTATTAACCCGGTGCTGTCTGCAGAACAGTACCCTCTTCCCCTCATTGGTGATCTTTTTACGGGCCTGGCCGGAGGGCAAAAGTTCAGCAAAATAGACTTATGCCAGGCTTATCTACAAATGCATGTCGACGACAAATCAAAGGAGCTGCTGACAATTGTGACACACAAGGGGCTATACAGGTACTGCTGCCTTCCGTTTGGAATTACGTCGGCCCCTGCTCTATTCCAAAGGGCAATGGATCAGATTTTGAGTGGACTGCCAGGAGTCCAGTGCTACCTGGACGACATCCTTGTCACTGGGACAAATGAGGAGGATCATCTTCTGAACTTGGATGTGACACTACAGCGACTGAAAGAGTACGGACTCAGAGTTCATAAGGACAAATGTGAATTCTTTCAGTCTTCAGTTGAGTACCTGGGGCATGTGATTGACGCTACTGGCCTGCATAAGGCGCCGTCAAAGGTCAAGGTGATCGTGGAGGCCCCAGCACCCCAGAATGTGAGCCAGTTACGTTCATTTCTGGGGCTACTTAACTACTATGGAAAGTTTATTCCAGACTTAGCAACATTGCTGAAGCCGTTACATCAGTTGCTATGTCAAGGCAAAACATGGAAATGGACTGAACTGTGCAACAAAGCTTTCGCACAAGCAAAGAATGCATTGCTGAAGTCGGAGGTCCTGACACACTTCGACCCAAAGCTACCCGTGCAGCTAGCATGTGATGCATCACCATATGGTGTGGGAGCAGTCATATCCCACATCATGCCTTCTGGTGAAGAGAAACCTATTGCCTTCGCATCACGCACCTTGAACAAGGCCGAGAGTAACTATGCACAGATTGAGCGCGAGGCCTTGGGAATCGTTTTTGGAATTCGAAAATTTCATCAGTAACTGTTTGGGAGAAGGTTCACAGTCCTGACGGACGACCGTCCATTGACTTCAATCTTCGGGCCCACACCGGAATTCCGTCTCTCGCTGCAAGCAGGATGCAAAGGTGGGCTTTACTGTTGTCAGGACACACATACGACATCAAATATCGCAAATCAGACTTGCACGGCAACGCAGACGGTCTCTCGAGGCTGCCCTTGCCTGTTACTCCCCCAGAGCCTCGTCAGATAGACATCTTCTACTTTAGACAAGTGGAGGGAGCACCTGTCACTGCAGTTCAGGTGCGAAGGTACACCCGCAACGATCCAGTCCTGTCTGAGGTAATGGACGATGTCATTCGAGGAAGAGCTATAGGAGATTCTCCTAGTTTGAAACCTTATGTTTCAAAAAGAAATGAGCTCTCCGTCCAGGCAGGTTGTCTTCTTTGGGGATGCCGTGTCATCATTCCGCCACCTCTGAGGGAACCTATACTGCAACAACTTCATACAAGCCACAGTGGGATGGTTCGGATGAAGGAAATGGCAAGAAGCTACTTCTGGTGGCCAGGTCTCGATGGAAATATTGAGGAGAAAGCCAAAACATGTTCCCCATGTCAAAGGGTCTGGAATGTTCTACAGCTGGCAACCCTACACCCCTGGGATTGGCCTGCAGAAGTGTGGCAGCGAGTACATTTGGACTTCGCCGGTCCTTTCAAAGAGAAGATGTTTATGGTGGTTGTGGACGCTCGTAGCAAGTGGCCGGAGGTCACTGTGATGAGGTCTACCACGGCAGAGAAAACAATTGAGAAACTTGGTGAGATGTTCAGCTGTTATGGCTCACCAGAACAACTCGTAAGTGATAACGGTCCACAATTCGTATCACAGGAGTTTGCAACCTTCCTGCATGTGAATGGTGTCCAACACATCAGGTCTGCGCCCCATCATCCCTCTACTAACGGCCTGGCAGAAAGGTTCGTGCAAACTTTGAAGCATGCCTTGAAGGCATCACAAGGTCAGGGCTCAATCCACCAACGTCTGAACAGCTTCCTGTTGTCCTACAGGAACGAGCCGCATGCCACAACCAAAACTTCCCCTGCTTCGCTCATGATGAAGAGGCAGTTGCGGACAAGTTTTGACTTACTCAAACCTCCAAGGGCAGAGCAGGTTGTCCATCATCAACAACAAGCTCAAGTTGAAAAGAGAGAGAAAAGAGCCAAGGAGAGACGGTTTCATCCTGGAGAGCACGTCCTAGCTCGAAACTACAACACTGGACCGAAATGGGTTCCTGCTACGGTGATCGCGCAGACGGGCCCTGTGTCTTACACGGTTGAGACTGCTGAGGACGTCGTCTGGAGAAGACACACAGATCAGCTGTTGCTAGGAGCAGAGACCGCCACAGAGGCTCCAACGGCTGGTTGGCCTGAACTGTTTCCGGATGATACCGCAAACCAGCATCCTTTGCCACAGTGCTCTTCTCCAACACAGGAAGTCAAAGAGACTGTTCCACCTGTGCAAACTCCTGACTTTCTACTGACACAGGCACCTTCTCTATCTGGGCCTGTGTCAATGCCTGCTGCTGTGGAAGCCAGCGATGACCGCCGGTATCCTGTCAGAGAGCGGCGGCCTCCAAGACGCTTGGATCCGTAGGCTTAGTGACTTACCCACAAGACTGGGGCAGAATAAACCCCAGGGTAAAGTCAGGGTTTGAGGCAGTCTACCTCTACCCTTGGTTAGTTGAGTGCATTGAAAGTAACTTACCTGTTGAGGAATAATGTGGACCTTTCATTTAAGAGGGGTATGTTATGTATTGTGTGTTCTCTTCCCACCTGCGGTGGCGCTGTCACAGCAGATAAATGGTTGGGTTGTTCTCTTGGTTAAGTTTTAGCTCTCTTTGTTCGGTACTCTCCAGAACTTTCCTTTCCTTTTGAATAAAGCACTTCATGTTTGAATCTCTGAGTTCTGAGTCCTAAATTGTATCTAGGTAGAAAGGTACAGACACAACAATGCTGAACTATAATCAATGAACAACATTCTCACATAGGTGTTCCTCTTATCCAGGTGTGATAAGGCAGTATGCAGTACAGTGGCGATGGCATCATCCCTAGATCTGTTTGGGCGGTAGGCAAATTGGAGTGGGTCCAGTGTGTCAGGTAATAAGGAATTGATGTAGGTTTTGGCCAGCCTCTCAAAGCACTTCATGATGACAGAAGTGAGTGCTATGGGGCGGTAGTCGTTTAAACAGGTTACTTTTGTTTTTTTGGGGACTGGAATAACCGACGTCATCTTGAAGTTAATTCCTTGAGCCTTGGGTCCCATGAATAGGCTGCTGTCTTGTTCTGCTAGGAATGCACCTTTAATTTGGCCAAGCGAGGCCCAGCACCTTGGTTTCTTCCATTTTAAATCTAATCAGTTCTACCCAGGGCATATTACACTAGTTTAAAGGCATGATTATTCAAGAATCAGCGTACCTCGCATAACAGTTACATAATACAAACTTCAACTTATAACTAATAATACTTATTTCATTTAGTCCATGTTAGTTAATAGGGGGAATTCGAACTGGAGACTTCCCAGGATTCTCACATCTGGTCCATCCAGCCAGTCCCATACAATTTTGTATCACAATATATACACTCCACACCCCACCTGAAACTATGTGATCTCCTGGGAGAGGCAAAGAAAACACAAAAATCCAGACCAATTTGGGGAAAAAAATCTGGGAAATTCCTCTCTGACCCATCTAGGTGATCGAAACTAATCCAGAAGATCACTCTGGCCCTGAATTTACCTGGGTCCATCTTCTCACCTTTTTTCACCTACATTAGCCTCCTTCCAGTCTATGGAACCATCACAGAGTGCAGTGAGCTATTAAAAATACAGGCTACGGGCTTGCACAGCTATGGAGGATAGATGGACATCTATCGAGGATAGAAACCAAAGGTTCATGGACATTCTTGTTATGAGGAATGTCAGTACAGACATGGGTCCTCATGGCCCCACTGATGTGCAGCAAGGTGTTAGCTACTTGTTAGCAGAGAAGTGCGGGTGGCCCATGAGAGGGATGATGGTGGGAGGGACATGGAAGTGGGGGCTCCTCTCCAAGCGCTCAAACTACCATCCCCTTGCCAACCCCTTGGTCAGAGCCCCAGATGCCTCCCCGAACAGTGATGGCCGAGTCTGCCCCTGCACAGCCGCAGGAGGAGCAGACTTTGGCAGGGCACTCACAGGCTCCGAAACCCAGAGGACGGCCGCCAAAGGCGTCTAAGCAGGCGCAGCAGGGAAGTGAGCAGGCTGCCTCTACAGCTGCAGAAGCCACAGGGGTAGCACCACGTAGAAGCACGCATAAAAGAAAGCTCCCACTAGGGTAGTCACTTGGGTGTTTTGCTCTAAATTAATGTTAAGTTTCTGTTGTTTTATTTTGTTGTCATAAAGTAATGTTTTGTGAATGTTTGAATTCGTTGCCATATGTGTGCTCACAATTTGAAGTGGCACAGTGAAGGGTAAGGGCGCCTTTTCTGTCCAGCAATGGTGGTGACAGTGCAAGGAATGCACAGTTCATTGTAGAGATGCTCCATGCTGTTGAAGTGGGATCATGCCAACCTTCATGTGCATGTGATAGCTACATAAAGTTAGGTGAATCTGGCATTGATTAAGCCATCCCAGGCATCACGGGCAGCAATGTGCTCGTGTGCTGGTCACACTGGGTCAGCCGCCTCCTCCAGGTCTTCCTCATCTGGAACCTCATTCTGCTGCTCCTCCTCCGCAGAAGAAGAAGAAGAGGCTGTGCGTTCTGTGCCTTGTTCCTCATCCAGCGCTAATCCTCGCTGCAGTGCGATGTTGTGCAGGGCACAGCAGACAACAATGATTCTCAAGACCCTGGCTGGTGCATATTGAAGGGCTCCACCAGATCTGTCCAGGCATCTGAAGTGCATTTTGAGCAACCCTATTGTTTGCTCTATGACACTTCTGGTGGAAATGTGGCTCTGATTGTAACACTCCTCAGACTTGATGGCCCCCTCAACGGTGTCATTAGCCACGTCTTCAGGGGATAGTCCTTGTCTCCAAGGAGCCAGCTGGAAAGTTCATTTGGTGGTGCAAAGAGCTGAGGGACATTGGGCCGGTGCAGGATGTAAGAGTCATGGCAGCTGCCAGGGAACTTGGCGCACACATGCATGATGTTCTTCCTATGGTTGCACACCAGCTGCACGTTAAAGGAGTGGAAACCCTTGCGGTTGACAAATACTGCTGGGTTGTGATGAGGTTCCCTGATGGCCACATGGGCGCAGTCGATGACGCCCTGCACCCGTGGGAAGCCAGTCAGATTGACAAAGCCTAGCGCCTGTGTGGTAACGCTTGCTTCAGCAGTGGAAAAGTGGATGTAATTGGCGGACTTGGCAAAGAGGCCATCGGTAACCTGCATGATGCAAGTGTGTGCTTTCGACTGGGAGATGCTGCTAATGTCTGCTGCTGATCCCTGGAAGGACCCTGACGCAAAGAAGTTGTGTGCGGTGGTGACTTTGACAGCCACTGGTAAGGAGTGTCCACCCGCTCCTCTGGGCTCCAGGTCTTGGTGCAGCATTGTGCAGATGTCAGCGACTATCTCTCGCGAAAGTCTCCGCTTCCTTTGGCACTGCTGCTCAGTCATGTTGAGGAAGGTCATCCTCTGTCTGTAAACCCTGTGTTGGGAGTATCTCCTGTGGCGAGGTGCAGCCCTGTGCTGATGGCCTCTTCCCTATGCAGCATCAGGTGGTGGAGGAGAAGGTTGGCACTCTTGTTGTTGGTGCTGCTGCTGTGCCTGGTTCTGCTGCTGCTGCAGTGGCTGATCCTCCTCAGATTCTGAGGACCAGGATGAGAGAGTATATATTGTTCCCATTCTGCTGTTATATATGGCAGTTGGGGATGAGATGTTAGAAGCAGTCAGTCAATGGGGAGAGAGGTTATTCCAAGGAGGTGACAGTGCATATATAGAGTTTAATACAACACACACTTACAGTCTCAATACTGATCAAATGTGTCTTCTAAATCCTGAAATCAGCAACTTCTGACATTTGAAAGTGAACAGATGTGAGAGGTTAGCTTTTATACTGCAGTTGCAGCTGTGAAGTATTCAGCTCGTTGGAACTCCCAACATACTTACCTGACATGATCTTCAAACGATGTGAAACCCGTTGAAAATATGGGAAAATAGAAAAAGGCTGGCAAAATATTAGTTAACAAGCACTTAACAAGCAGTTAACTATATTAAATCTCTCACCCGCCGCTTGGTATTGGGTCTGTTCTGAAATCGCATACATGGCACATTGGAAACTTACATGGAGGCAGGTTCGCGGCGGGTTCTCAACCCACCATCAATCATTTCAAATTTAACAGCTGACCCGCCTCCGAACCCGCCCTCTGAGCGCCAGCAAAATTGCGGCCAAAGAGTCTGCAATGGGATATAGACAGGTTAAGTGAGTGGGCAAAAATTTGGCAGATGGAGTATAATGTGGGAAAATGTGAGGTTATCCACTTTGGTAGGAAGAATAGAAAAGCAAAATATTATTTAAATGGAGAGATACTATAGAATGCTGCGGTACAGAGGGATCTTTGTGTCCTCGTACATAAAACACAAAAAGTTAGCATGCAGGTACAGGAAGTAATTAGGAAGGCAAATGGAATGTTGGCTTTTATTGCAAGGGGGATGGAATATAAAAGTAGGGAAGTCTTGCTACAACTGTACAGGACATTTGTGAGACCACACCTGCGTACAGTTTTGGTCTCCTTATTTAAGGAGGGATATACTTGCATTAGAGGCAGTTCAGAGAAGGTTCACTGGTTGATTCCTGAGGTGAAGGGGTTGTCTTATGAGGAAAGGTTGAGCAGGTTGGGCCTATACTCATTGGAGTTTAGAAGAATGAGAGGTGATCTTATTGAAACATATAAGATTCTGAGGGGGCTTGACAGGGTAGATGCTGAGAGGGTGTTTCTCCTCGTGGGGGAATCTAGAACTAGGGGTCATAGTTTCAGAATAAGGGGTCACCCATTTAAGACGGAGATGAGGAGGGATTTCTTCTCTCAGAGGGTCGTGAATCTTTGGAATTCTCTACCCCAGAGAGCTATGGAGGCTGAGTCATTGAATATATTCAAGGCTGAGATAGACAGATTTTTGAACTACAGGGGAGTCAAGGGTTATGGGGAACAGGCAGAAAAGTGGAGTTGAGGCAAAGATCAGATCAGCCATGATCTCACTGAATGGCGGAGCAGGCTCGAGGGGCTGAATGGCCTACACCTGCTCCTATTTCTTATGGTCTTATGTAACCCAGAGCATCAAAACTCTGGGCAAAAGTATCAGGTCCAAGACAAGGCTCCAGTGAGAGACTAAGGGGGAAAAATTCAGTAGGTTTGCGCCTCCCGTTAGCGCCTTAAGAGGGCGCTAATGGGGCACAAAGCAACTAGCGCCCGGGCGCGGCGATATCTGCGCCTCTCGCAAAATTGACTGGACATTTTGCGGCGGCGCTAAACAATACCGCCCGATCTCCTGCGCACGCAGATCTTGACGTCATTCGAGAGTGCAACGCCCTTGTGACGCCCCGGGACGGAAATTGAGTGGCGCCTCCCTCCTTTCCGCCTGGTGCAACCAACGACAGGTTGACTGGAACGCTTCCCAGTCGCTGTGGGGCTGGGGGGGCGCTATTTAAAGGGGGCCGCTTCCTGTTTTTTGTGTGGTAGCCATTTTTGCACCACTCGTTCTGAGAGAGAGAGATTTTGATAGAGAGAAAGAAAGACTTCTGCATTGAGTCAACGCTGTCTGAGGTAGTTTTGGCTTCTGGCCATAACTTTGCAGGTACTTTGGTTTTTGACCTTCATAACTCTGATTGCCTAGATACTATGGGGGCTGCAATGGATGGGAACGTCGTCCTTCTCCATCACATTCGGAGGGCACAGAGACACAGAGAGAGAGTGGCAATCATGGCCAGACGGAGGAGGGCCAACAGGCCTCTGTACAGGAGACCTTACCCTCCCAGGGTTTTTCGCCAACAGTTCTCCTACATTAATATGTCTGAGGAGCAGTGTTTGCGAAGGCTGCGCTTCAGCAAGGAGGTGGTCACTGAGCTCTGCCACCTGCTTCAGCCAGATCTGCAGCCTTCAACATATCATTGATGACGATGAACACCTCGCTAAGGCCATCCCCATGCCTCCACTACTCGCCTTCAAACAGCCGCCGAACCTCAAACAGACCATCGTTCGCAGCAAATTACCCAGCTTTCAGGAGAACAGCGACCACGACACCACACAACCCTGCCACGGCAACCTCTGCAAGACATGCCAGATCATCAACACAGATACCATCATCATACGTGAGGACACCACCCACCAGGTACATGGTACATACATATGTGACTCGGCCAACGTCGTCTACCTCATACGTTGCAGGAAAGGATGCCCCGGAGCATGGTACATCGGCGAGACCATGCAGACACTGCGACAACGGATGAACGGACACCGTGCAACAATCGCCAGGCAGGAGTGTTCCCTTCCAGTCGGGGAACACTTCAGCAGTCAAGGACATTCAGCCTCCGATCTTCGGGTAAGCATTCTCCAAGGCGGCCTTCAAGACACACGACAGCGCAAAATCGTCGAGCAGAAACTGATAGCCAAGTTCCGCACTCATGAGGACGGCCTCAACCGGGATCTTGGGTTCATGTCACGCTACATGTAACCCCACCAGACATAGGGTCACCCAGACTCGAGTCGTCATTGGCCTGTTCTCTCTACACAGATGCGGCCGGACCTGCTGTGATTTCCAGCAAAAAAATATTTTTTTGTTTGTTTTTTGTTTTTCATACAGACCCCAGCATCTGCAACATTTGACCCCTTGTGACCCCACCTCATTGTTCTTTGATGTAATGTTTTCCTGACTAACCTGTTTGGACACCATTTACACCTTTGATCGCTGTGATTATCTCTCTGCCGAGGTGTGATAAATGGCAGTTAGAAAGATTACCTGTAATCATCTGGCATTATTCTCTGACTATATAAGCTGTGTCGTTATGCATCGCTCCACTTCACCTGACGAAGGAGCAGCGCTCCGAAAGCTTGTGATTTCAAATAAAACTGTTGGACTATAACCTGGTGTTGTGTGACTTCTTACATTTGTCCACCCCAGTCCAACACCGGCATCTCCACACCATCTTGAGAGAGGACAGCAACTCCCTGCTCGACTGACACACTGGCACTCCCACGGGGCAGCACTTCAGCATTCGGAGCAATCTGATGGAGCACAGATTGCTGGCCTGCTCCGGCGCGGTGAGAGCCCCGGGGAAATGTGCCCGATCCAGCAAGGGTGGCAGCAGTCAGTGCTCGCATGGCCTCAATCTGCGTCTGCATGAGACCAGCCAGTGACTGCATTGCAGCAGTAAGCATTTGCGTGGCAGCCGCCTGTGCTACAGCGAAGTGCTCCACACTCCTTGCCAGTGATTCAATGGATTCGGGCACCCTTGCCACTGCAGCCATGTGCTCCGCCTGGGCGCTCATTTCAGTGAGGACCCGTTCCTCCTCTGCGTCCAGTGAAGCAGGACTCGATGGCATACTCTCCCTCCGGGGAGAAGGCCCCTGAGCTTCCCTACCCCCATCGCGTTGCTGCAGCCCGCTGGGTCCTGGAGCTTCACCCTCATCAGACCATTCCCCCCTACTCCCCTCCAGGGAAGGCGTGTTCCCAGTGTGGGCATGGGCTTCTTCAGGAGAGGGTGGCACTGATGCTCTGGCTTCCTCTTCCTCCTCGCCTTCAGCTTCACTCCCACTGGCAGCTTGAGGGCCCATCTCCTCACCTGGTGAATCACCATCTGAAAGCAGGGAGGTACAAGAGTGGCTTTAGCGTGAGGACAGGGTGGCAGCAAGGGAGGCATGAGTGCAGCGATTTAGTGATTTGGATTGAAAGTGTCAAAGGCTGCTGTTGTGAGGAACAAGTGGAAGGAGAGAGGACAAAAAAGGTGATGACCTTACCATTGCTGTCCAGAACGGGGTCGGCGTCTCCAGTGGCGACGGGACCAATCACCCGGCTTGCCACAATCCCCTGGACGCGCACCTCAAGATCGCTGAGGGGTTGCAGCTGAGGCCGCCCTCCACCGGTCCATTGCTGCTGTCTCCTATTATGAGATAGCTTGGCCTGCAAAAAAAAGGACGGCGTCTGAGTAAATATACAGCCATGGTCTTACCTGAAATGCCTGCCATAGTTGAATAGCCCTTACTGTATGCAGCCATGGTCTTGCCTGAAATGCCTGCCATAGTTGAATAGCCCTTACTGTATGCAGCCATGGTCTTGCCTGAAATGCCTGCCATAGTTGAATAGCCCTTACTGTATGCAGCCATAGTCTTGCCTGAAATGCCTCCCATAGTTGAATAGCCCTTACTGTATGCAAAGTGTGGAATGTGCCTGTGTGTTTGATGAAAGGGCCATAGGTGTTGGATGAGTGTTGGGCATTGGGGCTTTTAAGACCCTCTGGCCATAAAGTGAGGTTGAGATGGAGAGGTTTAGAAAAAAAGGCACTCACCCTGACGACCCGAGTGAGGTCGTTGAACTTTTTCCTACATTGGAGATGGGTCCTAGGCACCATGCTGCTTGAGGACACTCTCTGAGCCACCTCCCTCCACACTCTTCTGTACTCGCGTAGCAAAGGCTTCCTGCCACTCTCTGGGTACAGAATAGATCTTCTGCGCTCCACCGCGTCAACCAGAGCCTCCAAGGCCCACTCGCTGAAGCGCTGTGCTCGCTCCCTGGCCCTCTCCATAGTCCTTGGCTGCAAGATTTAGCCACAGGTCTGCCCAGGCCGAGATTCAAGGCTCCAATGAGCAGGGTGTGGCTGCAGAGCAAGATCGACCCTCCCCTTTAAGAACTGACGACGCCAGTGTGTCTGTGTTCAATCGCTAACTGACAGCACCTGTGCTGCGCCCGCCCTCTGAGGTAGCGCCTCGCTCCTCGGCCTTAGCGCCTTAAGAGAGGTGTGTAGCGCCTGATTTAGCGCTCCAATCACCTCCAGGGGCGATAAAACCCAAGTTTGCCGTCGGAGGCGATAATTAGCACCAGGCGCTAAACTTTGCGCACGGCCGCTAATGGCGCCCCAAACGGGGCGATACCAAATTTCTCCCCCCAAGACCTTCTAATGAAACTTTAATGGAGGCATTAAGAAGCCACAAAAGATGATTCATTGGATAAGTTCAATTATGTTCTGTGAAATATATATTTTTTGAATGTTTAATTTTGTTTAAATCTTTATGTTGAGTATTAGTAATTTCAGTTACAGAGGGTGCTCGAGTGATGGACAACATTTTTTGACTGGTTCGCGGCGGTGACTTGTGGCGGTAAGTGGGCCAATTTCTCGGCCAGAAAGTACATGCAGAAATAAGATTTTTAGTAAGATATTGATAGATAAATTTGGAATGACTGGCTTTTAATTGCAAGGGAATATTGAAGTTACAGTATTTGGTCACATTTGAGGAGCTTTCATGGAAACTCTTGGGGTATAGAAAAATGCAGCCCTAAACAATCTGATTCAGCAAAGGACCACTTAGAAAAGGGGTGGCCCTCCTGGTCAGAGCTGCGCAACCTCATTTTTGTTTTAAAAACAAAAACATAACACTCAGCAGGTCAGGCAGCATCTGTGAAGACAAGATCTCCTGTGAACTGCCTAGTGGCCAATGATTCCAGTTAATGTTTTGGCTATGGACCCTTTGTCAAAATAATTTTTGACACAAATAATGATTTGATCACAAATTCTAATATTTTTGATACATTTCAATATCTGTATATAATACTCATCCCCACTTCAGGATTTTTTTGAGGGAGAAAATTGAGTTTTATACTCAAAAAATTACTTTAATTGAAAATATTTCCCCTTTAAGTAGTACTCCCCTTTAATGCTCCTATTATTTTTCAGTAGGACTGAGGATTGACTTTTGTTCGAATATTGAGAAATACGGGATAATTTTGAAGCTTCTTAATTAAATAAATACCTTTAGTTATGCTCTACTCTTTATATGTTTCTTTAATAATTGCAAAGTATACTATTTCTTAAGAAGTTTACATTCCACCTCTGCTGTTCATCACCTATAATGATTTGACCGTAAAACATATTTGTATTTTAAATTGTAATCCCATGATATGCAGTGTAAGAATTATCAAAAAAAGCAGTATCAAATTAATAAAATATGCCATTTTGGGAATTTTGAATATAGTAACTGAGGAACTTGTAGGAGACAAGTTTCAATCCCTACAGCTGAATTATTATGCAAATAAAGGAGTGAGAATGAATGCCAAATTTTATATAGCTCTGTTTCTAATAGAAGATTATTCATAATTCACGTCCCCTGTCTCCTGGTTCATTACTATACTATCTTTGTACATTTTTTTCTCTTTCTTTCAAGTTTTAAGAAGGGAGCTTCACCATCAACCTCTTTTTATCTTACAAGAGTTGAATAGAATTATGATTAACTTTAATTATCCTTCTTTTTGTGCTTGTGATACATTTATTGAAATAATGAAGGCTCATTACCTTCACTGTGGGAATTGTCTGTGAATCACCACAGCTAAGACTTCCAAGATGATTCTGCGTGGTTAAAGTTATCATAAGGTGAATACAGACAAAGAAGGCCATCTGTTCAGAAAGATAAACTTACAGTCCCCCCATTACAGCATCCAACTGCCTGTTGATTGACTCTAAGGTTTTCACCTTAACTACCCTAATTAAGTAACATTTCTAGGATATAAATATAACTTTCTTATTTGCATCTTCCAATTCTAATTGGTTGCACTCCACAAATTACTTTTCATAACATAACAGCTCAGGAACTATTGTGCCCTTTGGAAAGATGATGTACAAACTTTTCTGTGTCGGGTACCCTTGCAAATATTAACACACTCCCAGGGATCTACTGCCAATACTGATGGACTCCCTATCCGAAAGGCAGTGTCAGCTACTTAAGGGAAAACAGATTAATCCTGTTGCTATATAACAATAATAACCATAAAATGGCTATTAGTATGTCGTAACAAAATGGATGTGATAGTAGGTCAAGAAATACAAACAAAATCTGAGGACAGCTGGGTTGAGATCTGATAACCTTGGGGATCTCCTGTGAGCTGCCCAGTGTCCAATGATTCCAGTTTGAAAACCTATGCTTTAGAGTACTTCAAAAAGTACTTCATCAGCTGTAAAGTGCTTTGAGACATCCGGTGGTTGTGAAAAGCGCTATATAAATGCAAGTCTTTCTTTTTTCTTTTCTTTCTCCTTATGACATATTTCCCAAGCTACTTTTTTCATTTGTTAATTGAAATGACATCCACTGCTTTTCGGCTGACTTTGTTGCACACCTTTGTGACACTGTTGGAATGAAGGTTCTTCTGATTTCTTGTTTTCTTTGAGGCTTGCCAACTTGTACCCAGTGTCCTCTAATTCCACAGTTTAAATGAAATAACCATGTCTTTTCACACTTCAAAAATCTGGGTCGTGGGCAGTGCTTAATTCTTGTCTTCCTCTCACACAGAACTTTGAGTCCAATGATAGATGAGATGAAAATGTCCCATCTCTTCTGCTTGTAAGGCACTCAATGTGAAATTGAGTAACAACACTTTCAACCCTGTTCTTAGGTAAGCATGGGTTACAGGCTAAAAACAGCCTATTTTTAGCATAGTTGACACAAAGGGCCACATTTTTATCTCTTTGAGTGCACGGGACACAGAAAAGGCTATGGGTCCTGACAAGATCATGCTGTAGTGCTGAAGACCTAGCCCTAGAATTAGCCGCGCCTCTAGCCAAGCTGTTCCACTACAGCTACAACACTGGCATCCACATGACAATGTGGAAAATTGCCCACGTATGTCCTGTCCACAAAGAGCAGGACAAATCCAAACTGGCCAATTACCGCCCCATCAGCCTACTCTCAATCCTCAGCAAAGTGATGGAAGGAGTCATCAACAGTGCTCTCAAGTGGCACTTAATCACCAATAATCTGCCCATCAATGCTTAGTTTGGATTCTGCAAGGACCACTTAACTCCAGACCTCATTATAGCCTTGGTCGAAACATGGACAGAAGAATTGAATTTCAGATGTGAGGTGAGAGTGACTGCCCTTGACACCAAGACAACATTCGAGTGCGTGTGGCACCAAGGAGCCTTAGTAAAATTGAAGTCAATGGGGCTCTGGAGGAAAACTCTCCAATGGTTGGAGTCATACCTAGCACAAAGGAAGAGGGTAGTCATTGTTGGAGGCCAGTAATCTTAGCCCCAGGGCATTGCTGCAGAAGTGCCTTGGGGCAGTGTCCTCGGCAAAGTTCTCCCTAACTTTTTTATTGGGTGCATGGCCCCTTTAAGGAGCTGCGCGGCCCATTCACTGTTTCGCGCATGCACGAAATTTAAAATTGGAAAAGCAGGTCCCAGGCTGCACAGGACTGGCAAACAGCTGTGCGGCCGCGCGACCACACGGCCGCACAACTTAGAGGGAACGTTGGTCCTAGGACCATCTATCTTCAGATGCTTCATCAATGACCTTCCCTCCATCATAAGGTCAGAAGTGGGGATGTTCATTGATGATTGCATAGTGTTCAGCTCCATTTGCAATTCCACAAATAATGAAGCAGTCCATGCCCACGTGCAGCAAGACCTGGACAACATCCAGCCTTGGGCTGATAAATGACAAGTAACTTTTGCGCCACACAAGTGCTAGGCAATGACCATCTCCAACAAGAGAGAGCCTAACCACCTCTCCTTGATACTCCATGGCATTACTGCACCATAAACATTCTGGGGCTCGCTATTGACCAGAAACTCAACTAGACGAGCTGCATAAATGATATAGCTACAAGAGCAGGACAGAGGCTAGGTATTCTTTGGCGAGTGGTTCACCTTCTGACTCCCCCAAGCCTCTCCAGCATCTACAAAGTACAAGTCAGGAGTGTGATGGAATAAAAACAGAAAATACTCAGCAGCTCAGGCAGCATCTGTGGAGAGAGAAACAGAGTTAACGTTTCAGGTCAATGACGTTTCGTCAGAACTGGAAAAAGTTAGAGATATAACAAGTTTTAAGTAAGTGCAGAAGCAGGGAAAGGGGGAGGGAAGGAAAGAACAAAAGGGAATATCTGTGATAGGGTGGAAGGCAGGAAAGATTAAATGACAAAAGGTATGATTGTACTGTGGCGTTGCCACATTGGGGAAACACTGTGTGTATGTAGATAAACCTGTATAATCCCCTTTTAACTGCTGTATTCCCCTCCCCCCGCAAGACAGTTGCAAGCTGAGAGGAATAAGGCATGTTCAGACTTGCCTGCTGCTGAGAGAAGGAAAACCAATCAGGTTCCAGCAGGTGACCAATCCGTGAGTCATCACAGGTTCGCGGGCTGTACGAATTCAGTACTGTATTGTGAGAGTTGGAGTAAAGACCTATTTCTTGTAGCTCGCTGTGTTGCCTATTCCTTTACGCGGGAGACTGTAGTCTCCCACATTGGTGACCCCGAATGTCGGCGGCCGAAGCCCCTGACTCACGTAGCCCTACAGAGGCCAGCAACAACCCGACGGCAACCAGCAGCAGCCCGATGTCGGCCGGCGCCGTGTCCTTGAAGCTCCCCACCTTCTGGGAACACCAAGCACCGGCTTGGTTCGCGCACACGGAGGCCCAATTCACCCTTCGCAGGGTTCAAGACGATGAAGAAAGGTACCTCCACGTAGTCTCAGCAGTAGCAAGCTCCACCGCCGCCGAAGTTCTCGACCTGCTGGGGAACCCACCACAGACCGGCAAGTACTCAACCATTAAGGGCCGCTTGCTGCAGGCTTACGGCCTGTCCGGGGAGGAGAGGGCCCGCAGGCTTCTTTCACTACCAGGCCTCGGCGACTCTACCCCGACCCAGTTGATGAGCCGGATGCTTGCGCTCCTGGGCTCTGAACCGCAGTGCTTCTTGTTTCGGGCCCTTTTCCTCAGCCTGCTTCCTCAGCAGGTACAGACTGCCCTCGCGGGGTCCCCGATCACGGACTGCGTACAACTGGCAGCCGCCGCGGACAAAGTCTTCGCCGTCGCCCAACTCGGCTTTGCAGCCGCGAGGCTCCCCGACACCACCGAGCGCGCGCCGCCACGCCAGGCCACAGAACTATGCTACTACCACGCGCGTTTCGGCCACAAGGCCCAACGCTGCAGAGCACCCTGCTCTTTCGATCAAACCAAGATGGCCGCCCGGCCCAACGCGCCAGCCCCGCGCCGCCGTCTAGGCCCGCTCGACCGCACCCCCGCCGCCACGATGGCCATCGGCACCGCAGGTAAACTGCTGTACATAACCGACTCCCTTTCAGGGCGCAGATTCCTTTGCGACACCGGAGCCCAATGCAGCATAATTCCTGCCTCCCAGCTCGACATCCAGGCAGGCTGCAGCGGCCCACCCCTCGTGGCGGCAAATGGCGCAGCCATCGCTACTTTTGGAAAGCGACGGGCCGAGGTTTGTTTCAACGGCCAGCGATTTATGTGGGATTTCGTGACGGCCTCGGTGGCACATCCCTTGCTGGGCGCCGATTTTCTTTGCGCCCACGGAATCCTGGTCGACGTCCGCGACAGGCGCCTGATCGACGCAGCAACTTTCGCTTCACTGGCCTGCCAGCAGAGCAATAGCCCGGCCCTCGTCGGGTCCTGCTCTGCCCCGACGGATGACGACTACGCCCGCCTACTTGCAGATTTCCCGAGGCTCACACAACCGACCTTCTCAGCCGCGGCAGCCAAGCATGGTGTCGAGCACCACATCGCCACTACGAGACCACCAGTGTTCGCCCGAGCCAGACGCCTGGACCCAGCCAAGATGGCGGTGGCCAAGGAAGAATTCGCCACGATGGAGAAACTGGGCATCATCCGCCGCTCGAACAGCCCCTGGTCGTCCCCCCTCCACATTGTGCCCAAGCCGGGCGGTGGCTGGCGCCCCTGCGGCGACTACAGACGGCTCAACGATGCCACCATGCCTGATAGATACCCCATTCCGCACATCCAAGACTTCTCAGTGCACCTAGCAGGAAAGTCCGTCTTTTCCAAGGTCGACCTGATTCGTGGCTACCATCAGGTCCCCGTCCACCACGCAGACGTCCAGAAGACGGCGGTCATCACCCCCTTCGGACTGTTCGAGTTCCTGCGCATGCCCTTCGGGCTCAAGAATGCCGCACAGGCCTTCCAACGGCTCATGGATTCCGTCCTATGGGACCTGAGCTTCCTGTTCGTCTATCTGGACGATATCCTCGTGGACAGCACCAGCAAGGCCGAGCACATCGCGCATTTGCGCTCTCTTTTCCAGCGCCTCAGCCAACACGGGCTAATCGTCAACCCGGCCAAATGCCAGTTCGGAGCAGCCCAAATTGACTTTCTCAGCCACAGAATCGCGCCAAGGGGAGCCATTCCTCTACCTTCCAAGGTGCAGGCGGTGGCAGACTTTCCCCAGCCCACCTCGGTCAAGGCGCTGCAGGAATTTTTGGGGATGGTCAATTTCTATCACCGTTTCGTGCCCAAGGCCGCCTCACTCATGCGCCCCCTCTACGAAGCCACCAGGGGCAAAACGGGCAAAGAGCAACTCACCTGGTCCAGCGAGATGGCGACAGCCTTCCACCAGACCAAAAGCACCTTGGCCAACGCCACACTACTGGCCCACCCCATCCCGGGCGCCAAGACCGCCCTCACCACAGACGCCTCGGATTACGCCATCGGTGCTGTCCAGCAACAGTGGGTCGAAGGCGCGTGGCAGCCACTGGCATTTTTCAGCCGACAGCTGCGCAAGAACGAGCAGGCCTACAGCACATTCGACAGAGAGCTCCTGGCCCTGTTCCTGGCAATCCGGCACTTCCGTTTCCTCCTGGAAGGCCGGCCGTTCACCGCATTCGTGGACCACAAGCCGCTCACTTTCGCCATGGCCAAAGTAACCGAACCCTGGTCCGCGCGCCAACAGCGCCAGCTCAACTTCATCTCGGAGTTCACCACGGACATCCGCCACGTCGCCGGCAAGGACAATTTGGTGGCCGACTGCCTCTCAAGACCCTCGCTCCACGCAGTGCACCTGGGCGTCGACTACGCCAGCATGGCGAGAGACCAGGCCGCCGACGCGGAGATCCAGGCCCTCAGGACGTCAACCACCAGCCTCACTCTGGCCGACATCCACTTCCACGCAGCCGGCACAACCCTCCTGTGCGACGTCTCAGTCCCCTCGCCTAGGCCGGTCGTCCCATCCACCTGGCGGAAGCGAGTTTTCGACATCATCCACGGCCTCTCACATCCAGGGATGCGTGCGTCTCAGAAACTCATGTCCGCCAAGTTCGTCTGGCCTGGACTCCACAAGGATGTGAGAGACTGGACCAACACATGCGTGGCGTGTCAGCGCGCTAAGGTCCAGCAGCACACCAAGGCGCCATTGGAGTGTTTCCCGGTGCCCGAGAGGCGTTTCGACCACGTCCACGTCGATCTGGTAGGCCCCTTGCCGCCGTCGCACGGTTTCACACACCTGCTCACGATCGTCGACCGCACCACCAGATGGCCCGAGGTGGTTCCCCTCGCCTCCACCACCACGACCGACGTCGCGCGAGCATTCGTCTCGACATGGGTGGCCCGGTTCGGCGTGCCGACCGACATATCCTCGGACAGAGGCCCCCAGTTCACCTCCCACTTGTGGAATGCCATCACCGCCGGCCTCGGCACCAAGTTGCACAGGACAACAGCCTACCACCTGCAGGCCAACGGGCTCTGCGAGCGCTTTCATCGTTCCTTGAAAGCCTCCCTCCACGCCAGCCTGGCCGACACCAGCTGGATCGACAAACTACCCTGGGTCCTCCTGGGATTGCGCACCCCGCCCAAAGAGGACCTCTGCGCCTCCGCGGCCGAGATGGTCTACGGCCAACCGCTCAGAGTACCAGGCGACTTCCTCCCCCTGACAACGGAGCCGTGGTCGGCCGCCAGACAGCTTTCCCTGCACCAGGACGCGGCCCAGCAATTCCGTCCAGTGCCCACTTCGCAACACGGCCCACAGCCGTCCTACGTGCCTCGAGACTTACGACATGCGGAGTTCGTCTTCGTGCGCCGGGACGCGCACAGAGGCCCGCTGCAGGCACCATACACCGGCCCCTTCTCAGTATTGGAAACGGGGGACAAAGCTTTTCTTATCGACGTCGGCGGGAAGCCGGACCTTATTTCAGTAGACCGCCTCAAACCGGCGCACCTGGACCTCAGCTTCCCGTTTCGTCCAGCTCTCCCCCCACAGCGGGGCAGACCTCCCGCGTTGGCGGCGGCCCCACAAGAGGACCAAGACACGCCAGAACCTTACTTCCCGGCCGCCGCCCCACCTTCGCCGGCAGCCCGTCCAGCCAGCCCACCGGCAGACCAGCCGCCAGACCAGCCGATGAACCAACCGGCCGACCTCCCAGACAGCCTTCCTCACACGCCAGATGGCTACTACAGCCGCTACGGCCGTTTGGTCAAACCTCCGCAGAGACTGACTTTTACAGTTAACGAGGATTCTGGGGGGGCGTAAGTGGCGTTGCCACATTGGGGAAACACTGTGTGTATGTAGATAAACCTGTATAATCCCCTTTTAACTGCTGTATTCCCCTCCCCCAGCAAGACAGTTGCAAGCTGAGAGGAATAAGGCATGTTCAGACTTGCCTGCTGCTGAGAGAAGGAAAACCAATTAGGTTCCAGCAGGTGACCAATCCGTGAATCATCACAGGTTCGCGGGCTGTACGAATTCAGTACTGTATTGTGAGAGTTGGAGTAAAGACCTATTTCTTGTAGCTCGCTGTGTTGCCTATTTCTTTACGCAGGAGACTGTAGTCTCCCACAGTACAAAGCAAAAGGAATGGTAATGGACCAAGTAAAGAAACAAAAGATGGGACTAGAAGAGGTGTAAATGGGAATGGCAGAATCATCAACAGCTGCCATCTGAAAAAATGGGGGCAGAGTTTATGATCTGAAATTGTTGAACTCCGATGTTGAGTCCAGAAGGCTGTAAACTGCCCAATCAAAATATGAGGTGCTGTTTCTCGAGCTTATGTTGAGCTTCATTGGAACAGTGTAAGAGGCCGAGGACAGAGCGGTCAGAGTGGGAGTGGGGCAGAGAATTAACGTGACAGGTGACCGGAATCTTGGGGTCACACTTGCGGACTGAATGGATGTGTTCCGCAAAGCGGTCACCCAATCTGCGTTTGGTCTCCCCAATGTGAAGGAGACCACATCGTGAGCAGCGAATACAGTGCAAGATGTACAAGTAAATCGCTGTTTCACCTGGAAGGGGAGTATTTGGGGCCCTGGACAGTGGGAAGGGAAGAGGTAAAAGGGCAAATGTTGTATCTGCTGCACTTGCACGGGGAGGTGCTGTGGGAAGGGGAGAGGATGTTGAGGGTGATTGAGGAGCGGAGCAGGGTGTCGCGGAGGAAACAGTCCCTTCGAAATGCTGAAAGGGGAGGGGAAGGGGAAGATGTGTTTGATGGTGGGATCACGCTAGAGATGGCTGAAATGGTGGAGGATATTCCGTTGAATGTGGAGGTTGGAGGTGGAAGGTGAGGACAAGGGGAACCCTATCGTGGTTCTGGGAGGGGAAGGGGTGAGAGGTGAAGTGCGGGAAATGGAACGGACATGGTCGTGGGCCCTGTCAACCATGGTAGAGGGGAATCCTCGGTTGAGGAAAAAGGAAGGCATAGCGGGAACATCAGTATGGAAGGTGGCATCATCAAAACAGATGTGAGGGAGACGGAGAAACTGGGAGAATGGAATAGAGTCCTTACAGGAGGTGGCGTAGAAGAAGTGTAGTCAAGGCAACTGTGGGAATCAGTGGGCTTATCGTGGATGTTGGTCGATGTTAGTGGTGTGATGGAATACTCCTCACTTGCCTGGATGGGAGCAGCTGCAACAACACTCAAGAAGCATGACACCATCCAGGACAAAGCAGTCCATCTGATTGGCACCCCATCCACCAGCTTAGACATCCAGTCCGTCCACCATCGGTGCACTGTGGCTGAACCCTCCGAGATATCTGTGCTCCTTGAATTCTGGCATCTTGGAGCATCCCTGATTTTAATCACTCAGCCATTGGTGGCCGTGCCTTCTGCTGCCAAGGCCCTAAGTTCTGGAATTCCCTCCCTAAACCTCTCCGCCTCTCTTTCCTCCTTTAAGATGCTCCTTAAAACCTACATCTTTGACCAAGCTTTTGGTCATCTGCTTTAATTTCTCCTTATGTGGTTCGGTGTCAAATTTTGTTTTATAATACTCCTGTGAAGCGCCTTGGGATGTTTTACTACATTAAAGGCGCTATATAAATACAAGTTGTTGTTATCTACAGGATGCATTCTCCAAGGCTTCTTCAGCAGCATCTCCCAAACCCACGACCTCCATCACTTAGAAGGACAGAGCAGAATTTGCATAGAAACACCATCACTACCATGTTCCCTTCCAAGTCACACACCTACGGGACTTGGACATATATCACCATTCCTTCATCATTGCCGGGTCAGAATCCTGGAACTCCTGACCTAACGGCACTGTGGGAGTACCTTCACTACATGGACTACAGTGGTTCAAGAAAGCGGCCCACCTCCCCCTTCTCCAGGGCAACTAGGGATAGGCAACAAATGCTGGCCTTGCTAGTGATGCCCATATCTCGAGGATGAATAAAAAAGCACATTTATACCAGTTACATTGCTTGTTAGCTGATTACGAAGTGTTGAAGAATCATTATTGCAGGTATGTTATGATTGGTTGATTTTTGTTCTAGCTAATAAAATTGCATTATTGAGAAATTAACAATTCAAAACTGCACATTCCTGCCATTTTGTTAGTCTGTCAAAAACAACACTCGGCATTTCATTCATCTTTGAACAAAAAAACCTAACTTAACAATCTCTACAAAAGGACTACAAACATGGCCTGTGTGGCAAACGGAAAGAAGTGCTCTTCTGAGCCTGAGGCAGGGATACATTGTTTAAGGCAAAAGTTTTTGATAAAGTGGAAGAAATTTTATTTTGACAACTTTGGCCTCTTGTGCATCCCCCACTTGCTTTACCCCATCATTGGTGCCCATTCCTTCGTCCATCTGGGGCCTAGGCTCTGGAATTTCCTCCCTGAACCTCTTTGCCTCTGCTCCTCCCTTCTCCTTTAGTTAATGTGTATAATTTTACTAGCCAACATTTGAAGAAGAGTAGGGGAGTTATCCCCGGTGTCTAGGCCAATATTTCTCCCTCAACCAACATAACAAAAATAGATTATCTGGTCATTTTCCCATTGCTGTTTGTGGGAGCTTGCTGTACACAAATTGGCTGCCGCGTTTCCCACATCACAACAGCGACTCCACTTCAAAAAAGTACTTCATTGGCTGTAAAGCGCTTTGAGATGTCTGGTGGTTGTGAAAGGCGCTATATAAATGCAAGTCTTTTTTTTCTTTAAGACACTACTTAAAACCTACCTCTCTGACCACGTATTTAGTCACCTGTCCTAGTGTCTCCTCCTTTGGCTCAGTGTCAATTTTTGTCTGATTACACTCGTGTGAAGCACCTTGGGTTGTTTTACTATGTTAAAGGTGCTATATAAAAGCAAGTTGTTGTTATAGACGTGTGGAGTATCTGAACAGAGTTCTGGATACTGACACATGGGCCCCGATTTTCTGCCAGCTGTCGGGCGGCTTTTCAGGCGGCCGGGGGCCGAAAATCGCCGAAAAAGGGGGTCACGACCCCACACGCCTGATTCCCCGCCCCGTCCGACTTTTGGACCGCCGTTTCTCCGTGACCCGCTTCAGTCCCGCCCGCCGCTGGCGGGACTGGCCATCGGAACACTAATGAGCAATTATTACCTTAAGTCGATTTTCAGGGGCCGTTGCGATTTTGGGGCTTTCCCCACATCAAACACGCCTGCGGGGAACCCCACTGATGAAACCTGGCATGAAGCTTGCCGGCTTGCTAGCTGTCAGCTGCAGGTCATTCGGAAAAGCTGCGATTTAAAGGAACAGCATTTGTATGGTGAAGGACCTTGTTGCTGCAGGCTTGGGGCTACTTCTTCAAGGCTTAGGCACAGCTGTGGAAGGTTGGAGCCTCACACACTTCTCCAGTGTGATCTCCTGGGAAGCCCCTCTCGCCACCCTCTCTCAGCGCTTCCTCAGCGGAGGCATCTACGAGAAGCATGGGACGCCTTTTTTTCCTTCCCTTCTTGCCATTAGAGGATCTCCAGCAGCAGAGGCGGCAGCAGCAGAACCAGGAACAGCATGATGAGCACCAGGCTGCTGCTCACTCACCTGAAGCTGCACAGGCCAGAAGGGGCCAGCGCTTGGAAGTGGCTTGAGAGCACCTTGCTGCGCTTTAGGGGGCCATGGGGACCCGTTTCTGCACTGGCAGTCCTACTCAGAAGGACTTCCATGAAGGTCTGGTTTCTCTGTTCAATAGATCATAATCATAATCAACTTTATTGTCATTGTTAGTGCACAAGTGCAGTACAACGAAATGTAGGCTTGCGGCTCCCGAGAGTGTACATTTAGATTAAGACATTTAAACATTCAACATTCATTTGGCCAACGCTGCTCAAGAGATGTCATTCTCTTATGAGCACTCAACATGTTTTCCATACCCTGGCAAGTTATCTCCTCCATGGAGGTTGCCAACCTTTCCATGGTGATGCGTTCATGCGCCAATGACTCCACAAAGGCTCTGCTCATGGTCGCTATGGACTCCTCCATTCGCTCCACACTCGCAGCGACCCTGGAGACAAAACCTGCCAGAGACTCCTGCATCTGTGCATGGAGATCCATCACCTCTTCTCTTGCGGATGGACACAGAGGCAGAGGGTCGACATGCAGCGCAGCTGAGCTGAGCTGGCAGAGTCCTGCGCCCTCCGACGAGGACTCTCCACTGCTGTCCCTGTCTCCAGAATCTGCTGAGGCTCACTTGTGAGCTGTGAAACACCAGGTGACAACACTACTCTATGTCCCGAAGGTCCCCCCGAGGTGTGAGTGTCTGCGCTGGTGCTGGGTGCGCTTACTTCTGCTGACGCTGCGCCCTCGGAGGTTGGAGCTTCCTCTGAGGAGTCCAGCTGCACAGCCTCTTCCTCCTCCGCAGTGAGGACAGGGGCTCTGGATGGTACTGTGGGGGAGTAAAGGAAGGAGTTAGAGATGTAATGCCAAGGTTCTTCTGGTGACTCCCAGCGAGTTCGCATCTGCTGACACCTGCATCCATGCAGCATTGGTCTCAGTGGGAGGCCTCTTCCTCCCTGACCTAGGGAAGAGGACCTCCCTGTGGCCCCTAACCCCATCCAATAATGCCTGCAGTGAAGCTTCGTCAAATTTGGAGGCAGCTTGGGGTCTGGCACTGGCCACAGCTGCTGCAGGCTCCTCTGCCATCCTGTATGGTTCGTTTGGAAGCCTTCAGAGGATGCAGTGCTTGCTATGGACCTTGAAAGCACCACGAATGATGACATCATACTGTGGGGCTTTCTGACTAGAAATGGACAATTAGCAAGGCTGCCCACATGCTGGAAATTAATTGGCCACTTGAGGGAAAATTATGTGGAGCTGGCTGACACATTTTTTTGTGTGTCAGAACCCCACATTCGGGGGAATCCGACCATTTCCCAGACAAGCCACAAAATCGGGCCCATGGTGTTAATTTTTTTTTAATGTTCCATTCTCCAGGGCTGACATCCCTCATCTTGATGAACCCAAAATTTAGAAAGAGAAAAAGTAACGTTCCCAAAATTCTGCAAAACATTCAAAATGTGTCCACACCAATAATTTTATTTGTATATACTAAAACTAGCTGGGGGAGCCCGGCTTTGCCAGGGCTGCTTTGGGCCGGGCGGTTTAAATCGAGTCCCAGGCTTTGGGGCCTGTCTGTCTGTCCCTGTGTGGATCTGCTGCCGGGCAACATTTTAAATCGAGTCCTAGGCTTTCGGGCCTGTCTGTGTCCCTCTGTGAATCTGCTGCCGGGCAACATTTCTACCTTTTAATAGCTTCAAAGATGAAAGTGAAAGTACTTATAAAACGTTTTAGGTAAATGTTATGTAATTTTTAAAAGAGATACTAACTTTTTCGAAGCTGGATTAGCAGATTTTGAGCTGGAAGTAGTGAAGCAATGGCTGTCCGATGCCTTAGTTGAAAAGCATTAGTCTCGCCCACAGACGCAGTGATTGGCCAACCATCAGGTGACTGAACTGTAGGATTGGTCAATCGTGCCGGCACAGGATTGGTCGACCTTGACGTCAGTCAATCAATGCTATTAGCAGATAATTAGTTTAATTTTGAAGGTTTTTTGCATAACGCGCAAACAATTTTAGTCCGACCGAAAAGTAAATACGCTTATGACGGTTCTGGAATTGTCAGCTTTCTTTTGACGTAATGCACGTGTAGGTACGCTCTATAACTTTTGAGTTTATTCAAGACAGACAGACAGACGGAATGACAGACAGAAGTATCCTTTTATATATATACTTGCTGAAGTGCCCGGCGGTGCCGAGGCTTTTTCGAGGGCATGTTGTTGTTGGAAGAGAGAGAGAGCGAGCGACTGGAGAGAGGGGGGGGAGGGAGGGGGGGAGGGAGGGGGGAGGGGAGTGGGAGGGAGGGCGGGGGGGAAGGGAGGGCGGGGGGAGGGGGGCGGGGGGGCAGGGGGGAAGGGAGGGCAGGGGGGAAGGGAAGGGGGGAGGGGGGAAGGGAAGGGGGGTGGAGAGGGGGGGAAGGGAAGGGGGGGAAGGGGAGGGGGAGGCGGGGGGGAGGGAGGGGAGGGGGGCGCGGGGGGCCCCCCCGAGGGTCGCGGCCCCCCCCCGAGGGTCGCGGCCCCCCCGAGGGTCGCGGCCCCCCCGTGGGTCGCGCCCCCCCCGAGGGTCGCGGCCCCCGCAGAGGATCGCCGAGGCTTTTTCGAAGGCATGTTGTTGTTGGAAGAGAGAGAGAGAGAGCGACTGGGGGGGGCGGGGAGAAGAGAGAGAGAGAGCGCGACTGGGGGGGAAGAGAGAGAGAGCGCGACTGGGGGGGAAGAGAGAGAGCGACTGGGGGGTAGAGAGAGAGCGACTGGGGGGAAGAGAGAGCGACTGGGGGAAGAGAGAGCGGGTGGGGGGAAGAGAGCGGGGGGGAAGGGAGGGCGGGGGGGAAGGGAAGGGAGGGGGGGAAAGGGAGGGGGGAAAGGGGCGGGGGGAAGGGAGGGGAGGGGGGAAGGGAGGGGGGAGGGGAGGGAGGGAGGGGGGAGGGGAGGGAGTGGGGTGGGAGGGAGGGCGGGGGGGGAAGGGAGGGCAGGGGGAGGGGGGCAGGGGGGAAGGGAGGGAAGGGAGGGCGGGGGGGCAGGGGGGAAGGGAAGGGGGGAGGGGGTAAGGGAAGGGGGGTGGAGAGGGGGGGAAGGGAAGGGGGGAAGGGGAGGGGGAGGCGGGGGGGAGGGAGGGGAGGGGGGGCACGGGGGGCCCCCCCGAGGGTCGCGGCCCCCCCGTGGGTCGCGCCCCCCCCGAGGGTCGCGGCCCCCGCAGAGGGTCGCAGCCCCCCCAGAGGGTCGCGCCCCCCCCCCGAGGTGAAGACCGCCGATTGCGGCTGTGCGAGACGGCTGGCGGGCCCGGTTGCCAGGGTAACGCTTGACGCTCAGCAAGCCCCGCCCCCCGGCCGAGCCAGAGGGAGACGCCGCGTCTCAGCTCCTGCTGCGCACGCACCCTAGCGGCGCTGGGCTGAGGCTCGGCCCTCCAGCCTTTGAGTGGGGCCGGGAGGTGCCTAGCTCGGGCGTGGGTGTGAAGGAGAAGCCGAGGCTTCGAGGCCTAATTGGAAAAACGGGGAAAGGTAGGAAAATTAATGAGATTAGATAAGTTAATTCGTTTCTAAATCATTTTTTTAAAAAACAATATGTGTTTTAAAAGCAACGTTTTTTTTAAAGACGCAGAAAGCGGGAAAAAGAAAGGAAAAGTTTGGAATCAAGATGGCGGTGACTCACCTCGGTTCAGAACGATAAGGCCCGGCCACACACGCACCGATTGGCCTGGCGGCATGCGCCAGCAACCCGGCGTACGATTGGTCGAGCTCGAGGTCACCCTGTCGCTAATGAGCGGATAATGAGATGCTAATGAGCGGAATGTTGAAGGTTTTTGGGATACCGCGGGCGCGATTTTAGCCCGGCCGAAACGTAAATACGCTTAAAACCGTCTCGGAAGCGTAAGCTTTCTTTGGAGGTAACGCGCGCGTAGGTACGCCCTGTAACTTTTGAGCGCATACCCGACAGACGCACACGCGATGACAGACAGACAGACAGACAGAATGACAGACAGAAGTACCGATTTATATATATAGATATATAGATACTTCAGCTAGTATATATACTAGCTGAAGTGCCCGGCGGTGCCGAGGCTTTTTCGAAGGCATGTTGTTGTTGGAAGAGAGAGAGAGAGAGCGACTGGGGGGGGGGAGGGAAGAGAGAGAGAGAGCACGACTGGGGGGGAAAAGAGAGAGAGAGAGCGCGACTGGGGGGGAAGAGAGAGAGCGACTGGGGGGTAGAGAGAGAGCGACTGGGGGGAAGAGAGAGAGCGACTGGGGGAAGAGAGAGAGCGGGTGGGGGAAGAGAGCGGGGGGAAGGGAGGGCGGGGGGAAGGGAGGGCGGGGGGGAAGGGAAGGGAGGGGGGAAAGGGAGGGGGGAAAGGGGTGGGGGGGAAGGGAGGGGAGGGAAGGGGCGGGGGAAGGGAGGGGGGAAGGGAGGGGGGAAGGGAGGGGGGAGGGGGAGCGGGGGGGAGGAAGGGGGGCGGGGGAAGGGGGGCGGCGGGGGGGAAGGGGGGGCGGGAAGGGGAAGGGGGCGGGGGGGAAGGGGCGGGGGGGGCCCAGGCCGAGAGCCCCGCTTTCCGTGCCCCGCCCCCCCGGCCGAGAGCCCCGCTCTCCGAGCCCCGCCCCCCCCGGCCGAGCCCGATTGCGGCTCTGAGAGACGGCCGGCGGCCGAGCCCCGCCCCCCCCGGCCGAGGCCGATTGCGGCTCTGAGAGACGGCTGGCGGCCGAGCCCCGCCCACCCCCCCGCCGAGCCCGATTGCGGCTCTGAGAGACGGCCGGCGGCCGAGCCCCGCCCCCCCCCGCCGAGCGCGGAACAGAGACGCCGCGTCTCACCTGCTCCTGCTGCGCGCGCACCCTGACCCTCGTGGCTGACGCCGTTGCCCTGGGTAACGTGACACGGCGGGGGTGAGGAGCTTAGCAGAAGCGCAATCACCTAGCTCGGGCCTGGCTGGGCAAGAAAGGCGCAGGCTTTGAGGCCTAAGAAAAAAACGGGCAAAGGTAGGAAAAAGAATGTTCAGGTTAGATAAAATATTTACAAGTGATTTATTTTAAAAGAATTTAATAAATTGAATTTTATTTTGCTGGAAATGTATATTTGAAAAGAAAGACGGGTGCTCCGGTTTCTCCCACAGTCCAAAGATCTGCGGGTTAGGTTGATTGGCTGTGATAAATTGACCCTTAGTGTTCGGGGGATTAAATACGTGGGGTTACGGGGATAGGGTGGGCTATGTGTTGGTATAGGGGTTACGGGGATCGGGTGGGATATGTGTCGGTGCAGGCTTGATGGGCCGAAATGGCCTCTATCTGCACTGTGGGGTTTCTGTGATTTCTGTGATTTCTGTGAAAGCAGGAAAAAAGAATGGAAGCAAGATGGCGGCTACTCACCTCGGTTCAAAACGATGAGGCCTGGCCACACACGCACCGATTGGCCCGGCGGCACACGCCAGCAACCCGGCGTACGATTGGTCGAGCTCGAGGTCACTCTGTCGCTAATGAGCAGATAATGAGATGCTAATGAGCGGAATGTTGAAGGTTTTTGGGATACCGCGGGCGTGATTTTAGCCCGGCCGAAACGTAAATACGCTCTTAAAACCGTCTCAGAAGTGTAAGCTTTCTTTGGAGGTAACGCGCGCGTAGGTACGCCCTGTAACTTTCGAGCGCATAGCCCGCCAGACGCACACGCGATGACAGACAGACAGACAGAATGACAGACAGACAGAATGACAGACAGAAGTACCGATTTATTATATATATAGATAGATAGATAGACTAGCTGAAGTGCCCGGCGGTGCCGAGGCTTTTTCGAGGGCATGTTGTTGTTGGAAGAGAGAGAGAGAGAGCGACTGGGGGGGGGGGAGAAGAGAGAGAGAGAGCGCGACTGGGGGGGAAGAGAGAGAGCGACTGGGGGATAGAGAGAGAGCGACTCGGGGGAAGAGAGAGAGCGACTGGGGGGAAGAGAGGAGAGCGGGTGGGGGGAAGAGAGCGGGGGGGGGAAGGGAGGGCGGGGGGAAGGGAGGGGGGAAGGGAAGGGAGGGGGGAAAGGGGCGGGGGGAAGGGAGGGGGAGAAGGGACGGGGGAAGGGAGGGGGTAAGGGACGGGGAAGGGAGGGGGGCGGGGGGGAAGGGAGGGGGGGAAGGGAGGGCAGGGCAGAAGGGGCGGGGGGGAAGGGGGGGCGGCGGCGGGAGGGCGGGGGGAAGGGGAGGGGGGAAGGGAAGGGGGGAAGGGAAGGGAGGGGGAAAGGGGCGGGGGGAAGGGACGGCGGGGGGGAAGGGGCGGGGGGGAGAAGGGGGGGGCGGGGGGGACGGAAGGGGAAGGGGGGGCGGAAGGGGGGGCCCAGGCCGAGAGCCCCGCTCTCCGAGCCCCGCCCCCCCGGCCGAGAGCCCCGCTCTCCGAGCCCCGCCCCCCCCCCGGCCAAGCCCCGATTGCGGCTCTGAGAGACGGCTGGCGGCCGAGCCCCGCCCCCCCCGGCCGAGCCCGATTGCGGCTCTGAGAGACGGCCGGCGGCCGAGCCCCGCCGCCCCCCCCGGCCAAGCCCGATTGCGGCTCTGAGAGACGGCCGGCGGCCGAGCCACGCCCCCCCCCCCCGCCGATTGCGGCTCTGAGAGACGGCCGGCGGCCGAGCCCCGCCCCCCCCCCCGCCGAGCCCCGATTGCGGCTCTGAGAGACGGCCGGTGGCCGAGCCCCACCCACCCCGCCGAGCGCGGAACAGAGACGCCGCGTCTCACCTGCTCCTGCTGCGCGCGCACCCTGACCCTCGTGGCTGACGCCGTTGCCCTGGGTAACGTGACACGGCGGGGGCGGGGGGTGAGGAGCTTAGCAGAAGTGCAATCACCTAGCTCGGGCCTGGCTGGGCAAGAAAGGCGCAGGCTTTCAGGCCTAAGAAAAAAACGGGGAAAGGGAGGAAAAAGAATGTTCAGGTTAGGTTTACAAATCAGTGATTTTTTAAAAACAATTTAATAAATTCAATTTTATTTTGCTGGAAATGTATATTTGAAAAGAAAGACGCAAAAAGCAGGAAAAAGAATGGAAGCAAGATGGGCGGCGACTCACCTCGGTTCAGAACGATAAGGCCCGGCCACACACGCACCGATTGGCCCCGGCGGCATGCGCCCAGCAACCCGGTGTACGATTGTCGAGCTCGAGGTCACTCTGTCGCTAATGAGCGGATAATGAGATGCTAATGAGCGGAATGTTGAAGGTTTTTGGGATACTGCGGCGCGATTTTAGCCCGGCCGAAACGTAAATACGCTTAAAACCGTCTCGAAGCGTAGGCTTTCTTTGGAGGTAACGCGCGCGTAGGTACGCCCTGTAACTTTCGAGCGCATAGCCCGACAGACGCACACGCGATGACAGACAGAATGACAGAATGACAGACAGACAGATCGACCGATTTATATATATAGACGAGCTAGAAGTGCCCCGGCGGTGCCGAGGCTTTTTCGAGGGCATGTTGTTGTTGGAAGAGAGAGAGAGAGAGAGAGCGACTGGGGGGGGGGGGAGAAGAGAGAGAGAGAGTGGCGACTGGGTGGGAAGAGAGAGAGCGACTGGGGGGTAGAGAGAGAGCGACTGGGGGGAAGAGAGAGAGCGGGTGGGGGGAAGGGAGGGCGGGGGGGAAGGGAGGGCGGGGGAAGGGAGGGGGAAGGGAAGGGAGGGGGGGGAAGGGAGGGCGGGGGGAAGGGGAGGGGGGAAAGGGGGCAGGGGGAAGGGATGGGGGCGGGGGGGGAAGGGAGGGGGCGGGGGGGAAGGGAGGGGGGGCGGGGGGGAACAGTCCGAGAGCCCCGCTCTCCGAGCCCCGCCCCCCCCCGGCTGAGAGCCCCGCTCTCCGAGCCCCGCCCCCCCCCCCGGCCGAGCCCGATTGCGGCTCTGAGAGACGGCCGGCGGGCCGAGCCCCGCCACCCCCCCGGCCGAGCCCGATTGCAGCTCTGAGAGACGGCCGTGGCTGAGCCCCGCTCCGCCGGCCCGAGCCACGCCCCCCCCCCCGGCCGAGCCCAATTGCGGCTCTGTGAGACGGCCGGCGACCGAGCCCCGCCCCCCCCCCCGGCCGAGCCCAATTGCGGCTCTGAGAGACGGCCGGCGGCCCGAGCCCCGCCTCCCCCCCACCCTGCCGAGCCTGATTGCGGCTCTGGGAGACGGCCGGTGGCCGAGCCCCGCCCCACCCCCGGCCGAGCCTGATTGCGGCTCTGGGAGACGGCCGGCGGCCGAGCCCCGCCCCCCCCCGCCCGAGCCGAGCGCAGAACAGAGACGCCGCGTCTCACCTGCTCCTGCTGCGCGCGCACCCTGACCCTCGTGGCTGACGCCGTTGCCCCGGGGTAACGTGACGCGTTGGGGGGGGGAGTGAGGAGCTTAGCAGAAGCCCTAGCTCGGGCCTGGGCTGGGCAAGAAAGGCCCAGGCTTTCAGGGCCTAACAAAAAAACGGGGAAAGGTAGCAAAAAGAATGTTGAGGTTAGAAAAAATATTTACAAATGAATGAAGTTTTTTTTTAAACAATTTAATAAATTCAATTTTATTTTGCTGGAAATGTTTATTTGAAAAGGCGCAGAAAGCAGGAAAAAGAACGGAAGCAAGATGGCGGCGACTCACCTCGGTTCAGAACGATAAGGCCCGCCCACACACGCACCGATTGGTCGACCGTCAGGTCACCAAAGCGTAGGATTGGTCAATCGTCCCGTCACTCGACCGTAGGAGGGCCCGGCCGCACGCGGCAGCAAGCCGCTGTACGATTGGTCGAGCTCTGAGGTCACTCTGTCGCTAATGAGCGGATAATGAGATGCTAATGAGCGGAATGTTGAAGGTTTTTGGGATACCGCGGGCGCGATTTTAGCCCGGCCGAAACGTAAATACGCTTAAAACCGTCTCGGAAGCGTAAGCTTTCTTTGGAGGTAACGCGCGCATAGGTACGCCCTGTAACTTTCGAGCGCATACCCGACAGACGCACACGCGATGACAGACAGAATGACAGACAGAATGACAGACAGAAGTACCGATTTATATATATAGACTAGCTGAAGTGCCCGGCGGTGCCGAGGCTTTTCGAGGGCATGTTGTTGTTGGAAGAGAGAGAGAGAGCGACTGTGGGGGGGGGGGGGTGGAGAAGAGAGAGAGAGCGCGCGACTGGGGGGGAAGAGAGAGAGTGACTGGGGGGTAGAGAGCGACTGGGGGGAAGAGAGAGAGCGACTGGGGGGAAGAGAGAGAGCGGGTGGGGGGGAAGGGGAGGGCGGGGGGGAAGGGGCGGGGGGAAGGGAACGGAGGGGGGAGAAAGGGAGGGGGGGAATGGGGGTGGGGGGAAGGGAGGGGGGGAGAAGGGGGGGCGGGGGGAAGGGAGGGGGGGCGGGGGGGAAGGGAGGGGGGGCGGCGGGGGGGGAAGGGGGAGCGGCGGGGGGGGGACGGGAAGGGCGGAAGGGGGGGCGGGGGGGGCCCAGGCCGAGAGCCCCGCTCTCCGAGCCCCGACCCCCCCCGGCCGAGAGCCCCGCTCTCCGAGCCACGCCCCCCCCCCCAGCCGAGCCCGATTGCGGCTCTGAGAGACGGCCGGCGGCTGAGCCCCGCCCGAGCCCGATTGCGGCTCTGAGAGACGGCCGGTGGCCGAGCCCCGCCCCCCACCCCCGGCCGAGCCCGATTGCGGCTCTGAGAGACGGCCGGCGGCCGAGCCCCGCCCCCCGGCCGAGCCCGATTGCAGCTCTGAGAGACGGCCGGCGGCCGAGCCCCGCTCGAGCCGAGCGCGGAACAGAGACGCCGCCTCTCACCTGCTCCTGCTGTGCGCGCACCCTGACCCTCGTGGCTGACGCCGTTGCCCCGGGTAACGTGACGCGTGGGGGGTGGTGAGGAGCTTAGCAGAAGCCCTAGCTCGGGCCTGGCTGGGCAAGAAAGGCCCAGGCTTTCAGGGCCTAACAAAAAAATGGGGAAAGGTAGCAAAAAGAATGTTGAGGTTAGAAAAAATATTTACAAATGAATGAAGTTTTTTTTAAAACAATTTAATAAATTCAATTTTATTTTGCTGGAAATGTATATTTGAAAAGAAAGACGCAGAAAGCAGGAAAAAGAACGGAAGCAAGATGGCGGCGACTCACCTCGGTTCAGAACGATAAGGCCCGCCCACACATGCACCGATTGGTCGACCGTCAGGTCACCAAAGCGTAGGATTGGTCAATCGTCCCGTCACTCGACCGTAAGTGGGCCCGGCCGCACGCGGCAGCAAGCCGCACGCGGCAGCAAGCCGCCGTACGATTGGTCGACCTCGAGGTCACTCTGTCGCTAATGAGCGGATAATGAGATGCTAATGAGCGGAACGTTGAAGGTTTTTCGGATACCGCGGGCGCGATTTTAGCCCGGCCGAAACGTAAATACGCTTAAAACCGTCTCGGAAGTGTAAGCTTTCTTTGGAGGTAACGCGCGCGTAGGTATGCCCTGTAACTTTCGAGCACATAGCCCGACAGACGCACAGGCGATGACAGACAGAATGACAGAATGACAGACAGAATGACAGACAGAAGTACCGATTTATATATATATGAGATGAGAAGATAATCTGTTAATATGTATAATTGTACTAGCCAACATATTCCTTCCATCTGTGTTAAAATTGTTATGTTTAGCTAAATGTATTAATTTACACCAATAGTAGTGTTTAACAGTAATGTAAATTTAAGCCCTTGCAATAATAAAGTTCTCCAAAAAGGGTTGTTTCATAAATAAAAAGCTTAAAATCTATAAAGTTTGCTTTTAGTTTATGATTTAAGAAATACATATTCTCTGTTTGAAGATTGCATGTTGATGATGTCCCCTGAGGGAGAGTGGCTGAATTATTGAACTGGGCAGTATGAAGGAGTTGGACTAACATCAGTAGAGGTAGCCATTAACTGAAAGATACTTCAGCATTCTTTTAAATCTACTGTACATGTCAATTCAGCTCCCCTGCATGGTCTGACTCAGCAGATCTTTCCAGCCAGTTCCCCGATGAAGTCATCAGTACACTCCAGTTAAACAAAACATCTCAAGAAAGTTCACACAATTCGTCGCAACTTTATTTTAAGCGGGCGAGGGAAAAGAGTCTAAACAATTTTAAATGCAGAAATTGATCATCCAATTAAAGAACCACTTTGGCAAAGCTGTTTAGAAACACACACTTGTGTTTTAAATCATTTTATAACATGAGACGCACACTCTAAACTAACCTTTGTGCAGTGACACAATTTCAAAAAAAGTTCCACCTCTTACAAAGCTGCTTTCGGTCGCCATGGCTCGTTCAGCCCATGATTCAGCAGAATTACTGGTGACATATAAATGTGTCAAAAACCGTATTGTTTTATTATTCCTTTCTTCAATGATGCCTTTCGGATCAGTTTGAGAACAAATGCCGAACCAGATAAACCAGTTCCTTGTAAATGTTTGGACTTGTTTGATTGTAGCAGGCGGGGGTGGGGGGGGGTGGCGGCAGGAGTGAGCTGTAGGGTTTTCTCTGGGGGGGTGCAGGAGGGGGCTGTGGGATTTTCTATGGGGGGCAGGAGGGGGCTGTAGGATTTTCGGGGGGGGCAGGAGGGGGCTGTTGGATTTTCTATGAGGGGCAGAAGGGGGCTGTGGGATTTTAGGGGGCTGTAGGATTTTCTATGGGGGGGCAGGAAGGGGCTGTGGGATTTTTTATGGGGGCAGGAGGAGGCTGTAGGATTTTCTATGGGGGGCAGGAGGGGGCTGTAGGATGTTCTATGGGGGGAGGAGGGGGCTGTTGGATTTTCTATGGGGGGCAGGGGGAGGCTGTAGGATTTTCTATGGGGTGGCAGGAGGGGGTTGTGGGATTTTCTATGGGGGGGCTGTGGGATTTTCTATGGGGGGGCTGGAGGGGGCTGTGAGATTTTCTATTTGGGGCAGGAGGGGCTGTAGGATTTTCTATGGGGGGCAGGAGGGGGCTGTAGGATTTTTCATGGGGGGCAGGAGGGGGCTGTGGGATTTTCTCTGGGGGACAGGAGGGGTTGCAGGATTTTCTATGGGGGGTAGGAGCGGGCTGTAGGATTTTCTATGGGGGCAGGAGGGGGCTGTAGGAATTTCTATGGGGGGCAGGAGGGGGCTGTGGGATTTTCTATGGGGGCAGGAGGGGGGCTGTGTGATTTTCTATGGGGGGCAGGGGGAGGCTGTAGGATTTTCTATGGGTGGCAGGAGGGGGTTGTGGGATTTTCTATGGGGGGCAGGAGGGGGCTGTGTGATTTTCTATGGGGGCAGGAGGGGGCTGTAGGATTTTCTATGGGGGAAGAAGGGGGCTGCAGGATTTTCTATGGGGGGGCAGGAGGGGGCTGTAGGATTTTCTCAGGGGGGGCAGGAGGCGGCTGTTGGATTTTCTATGGAGGGGCAGGAGGGGGCTGTAGGATGTTCTATGGGGGGAGGAGGGGGCTGTTGGATTTTCTATGGGGGGCAGGGGGAGGCTGTAGGATTTTCTATGGGGGGGCTGTGGGATTTTCTATGGGGGGGCTGGAGGGGGCTGTGAGATTTTCTATTTGGGGCAGGAGGGGCTGTAGGATTTTCTATGGGGGGCAGGAGGGGGCTGTAGGATTTTTCATGGGGGCAGAGTGGGCTGTGGGATTTTCTCGGGGGGACAGGAGGGGCTGCAGGATTTTCTATGGGGGGTAGGAGCGGGCTGTAGGATTTTCTATGGGGGCAGGAGGGGGCTGTAGGAATTTCTATAGGGGGGCAGGAGGGGGCTGTGGGATTTTCTATGGGGGCAGGAGGGGGCTGTAGGATTTTTTATGGGGGGAAGAAGGGGGCTGCAGGATTTTCTATGGGGGGGCAGGAGGGGGCTGTAGGATTTTCTCAGGGGGGGGCAGAAGGGGGCTGTGGGATTTTAGGGGGCTGTAGGATTTTCTATGGGGGGGCAGGAGGGGGCTGTGGGATTTCCTATGGGGGCAGGAGGAGGCTGTAGGATTTTCTGGGGGGCAGGAAGGGGCTGTGGGATTTTGTATGGGGGCAGGAGGAGGCTGTAGGATTTTCTGGGGGGCAAGAAGGGGCTGTGGATTTTCTATAGGGGCAGGAGGAGGCTGTAGGATTTCTATGGGGGGGCAGGAGGGGCCTGTGGGATTTTGTATGGGGGGGGCTGGAGGGGGCTGTGGGATTTTCTATGGGGGGGCTGGAGGGGGCTGTGGATTTTCTATTGGGGCAGGAGGGGCTGTAGGATTTTCTATGGGGGCAGGAGGGGCTGTAGGATTTTTCATGGGGGGGCAGGAGGGGGCTGTAGGATTTTTCATGGGGGGCAGGAGGGGGGCTGTGGGATGTTCTCTGGGGGGACAGGAGGGGGCTGTGGGATTTTCTGTGGGGGACAGGAGGGGGATGTGGGATTTTCTATGGGGGGCAGGAGGGGGCTGCAGGATTTCTATGGAGGGGCAGGAGGGGGATGTAGGATTTTCTATGGGGGGCAGGAGGGGGCTACAGGATTTTCTATGGGGGGCAGGAGGGGGCTGTAGGATTTTCTATGGAGGGGCAGGAGGGGGCTGTAGGATTTTCTATGGGGGGCAGGAGGGGGCTGTGGGTTTTTTCAGGGGGGCAGGAGGGGGCTGTGGGATTTTCTATGGGGGCAGGAGGGGGCTGTAGGAATTTATATGGGGGCAGGAGGGGGCTGTGGGATTTTCTATGAGGGGCAGGAGGGGGCTGTGTGATTTTCTATGGGGGCAGGAGGGGGCTGTAGGATTTTCTATGGGGGGCAGAAGGGGGCTGTAGGATTTTCTATGGGGGGCAGGAGGGGGCTGTAGGATTTTCTATGGGGGGCAGGAGGGTGCTGTAGGATTTTCTATGGGGGCAGGAGGGTGCTGTAGGATTTTTTATGGGGGCAGGAGGGAGCTGTGGGATTTTCTATGGGGGGCAGGAGGGGCTGTAGGATTTTCTATGGGGCGGTCGGGAGGGGGCTGTAGGATTTTCTATGGGGGGGGAAAGGAGGGGGCTGTAGGATTTTCTATGGGGGGGGAAAGGAGGGGGCTGTAGGATTTTCTATGGGGGGGGAAAGGAGGGGGCTGTAGGATTTTCTATGAGGGGGGTGCTGGAGGAGGCTGCAGGATTTTCTATGGGGGGCAGTAGGGGGCTGTAGGATTTTCTATGGGGGGGCAGGAGGGGGATGTAGGATTTTCTATGGGGGCAGGAGGGGGCTGTAGGATTTTCTATGGAGGGGCAGGAGGGGGCTGTAGGATTTTCTATGGGGGGGCAGGAGGGGGCTGTGGGATTTTCTATGGGGGCAGGAGGGGGCTGTGTGATTTTCTATGGGGGCAGGAGGGGGCTGTAGGATTTTCTATGGGGGCAGAAAGGGTTGTAGGATTTTCTATGGGGGGCAGGAGGGGCTGTGTGATTTTCTATGGGGGCAGGAGGGGGCTGTAGGATTTTCTGGGGGGGGCATGAGGGGGCTGTGGGATTTTTTATGGGGGGCCAGGAGGGGGCTGTGGGATTTTCTATGGGGAGCCAAGAGGGGGCTGTGGGATTTTTTCAGGGGGGCAGGAGGGGTTGTAGCATTTTGTATGGGGGACAGGAGGGGGCTGTAGCATTTTGTATGGGGGGCAGGAGGGGGCTGTAGAATTTTCTATGGGGGCAGGAGGGATTGTAGCATTTTGTATGGGGGTGGGAGGGGGCTGTAGGATTTTCTAAGGGGGGCAGAAGGGGGCTGTAGGATTTTCTATGGTGGGGCAGGAGGGGGCTGTCATGAATCGCAACTTCTACAAGAAGTAACTTGAACTACTACTGAACGACCAGCTGAGGGCGCCGTCCGAGGAGTATAAATACTCGCGCGTGGGCCCAAATTGACCCAAGACAATCTGGAAAAAGGAAGCTAGTGACTACTAACTAGACCTCCATGTTTTGTTACAAGTCGATTAAAGCCTTGCTTTATGTAGAACCAAGTGCGTAGTGAGTCTTTATTACGTCAGGGGCTGTAGGATTTTCTATGGGGGGGGAGCCAGGAGGGGCTGTAGGATTTTCTATGGGGGGGTGCCAGGAGGGGCTGTAGGATTTTCTATGGGGGGTAGGAGGGGGCTGTAGGATTTTCTATTGGGGGCAGGAGGGGGTTGTAGGATTTTGTATGGGGGCAGGAGGGGGCTGTGGGATTTTCTATGGGGGGGCAGGAGGGGGCTGTGGGATTTTCTATGGGAGGGCAGGAGGGGGCTGTAGGATTTTCTATGGGGGCAGGAGGGGGCTGTAGGATTTTCTATGCGGGGGCAGGAGGAGGCTGTAGGATTTTCTGTGGGGGGCAGGAGTGGGCTGCAGGGTTTTCTATGGGGGGGCAGGAGGGGGCTGTAGGATTTTCTATGGGGGGCAGGAGGGGTCTGTAGGATTTTCTTGGGGCAGGAGGGGGCTGTAGGATTTTCTATGGGGGGCAGGAGGGGGCTGTGGGATTTTCTCAGGGGGGCAGCAGGGGGTTGTAGGATTTTCAATGGCGGGGGCTGTAGGATTTTCATGGGGGCAGGAGGAGGCTATAGGATTTTCTGTGGGGGGGCAGGAGGGGGCTGTAGGATTTTCTATGGGGGCAGGAGGGGGCTGTGAGATATTCTATGGGGGCAGGAGGGGTCTGTGTGATTTTCTATGTGGGGCAGGAGGGGGCTGTAGGATTTTCTATGGGGGGCAGGAGGGGGCTGTGGGATTTTCTATGGGGGGCAGGAGGGGGCTGTAGGAATTTCTGGGGGGAGCTGTAGGGTTTTCTATGGGGGGCAGGGAGGGGGCTGTAGGATTTTCTATGGGGGGCAGGAGGGGGCTGTAGGATTTTCTATGGAGGGGGGCTGTGGGATTTTCTATGGGGGTCAGGAGGGGGCTGTAGGCATTTCTGGGGGGAGCTGTAGGGTTTTCTATGGGGGGGCAGGAGGGGGCTGTGGGATTTTCTATGGGGGGCAGGAGGGGGCGGTAGGATTTTCTATGGGGGCAGGAGGGGGCTGTGGGATTTTCTATGGGGGGCAGGACGGGGCTTGTAGGATTTTCTATGGGGGCAGGAGGGGCTGTAGGATTTTCTCGGGGGGGGCAGGAGGGGGCTGTAGGATTTTCTATGGGGTGGGCAGTAGGGGGCTGTAGGATTTTCTATGGGGGCAGGAGGGGGCTGTAGGAATTTCTGGGGGGAGCTGTAGGGTTTTCTATGGGGGGCAGGAGGGGGGCTGTAGGATTTTCTATGGGGGGCAGGAGGGGGCTGTAGGATTTTCTATGGGGGGGCAGGAGGGGGCTGTGGGATTTTCTATGGGAGAGCAGGAGGGGGCTGTAGGATTTTCTATGGGGGCAGGAGGGGGCTGTGGGATTTTCTATGGTGGAGGGGCAGGAGGGGGCTGTGGGATTTTCTATGGGGGGGCGGAGGGTGCTGTGGGATTTTCTATGGGGGGGGCCGGAGGGGGGCTGTGGGATTTTCTATGGGGTCAGGAGGGGGCTGTAGGCATTTCTGGGGGAGCTGTAGGGTTTTCTATGGGGGGCAGGAGGGGGCTGTATGATTTTCTATGGGGGGCAGGAGGGGGGCTGTGGGATTTTCTATGGGGGGGGCAGGAGGGGGCTGTGGGATTTTCTATGGGGGAGCAGAGGGGGCTGTAGGATTTTCTATGGGGGGGGCAAGAGGGGGCTGTAGGATTTTCTATGGGGGGGGCAGGAGGGGGCTGTGGGATTTTCTATGGGAGAGCAGGAGGGGGCTGTAGGATTTTCTATGGGGGCAGGAGGGGGCTGTGGGATTTTCTATGGTGGAGGGCAGGAGGGGGCTGTGGGATTTTCTATGGGGGGGCGGAGGGTGCTGTGGGATTTTCTATGGGGGGGGCCGGAGGGGGCTGTGGGATTTTCTATGGGGGTCAGGAGGGGGCTGTAGGCATTTCTGGGGGGAGCTGTAGGGTTTTCTATGGGGGGCAGGAGGGGGCTGTATGATTTTCTATGGGGGGCAGGAGGGGGCTGTGGGATTTTCTATGGGGGGGGCAGGAGGGGGCTGTGGGATTTTCTATGGGGGAGCAGGAGGGGGCTGTAGGATTTTCTATGGGGGGGGGCAAGAGGGGGCTGTAGGATTTTCTATGGGGGGCAGGAGGGGGCTGTAGGATTTTCTATGGGGGAGCAGGAGGGGGCTGTGGGATTTTCTATGGGGGGGGGCAGGAGGGGGCTGTGGGATTTTCTATGGGGGGGGCAGGAGGGGGCTGTGGGATTTTCTATGGGGGAGCAGGAGGGGGCTGTAGGATTTTCTATGGGGGGGGCAAGAGGGGGCTGTAGGATTTTCTATGGGGGTGGGGGCCGGAGGGGGGCTGTGGGATTTTCTATGGGGGGTGGGGGCCGGAGGGGGGCTGTGGGATTTTCTATGGGGGTGGGGGCCGGAGGGGGGCTGTGGGATTTTCCTATGGGGGGCAGGAGGGGGGCTGTGGCATTTTCTATGGGGGGCAGGAGGGGGGCTGTGGCATTTTCTATGGGGGGGCCGGAGGGGGCTGTAGGATTTTCTATGCGGATGGGTGAATTGTACGGAAGGTTTTTTTTCCAGACGATAAGTTAGGACGGCCTTCCATCGCCGTGGTTATCTTGCGATCTTGCGACTTTCCAGTCCACACACACACTCGGAGTTTCACCTTCAAGCGAGTTCCAGGAATCTGCGCGATCTTTTGTACTGCATTCCGCGGATTCCTTTCCCAGCGAGGATAATGATTTTCTCATGACACAACCCAGCAATGAACTGGGTAGCATAGCAACCTTGCATTTCTGCCAAAAAAGAAATAGAAACTTTCACTTTTTAAAAGTGCCTTTTTCAAAATATAAAAAATTGCAAGCCTCTTGTTAATTTAAGGTCTGAAACAACGAATGTTACATCAGACCGAGACAGATACTTGAATAAGTTACAATCTGGACAGACCGTGGCTAATATTATTGCACCTGAAATCTATCACTGAGTTTTTCCCATCTATAGCCGTCTTCCCCCAAGGGCTGTGAAACGGGATGGCTCCAATCGCCAGACGCTGGGACTGCTACCCACTGCTGGGAAATGTAGTCCTCTAACGTGACCGAAGACTGACCCATTGGGATTGCACTGCGTTCCCTCACTTAAATGTGCAGATATTAGACTTCGCACTGACTGACACTCAGCAATCAGGGAACCAGGGTCAAAGTAACACATTGGTGACATGTGTCTCTAACCGGGGGGGGGTCCTCGCTCAACATGCAATGTTTTCATGCCAGTGATCAGCAGCCAGCCCCAAAACTCCACAGTCTCCAATGCAGAAAGGCGGCCGTGGAATTCCCTTCAGACTGGAGGAGCCCCGGCTTGGTGGTGAAGGTGTACCTGCTGCTGCTGCAAGGCAGGATGCCGAAAGCATCAAGTAAAAGCGGTGGGGAGTGGAGAAGAAGCAGGGAAGGAGAAAAGCCGGGAGGCTTTTAAACTACAAATCCCACAATTCGGTGCAAGATTCCTCTCCTTTACGCCCCCCCTCTGGGTAACGTCACGTCACGCACGTCACGGAGTAGTCGGATCGGTTGGAGTCGGTGACTTTGTTGGGAAAGTCTGGAGACGGCAGCTGGAGGGAGCGGAGTTGTCAATCATCCCAGGGAGACGCGGCGCGAGAGTGGCGGGGTCGCGGGCCGGAGCGAGAGTGCGACTGCACACAGGGACTCTCTCCATTCTCTCAGCCTGTCTGTCCCACCGACACCGAGTTCTTCTTTCAGATTGTTGAACAGCGAATTGGGAAAGAGAGAGAGAGAGTGTGTGTGTGTGAGAGAGGGGAGGGAGTACCTGGGTTGTGCTGGGAAGTTGGCTAATAGTTACCGGGCTGGGTGTGAGAGGGACTATTCCTGGTTTGTCTTCACCGTCATTTGCAGCCCTATCGTGAGTAAGAAGATGAGCGGTGGCGATATTGTCCACAACGGCTGGTTGAGGAAGTCTCCACCGGAGAAAAAGTTGAGACGTTACGTAAGTTTTTTTTACGAAGACACACTTTTGAAATATGACACTTTCATATATATGCGGATTAAAATGGGTTAAGGCTACAGTGGTGATGCTGTAAGATAACCATCTTCTGAAAGTTAATTAAATCCTATTATAAAAGTTAATATTTACCTGTGCAAAATTAATTTCTCATTCTGAACAGCGATTGCTATTCCTTTCGATACCCAAGCATAATTGACGACCCGGAATGCTGGCACGAAGGAATGCATCGCAATTGCTGGGCACTGTCCTTTTCTACCTTAATCTTGTTAGCAATTCCGAGTTTGCATACTATGATTTACTGTACGTGACAGTTTTATTGAAAGTCGAATTGAGTTACTGCCAATATAGGCACGATGTGCGCAGTAGTTTATTCCAGATTTCCAGCGTTTGTCGATTTTTTTAAATTGTCTATTTGTGTTGTGAAGTCCTGCGTCAATGTGGGTATGCTTTGATGTTTCTAACTTTTTGATGCAATTTGAGTGAGGTTAAAGTCACTCATTGTTGATCAAAAAAGATCAGATCACCGACACAATATGTTGAACAGTAATAGTTTGCAAGGGAACATTTGCTGAATCGCACAGACTGTCAGAAATCAAGTTTCCAGTAAGAGACACACCCATTAACTTGGCTGCTGCTCTCAGTACATTTGAGGTGGAATGGGTGTTGATGTATTTTAATGCAGGTACAATGCCAAACGACATGGAAGGATGAAGTGGCTGCTTGTTATGCCTGGAAACCTGAGGCACGTCCCATTGTGAAGTCATGGTTCTCTCATATCCCCAAGCTTTTTCCTCGTTGCTGGCAGTTCTTGGAATAGTGGTATTTTGGCAGGCGACTAAGACGAGGCTAAAATGCTTTCGATCATGAAGAAAGGCTTTTCACCAGAGGCATTTGTCGTGGTCTGGGAAGGTGGTCTTTGAGATTAGGAGGGAGAGAGTTGCTGTCCTAGCCTACAGCTCGGGACATCAATCCCAACCTAGAGCTATTGGGCCAGCTAACCATGGGGAGAAAGATCTCTGGATTAAAATGTATCTTAAATCATCTCTAGAAATCTATAACCCTGACAGAAGTTTGTGACATTCATGAAACTTTTATCACTTTCTCAGCAATTGAACTTTTTGTTCAGGTGAGCTGTGGCTGGTCTGATTCTCACGTGAGAAGTCGTAACTGTGTTTTATTTTAGCACGTAATTCATTTTGAAAATTAAAGTATGCATACTCCAGTTTGCCGAGCTAATGAGCTAATTATTTACTGCAGCTTGAGAAAATATTTTTTAGTGATGGGGACTTTGAACCTTTTTGGTTTTGCAGTGGCTGCTTTACTTCTGGGTAAAATGATAAGTACAAAAGGTAAGAGGAAACTTAAATAAAGTGACTACTTTCATATGGCAATCTGAAGTGGTCGTGATTTAACAGTTTAAAACCATACATCTTCGAGATATACTTTTGAGTTGTGCCCTGTTGGAAGTATACTTTAGTAAGTATTTTCCTGAAGTGTTTACTTAGTTTAGTCACAGTTTTGTTGATGGTAACCCTGTATGTGACAAAAGGTTTGTCGATCGGATTCCAAGTTCTTGGGTTCAGTTTTTAGTAAGTCTTGGCTGTTTTAAAATTTCTTCCCAGCTATTTCCTGCAGAGTTAATTACTTGCAGAGAGCACTCAGATTAGTGAGAGCAGTAAATGTTTCGCTGTTGTGGTTGAATCTCAAGACTTTTAAAACTGGTACTGTGCAATTTTTTCACACTGTGTTTAGTGTTTAGAAGTGAGCATTGTTTTCTGCTGTTTGGTTCTACTGGAAAGGGATATACAAAGAGAGAGGATAAATTTGAGAAGATAGATGACAGGAATCCTATTGCAATATCTCTTGTTGGGGTTTGTGCATTTGCATATATAACTATGCACTGATGACCTCTTGTTATTAACCAGCACTATTATAATCAAAATGTAGAATTAATAAACATGAACATAATATGTGCAATTCCCACTTCAGCAAGAGTCAGTACCATGATCCCCATTGTAATTTTGTAACATATATAATTAAGAATAGGACTTTATGATATAAACTACAAATGTTTGTTAGCTATGTTTTTGAGCCTGATGAAGGTGCAAATAGAGGTTTTGCACCAGTGTAGGGTGAGAAAGTTTATTTATTCAAGTCGTGGTTATAAAGATGGCAGAGACAAAGAAAGGTTTTGGCAAAAGTTGCATTGGTCTTCCTTGCACTGGGCTCCCCAATTAAGAGACAAGAACTTGTATGTAGATAGAACCTTTCACATCTCCGGGACACCCCAAAGCACTTCACAGCCAATTAATTACTTTTGAAGTGCAGTCACAGTTGTTACATAGGCAAATGTGATAGCCAACTTGCGCACAGCAAGGACCCCAAACATTAGTGAGATGAATGATCACCTTAATCTGTTTTTGGTGTTGACTCGAGGATAAATGTTGGCCAAGACATTGGGAGAACTCCCTTGCTCTTCAAATAATGCCACAGGATCTTTTGTGTCTACTTTAACAGGTGAATGGCGCCTTAGTTTAAAGCCTCATCCAAAAGATAATGCCTCTAACAATGTCGTCCTGCCTCGGTACTGCACTGAAATGTCAGCCTGGATTATGTATTGAAGTCCCTGGAGTGAGACTTGAACCCACAACCTCTGACTCAGAGGTGAGACTGCTACAACTGGTCCAAGCTGACACCTTAATTTAGTTCTTTAAACTTAATAGCCCAAGCTACCTAAACCTATCGCAGTACCTTTTTCTCCCCCCCCCCCCCCCCAATCCTTCCAGCACGCCACAAGCCTCTAGCCTCCCCTAACAACAAACAACAACACTTTGCATTTATATAGCACCTTTAATGTAGTAAAATGCACCAAGGCACTTCACGAGTGTTATCGGACAACATTTGTCACCATGCTACAGAAGGAGGTATTGGGACAGGTGACCAAAAGCTTGGTCCAAGAGATAGATTTTAAGGAGCATCTTAAAGGAGGACAGAGAGGCGGGGAGGTTTAGGGAGGGAATGCCAGAGTTTGGGGCCTTCCCAGCTGAAGGCACAGCCTCCAGTGGTGGGGCCAGAGTCAGAGGAACTCGGAGTTCTTGGAGGCTTGTAGAGATGGGAAAGGGGGGAGGCCATGGAGGAATTTGAACACCAGGATGAGAATTTTAAATTTGAGGTGTTGCTGGACTGGGAGCTGATGTCGGTCGGCGGACAGGGGTGATGGGTGAACGGGACTTGGTGCGAGTTTGGATTTTGGCAGCAAAGTTTCAGATGAGCTCAAGTTTGCAGAGGGTGCAAGGTGCGAGGCCAGCCAGGAATGTATTGGAATAGTCGAGCCCAGATGTAACAATGGCATGGATGAGCTGCAGATGGGCCGAGGCAGGGGTGGAGACAGGCAATATTACGGAGGTGGACCTAGGCAGTCTTGGTGATGGAGCAGATGTGTGGTCGGAAATCATCTAACACAAAATCATCCTGGCCTATGCTTGCAAATGCTATGAAATCTATATTAAAGCATGTACTCTATCAAACCATGTCTTGAGAAGGCATGTAAACTTGTACAAATCAAAATTCTAATGACAAAAAAAAGCAACAAAAGTCTAGCTCTGCTGTCAGCTGAAAACAACGGGCATGCAATCTTAGAAAAAATAACAAGTGCCCCTGGCCAATGTTCCCTCTAAGCTGCACTGCTGTGCAGCGGTCCGGAGATCCCGCGCATGCACGAAAAATTTAATGGGCCGCGCAGCCAGTTAAAGGGCCCACGCACACACAAAATTACAGGGAACACTGCCTTTGGCTATCACCAGTGATGTGGGAATCGAGAACAGGATTTGTAATTGCTTGTAATTATTTTTCTTCTTTAAAAATAAAATTGTGACTTTAACCAACACTCACTTTCTATTTGCTTTGATTCCGACAAGGCCATCACGACATGTGTCTGCTTCTACAGATTCCATGTGTACACTGAAGTGCCAGTTGGCTTTGTAGGGTGTGTCAAATGGAACACTAAGAGTAGAAATAGAGAAGTGTTCTGCACTGTCTGAAAAAATAAGATGACAGGTACAAGACGCTATGTGTGTGTTACATTTTTTAACTTCTGATTTGCTTTCATTCAATCTCCTCTTTGCTGTATCAAGAGCATTGGGTGGTTCACCTGCTCTTCGGTTTTTTTCCTGAGCTCAGAGGTATAGGACGAGATCAGGAAAACAGGATAGAGATTCAACCTCTTGTGGAAATGGTGAGCGCATAGTAATAATGGAGTCCTTTGTAGTCTGCAGAACATGCTTGAAACTCCGAGCAGATCAGTCAGGATATTAACATGCCTGTCTGTCTCTTATGTTTCAGTTCTGAAGAAGGATCCACACCAGAAGCTTTAACTTATCTGTTTCCTCCACAGATGCTGACTGATCTGTGTGCTTTCCAGCATTTTCTGTTGGTTCACATTTCCAGCATCTGCAGTGTTTTGCTTTCTACTTTTTTGTTCATTTTGTAGCTTGATGATAGAAGTGTCAGTCTGAGGAATGAGATTGCAAACTTTGGGAATTGTGATGTATCTGTCTCTTATAAATTCCAGTTACATATATATATGAGATTTTTCAAAAAATGCCCATTTTTCCAGTGTGGTGACTAGAAAATCATGATATAGCAAAAGCAAGAGGAAGTGCTGAAGAGGAAAAACATAATTCACAGCAGAAACATCTCTTTAAATGTAAAAATACATCAGACTGAAACTAGATGTGTAATGTCCTGGGTTGTTCTCTAAGTGGTAGTGGTGTCAGCACTATATCAGCATTATGGCTAATGCCAATGGCAGTCTGACAAAGGGCTTTTGAAACTGATAATACTGGTATGTCTCCCTTGAGTTGGCCTAACCTGCAGTTATTGTGTTGCTTCTGTTGTATGATCTTCAGTTGCTTCAGTTTCACTGTTGACTTTTTTAAAAAGGAGTTTGGCTTCTATGAAGGCTCCTTCTTTCTCCACCAGTAAGTGAACCGTATATGAATGGCGGTTCGCCTTCATTTCTCAATTAATTTTTCTCACTCCTAAATTGATTTGCTAAAATTGACAAATGTAACCCTCTGAGGAAATCTGAGTGGAAAGGTCATTTGAGGCGAGTATTGCATAAATGTTGCGACCCATGCTGCAATGGAGTTAATTTTTTAAAATCTGCATGGGTGTACTTTGTGGAGCGTTTGTGTTTATAGTAGTAGTTAGTCCCTCTAACCATTTTGTAAAATATACATTTGCTGTTGATTGTGCCCTTTAAGGGAAACTTGGTGTGGATTAAACACTGGTCTTTTACCTCTGAGACCATGGGGTTCAAATCCAGCCCAGATTGATAGGATGGGTGTTTCCTCTGTCTTCTGGCTGTAAGGTCTTGTATGAAATGGGTACTAATCATGGGACTACAGCACAAAACTGCCTCTAGTTTGGCACCAATTAGTAATCTCATTCTAAGAGTTCATATGATGACTGGTGTGGCAAGTGGAAAACATGTCACACGGGGGCAATAGGCATGCACTTCTGAGCTTAGAACTGAGGCATTTGTTGGTGCTGAGCAGAGGGAGCTTTACTCATAATCTGACTAGGGAGTACTTAATGCTGACATTGGCTGCCTGAAGTGGGAAGAGTTGCATCTTGAGCACACAAAATAATAGATCTCTATTGGCTGATTATATGGAGGAGTAGCAACACATTGACAAATGGACCTCAGAATTTTGGATAGTTGTTGTCTCAACCCAACCTTGGATTTAGACTCTGATCTTCTAGTTCAAAGTTCGACACACCAACTTTGCAAACACTCAGTTACCCCCTTGCTTTATTCTTGAAATAGGCCTGTCGATAAGATATGCCGGCATACAGAACATGTTGTACAAAGTAGATTTTCAAATTGGTCTGCAGGGGGGATCCTAAAGGGTACATTAATTCACTAGATTTCTGCCTGTCTGAATCATTGCTGGATTTTTCTGTATGTGCTGATTAACTAGTGTATTAAATGTTGGCTCCTGTATATTAATGATCGTGCTATTTTCCTTTGGGTAACTGACATTGTCTTCTGCAAGTTAGGACCAGGGCTCCGGGGGAATTGTCTAAATTTGCAGATAGTTCCCTAAACAGAACATTTTGAAAACCTCTTGCACATAACTGTGGCAAGCATTTAACTAACCTTTGAGTGAATGTTCAGCGTTGGTTTTCTTGACGTGGACCGGGCGCAACAATTTTGAAATGGGGAAGAAACAAAGCTGCATTTTTCTGTATTTAGTAGCATCAGTCCTGAAACTCCAGAGAATTCAGTGATCATTATTATCGCCAGACCACGCAAGTGCTTAACATGCCATTGCATGAATGCAGGAAAACCCACACAAATTAGCTAAATGTTTTATAATCTGATTCATACACTTGCATTTTTGTTTAAATCAACACAACTGTTAATTTACACGGACATGTTTCTGCATTTCACACCTAGATTGTGCTTTGGACTTGATGACTTGTTGGAAAAAGATGCAGAAGCTTTTACTTTCCTTGCCCTAATTATCTAGTACATAGGAAATTCAATACACTGCATACATTTCATTGAAAAGTCATAAGTACCTGTTACTCCTGTAGGTGGCATTGTGATTGTTATTTTCAATGTTAAAAGTGACGCACTGTTTGGCACATAATAGCTGCACTTTCGTAGTGAGAGTATATTACCCTGTGATTGCACTATTTGGCTACTGGGTTCCCACAAATTCCTCAATCCTTTCTCAAATTTATTTTCTTCAGTAATTGAGTTTCTAATGTTCAAAATAAGGGTTTAAATTAAGAAAATAAATAATTCCTAATACTGTAACACCATTAAATCTGCCCATTGAATTGTCTTTTGTGTCTTTTAATACCTTCATCAAAGTTTTTACTTGAAGACCTCAGCCTTTCCCAAAAGCCTGGCTTGAACTTCATATTTTTGCCCACAGCCGTCACTCTGTGTGCTGCATTTGAATTGAGCATGTAGTATACCTCTTCCCAGATGCACAGTACTGCTCAATTAACTCTACTGACAATAATTTTTTTCAGCTTCATGCACTTTCTGCCCAGTAACATTCCTTCAAAGAATTTTGAAACACAAGAAGATAGATTTCCAAAGCTTTACTGAGGTAACATTTACAGCATGTTTAAAAAAAAAAAAGGGGCTGTGTGTGATAGAGAAAATTATACTGTTCTGATGACACACCTGTTGTGGCTTTTGTTTTGTGTTCTAAAATCAATAAACGTGTATTCAAGAAAGAGAGAGAAACTGGAGTTGAGAGATTCATTTTAATGTTCAATTTACAAAAAAATGGTGAATCTTGAAGCCAACTAATTCTCTTCATGTTTATTTTGTTAGCAGAAAAGGCCAGTGCTAATGACTTGCAAGATGGGTTTTAATTTTTAATACCTATGAGACGGGATGATAGAAAGACGCAAATAGAGTTGGGCAGTTTCTTTCATCATTCTAAATTGATTTTTTTGGAGTTGAATTTTGAAAGCGAACAAAGCCTCTTAAAGGGAAACATACAGCAAGGCAGGGGGAAAGGAGACTAATTGTGGGTGAAGAGGCCTCTGACCTTTAGGAACCCATCCTTGGGAGCAAATGGGGGCAAAGTGAATGATGGAGCAAGGGGGAGGGAGAATACAGGACTTGAGTGGGTAGTTCAAAGAGGTTGGGAAGTGATAAGAGTGAGGGGGTTGTGTGATGTGGAATGGGTAGCATGAAGGTGACTGGGTAGTGGATGTGATGGGAGTAAGGGAATGGGGAGAAGCACAAATGATTGGTGGAAGGGATGGTAAGGGAGCCACTAAAGACTGCATTTTTCCTGCAACCCTCACCCAAATGCAGCCTACAGCTGCTGGGGGCTCCTTTCCCCTCCACGTCACACCATCTCCCCCACCACCTCCCATCTGAAAGGAAGAAAGAGAGTAAAGAGATGATGAAAGAGAGAGAGAGAGAAGCAAAGAAAAATAAAACATTAAGACGATGGGCACTAGGATGAAACATTAGAGAGGAGAAACAAGGTGGATAGAGGACTGGGAGAGGCAAATTGCACTAGAATAAAGAACAGTTCAGAAATAGGAAGGATCAGACGGGCAGATACAAAGCAATCTAAGATGGGTTTGGAGTGCATGTATGTAAATGCACGTAGCGTGGTAAATAAGGTTGGTGAGCTGCAGGCACAAGTCGCAACATGGGACTATGATATAGTGGCAATAACTGAGACCTGACTCAAAGGAGAGGAGGATTGGGAATTCTCAATGCTTCTGGTGATGGTAACATGCAGAAAAATGTTTTGTGGCAGTGTGCATGGGCAGTTAGATTATTACATTCATTGCAGTAAACAAATCCTAGAGGATGTTTAGGGTCAAAGTTCAGGTTGAGGTGATGATCGAAGGAGTTTTACAAAAACGGGGCATTTCATTTTTAAAAAGAAAGGGGCAAACCAGATCTAGCTTCACAAGTGGTTCTGATTTGCCCACTGATCTGCCCAACCCAACCATTCCTGGCTACTAGGTATTCAGGGAAGATGAGGAAGGAAAATAAGCAAGTAGGGTGGCATTATTGATCAAAGAAACTATTATAGCACTAGAGGTATGATGTGGCTGAGGGGTCAAAGGCAGAGTCTGACATAATAAAACTCACTAGGCACATGGTTTGAGTATAAAGCAAGGCTTTAATCAACTTGTTTCAGAACATGGTGGTCTAGTTGTACTTCACTAGTTCCTGTCTTACAAAATGTCCCTGGGCAAGCTGTGCCCATGCCTGAGTATTTATACTCCTTGGACGGCGCCACCAGCTGGCCGTCCAGTGTTATTTCATGAGTAGTTTCTTTATGTTGATGAGATTTATAAGAGTCTATTTGGTTAGAATTAAGGATTAATAGAGGAGATATTATGCTACTGGGTGTACACTATAGGCCACCAAATAGTGGGAAGGAGATTGAGGAGCAAATTTGCAGGCAGATTACAGAAAGGTGCAAGAACTACCAAGTGTTAATTAATGGGGGACTTCAATTATCCTAATGTAGATTGGGATAGTAACAGTGTAAAGGACAAAGAGGGGGAGGTGTACAAGAAAACTTTTATGATCAGTGTGTTTCTAGCTCAATAAGGAAGGAAACAGTGCTGGATCTAGTTCTGGGGAATGAAGTGGGGCAAGTGGAGCATGTTTCAGTGGGACAGCATCTGGGGAACATTTATCATAATATCATCAGGTTTAGAATAGTTATGGGGAAAAAAAAGGTACAATCAAGTGTAAAATACTTAACTGGAGAAGGGCTGACTTCAATGAGTTGAAAAGGGATCTGGCCCAGGCGAATTGGAATCAAAAATTGGTAAGAAAAGCAGTCATTGAAGGCCTCCCATCGTTCAAAGAGGCGATGGTTCGGGTACAGAGTAGACACATTCCCATGAGGAGGAAAGGAATGGCATCCAAAGCTAGAACTCTCTGGATGACTAACAATAGAGGTTAAAATGAGATAGAAAAAGGAGGCTTATGACAATTGTAAGGTTCATAATACAGTAGAAAACTAAGCTGAATATAAAAAGTACAGAGGAGATCTAAAGGGAATGAGGGGCAAAGGGAGAGTATGAGAATAGATTAGCGGCTAACATAAAAGGGACCCTGAAGTTGTTTATAAACACAAATAGTGAAACAGTAGTCAAAGGAAGGGTGGGGCCGGTTAGGGACCAAAAAGGAGAACTTCTTGTGGAGGCAGAGGGCATGGGTGAGGTACCAATGGAGTACTTTGCATTTGTCTTCGCTAGAGAAGAGGATGCTGCCAATGTAGTAGTAGTAGAGGAGGCAGTAGTGATATTGGATAGGATAAAAATAGATAAAGTGGAGGTACTTAAAATGTTGGCAGTCCTCAAAGTAGAAAAGTCACCTGGTCCGGATGGGATGCATCCTAGTTTAGAGGGAAGTAAGGGTGGATATTGCGGAGGCTCTGGCCACAGTCTTCCACAACTCCTTAGATATGGGAGTGGGGCTGGAGGACTGGAGGATTGCAAACGTTGCGTCCCTGTTTTAAAAAAGTGAGGGGGGAAAAACCCGATAACTACAGCCCAGTCAGCCTAACTTTGGTGGTGGAGAAACTTTTGGAGACAATAATCTGTGACAAAATTAATTGGCATTTGGAAAAGTATGGGCTAATAAATGAAAGTCAGCATGGATTTGTAAAAGGCAAATTGTGTTTGACTAACTTGATCGAGTTCTTTGATGAAGTAATGGCGAGGGTTGATGAGAGTAGTGCAGTTGATGTTGTGTATGTGGAGTTTCAAAAGGCATTTGACTTCTAGACTTGTTGGCAAAATTAAAGCCCATGGGATTAAAGGGACAGTGGCAGCATAGATACTAAATTGGCTAAAGGACAGAAAGCAGAGAATAGCGGGGAACGGAGGGAGGTATGCAGTGGTGTTCCCCAGGGGCCGGTATTGGGATCACTGCTGTTTTTGATATATTTTAATGACCTGGACTTGGGTATATAGGGCATAATTTCAAAGTTTGCAGATGATACAAAACACAGAAATGCAGTATACAATGAGGAGGATAGTAACAGACTGGTGAAATGGGCAGACACATAGCAGGTGAAATTTAATGCAGAGAAGTGTAAAGTGATACATTTTGCTAGGAAGAATGAGGAGAGGCAATATAAACTAAATGGTACAATTTTAAAGGAGGTGCAGGAACAGAGAAACCTTGGGGTGAATGTACACAAATCTTTGAAGTTGGCAGGACAAGTTGAGAAAGCTGTTAAAAGCATATGGGATCCTTGGCTTTATTGATAGAGGAATAGAGTACAAAAGCGTGGAGGTTATGCTCAACCTTTTGAGAACACTTGTTAGGCCTCAGCTGGAGTATTGTGTTCAATTCTCAGTGCCACACTTTAAAAAGGTGTCAAGGCCTTGAAGAGGGTGCAGAAGAGATTTACTAGAATGGTACCATGGATGAGGGACTTCAGTTGTGTGGCGAGACTAGAAAAACTGGGATTGTTCTCCTCCCTTAGAGCAGAGAAGGTAAAGGGGAGATGTGTTCGAGGTGTTTAAAATCATGAATGATTTTGATGGAGTAAGTAAGAAGAAACTGTTTCCAGTGGCAGGAGGGTCGATACCAGATGAGACAGATTTAAGCTGATTGGCAAAAGAGCCAGAGGTGACAGGAAATTTTGTTTTACACAAAGTTGTTGCGATCTGGAATGTACTGCCTGAAAGGGTGGTGGAAGCAGCTTCAATAGTAACATTCAAAAGAGAATTGGATAAATACTTAAAGGGTAAAAATTTACAGGGTAAAAATTTACAGGGCAATGTGGAACAAGCAGGGGAGTGGGATTAATTGGAAAGCTCTTTCAAAGAGCCAGCACCGGCACAATAGGGTAGATGTAGAGAAGATGTTTTCACTTGCGGGGGTGACCAGAACTAGGGGCCATAAATATAAGATAGTCAGTAATAAATCCAATAGGGAATTCAGGAGAAACAGATATGATGTAATTGGAATTACGGAGACATGACTCCAGAGTGACCAAGGCTGGGAATTCAACATCCAGGGGTATTCAATATTCAGGAAGGACAGGCAAAAAGGAAAAGGAGGTGGGGTAGCATTGCTGGTTAAAGAGGAGATTAACACAATAGTAAGGAAGGATATTAGCTCTGATGATGTGGAATCTGTATGGGTAGAGCTGAGAAATACCAAGGGGCAGAAAACATTAGTGGGAGTTGTATACAGACCCCCAAACAGTAATACTGAGGTTGGGGGTGGCATTAAACGGGAAATTAGAGACGCGTGCAATAAGGGCACAGCAGTTATCATGGGTGACTTTAATCTACATATAGGTTGGGCTAACCAAATTAGTAACAATAATGTGGAGGAGGAATTCCTAGAGTTTATACAGGATGGTTTCCTGGACCAATATGTCGCGGAACCAACTAGAGATCAGGCCATCTTAGACTGAGTATTATGTAATGAGAAAGGATTCATTAGCAATCTTGTTGTGTGAGGCCCCTTGGGGTGGAGCGATCATAATATGATAAAATTCTTCATTAAGATGGAGAGTGAAGTAGTTGACTCAGAGACTGGGGTCCTGAATTTAAATAAAGGAAACTACGATGGTATGAGGTGCAAGTTGGCTAGGATGGATTGGGGAATGTTACTCAAAGGGTTGATGGTGGATAGGCAATGACAAATGTTTAAAGATCGCATGGATGAACTACAGAATTTGTTCATCCCTGTTTGGCATAAAAATAAAACAAAAAAGGTGACTCAACCATGGCTAACAAGGGAAATTAGGGATAGCATAAGATCCAAGGAGAGGACATATAAATTGGCCAGAAAAAGCAGCAAACCTGAGGATTGGGAGCAGTTTAGGATTCAGCAAAGGAGGACAAAGGGATTAATTAAGAGGGGGAAAACAGAGTATGAGAGTAAGCTTGCAGGGAACATAAAAACTGACTGTAGAAGCTTCGATAGATATGTGAAGAGAAAAAGATTGGTGAAGTCAAGCGTAGGTCCCTTGCAGTCAGAATCAGGGGAATTTATAATGGGGAACCAAGAAATGGCAGACCAATTAAATACATACTTTGGTTCTGTCTTCACAAAGGAGGACACAGATAACCTCCCAGAGATGTCGGGGAACATAGGGTCTAATGAGAGGGAGGAATTGAATGAAATCAGTATTTGTAGGAAAATGGTGTTAGGGAAATTGACGGCATTGAAGACCGATAAATCCCCAGGGCCTGATAATCCATATCCTAGGGTACTTAAGGAAGTGGCCCTAGAAATAGTAGATGCATTGCTGATCATCTTCCAACATTCGATGGAATCTAGAACAGTACCCATGGATTGGAGGGTAGCTAATGTTACGCCACTATTCAAAAAAGGTGGTAGAGCGAAAACGGGGAATTATAGACAGGTAAGCCTGACATTGGTAGTGGGGAAAATGCTAGAGTACAGTATAAAAGATGTAATAGCAGAGCATTTGGAAAACAGTGACGGGATCGGATAAAGTCAACATGGATTTACAAAAGGTAAATCATGCTTGACTAATCTACTGGAATTTTTTGAGAATGTAACTGGTAGAATAGATAAGGGAGAACCAGTGGATGTGGTGTATTTGGACTTTCAGAAGGCTTTTGATAAGGTCCCGCATAAGAGATTGGCGTGCAAAGTTAAGGCACATGGGATTGGGGGTAAGGTACTGACTTGGATAGAGAACTGGTTGGCAGACAGGAAGCAAAGAGTTGGAATAAACGGGTCTTTTTCCGAGTGGTAGGCAGTGACTAGTGGGGTACCGCAGGGATCGGTGCTAGGACCCCAGCTATTCACAATATATATTAATGATCTAGACGAGGGAACTAGATGTAATATCTCCATGTTTGCAGATGACACAAAGCTGGGTGGGCATGTGTGCTGTGAGGATGATGCAGAGAAACTCCAGTATGATTTGGACAGATTGGGTGATTGGGCAGATGCATGGCAGATGCAGTATAATGTGGATAAATGTGAGGTTATCCACATTGGTGGCAAAAACAGGAAGACAGATTATTATCTGAACGGCAATAGCTTGGGAAAAGGGGAAGGTGCAACAAGACCTGGGTGTCCTTGTACACCAGTCGCTGAAGGTAAGCATGCAGGTGCAGCAGGCGGTTAAGAAGGCAAATGGTATGTTGGCCTTCATAGCGAGAGGATTCGAGTACAGGAACAAGGATGTCTTGCTGCAGTTGTACAGGGCCTTGGTGAGACCGCACCTTGAGTATTGTGTGCAGTTTTGGTCGCCTTACCTGAGGAAGGACGTTCTTACCATGGAAGGGGTGCAGCGAAGATTCACCAGGCTGATACCTGGGATGGCAGGAATGACGTATGAGGAGAGATTGTGTCGATTGAGCTTATACTCACTGGAGTTTAGAAGATTGCGAGGGGATCTCATCGAAACCTATAAAATTCTGTCAGGCCTGGACAGACTAGATGCAGGAAGGATGTTTCTGATGGCCGGGGAGTCCAGAACCAGGGTCATAGTCTAAGGATAAGGGGTAAGCCATTTAGGACTGAAATGAGGAGGAATTTCTTCACCCAGAGAGTGGTGAACTTGTGGAATTCTCTGCCACAGAGGGTGGTGGAGGCCAGTTCATTAAATATATTCAAGAAAGAGTTGGATATATTTCTTAAGGCTAAAGGGATCAAGGGCTATGGGGAGAAGGCAGGGACAGGGTACTGAACTTGGATGAAGAGGCTCGAGAGGCCGAATGGCGTACTCCTGCTCCTATCTTCTATGTTACCCAGAGAGTGATTAGAATGTGGAACTTACTACCACAAGGAGCCGTTGAGGGGATGAACATAAATGCATTTAAGGGGTAGCTGGATAAACACATGAGGGAGAAAGGAACAGAAGGATATGTTAGTGAGGTTAGATGAAGTAGGGTGGAAGGAGGCTCGTGTGGAGCATAAACACCGACATGGACCTGTTGGGCCGAATGGCCTGCTTTTGTGCTGTAAAGACTATGTAAGGAAGCAGAAGAGAAACAACAACGCAAAGACATCAGACAGGTAAGAGAGTAATCTGAAGAAAGTCTCTTCAGGTTTTTTTGTTTAAAGTAACCATATTCTCTAACTTACTATGTGCAATGCCATAGGAGGTCAGTTAGTAATAAATGAATTGACAGAAGTTCTAGTGTCAGTATGAGACCTGCATTTTAATGCCGTGTCTTAACTGGCTTAAATGAAATTAAGTGCAAATTAGCACTGTGCTTTGTTGCCTTTAATTTTTTTCCCTTCTAATTTTCTCCCTTTCTCTAAAGATATTGGCTCTTCCTGGGTACGGTTCAGTTGGTGTCTGGTGCCCTTTTGTACTTCACCCAAGTAGCCATTCTTCATGGATGAGCCTAGACAGTGAGGATCAGTAGGCATCAAGACAAAACCTGGTAGTGTTCGCTCATGTACTTTCCAGCAATGGTCATAGCAATCAGGAGAGATACTGATTATCCCCTCACCCCCTTTTTTCACTTTAACTTAAAAGTGCTGAGGCTAAGTGTAGTACCCCTAACACTGCTTTGCCTGAAGTCAGCTAACGGCACAGTTTAGAGATCAAAGTTACCCGTTTTAAAGTTCAAATTTTGTACCAAGATTACAAGAACGTTAATGTTGTGTTGTAGGGGAACTAGGTGGTCCAGCAGTTTAAATGCTGATCTTTCACTTTGTATTCGTTCATGGGATATGGGGGTTGCTGGCATGGCCAGCATTTATTGCCCATCCCTAATTGCACTTCAGAAGGTGGTGGTGAGCCGCTGCCTTGAACCGCTGCAGTCCGTGTGTGGTCCCATAGTGCTGTTAGGGAGGGAGTTCCAGGATTTTAACCCAGCGACTTCTGAGTTCAAATCCAGTCCTGACCGATGGGATGAAGGTCTCCCTGTCTTTTGGCTGCAAGGGTCCTATGGGACATGAGTTTGGGCAGGGCCTGGAGCACAAAACTGCCCCTAATTTGGCACAAATTAACCATGTCAGAGTGGACACAGGTTGACTGCTGTGAGAAATGGAAAAATATTGCCACAATGGTACCTTAATGGTGCCCTTCTGAGGTTGGGGCTGAGTTGAGAGAGCTTTACTCTGCATGTGGCTGTGCTATAACTGACCTGGGAATGCTTGAACACTGGATGCCTGAAATAGGAAAAATTGTATTCTCCAGTGCTTCAGGAAAAAAATTGTGTTGTTGCTTGAGGTCAGCTGTCTGTCTTGAATTTATTCTGTTATTCCATCCTCTTGTTTAACCCTCTGTGTTGCTCTCATCTCCATTGGTATGCATAAGATAGTTGATTCCAACAAAGCAGTGAATTCCTATTGTGTTGCAGGATAAGTCACAACAAATAAATGAACTTGTTTGGGTCAGTCTGATTGAGGAAGTAGTGATGGGTGCAGACAGTATGCAATTCAGTCGCAGTCTTTTGATGGTGACTTCTCTGATTTCCCATGGCAACCTAAAGTGGCATTATGACTAGAACTACTTAAAGAAAGAACTTGCATTTATATAGCACCTTTAATGACCTTAGGACGTCCTAAAGTGCTTTACAGCTAATTAAATACTTTTGAAGTGTAGTCATTGCTGTAATGTAGGAAATGTGGCTGCCAAATTGTGCACAGCAAGCTCCCACAAATAGCAATGTGATTATGACCAGATAATCTGTTTTAGTGATGTTGGTTGAGGGATAAATATTAGTCAGGACACCGGTGAGAACTCCGCTGTTCTTCAAATAGTGTCATGGGATCTTTTACCTGAGTGTGCAGACAGGTCCTCGGTTTAACATCGTATCCGAAAGACAGCACCTGCAACAGTACAGCACTCCCTCAGTATTGCACTGGAGTGTCAGCCTAGATTTTATGCTTAAATCTCTGGAGTGGGCCTCAAACCCACAATCTTCGGACTCAGAAGTGAAAGTGCTACCACTGAACCATGGCTAACACAGGCATTTTAATAGTGTCCATTCCTATCATCACTCTGAACAAGTTGCAATTGGCTGAGATGTATTTTAGATTTTTAAACTGTAGTTCTGTGCAGTTTTTTGTTGCTGATCAGCGAGAAGGAAGGAAGACTTGCATCGTGTAGTGTCTTGCATCTCTCAAAAATGTTTCCAAAGTTATGCAGCCGAACAATGAAGCCATTTTACACAGTTGACTTTGGACCTATGGTTCCCAAAGCTTTCCAGCACTGTGGTCTTCCTCGTGTCATTTCTGGACCTGTTGCAGACTAATTGATAGACATTGATTGCTATGATTAGTCAACAACCCAATGATCATTGCATCATGCTTCTCCCAGGATAGTAGAAGGCGAACTAGATGGATCTTGGTCTTTTTTCACCTAGCAGTTCCTATATTCCTATCAGTAATTAACTGTGTGACATTCTGCAGTTACAGATCTCTGCCCAGGTCAGTTTTTAAATAACATTAAAGCTGGTTTTATATTTGATACCAGGCAACTGACGTCCATAAGTTGGGTCCTAGCGTTTACAATAATCTTAGTTCCCTTATCCAGGTGACAGACTTGTAAATCTATTTTTTTTAATTCTGAGTCTGCCACTGGGAAAAGGAACCTGGACATGGTTGCCAGCCTTGTGGAATCCAAATTAAAATGAGTCCAACATTAAAAAAAACGTAGGTCAATCATCACAGCTTTAACTTTGACTCTACTTCTACAGACTTTTAGCATCGCAGGACATCGCAAGTTGGTGTTTTTTTTTATTACTGACTGTTGAGCTGCCCAGTCATACAAATACTTTTGCAGCAATTGGTGTTCAGTTAAATGACTGCTCCTGATCTTTATAAGACTGGAGTTAGTACTGCTGTTAAAGGCTATTGGTGCGGTAACTAGTGTACCATGTCCAATGTGGTGCTTCATGTGTTTACCAAAACATGAATCAAAATTTGCACAATTTTTACCTCTTAGGGAGTTGTACTGATACCCACCTCCCTGCCCCCTTTTTAATAGACACCGAGCTTTCTAACTGCCGACAGTGCCTGCTACAGGAAACTTTGGTTTATCCGGAGGTTAACTGTCCGGAATGCTCGATCCACCGGCAAAATTCAGGAGTCGGTTCAGTAATTTTTTTTTCTTTTTGTTGCTTTTTCTTCACCAGTCAGGCTCTGCAAGGTCTAGCTAAAGCTGTTGCTTAGCTACAGAGACGCTTGCAAGCTACGGCTGACTGTTTAGAAGCTGTTGGGTTTGTTGCTAGATATGGAAAAGTGCCGTATGTTTTAACATTAGCGCTGGTTTATCCGGCAGTTTTGATGGGACGGCAACAGCTCGGTCCCGTCGGTGCCAGATATCACATGGTTTCCTGCCATCTCAAAGTCAAATTTTAAAGTGCAACACAGAATATTACAACACAGAAATAGTCATTCAACCCATCACGTCTGCACTGGTGTTTTTGTCCACACAAGCCATCTAGGTCAATCTCCCTTTCCTGCTTGCTCCCTGTAACCTTTAATGTTTCTTTTTTAAAGCAACTATCTAGTTCCCTTTTTAAAATAAATCAGGGGCTCTGCTTCAGCAATGATTTGTGGCACAATGTTGCACATTCTAACCATTCTCTGTGTAAATAATTTCTTTCTCCTCTCTCCTATAATTCTTAGAGATTATTTTTAATTTGTCTCGTTACTGTCTCGATGAGCAATGGAAACAATCTGTTACCAATTTTTCCTAAAGCAACCAACCTCCCATAATCTTGAAGATCTTTCGCAGGTCACCAATCAACTTTGGTTAGTTCCAATGTGGGGGGGAAACCCTAATTTAACTGTGTAACAATCCACTAATGTGTGATACTGTTACATTCCTGGAATTGTAGGCACAGTATTCTGCTACAAAGCTGAGATCTTTTTCATTGCTTATGTTTACTTCGTATATGTACTAGTTTGTGCTGTGTATCTCTGACCAGTTTTATGTAGCCAAAATATTATCATCACAGGGCTCCAGGCATTGTCCATGATGTTACCTATAATATTAAGTAAAACGTTTTGGCTTAATTAGTCCTTTGGTCAACAATAGAGCTTTTTATTTATTTCATGTAGCCTCAATGGCTTTTTGCACCTTTATTGCAATACACATAATCAATTCCCTCCCACCATTTGCACCTGTACACTAGAATCATAGAAATTTACTGCACAGAAGGAGGCCATTCGGCCCTTCGTGTCTGCGCTGGTCGAAAAAGAGCTATCCAGCCTAATCCCACTTTCCAGCTCTTGGTCCGTAGCCTTGAAGGTTACGGCACTTCAAGTACGTATCCAAGTACTTTTTAAATGTGATGAGGGTTTCTGCTTCTGCCACCCTTTCAGGCAGTGCGTTCCAGACCCCCACCACCCTCTAGGTAAAATCATTTCTCCTCAACTGCCCTCTAATCCTTCTACCAATTACTTTTAAATATATGCCCTCTGGTTATTGACCTCCCTGCTAAGGGAAATAGGTGCTTCCTATCCACTCTATCTGGGCCCCTCATAATTTTATACACCTCAATTAAGTCTCCCCTCAACTTTCTCTGTTCCAAAGAAAAACAACCCCAGCCTATCCAATCTTTCCTCATAGCAAAAATGTTCCAATCCTGGCAACATCCTCGTAAATCTCCTCTGTTAGCCTCTCTAGTGTAGTCATATCTTAGCTGTAATGTGGTGACCAGAACTGTACGCAGTACTCTAGCTGTGTCCTAACTAGTGTTTTATACAGTTCTAGCATAACCTCTCTGCTCTTCTATTCTGTGCCTCGGCTAATAAAGGCAAGTATCCCGTATGCCTTCTTAACCACCTTATCTACCTGTCCTGATACCTTCAGGGATCTGTGGACATGCACTCCAAGGTTCCTCTACATTTCTCAGTATCCTACCATTTATTGTGTATTCCCTTGCCTTGTTGGCCATCCCCAAATGCATTACCTCACACTTCTCTGGATTGAATCCCATTTGCCACTGTTCTGCCCACCTGACCAGTCCATTGATATCTTCCTGCAGTCTACAGCTATCTTCCTCACTATCAACCACACGACCAATTTTTGTATCATAATTTTTGTAACATTGTCATAATAGTTGCAGAATATTTTTTTGCAGTAAACTTTCTAATGTTTTCAATGTTTCCTCATTGATCATCTCTTTGAGCATGCTATGGTATGCATTCCAGTTTGGTCTTTAGTTCTGCTTTTTTCTATTCCACCAACTAAATGTTTTCTTTGGATACTGGTTGTAGTAGATTTTGTGCCGTGAGGCCAGTGTTCTCATATCTCCCTCCCTAATGTGTTTTTGGTGGGGGGGGGGGGGGGGGCGGGGGGTGCGCGCAAGAGGAAATGAAGGAAGGAGGAGGAACAATTTCAAAAATTGCTTGCTTTTGGCATATCCTCTTTCAGTGTATTATATTCAACTAAATTATGTACCTTCTAAATCCAAGTACCTTCCTGTATTTTTATACTGTATATTTTAAGTCAAAGAAAGAAAGACTTGCATTTATATAGCGCCTTTCATGACCACCGGACGCCCCAAAGCGCTTTACAGCCAATGAAGTACTTTTTGAAGTGTAGTCACTGTTGTAATGTAGGAAACGCAGCAGCCAATTTGTGCACAGCAAGCTCCCACAAGCAATGTGACAATGACCAGATAATCTGCTTTAGTGATGTTGGTTGAGGGATAAATATTGGCCAGGACAACGGGGATAACTCTTCTTCGAAATAGTGCCATGGGTTCTTTTACGTCCACCTGAGAGAGCAGATGGGGCCTCAGTTTAACATCTCATCTGAAAGACGGCACCTCCTTCAGTACTGCACTGGAATGTCAGCCTAGATTTTTTGTGCTGTGTAGAATATAGCCATGTAAGGTCTTGGCATCGGTGGAGTCTGAACAGAAACATGACCTGAAATGTGTGAATCATTTAAAAAATGTTTTGGTTTCTTGTTTTGGTTCAAGTTTCTGCTTTTGAAACTCAATTCACTTCTACCATTGCAACTTTTGAAGAGATTAATGTATAGAATTTATTTGCAAGAAGTTACACAATGGTGGAACCTTGAAATTAAAAGATAATGTTCTGACGAAGTCTGAGATCAGTTTTTTATGATGTCGGATGAACAATTGGTTTTCAATCAAATTTTTGAACTACTATTATTGGGCTTGCCCTTATACTAGCAATATGTTCAGCTATCTGAAGCGAGTGTTGTGTGAGAGATGGCTGCAGTTTTCTAAAGTAATGTTCTACAATGTTATAAATATCTGACTTTGAAACTTTTGTCTCAATCCTTCTGACCTCAAATAATCTTTTTTATTGTTCAGTTTGATATTTTCATATAGTCAGCTGTGGCTCAGTTGGTAGCACATTCGCCTCTGAATCAGAAGGTCGTGGGTTCAGGTGTTGCTCCAGGGACTTGAGCACAAAAATCTAGGCTGACGCTCCAGTGCAGTACTGAGAGTGTGCTGCACTGTCGGAGGTGTCATCTTTCGGATGAGGCGTTAAACCGAGGCTTTGTCTGCTCTCGGGTAAAAGATCCTATGGCACTATTTCGAAGAAGAGCAGGGGAGTTATCTCTGATGTGCTAGCCAATATTTATCCCTCAATCAACAACACTAATAACAGATTGTATTATTATTGTCACATTGCTGTTTGTGGGCGTTTGCTGCTGTGTTTCCTACATTACAACAGTGACTACACTTGGGACGTCCGGTGGTCGTGAAAGGCACTATATAAATGCAAGTCTTTTTTTAAATTTTCATTTGGGATAGTTTCTAGACTCTTAATCTAGTGGAGATTACCAGGTAACTATCCTCCAGTGTGGCCATGCCAAATTCACTAGACATAATAGGCCTTGGATTTAATTCTTAAACTGCCGCTAAAGGATTAGTGTTCATAGCATGCATGTCGTATTAAAATAATGTATATCCTATTCAGAAATGCAGTGATATGTGAAGTTGGTGTTGCCATTTGTGCATATAATTGTAACTGCCCCATGCTAATGGAGGACTGTTCAGTTTCAAAATTCAACTTGGAGCGTCTCTTATGGGGAAAAAAAAGTGAATTCTATCTTGTACAAGGAGTTTGACATTGTATCTGGATAATATTTTCAGCTTTTTTATAACTAGTTGGCAAACATTGAAAGTGCTCAAGTACTGATGTATTCCACTGCATTTCCTGATGAGCTGAAAAGTTAGAAATGTTTTAGTTCCCAAAAATGTTTTTTTTAAATAAATTGCCAAACATTAGTCTTGCATTGTGCCTGTATTCCAAACACAGACCCTTTACATTACGGAAAATACATGATTGAATCAAGTTTGCGAGAGTTTAGTGGTACTCGGATCCAAGCCTTGAATTCTTGAGTATAGCACAAGTGCAAGTAAAGATGTAGAATATGCCAAGTAGATTTGAACATTCAGGACTGTGAATTTTCCAGAAAAAAAACCATGGTACTTATTTGGGACTCTAACCCATGAGTACATGTTGGATAAAAAATCTAATTTTACAGACATGTTCTATGAAAAGTAGAAGCTTCTATAGGTATGTGAAAAGGAAAAGACTGGCGAAGGTAAATGTAGGTCCTTTACAGTCAGAGAAGGGAGAATTTATAATGGGGAATGAGGAAATGGCAGAGAAATTAAATAAATATTTTGTTTCTGTCTTCATGGAGGAAGACACAAAAAACCTCCCAGAAATACACGAAAACCAAGAGTGTGGTGAGAATGAGGAACTTAAAGAAATTATTATTAGTAAAAAAACAGTACTAGCAATATTAATGGGACTAAAAGTCGATAAATCCCAAGGACTGGATGACCTACATCCTAGGGTTTTGAAAGAGGTGGCCATTGGGATAGTGGACGCATTGGTTGTCATCTTCCAAAATTCTATAGGTTCTGGAACGGTTCCTGCAGATTGGAGGATAACACATGTAACCCTGCTATTTAAGAAAGGAGAGAGAGAGAGAAAACGGGTAACTACAGACCTGTTAGCCTCACATCAGTAGTTGGGAAAATGCTGGAATCTATTATAAAGGATGCAATAACTGGGCACTTAGAAATAATAGTAAGATTGGGCAGAGTCAACATAGATTTATGAAAGGGAAATCCTGTTTGACAAACCTATTGGAGTTCTTTGAGGATGTAACTAGTGGAGTAGACAAAGGGGAACCAGTAGATGTGGTGTATTTGGATTTTCAGAAATTCGATATGGTCCCACACAAGAGGTTGGTGAACAAAATTAGGGCACATGGAATTGGGGGTAATATACTAGCATGGATTGAGAATTGGTTAACAGACAGAAAACAGAGTAGAGATAAACGGGTCTTTTTCAGGATGGCAGGCTGTGACTAGTGGGATACCACTTGGGCCCCAGCTATTCACAATCTATATCAATGATTTGGATGAGGGGACTAAATGTAACATTTCCAAATTTGCTGATGAGACAAAGCTAGGTGGCAGTGTCAGTTGTGAAGAGGCTTCAAGGGGACCTCAACAGGCTCAGTGAGTGGGCAAGAACATGACGGATGGAATATAATGTGGATAAATGTGAAGTTATTCACTTTGGTAGAAAAAACAAAGGCAGAGTATTTCCTAAATGGTGAAAGATTGGGGAATGCAGATACTCAAAGGGACCTGAGTGTCCTTGTACATGAGTCACTGAAAGTGAATGTGCAGGTGCAGCAAGCCATTAGGAAGGCAAATGGTATGCTGGCCTTCATTACAAGAGGATTTGAGTACAGGAGTAAAGAAGTCTTCAATTATATAGGGCCTTGGTGAGACCGCACCTGGAGTACTGTGTACAATTTTGGTCTCCTTACCTAAGGAAGGATATACTTGCCATGGAGGGAGTGCAACGAAGGTTCACAAGATTGATTCCTAGAATGGCGGGACTGTCGTATGAGAAGAGGTTGAGTAAACTAGGCCTGTATTCTCTTGAATTCAGAAAAATGAGAGGGGATCTCATTGAAGCATACAAAATTATTACAGGGCTTGATAGGATGGATGCTGGGAGAATGTTTCCCTTGGCTGGGGAGTCTAGAACCAGGGGCCACAGCCTCAGCATAAAGGGTAGGCCATTCAGGACTGAGATGAGAAGAAATTTCTTCACAGAGGGTGGTGAATCATTGGAATTCTCTACCCCAGAGGGCTGTGGAGGCTCAGTCATTGGGTATATTCAAAATAGAAGTCAATAGATTTCTGACTAGTAAGGGGCATCAAGGGATATGGCGATAGGGCCGGTGAATGGAATTGAGGCAGAAGATCAGCCATGATCTCATTGAATGGCGGAGCAGGCTCGAAGAGCCGAATGACCACCTCCTGCTCCTAGTTCTTATGATCTCTCTGCAGCAGGCTGATTTTAAAAAATTCTTTGTTGTAGTTCCTGCTGATCACGGGCTGGTGAATAACTTGAATTTCTCTCTCTCTCATGTGTTTTTTGTAGTCCTCAACATATGTGATGTCACTACTGGGGAATGCAATTCTTTTTTCACTTCTGCCATTGTATGTCAGCATCAATCAATCATTCCCAGGTTAAATTTTGCAGTGGTCCATGTAGAGTAGAGCGCCTGCATTCTGGCCTACCAATTTCACTTTATCCATATCCTCAAAAGAATGGCCTCCACGATAGCAGTAAGACTTTGTTTTCTATACCGTTATTTTTATAGTCTATCTTAAGATCAGAACTTTATGTACACGAGGGAATTGGGCTAAACTGACTTAAGACTGTCTGAGATGGAAACGTGGATCCTATTAGCCCGGGTTATCTTCATACCCAAAGATCAGAGCATGGTATGGTAAACTTTTGCACTGCCTTGTAAATTAGAGAAACTCTTGGCATTCTGCTGAATCCATGGCACATAACTAATGACGTAAGAAAACTACTAGGCACTTGGTCTAAGCGTTAAAGCTTTAATCAACTGTTTTACAACATGGAGGTCTAGTTGTGTCCTTCACTAGTTCCTGTTAAGAATGTCCTGCGCAAGCTGGGCCTGTGCCAGAGTATTTATACTCTCCTTGGACAACGCCACCTGCAGGCCGCTCAGTATTATTTCTTTCATGAATGACTGATTCATGTCAACTAATTCCTGGAGTAACATCTTAATGGCTTTTCTAGCATCCGACATCATCGGTTTTCTTAAAAGGGCTCAAATTGTACAATAAACGATTAATGTGGCCAAAGAAGAACGATCTCTACTGTTACTGGAGTCATAATCATGTGACTGGTTTGCATTTTATCTAGAGATTAATACCTAGATTCAATCTTCCAGTATTTAATTTTAATTTGCTTTGTACTTTGTTTTTATGCTCTTCCGTCTGCCAAATTTTTCCCTTCCGCCCTTAAAAGCTGTGTTCTGGGGCTGTTTTCATGGGTGCCCTCCAGTACTTTGCACCACTTCCGGTGGGTGTTGGACACACCACAGCTGAGTGTGATCTTGTTTCTACCTGACATCCACACACCTGCACCTCCACCAATGATCATTGGATAACGATCAATAGTAGGAAACCTGGTGATTTCTTGATTTTTCCTTCCCTTTCCCCTCTATCAGGCACAGTCGACTACTGTTACCACGCTTGACCTCTGCTAACTCAGCACAGACTGAAGTTGAACCTTGGTCCTTCATGCTTTGTATAGCTCAGCAACTTGCTGCATTACCTTTCAGAATCTCTGGGGAATGTTGGTTTGTACATCTTTTAACATAAACTTTAGTTAATCATCGAGCACCTTGTAGTTAAAAAGCAAGACTGAGACGTATTAAAATTCCACCACATTTATGGCAACAGGCTTACACTGCTTGGAATTGAATGAATGTAAACAATTAGTGGTTGCAATACCTATCATGATGTGCACTGTATTTTGGGGTGCTGTGTTGACTCCAGCTATTGTACTTGAGTTGACTCAACATTACCTTAGCACTGGGCTACCTATCTTGACTCTTGGTGGCAGTAGAGCTGAAGATGGTATGTGGTAGTAGATTAGAAGTGCTGTTGATATTGGGTTGGAGTTTTAACCAGGACTTCACAGGATACAGAAATATTCTGAATGGTGCATTAGGGATTGTTCATTGTCCTTCACAGAATACATAGATCACTGGATGCTGCCATTGAATTACAGATTAGTAATTCTGTCAGATGATACCCAACCAAAAGTGTAATGCTGTTATCTGAACCTCCCTTTTGAAATATTGTATTGTGCATTGTTCTTCTGTTAGCAGCCTGGAGTCCTTTGTGTAACACAGGTGATGTGATGTACCATCAGGTCTTGGGTGATAAATGTGTTAGAGGGACATTCTGGGTGCCTTGAAAGCTCTGAGGGTAAAGGAGCTGCTCGGTGTCGTACTCAGCCATACAGCCCAGAAGGTAATTTATGGAATGCCCGGTCTGTGCTGAGTTAGTTAATCTCAGCAAGGCTAGCAGTTGGAATGTTACAGGTGGCTTCGGTAAATCTGTAGGTAAAAATCAGCCAGGACTGCCGCTCCTGATTGCTAAAAATTGACTTGTGTTGGAAAGCACGTATGTGTGGACATTGGATGGGTGAGGCTTGAGTTGAGCTCTGCTATCCTATACAGATACCCTGCTGAAACCATGTTTTCCTCACGCCAAAAAAGTAGTCAATTGGGCAAGGTACAAGATGGCTGCTGGTGTCTGTGGAACTGTGGAACACCATGCCAACAACAGCCGTAACATCTTCAGGAGAGGAGGGGAGGAAAATTGAACACTTTCTTTCAATCTTGGAAGCTGCATGGGCTAGGCCGAACAACAAAAGGAAACTGTGAAGATAATATTGAATAATATCTTTGGGGGGAAAAATTCAGTATTGCCCCGTTTGGGGCGCCATTAGCGGCCGTGCGCAAAGTTTAGCGCCTGGCGCTAATTATCGCCTCCGACGGCAAACTTGGCTTTTATCGCCCCTGGAGGTGATTGGAGCGCTAAATCAGCCGCTTCACACCTGTCTTGAGGCGCAAAGGCTGAGGAGCGAGGCGCTACCTCAGAGCGCTGGCGAAGCTCATGTGATGTCAATCAGCAATGGAACACAGACACAATGGCGCCAGCGAGTTCTTAAAGGGGAGTTCTGACGAAAGGTCATCAACCTGAAACGTTAACTCTGTTTCTCTCTTCACAGATGCTGCTTGACCTGCTGAATTTCTCCAGCATTTTTCTGTTCTCATCTTAAAAGGGAGGGTTGATTTTGCACTCCATCCACATTCTGCTCATTGCAGCCTTGAATCTCGGCCTGGAGAGACCTGTACATCAAATCTGCGGGAAAGAACAATAGAGAGACCCAGGGAAAGAGCTCAGAGTGCAGCCCCCACAGTCTCTTCTAAATAGATACAGGAAACTCTCGATTTACCGGCACCTAAATAACCGGAAATCTCTGTTAAGCGGCAAAATTCAGTAGCAGGTTCAGGTAAGTTTTACTTCATATTAGTGGCCGTCCCTGGATCTGTGGCTGTGTAACTGGGGTTCCTGCACCTGTTGCTAAGCAACAGGGATGCTTGGATCTTGTAGCCGGGGTTCCTGCACCTGTTGCTAAGCAACAGGGACGCTTGGATCTTGTGGCTGGGGGTTCCTGCACCTGTTGCTAAGCAACAGGGAAGCCTGGATTTGTTGCTGTGTTTCTCTCTCTCTCTCTCTCTCTCTCTCTCTCTCTCTCTCTCTCTCTCTCTCTCTCTCAATGCGTGGTGCAAAAATGTCACCAACAAAAAAAGGCAGGAAGCGGTCGCCTTTAAATAGCGCTCCCCCAGTCCTTTCCTGACTGCAAAATGCTCCCCTCAACCTGTCGTTGCTAGCGGGGGCGCCACTCAATATCCGGTCCGGGGCGTTGCGCACTCGACTGACGCCACAATCTGCCGGTGCAGGAGATTGTGGCGGTAGTGTTTAGCGCCGCCGCAAAATGTCTCGTTAATTTCGCGAGTAGCGCAAACATCGACGCGCCCGGCCTCTAGTTGCTTTGCGCCCTCTTAAGGCGCTAACGGGAGGCGCAAACAACTGAATTTTTCCCACTTGGTCTTTGTGCTACTTACTTCCATTAAAGATGTAACTTGACTTACCAAATACATTCCTTGATGGTACAGATCATATACCCAGTAAATTATGATGCAAGTTTTTCTGTGTTGCATTTAATATAGCTATTCCAATGACACCCCACAAAGACTTTTTCCTGCTTTTAAATCCAAATAAAATTTGTAACAAACAAATATTTTCATCGCTGTTATGTACCGCTCAGGGGCTGTCCAGAATCATTTTTTTTAACGAGTGCAAAGAGTCTTCTGAGTGTGTGTATGTGGTATCGGCGTTGATGGTCTGTGCATCTATATTACAGTATATAGGTGTACACAGACCATTAACAATCCTCTCAATTGATTTAAAATCGAGGGGGAAGAGTTGAAGATGAATAATTTGAAGACCAAGTAAAGGATGGCGTTATCAGCATGAAACCACAGTATAATTTACCATTTGAAACTGATTTAATGAAAGTTGCAACATTGTTAAACACAAGTGTGTCCAATTTAATATAATGTAGGCATTGAATTAACAGACCACTAAAGTGTGATATTACCAAAGTGTTTCTAAAGAGAGCGAACTTCTGCTGAAATCTTTAGATCATCAGGATGAGCTGTTGATTATTTGAAAAAAGTGAGTGGTTATGACAGAACAAAATCTACCTGCAACAAAATAAAGCTGTTGCACTGCAATGCATGGAAGTGTTGAAAGATAAAGGACAACTAAGGCTACTGGGCTTGACTCATTCCAAGAGCTCCCAGTGCTCCTACTGAACTTGTTTTTAGTTCATGCAAAAATTGGCTTGTTACAAGGGGCGCAGCCTTGAGCATATCTGATACACAACTGGAGAGCGCCAAAACCCGGGAGAGTTCAAACACAGCGGGAGCAGAGCGAGAGCGCCAAAACCCAGGAGAGTTCAAACTCCAATCTCAGGGAAGGAGAGAGGTAAAAAGTATTCAAGGTGTGACGTCACCACAAAGCGGGTAAGTGATTGGTTGGTAAGTATTTCTCCCTTTTTAAGCTAAATCTCCTTGGTTTATAGTTTCTAAGGTGTGATATTCACCATCTAGAATCGAGGCAGAGTGTATTTAAGAATAATATTAATAAATTTAATTAATTACATAGAATGGGAGATCAGGCGATGTGTTGCTGCTGCAATATGTGGGAGCTGGTGGACACCATTGATGCTCACGGTGATCACATTTGCAGTAAGTGTTGGCTGCTCGAGGAATTCCAGCTCCGTGTTGAAGAGCTGGAGTCCGAGCTTCAAATACTGAGACACATCAGGGAGGGGGAGAATTACCTGGACTCTGTGTATCACGAGGTAGTCACACCAATTAGATTAATTAATTCAGATGTAGTCCGTGGCCAGGGTCAGGATGGTGTGACTAGAAGTGAGGCAGGTACGGGGATCCAGGAGGTAGTGTTGGAGGAGCTGCAGCCCTTGCACTTGTCCAACAGGTTCGAGGCTCTTACTCCCTGTGAGGATGGGAACAGGGACTGCGGGGAGGATGAGCAACCTGGCCACAGCACCGTGGAGTGGGGGGCCATTCAAGTGGGGGGAGTAAAAAGAAATGTTGTAGTGGTAGGGGATAGTATCGTTAGGGGGATAGATAGAGTTCTCTGCAGCCGCGAGCAAGAGTACCGAAGGCGCTGCTGCCTGCCCGGTGCCAGGGTCAAGGACCTCTCCTCTGGACTGGAGAGAAACTTGGAGTGGGAGGGGGAGGATCCAGTTGTCTTGGTCCATGTTGGTACCAACGACATAGATAGGACAAGGAAGGAGGTTCTGCTGAGGGAGTTTGAGCAGCTAGGGGCCAAATTAAAAAGCAGAACCACAAGGGTAATAATTATTACCTGAGCCACGAGCGAATTTGGCTAGGACAAATAAAATTAGAGAGTTAAATGCGTGGCTCAAAGACTGGTGTGGGAGAAATGGGTTTTGCTTCCTGGGACACTGGCACCAGTACTGGGGCAGGAGGGAGCTGTTCCGTTGGGACGGGCTTCACTTGGCCAGTGCTGGGACTAGAGTCCTGGCGGATCATATAACTAGGGCTGTAGAGAGGGCTTTAAACTAATTAGTGGGGGGGAGGTTTCTAGAGAGCAAATAATAGAAATGACAACAGAGAAGGTCATAGACTTAGGTAGCAGTGGGGGAATTAAAAAACAGAATGCGTCAGGAAGGGACAGAAGGTATGGAGTAAACGGTAAAGTAATAAAAAGGGCAAAAGCAGGAACTAAGTGTCACAAAACATCTTTGAAAGTTCTCTATCTGAATGCACGTAGCATTCGTAACAAAATAGATGAGTTAATGGCACAAATAACTACATATGGGTATGATCTTGTGGCCATTACAGAAACATGGCTGCAGGGTGACAATGCCTGGGAATTAAACATACCAGGTTATTTAACGATCAGGAAGGACAGACAGGAAGGAAGGGGAGGTGGGGTGGCTATGTTAATAAAGGAAGGAATCACTGTAATACAGAGAAATGATATTGGGTCAAAAGATCAGGACAATGAAACAGTTTGGGTGGAGGTAAGGAATAATAAGGGGAAAAAAACACTAGTGGGCATAGTCTATAGGCCTCCGAACTGTGGCAACTCTGTTGGACGGAGTATCAATCAGGAAATAGTTGAGGCTTGTAATAAGGGAACATCTATAATTATGGGGAATTTTAACTATCATATTAATTGGACAAATCAAATTGGGCAGGGCTGCCTTGAGGATGAGTTCATTGAGCAGTATGTAACTGAGCCGACCAGGGGGCAGGCAACCTTAGATCTAGTCCTGTGTAACGAGACAGGATTAATTAAAAATGTCCTAGTAAAGGATCCCCTTGGAATGAGTGACCATAACATGGTTGAATTCCATATTCAATTAGAGGGTGAGAAGGTTGGATCTCAAACAAGCGTGCTAAGCTTGAATAAAGGAGACTATGAAGGTATGAGAGCAGAATTGAGTAGAGTGGATTGGGAAAATAGATTAAAGGGTAAGACGATACATGATCAGTGGTGTACATTTAAGGAGTTATTTTACAACTTCCAAAAAATATATATTCCACTGAGAAGAAAAGGGTGTAAAAGAAAAGACAGCCATCCGTGGCTAAGTGAAGAAATTAAGGATAGTATTCGACTAAAAACAAGGGCATATAAGGTAGCCAAATCTAGTGGGAGGATAGAGGATTGGGAAAACTTTAAAAGACAGCAAAAAATAACAAAAAGATTGATTAAGAAAGGGAAGATACATTATGAAAGTAAATTAGCAAAAAATATAAAAACAGATAGTAAGAGTTTTTATAGTTATATAAAAAGAAAAAGGGTGGCTAAATTAAATGTTGGTCCCTTAGAGGATGGGACCGGGAAATTAATGGTGGGAAATATGGAGATGGCAAAAACACTGAATATTTTATCAGTCTTTACAGTAGAAGACACTAAGAATATCCCAACACTGGACAAACAGGGGGCTAAGTGGGGGAGGAGCTAAACACGATCAAAATCACTAAGGAAGTGGTACTCGGTAAAATAATGGGACTCAAGGCGGATAAATCACCTGGACCTGATGGCTTACATCCTAGGGTCTTGAGGGAAGTGGCGGTAGGGATTGTGGATGCATTGGTAATAATTTTCCAAAACTCCCTGGACTCGGCAATGGTCCCGGCAGACTGGAAAACTGCTAATGTAACACCCTTATTTAAAAAGGGCAGTAGACAGAAGGCTGGAAACTATAGACCGGTTAGCCTAACATCTGTAGTAGGTAAAATTTTGGAGTCCATTATTAAGGAGACAGTAACAGGACATTTGGATAATCATAATTTAATAGGACAAAGTCAGCATGGTTTTATGAAGGGGAAGTCATGTTTGACAAATTTGCTGGAGTTCTTTGAGGAAGTAACGTATAGGGTGGATAAAGGGGAACCAGTGGACGTAGTGTATTTAGACTTCCAAAAGGCATTTGACAAGGTGCCACACAAAAGATTATTGCTTAAGATAAAAAATCACGGGATTGGGGGTAATATTCTGGCATGGATAGAGGATTGGCTATCTAACAGAAGGCAGAGAGTTGGGATAAATGGTTCATTCTCAGACTGGCAATCAGTAACTAGTGGTGTTCCGCAGGGGTCAGTGCTGGGTCCCCAACTCTTCACAATCTATATTAACGATTTGGAGGAGGGGACCGAGTGTAACATATCAAAGTTTGCAGATGATACTAAGATGGGAGGGAAAGTAGTGAATGAGGAGGACATAAAAAACCTTCAAGGGGACATAGACAGGCTAAGTAAGTGGGCAGAGATTTGGCAGATGGAATACAATACTGGAAAGTGTGAGGTTATGCACTTTGGCAGGAAAAATCGTAGAGCAAGTTATTATCTTAATGGCAAGAAACTGGAAAGTACTGAAGTACAAAGGGATCTGGGGGTCCTGGTGCACGAAACTCAAAAGGTTAGTATGCAGGTGCAGCAAGTGATTAAGAAGGCCAATGGAATGTTGGCTTTCATTGCTAGGGGGATAGAATATAAAAATAGGGAGGTATTGCTTCAGTTGTACAAGGTATTGGTGAGACCGCACCTGGAATACTGCGTACAGTTTTGGTGTCCATACTTGAGAAAGGACATACTTGCTCTCAAGTCAGTACAAAGAAGGTTCACTCGGTTAATCCCGGGGATGAGGGGATGGTCATATGAGGAGAGGTTGAGTAGATTGGGACTCTACTCATTGGAGTTCAGAAGAATGAGAGGCGATCTTATTGAAACATATAAGATTGTGAAGGGGTTGGATCGGGTGGATGCGGGGAAGATGTTCCCGATGATGGGTGAAACTAGAACTAGGGGGCATAGTCTTAGAATAAGGGGCTGCTCTTTCAAAACTGAGATGAGGAACTACTTCACTCAGAGGGTGGTAGGTCCATGGAATATGCTGCCCCAAAAAGCTGTAGAAGCTACATCATTACATAAATTTAAAACAGAAATAGACAGTTTCCTAGAAGTAAAGGGAATTAAGGGTTACGGGGAGCGGGCAGGAATTTAGACATGAGTCTAGGTTCGGAACGGTCATGGCCCTGTGGGTAGCGGAGCGGGCCCTGTGGGTAGCGGAGCGGGCCCAGGGGCCGTGTAGCCTGATCCTGCTCCTATTTTGTGTGTCTAATTCTGTTAGATTCAGGAGATGGTTATGTGATAGTGGATTGGCGGTTAGGATCAGATCAGCCATGACCTTATTGAATGGCGGAGCAGGCTCGAGGGGCCGATTGGCCTACTCCTGCTCCTATTTCTTATGTTCTTATGTTTAGCCATCCATCCGCAGATCAAGCACCATTGGGCCGCATTCTCCTCTGCCAAAGAAGCACACTACTCCAGGATCAACCTGGAGAGCAAGGGTAACCCCTGGCTTCTTCTCCATATCAATTATCTCCTTAAACCGCTCTCTCCTGCCTCTTCCGCTCTCTCCTCCAGTAAGTGTGAAGAGCTCATGGACTTTTTTAAAGATTGAGACCATTTGTTCTGCTACCCCCCTGCCCTAGCCTTGAACCCGTTTGTTGGACATCTTGAGAGTTAAGGGCTAATAGTCAAACTTCTTTATATCTTGGAGCAACAGGCTTTCCAAGATAAACAGGATGGCTTTGAAGTGTCATGAGAAGAGTGCTTGGCTTGTCTTCTGCTTTAAGTGTCTGAGTGTTATATACGAGAAATGCTTGTTTAAGGAAATAAGTGACAGTAATGACATGAAGCATGAGTGATTAAAGTATAAGGTGGCTAGTGTAATAAACATAGGTAGAGGGATCCATTAACTACAGTATGGAAAGATAATGGTTAATAAAACCTACTCTTCAAAGGATTTGAGACAGTTCAGTCAGGAAGTCTTGTTTGAGAGAAGTATCTTTGAAGTAAACAACAGACTGTTGATGTAAGTACACTGTTTTCAAAGGATTCATGAACAGATGCGTCATGAGGTCTTATCTGTGACATGTACCCTTGATGTAGGCAAAATATATGCTGTATAAAGGAGCCTCGTTTTCAACAGTTCTTTGGAGGGCTCGAAAGATAGAACTAGAAACCCAAAGCCACACTCTGTCCAGTTAGTCTAATCACCTATACTGGGTATCAATACCATCGAGTGTCTTGTGCTTAACCGAAACGTGTCATCGTGAACCATAGAAGGAAGAAGGTTGACTAACAGTTGAATGTTAACGCTGTGTTTCTGTCTCGTTTCTCTCTCACCTTCCATCATGCCCTCTCCGAGCTCATTTTGTCCATGAGACCAACTTCTGCTCCCTTAACTCCATTTGCACTGACCACCCAACTTCCCTTCATGGCTCCCATGCTAGCTAATCATGTAAATCTCCTCGGATACTGTTTCCCTCCCTTTTTCAAAATTGTCACTAGCTCTGTCCTTGTAAATTACCATCTCCTCTCCAATCTCCCTTTCCTCAAGTCCTTGAAATTTTTATGGTTTACCAAATCCGTGCCCATCTTTCCACAGGTCCATGTTTGAATCTCTTCAATCAGGTCTCCACCCAGTTACAGCACTGAAATAGCTCCGTTCAAAGTCACAAATGACACTCTGTGACCCTGGTGTATTATCCCTCCTCATCGTCCTCGACTTCTCTGCAACCTTTGACATGGTGGACCGCACCCTCCTCCTCCTCCTCCAATGCCTCTCCTTCATTATCCAGCTCATTGGCTTGCCTTTCCTTGGTTTCAGTCTTGCCTATCAATTAGCCAGAAAATCTCCAGCAATGGCTTCTCTTCCTTCCCCCACACTATTGCCTCTGGAGTCCCCCAGAGGTCTGTGCTTGGCCCCCTCCTGTTCTTGATGGCGACATCACCTGAAGACTTGGTCAACTTTCATATGTACGGTGACGACACCCAGTTCTGCCTCTCCACCATTTACAATAACACCTCCACTGCTTCTGTACTATCAAACTGCTTGTCTAGCATCCTGTCTTGAATGAGCCTTAATTTCTCCAGTTAAACATTAAGAATATTATCTTGAGCCCCCATTACAAACTCCGTACCCTTACCACCAATTCCGTCCCCCTCCCTGGCCACTGTCTCAGGCTGAACCAGATGGTTTGCAGCATTGGTGCCCTATTCGATCCTGAGATGAATTTCCAGCCCTGTATACTCTCCATCACAAAAACCGGCAACTTCCACATCTAGAACAGCCCCTGCTTCAGCTCATCTGCTCTTGAACTCTTCATCCGTGCCTTTGGTACCTCTTAGACTTGATGATTCAAATGCACTCTAGACCAGTATCCCATCATCTAAACTTCAGCTCATCCAAAGCCCTGTATCCTATCCTGTACCAAGTCACGCTCACCCATCACCCCTGTCCTTGCTGAGCTACATTGTTTTCTGGTCTCCCAGTGCCTCACATTTTAAATAATCATCCTTATACTTAATTCCCTCCATGGCAATGCCTCTCTGCTATATTTATAACCTCCTCCAGCCCGACAATCCTCCTACCTCTGAACTCTGTTTCCGGCCTCTTGTGCATCCCTCTCTCCCTTCGCCCACTATTGGCAACCATGCCTTCAGCTGCCTGGGCCCTCCTGAAATCCCTTTGCTTCTCCGCCTCATCTTTTAAGGCCCTTAAAACCCACATGGCTCATAATTTGATTGAAAAAATAACAGCATGTGAATGACTATTGTTATTAATGTGCAAATCGGCGAGCAAATTGTGGCGAGGGAGAGTACCGCATAAATTGCGAATTGTCACAAGTTGCTGGATGATTTGTGCCGCTCCGCCGCTAACTTTGTGAAAATGGCATTTCGCCCTTAACATCTCCATGAGTTTCATGAAGTTGTTGCATTTGCACATTAATTGCCCATTAAACCCACCACAGAAAGTAAAGTCTAGTAATTATCAGCGTAAGTACCCCTTTAACGACGTGACAATTGTTAATGACTGCCAATCAACCTCTCTGGCCCAGAAAGTGAACAATTAAAAGTCTGGAGTCTCATTCGTTCAGGTTGTGAATTGTGTTGAGATTTTTAAAATGTCATTTTTCTCTCTCTATTAATCCAACCCTTCTTTCAGTATCTTTATTTCTTTTTCTGTACCTGATTTGACATTGAATTCACCCACTCTAATTCACCCTCCTCCTCAGTCCTTCCTCTATTTATTTCTCAATCCTTAAATCCCATTGGCTAAGGAGATACACTGTTGGTCCTGTCATTCACCAAGGTCTCAGGTGCCCTGTTGCCCTCGCTGCGCTGTTGTCAGTTCGCACTTCCAGCAAGTTACAGAAAAATTTGAGCTTAAAGGTGCAGAAAAACCAGACGTGCCATGAATTGCCCCGCTCCAGCAAACTCTGGGCCAATCTTTTGATTCAGTATCCCTCTCTTCAGCACCTTAGGATATTTGTCTATGTTAAAGGTGCTACATAAATGCAGCTTGTTACTTTATTGGTGTTAACAAAGCTTTAAATGTTATTGCTCTAACAGTATTTACCTGTCAGGGAAAATACCGTAGTAGGTCTAAATCTAATTGGGGCTAGCTGTCACCAATTTTTACCATGTCATTTTTCATTGTAAAAAGAACAGTTTGAATCTAGGTCAGTTTGGTGTAAATAATCAGTGTTTACTGTGATCTGAACAAACTGAGTCGGGGTCCATTGTCAAGCTCTGGAAACATAAATGCAATTTGAATCTTAGTAGTAGGTGCAAATGTAATTTCCTGCTAATTTGAACTGTGAATCTTGTTGAGCTCTACTCTTCTCAAAGAATATATTCATAATGGCCCGTAATTTGCTGTTCGTGGCGAAGCAAAGGAGGTCGCCGCTGGCCCACAAGCAAGCTGCCCACAGAGATCTCGCAATCTCTGTGGTGAGAAGTTTGCCTTTTTCGACGTTCAATTGATTGCAGAGTCTGTCATGGGGATTTCCAGCGAAGAGCTGCTGTGACGTCAACAAGTTGTCTAAGCAGTCAGTCACATGAAAGAATTCTCACAGAAAGCAAACCAGGAAATGAGAAGCTGTGGCAAAACTGTAGTGTATGTACCTTTTTAAGGGGAGAACTACTTTTTACAGCTCCTGTATACTGTAGTACCGGTAGTGACCACACCGGTATATAAACCCTGAGTAGGGATCTGTACTTTAGTTTTTGAGTAACCTGCATCCAGTAAACACCTGTTAATTGTTCCTCTGCAGTCTCTGTTGATTTATTGAAGAATACCATACATTAACATTCACGGATTCAACAAAAACCACCAATGATCTTCTGTACAAATGCATAACTGTCTTTAACCCAATGCTACAGCATCTGTGTTTGTTGGCTGAGTGTAAATCCGCTTTCTGCAAAAGCCCTGAAACAACGTGATGACGTCATCACGTTGGTCATGTGATGCCCCGAACGGCGGGAAACGTGATGACATCATGATGTCAGAGAGTGGGAGGTTCTAAGCCCAGACCTTGTGTAACAAGCTGCTGAAAAGACCTGTTTGCTGTTGCTCCTGCATGTTTTTATTTTGTTCACTTGTTTGATTAAATTCAGTTGAATTATTGAACTGACTCGACTTCAGTGCTTCAGTTAGGGTAGATCAATTCCAACAAAGCTGCTTTTATCCGGATGTTTAAATAATTTGTGTGAAACCTGTAGTGATCAATAACATGTCATTCTATAGTGGACACTAGGTGGAGCCGTAGAGCTGTATATAGCTGTATGTATAAGACTACACTACCCAGCTGTATATATATTAAGACTACATTACCCATGAGGCACTAGGCTACCCACAAGGCAACAGTCAAGATGGCAGCCTGCACACAGGAGCACACATGCTGCATCTCTACAGATACTGTACCTAGAGAACGTGTACTGAATAAATGACGAGCTAGAAGCTAGCTGTGTTCATAATAAGAATGTCTAGTTATTAATGAACATAACATGGTACCAGGGTGGTGAAGATCTGCTGAAAATTGTGAAAAGTGACATGGAGAATTTGAAGCCACCAGAGCGTTTGAATCTCGAGGGAAATGTCGACTACAATTGGCGGATTTTTAAACAACAATTCGAACTCTACATTGCAGCCATCGGATTCGGTACGAAGCCAGACGCAAGGAAGATAGTGTTGCTGCTTACGGTTGTAGGCCCACAGGCGATAGAGGTATTTAATACATTTGTATTTAATCCAGCGGAGAACAGAGAAAAATTAGAAGATGTGCTAAAAAAAATTGATGCACATTGCTCTCCCAAAAAGAATGAGACCTATGAAAGATACATCTTCTGTTCTCGGACACAGCAACAAAATGAGACTTTTGATAGCTTTATAACTGATCTGAAACTGAAAGCACAGACATGTAATTTCTCTGAGCTCAAAGCATCCATGATTCGTGACCAGATTGTGTTTGGTATTCATGATTTTAAAAAAAAGTCAGGGAACGTCTGTTGAGCGAAACTGAACTAAATTTGGAAAATGTGGTGAAAATATGCCAAGCCAGCGAGCTAGCTCGAAAGCACGCGAAGACTTTCAGTGAAATCAATAATGATGCGATTGTAATGAGTGATAATGTTGCTGTCGGTGCTGTGTCCTATAAGGGGAAGAAACATGGGCAGAACAGAAATGAAAAGCAATCGGAGGATGACATTTTTAATTGTAAAAGCTGTGGTTACAAACACCAGTTAAGACAATGCCCAGCGTTTGGAAAAATGTGCACAAAGTGTAATGGAAAGAATCACTTTGCCAAACAATGCTTTTCAAAAGTAAAAACAACGAAAGGGCAACAAGTTAATGTGATTGAGGACACTGATTTAAGTGAGACATTTTTTGTAGGAATGGTGTCATGTGACTATATCAAACAAGATACAGAAAATGTGCAGCCCTCAGAAATGAACAATGCTGAACATAAAGTCAATGCAGTAAAAGTGGACAAATGGATGATCCCACTGCAGATAAATGGAGCATTAGTTACATTGAAACTGGACACTGGGGCAAAAGCAAACTTAATCAGTATGAGTGACATTAACAATATGAAAGAAAAGCCCAAAATACAGAAAAAGTCAGTACTACTGAAGGACTATAATGGACAGAAAATAGATAGCTTAGGTGTATGCAGACTTAAAGTGACAGTCAAAGACAAAGTGCATCATCTCATGTTTTCTGTTGTGGCTGAAAGACTTGATTCGATACTAGGTGACAAAACTTGTGAAGACTTAGAACTGGTCAAGAGAGTCTACCGTATAAACTGTGCCATAAGCAGACCAGATGACTCAGGTGATGAAGCAGAGAGCCCATCAAGGATGAAAAGGCCAAAGGGTATCCATGTCTTCAAAAAGCCTAGTTTCTCTAAGAAGAAAGAAAAAGACTTTAAGGTCAAAGAGAAGCCAAAGGAAGAAAAGCACAAAGAGGAAAAACACAAGGAGAAAAAGTCCAAAGATATAACCGCAGCAGATGTTGTTAAGCAGTGGAAAGAGAAAAAGAAAAAGAAGAAGCCTGCACCAGAGCAGGAAGCAGTTCCGGTGGATACTCCTTCTTCCCTCAGGCCAATCTTTGGTGTTCCATTAGCCGAGGCTGCTGAGAGGACTATGCTGTATGATGGGATCCAGCTGCCAGCAGTTTTTCGAGAGTGCATTGACTACATTGAGAGTTATGGCATGAAGAGTGAAGGAAACACTGAAACCCTCTCCAAGCAAAGATCGCAAGGAGACCTCGATCTATACAAGAGCAGATTGATGACAATGCCGCAACTGCATCTTGTCATTCACCGCCAGAACAATCTCATGAAGACACATCAGACTTACCCGTGTTGAGAAGATCCACACGTGAAGTAAAAAAGCCTGATAGACTTAATCTTTGAGTACAATGTAAAGCTTTGAAAATGTGTTGACTGTTTTGAAAATATTTATGTTTATAGAGCACTAACAAAAGTGTTACTGATATTATCTTTATTGTTTTCTTGAAAGTTGATTGATATTGATTTTGTTAAACCTCAAAGAAAGGGGGATGTAGTGATCAATAACATGTCATTCTATAGTGGACACTAGGTGGAGCCGTAGAGCTGTATATAGCTGTATGTATAAGACTACACTACCCAGCTGTATATATATAGTAAGACTACATTACCCATGAGGCACTAGGCTACCCACAAGGCAACAGTCAAGATGGCAGCCTGCACACAGGAGCACACATGCTGCATCTCTACAGATACTGTACCTAGAGAACGTGTACTGAATAAATGACGAGCTAGAAGCTAACTGTGTTCATAATAATGTCCAGTTATTAATGAACATAACAAAACCAAGATTGGGGGCGGGAGGGGGTCCACAGCACAGCCTGTGTTGGAGCAGTGAATAACTGACCGCAATTTCAGGATTTCTGTGTTTTAAATGCGAATGTGCTATATCCTGAAGTTGCAGTCAGTTTCAGAGGGGTAATGACGGCTAACGCTGACAGTTTGCCATCATTACCCACTGCAAATTCCAGGCCAATATGCTTTGGCAGGTAACATCACCGTGAAACCTTCAGGCAGAGGGAAGACCTTTGGTCCATCTTAACCCAGTGTTGTCCAATATGTTCGCCACTTGCCACACGTGGCTAATTGGGAACTCCGATGTGGCTAATTGTATTCCTAATTAGTAAATAAAAATTGAGTAATCCCAATAATTGTATTCGCACAGCGTATGCATATGTGCTTTAACCTTTTTGTGCATTTGTTGGTAAAATGGTAAGATGAAAAGTAGAGTTTGTGTGATTTTGTTCGTTGAGTGCTTTACTTCCTTGGTTACTGAATGGTGGAGATTTAATTAAATAAACACGTGAAGTACTTGAGCGCATATAAAGCATTTTCTACTAAATTGGTGCACGTGGCTAAAATAGTGTCGCTGTAGCCATACCTTTTGGCTAGTCAGCAAATTCTATTGGGCAACACTGATCTAGCCCACCTATCTCTCGTATTCCCTCAGTGCATTTCTAAATGACCCTGTATCTTATTTGTTGACCAGAACCTGTCTTGATCCCTCTTGAAATCCATTAAGGTTTCTGTTCCCCCACCTGTGTTCCTAATTTGTTCTACATACTTACCACCCTTCTAGTTTAAAGAAAAATGTTCCCCCTGCATTTCTTATTTTCTTTAGTTATCCTTAATTTGTAAATATGACCCCTTGTGCTTGAATTCTGTGCATGGCAGGAATGCTTACTTGGATCCAATTTGTCCAAATCTTTAATAATTTTAAGCACTTTATCCATTCTCAGCCTCTTCTCTTGATAAAAAATGACCCAGGGTAGTCAATCATCCATTATAATGTTTGAATATAATAAGTTTGTTTGAAAACTATCTAGAGCTAGCTCTTATTTCCTGATCAATAATGATGAGTCATCCTTTGATTTAGCCTGGGAAAGCTAGCAGTGGAGATTTTCCAGAATGGTTGATTCTGACACCCATTAGGTTAACAAGTTGGAGTGCGAGTCTGTTCAGAAATTCAGGAGACTGATTCATTAGGAACTCGTGTTGGATTCTCTACTCGAGATAAGGAATTGTTAATTGTTAGCAAAAGTCTGTAGCTTTTTGGGACCCCACCTAATGAAGGTCAGGAAGGACTCAGCTTTGATCTTTACTGCACTGATTTTAGCTGGGCAGCAGTAGAAGTACCACAGTTGGCCTCAGCTTTTCTGAAGTGGGGGATAAACAAGCAAGGGTTTCTATCCCTTATCACTATCCTGTGCCTCTTGCTGGATAATTGATTGTGTAGATGCACGGCAAGGGCAAGGTTGAGCTTGGTTATTCCATTCTCTTCCTTACCTGCCACTCGCTGTTTAAGCTAATAGATGAAGCATATCTACTTGGGCGAGGTACTGGAAGGCTGTGGGTGCCTGTGGCACTGTACCACAGCGTGAGCCCATGCTTTCAGGAGAGGATTGGAGAAGATCAGAAATCTAAAATGATTTGAGAATGTTGAAGTATTCTGCTGCCTCCTGGAGCTAATAAATAACCTGGGGTTTTTCACTCAATCTAAAAATTATTCAACATTGATCTGTCACACTCTAGAGATGTCTTGTTCTGTAGAGTGTTTATTTCTTCACTTAATTTCTACCTGTCATTCCTTAAATAGACAGGGAAATGTGTTTTAATAACTGTCTTCAGCTGTATCTCTATATTAAGCAGTAAGTTAGTAGGCCAACAAAGGTGGCGGTCTTGCTAGATCTGGTTATGAGTACTCCAATGGATCAGGTAGGTGAACTAAATATGGGTGAGCACATTGGAATTAGTTGTCACAATATGATGAAGTTTAATATCAACTAGAAAGGTTAAAAGTCAGTAGAAAAACTAGGACACCAGATTGGATTCTGGCAGATTTTGGGAAGATGAGCAAACTAATTGAAGTCAGGTAGAGGGAGGAATTGGCAAACAGGACTAAAGTAACAATGAGATTTTTTTTTTTAGGAAGACATTTCAAAAGTACAGAATAAGTATATTCCATCAAACAAGGAAACCACTTTAAGATGCCATGGACGCAAAAGAGGTTAGACACCAATTAAAATTGAAGAAGCGGTCTATGAGAATAATGTAAAAACTAAAGGGGAATATAAGAAAATAAGACAAGAGGTTAAGAGTAATAAGGAAAGCTAAGAGGGAGTATGAGGAAAATATCAAAAGGAATATAGCAGTAAAAATAGACTTGTTAAAAGCGAAGTGGGACCCCGAGAAGAAAGGTAGAGGATGATCAAAAAAGGCAGAGGTATTTAATAAATATCGGTCTTTACTAAAGAGAAGGATATCGATGAGAATGTGATTCCTGAAGTGGTTGAGAGTGAGATGAGTGATAGTGATGGATAAAAAGAAAATTTAGACAAGTTGGTTAAGCTGTGGAAAGACAAAACGCCAGGGCCTGACAGGATGCATCCTTGGATCCAGAAGGATTTGAGGGAGGAAATAGCAGAGGTCCTAGAAATTATATTCCAGGGATACATTGAGTGTGGAATGTGCAAGAGGATTGGAGAGAGGCCAATGCAGTATCCATTTTTAAAAAGGGAGACAGACTGAGCTAATCCAGGTAATTACAGACCAGTTAGCTTAACAGATATAGTAGATGGGGGAAAATGCAGTGGATGTAGTGTTCATGGACTTTAGTAAAGCCTTTGACAAGGTACCAAATGGGAGATTAGAGAATATTAAGGGACATGGAATTAGGAGGATAGCAAACTCCATTTTAAAAACTGGTTAAGAGAGAAAACAGAGTAGGAGTTGAGGGCAGTTTTTCCAGAATGGTTCGAAGTGGGTCGTGGTGCCCAGCAGCATTCAGTTCTAGGGCCGCTAATAGGTACAGGAAACTTTCTGGTATCCGGCACGGACGGGACCGACGTGTTGCCGGTTCATCAACAATTCCGGATAACCGAACGCTATAGTAAAAGATATGGAGCTCAGAGCTCCGTATAAAGCAACAAACCCTGTTTTAGCAACAGCTTCAAAACAATCGGCACAAGTTGCAAGCGTCTCTGTAGCTTAGCAACAGCTTCAGCTACACCCTTGCACAGCAACAAATGGAGTAAAAAAAAATAATAAAAGTAATACAAGTTATCTGAACCGACTCCTGAATTTTGCCGGTGGATAGAGCGTTCCGGTTATTTAGGGGCCGGTTAATCGAAAGTTTCCTGTAATAGAATTCCAGGTTTGATCTTGAGATACAGAAAACAGGAGCAGAGGTAATAAGCTTACATAAAGCTTTAATCAGATCTCATTTAGAATGCAGTGTGCAATTTTGGGCTCCACACTATAGGAAGGATATTGAGACTTCAGAGAAGGTACAATGCAGAATCATTAGGATGCTGCCTGGTATAAGGAAAAATAAATATGTAGAAAGAATTGAAAAGTTGGGTCTTTTTTTGTTACAACAACACAGATTACAGGGTAATATAGCAGTGTTTTAAAATTATGAAAGGATGGGGCAGGGTAGACACGAGCAGCCTGTTTCCAGTAGTTGAGGGGGTCAAGAACAAGGGATCATAGATACAAGATTAAGCGTAAGAGGTTCAGAATAGAGGGCAGGAGAAACGTCTTCACTGAGTTGAGGCTATGGATTTCACTTCCAGGATTAATGGTTGAGACAGAAACTGTCAACATTCAAGTTTAGATTGGATAGTATTATGAAGGAAAAAGGGTTGAAGGGATATGGGAACAGGATGGGTAAATGTGATTAGAACTATTTACTTGCGTGGAGGATAAACACCGGCACTGTCGGTTTCCATGTTGTAACTTCAGTGTATTTCTAAGTGAAGCTCATTGTATCTGCAGCACGAGGAGTGCAGTTGGGCTTTCGAGACTGAACCCCCAGTTGCCTTTGAACTCTAACTAATCAAATTCTTGAACCGTTAAAGGATAGTGGATGTTTAATATGTTAAACAAAAACAGAAAATGTTGGAAACTCCGATCAGATCAATAAGCACCTGCAGGGACAAGCTTATGTTTTGGATGCAGACTCTTATTCTGAACTGGAACACAAGAACCAGACAGGCATATTAATGCAATCAGTAAAAGGGGAGGAGATGAGATATCATCAGTAGAATAACGTAAACGATCATCTCTGTGAAATGATGTATTAATTATAGTACTATGCCTGCCTGCCTGCCTGAGATTTTTCAGTTCTCAAGGGTCTGCTCCAAAAATGTTAACTGGTCTGTTCTCTCAACAACAACAACTTGCATTTATATAGCACCTTTTAACATAGTAAAATGTCCCAAGGCGCTTCACAGGAGAGTTATCAAACAAAATTTGACACCGAGTCTCAGAGAGATATTGGGACAGGTGACAAAACTTTTGGTCAAAGAGATAGGTTTTAAGGAGGTAGAGCAGCTGAGAGGTTTGCGAGGGTGGAGGGGACCAGAGCTTGGGGCCAAGGCAGCTGAAGGCACGGCTGCCAATGGTAGAGCGATTTAAAATTGGGGGTGCGGAAGAGGCCAGAATTGGAGGAGCACAGAGAATCCCAGAGGGTTGTAGGACTGGAGGAGGTACAGAGATAGGCGAGGCGAGGCCATGGAGGAATTTGAAAACAAGGGTGAGAATTTTTAAAATTGAGGCATTGCTGGACCGGGAGCCAAAGTAGGTCAGCAAGCACAGGGGGGTGATGGGTGAACAGGACTTGGGGAGAATTAGGTGGAAGATGGAAGGTTGGCCAGGAGAGCATTGGGATAGTTAAGTCTAGAGGTAACAAAGGCATGGATGAGGGTTTCAGCAGCAGGTGAGCTGAGACAGGGGCGGAGAACTGCTGAGAGTTTCAAACATTTTCTGTTTCTGATTTCCAACATCTGTAATATTTTACTTGTATTATTTAATATGTTAACTCCAGCTCATCATCAAACATAGAGATACAATTTTAGTTGCTGTTGGGTGCCAAAAGCAGATGGGCCATAGACTACAGTTCACACTTTAATTGTTAAAAGTGGTTAACATTTTAATTGTCTGATCATTGAGAAGAAATTGTTTAATGAGCAAATGGGCTTGCTTTAACATCAAAGACAGCTATGCATTTAGGAATAACCTTATCTTCAGTTCCTTGCTTTGCATGGGGACTGACTGACACTGTGTGAGGTCATGTCCATGTAACTTTCATCAGAGATTCAGTGGAAGCTATCAAAAAGAGGCTTTTGGACTGACTCTTCTGTACATTTTAATCTCAAATAAATGTGATAGTTTTAGACTGAAAGTAATTTGTCTGACTGTTATTTTCCACCTTTTTAGGAAGAGACAGGAAAATGTGGTGGGTATCCCTTGTGGTCTGTGGAACAATATACCATAGTTTAAGGGATAACTGTTAGTCCTGTGGCACACTATCCCACTCACATCACACACAGAAAGACTTGTATTTCTATAGCACCTTTCACGACCTCAGGATGTCCCAAAGTGCTTTACAGCCAATGAAGTATTTTTGAAGTGTAGTCACTTTTGTAATGTAGGAAACTGGCTGATCGGTGATTTGTTTATGGAAAGTGGTTGTTATGATTGCAAGTTAAAAGTGTTGGTAGAAAGCTGAACCTATTACAACAAAAATATGGCCTGGAAATAGCAGTCGGAGGCTTGCCGCCCGCGTACGCGTACTTACCTGCTGTCTACGGAGCTTCGGACCCTTGCGGTCCTGGGCCTGCAGGCGTACGCCTACATAAAGGCCCAGCATCCCGGGGAGCATGTGGTTTGCAAGCATCCCTGGGATCATGTGGGCCAGGCCAACCAATGACAAAGGGGGATTCCATTTACGTACAGAATCCCCATAAGCCCAATAGAAATCACCCAATGAATACAATTTCACAACACTGAAAAAATAAATAATCACAGGTTCAAAATTAATTCAAATACCCTTTAATTAACCATTTAAATTAGTATGTAAACATTTTTAAACCGGACAAAAATAACCTAAACTAATTTTAAATTTAAGTGAATTTTTAAATCATTTAACATTTATTTTAACCCATATGCTGGTAAAAGAAGGCCTTATGCCTACTTTTACCATGCATAGGGTTTGGTGGGTATTCGCTGGGCAGTAGTTGGGCAAATAGCCCTACCCTGCGCCAGCGAAAGTGAATTTCCAGCAGATGGGTCCAATCTGTTGAGGAGAAACTTGACATTGCAGGTTCCGGGTTTCCTTGCATGCGGAAACCCGGAACTTGCGGGACAGCGTAGACTGTCGTAGGCCCCATAAAATCCAGGCCTATATTATCATCTTATGGGCCTTTGCTTCTTGGATGAGTACCTATTGATTGTGTCCTGTAAAATACCCTTAATCATAACTAGTTTCAGATCTACTTATGTATAATTTGGTTATTTGTGTGTCTTGCTCCTTTTTTTTGAACATCAGGATTACATGGGCTCCTCTGCAATGCTCAGGTAACTGGAATTCCTGAAAATATGAAACCGAGCTTTGATTATTTCTTTAGGGATTTCAGAGCAGGAAACTCTCTTTTAACCGGCACCTAAATTAACCGGAAATCTCTGTTAACCGGCAAAATTCAGGAGTAGGCTCAGGTAAGTTTTACTTCATATTAGTGGCAGTTCCTGGATCTGTGGCTGTGTAACTGGGGTTCGTGCACTTGTTGCTAAGCAACAGGGATGCTTGGTCTGTGGCCGGAGTTCCTGCACATGTTGCTAAGCAACAGGGAAGCCTGGATTTGTTGCTGTGTACGGAGCTCTCGTACCTTTTAAACTATACCTCTCTGTAATCCGGACTTTTTGATAAACTGGCACCACGTCGGTGCCGGATAATAGAGTTTCCTGTATTCAATCTGGTCATGGTGCCCCAAAGATGTATGATTCTTTGAATATCTTTAGAATATGTTTTATTGACTCCTGGATATGTTTTTGATAGCTGTGCCATTTTGGATCTAGAAATTATCCATGGGAAGACACATGAGAAGAAACAATTACATTGGTCATTTGCCTTTGTGCTGTTGGCCATAAAATGCTACCCTTTTTGGTGAACAATGAGTATTTGAAGATTGCAGTGACATTTAAGCAAAGAAATTAAAAGTTTAGAAAAATACATCAGTATAATATTTACTTTTTTATAGTTCTGTAGATTTGTCTAGTTCTGCATGTGTAATTTTTGATAGATCTTGAAGTAAAAGGGAGTGTGTGCCAATTGCTGCTAAGTTCTTTGTACAGCACTGAATGGGTTAATACTGGAAGTTAATCGCTGAAACTTGTAAAAGTTTTCAGTATATCGAGGTTATAACTGTTCATAACTTTACTCTCTCCCATCTCATTTGTTCCCACTTGTATGGCCCCATCTTCACTCCCTCAAGTCCAAGGGGCTCAGAATTGAGCATATCTGGCACACAACTGATTAGCCATCCATCACCAGATATGGCTGTATCACATTAAGTGCTATTGGACTTGACTCTTTGCCAAAACCACCCATTACTCCAGGATCATCCTCTGGCTCCTTTCCATGACCAAGCAATGCCTTAAACCTCTTTCCCTTGCTTATTCCACCCTTGGATCAAATGACAAGTGCAAAGAACTCCTAAACTTCTTTGTCACTAAGATTGAGGCCATTCATTCAGCAGCTTTTGCTGCTTCCCCCTTCCTCTTGCACACTAGCCAAACTGCCTCCCAGGATCCCCTTGCCCAGCCCTGAACCTGCATCTCTCTCTTGTTTCTCACCTTTCCTCATACCCTCTTCAAGCTCATATTGACCACGAGACCCACCTCCTGGTCCTCCTTGACCTTATTTGCACTTATCTAACTATCCTGTGATCCTATTCCCACTTAATTGCTAACTACCCAACCTCCCTTCCTGGATCTCAGGCCAGCTGACATTGTAAATGGTTCCCCCACCTCTGGTACAGTCCTCCTCCATTTCAAAGTGACAGTGATCATCCCTCTCCTCAAAAAAGACACCCTTAACCCCTATATCCTTGCAAACTACTGCCCCATCTCCATCCTCCCTTTCTCGCCAAAGTCACTAAACATGTTGCCTCCAAAATCCATGCCCATCTTTCCCGCTCTTACAATAGAACTGAAATGGCCCTAATCAGAGTCATAAATTACATTCTCTGACTGTGGCCATGATGCACTATTCCTTGTCTTCCTCGACCTCTGTGCAGCCTTTGAAATGGTTGACTACACCTTCCTCCTCTAACACCTCTCCTCTGCTGTCCATCTCCGTGGGACTGCCCTCGCTTGCTTCCACTCTTTGCTATCCAATTGTACCCAGGACATCTCCAGCAATGGCCTCTCTTCCTGCCACTATACTGTTACTTCTGCAGTCCCCCATGGATCTATCCTTGGTCCCTCCCTCGTCCTCATCGACATGAGGTGATATTGTCTGCAGGTATGGGGTCAGTTTCCACATGTACACTGATAACACCCAGCTTTACCTCTCCACTGCCTCTGTGTTGTCAGACTGCTTATTTGACATCCAGTCTTGGATGAGCTGCAATTTCCTCCACTTCAGCATTGGAAAGGCCAAAGCTATCATATTTGGTCACCACTGCAATTTTCATACTCTTGCCACCAATTTTTTTATTTTTTTTACATAGTACTATTACATATTATCGCTCTCCCGTCACTGTCTCAGGCTGAACCAGTCTGTTGGTAACCTCAACTTCCTGTTGGAGCCGGAGATGAGCTTGGAACTCCATTTCCCCTCTCACAGAAAGACCGGCAACTTCCACCTTCGCCCCTATCTCAGCACATCTGCTCCTGAACATATGCACTGCAGCAACTCGCCAAGGCTTCTTCAGCAGCACCTCCCAAACCCGCAACCTCTTCCACCTAGAAGGACAAGGGCAGCAGGTGCATGGGAACACCACCACCTCCAAGTCACACACCATCCTGACTTAGAAGTATATTGCCGATCCTTCATCGTCGCTGGGTCAAAATCCTGGAACTCCCTACCTAACAGCACTGTGGGACGACCTTCAACACACGGACTGCAGCGGTTCAAGAAGGCGGCTCACCACCACCTTCTCGAGGGCAACTAGGGATGGGCAATAAATGCTGGCATTGCCAGTGACGCCCTGATCCCATAAACGAATAAAAAAATAAGAAACCTTCACGCAGTTGTCACTTCCAGATCCAACTATTCCCATACTCTCCTGGTTGCCCTCTCGTCCTCTACCAACTTTGCATGCACATTTCAAAACTCTGCTGCCTGTATTCGATCCCATACACCCGTCACCCTGTCCGCACTGATTTACGTTGGCTCCTGGTACCCCAATGCCTCAGATGTAAAATTCGCATCTTCGTGTTTAAATCCCTCCCTACCTCTGACCTCCAGCCCAACAACAGCCCCTCCCCATGCACTCGGTTTCTTTGACTCTGACCTTTTGTGTATTTCCCTCTTCCTTTGCCCCATCATTGGCAGCCTTGCCTTCAGCCCTCTCGTCTCTACTTTGGTTGAAGATCTACCTGGCTCGCCAATTCGGAGACTGACTTTGGGTAGTGAACAGTTGCTTTTTAAGATGGATTTGTCTGTTAAAAAAAATTTTAAAAATGGAAACTAAAAAATGTTGAGAAGACTGAAGTTATTCGAGGTGAAATTCTGGGGTACTTAAAAACAAAATGCTATTCCAGCTGAGTAGGCTGCAGTGGTTTATTGAAAGTGCTTTTGTGTTATACTTAATCTTAAAAACAAAATGAATTTTTTAGAGCTCAACTGCGATTAATAAACGACACGGCACAAAGACAAATGGTTTGCTGACTCACGAATACTGCCTATGATGGTTTGTGTTTCGAGATGTTGTCAAGTATACTCGGTTTCCACTGGTCATTTAGTTAATTGTACTTGATATCATTCCTGCAAGAAACGGGTGGAGACATGATGGGAGCCTGTTGAATTTAGACATTTTGTTCATATGCTTAATTTTATTGATTGGTTAGAGTACTGATGTCAATACACAATCCTAGTTTTTCTTTTGGTCTGAACACTGGACAGCTTATATACAAGTTTAATAAAGGTTCAAAAGTAACTTTCTAATTTATGTACATTGAGACATTAATTAACCAATTTGAAATGTTTCTCATTCAATGACTTGAGTGTGTTGGTGCATTTAACCAGAACGAAAGGTTAAATGATGCTTATACCCTTGCCCTGCTTGTGCTGCCGTTATGATGCTGTGAAATGCCATAACGGCAATGTGTAATTTCTCAAGTTACTGAAAGATAGCTACAGTATGTTTTTCAGCCAATGAAACTCACTGAGCATCCAGCACTATTGTCTGCAGGTCCCTGGTGGACTCTTATGATTTCATTTATGTTGTTAGTTGCCAGCTTGGATCCACGCCACAGTTTTCTTTTCAGCTGATAGGTGGCTTCCGAGCTGACCAGTGCAATGACTGTGATTGGGGGGTGGGGGTTAGTATGTGCAGTCAACTTTGATTGAAGCGGCTGTTTACAGCTCATTCTCTTGCTGATGCGGCAAGACCTTGCCAATGTATGTGATGTTTTCCCCATCCCCCAAGTATATCCCACTGGGCCACTGATGTAATGGTGGTAAGACTACCTGACGCTTATTCTTAGGCTGAGGTTTTCTTCATTTGTAGTAGAACAGCCTCTTCAGTGGAAGTATGTTCTAGCTGCCTCCACGCCCAAGGACAATAAAATTCAGAACCAGTTCTTCTTGGAAGTCAATTCTGGTTTTTTTTAAGGTACTTTGCAAATTCAAGAGGTTTGGGAAAAAAAAAACTGATTTTGTGAAGGAGTTGTAATGGTAGACAAGCTTTTATTTTGTTTTAACTGTAATAAATCATAGACTGTAAGATATATCCTTGTCCTGTAAATGTTACTTAAGTTGCAGTGATTTTAGTTTTGAATCTTTGCCCAGAAATGTTGAGATTGCTGTGATGCACAACTGTGGAGGCAAAGGATAGTTTCGTGACAAATGAAAATTCAAGTGCTTTAACTAAACTGGTTAGTAATGGGTGCAGTCTTGCAACTAGGATTGCAGTATCTACAAAACATGAGCAGTTGCTAAGCAAAATGGATTGCCCTATAAATGTTGGAATTGAGTGTGACTGAGACAGCAGGTTCTGTATGTTTAAATGTCTATTTGCGTATCTGAGATTTTTTGGGGGTGCGGGTGGTCAGGAGGAGGAGGAGGAAAACAGACAGTTTATTTTTTTTGGAAGTTTTTTATTTTCCAAAACTGTGGATTTAGATTTTAACTTTTTTTTTAACTGGCTGTAGTGTACATATTGCACAGGAGAAAACATCCACCCACATCCTGTACTACTTTGCTTTGTGGGTGTTGTTGGTGAACTTGATTGTTTTCTCAGCAGTGAAGTGGACCAAAAACTATAATCTTTAATTCTGGTGTTGTGAACTGACTGACTGAAGTAGTTTGGGGTATGAATCAACTTAAGTTCCTAATTGCTAATTTTTTGTGTGCTTTTACTTAAATGCTCTTTGCTTTGTAGAGGTTGATTTATATATTTGGCAACATGTAACACAGGTTTGTGAGCGAGTAAACAAGGTGACTTGATCATGCACACTGTGACAATATGCTAAAGTTCTGGATTCAGGATTACATCATAAAATTTATGTTTCTCTTCTAATTGGAATGAAGGTAATTGTCTTTCTGTTCCTCTTTCCTAGCATGATCCTTTGTGCCAGTGATTGATTAATAAAATAAAAGTTCTGTTGTTGACCAGTCAAAACTGAGAATTGTTCCACATTAGCATGCTATTACTGCACTTAATGGACTCATTAAAACCAGAGTGAAACTTCAAGTTATATTGGAGCGTTCTGTCTATAATTGTAGATGAATCTCATTTCAAAATCTGCAATTAGGTGCAAGAAAATTGAATACTGTATTCTGTTCCCCACCTCCCTTGTTGCTATTGTCTATAAATTATGTTTAGTAGTATTAAAAACTCTTTTTGTTTCATAAGCATAATCACTTGGCTGCAAAATAATACTGCAGATAGTAGTTTCAATATAGCAAGATTTCAATTCCAGATGTTGTAGTACAGACCTTTCAGCAGTTGTTTTCCCAATCACCAACTTGTGTTGACTCATCTGTTGAATTGTGGTTTGTTCTGTTGTCAGTATTTCTGTTGGCATCGAAAAGGAAAACCTAACAATTGCTGTAATATTAGTGTCTTTAGTGGAGCCTGGAAAAATGTTCTGAGGAACTGCAGCGCCCTTTTGATTTAGGTTTGTGTGGGGCTGCAGTCGAGGATCAGAAGGGATTGACTAGATCCTTTACATGGATAATTTTGCTAATGTGAAAACTAGAACAGTTAGGAGAAGAATAGAGCCATCAGAGAGAGAGAGAGAGAGAGAGAGAGAGAGAGAGAGAGAGAGAAGAGAGTGTGTGTGTGTACGTTTGCTTCAAAAAAAGTAGTTTCTTTGAGCTCTGGGTCCACTTTACACATGTGAATGCAATGCATAGATGGTGTATGCACAGTTGGCATTCTTGAGCTTCACTCAAGGTGTGGTATAGCATCAGTGAGACCACACTGTGATGTAGTTGTTAGCGTAAAGAAAATTGAGAAATGAGCTGAACAAACAAGTAAAGCACATTTTCTAGTGTCAATGAAATGTTCACCAGTAAAACAGTTTACAAATGTCCAAATTGTAAGTTCTACATTTTTATATGTAGTATATATGATTTTATGTTGGCTTGCTTGTGTCATTTTATTTTCATATTTTTTTGTTCTGCATGTCGATGACAATGGCAAAGCTGCATTTTGTTGCCCCTCCCTAGTTGTCCTGACGAATTAAACACCCCTTCCAGGTGAAACAGCGATTTACTTGTACTTCTCGCAATCTAGTATACTGTATTCACTGCTCACGATGCGGTCCCCTCTACATTGGGGAGACCAAACGCAGATTGGGTGACCGCTTTGCGGAACACCTCCGTTCAGTCCGTAAGGGTGACCCCGAGCTTCCGGTCGCCTGTCATTTTAATCCACCGCTCCATTCCCACTCGGACCTCACCGTCCTTGGCCTCTTGTATTGTTCCACGGAAGCTCAACGTAAACTCGAGGAACAGCACCTCATCTTCCGATTAGGCACTCTGCAGCCTTCCAGACTCGATATCGAGTTCAACAATTTCAGATCATAACCTCGGCCCCTATTACACATTTTTTTCTTGTAATTTTTCCACTCCTTTTCCCCCCCCCCCCCCTTCCTTTTGTTTCTCTCTCACACCTGGCAGCTATCTCTTGCCCTGCCAGTACACTTTACACCTAATCTCAGCCTATTACCATCTCGTCTAGCTCTTTTGTTTCTTTCACTTCTTTTGTCCGATCGCAGCCCTGCCTTCGATCTAATTTCTTTTCTTTCCAGTTTTGAAGAAGGGTTCGACCCGAAACGTCAACTCAAATTTCTCTCCATGGATGTTGCCTCACCTGCTGAGTTTTTCCAGCATTTTCTGTTATTTCGGATTTCCAACATCTGCAGTATTTTGCTATCGAATTGTTAGTGGGCCGCCGCCTTAAACCACTGCAATCCCTGTGCTGAGGGTGTTCTGACAATGGTATTATGTAGGGTATTCCAGGATTATGACCCAGCGATGATGAAGGAACAGTGATATATGTCCAGATCAGCATGGTGGGGAACTTGGAGGCAATGGCATTCTCATGACCACGCTGCTTTTGTGCGTCTTGTTGATGGAGGTTGGAGGGGTAGGCAGGGCATCCTATAGTGAGTATATACTTGTAGCCACCGGGCGCTGGTAGTGGAGGGGTCGAGTCCGGTGGCAGGGGTGCCCATCAAGAGGATGCGCTGTTCTGGATGATGTCAAGCTGAATGAAAGAAAGAAAGAAAGAAAGAAAGACTTGCATTTATATAGTGCCTTTCATGACCACCGGACGTCTCAAAGCGCTTTACAGCTAATGAAATACTTTTGAAGTGGAGTCACTGTTGTAATGTAGGAAACGCGGCAGCCAATTTGCGCACAGCAAGGGCCCACAAACAGCAATGTGATAATGATCAGATAATCTGTTTTTGTTATGTTGGTTGAAGAATAACTATTGGCCAGGACACCAGGGATAACTCCCCTGCTCTTCTTCGAAATAGTGCCATAGGATCTTTTACATCCACCTGAGAGCAGACAGGTCCTCGATTTAATGTCTCATCCGAAAGACTGCACCTCCGACAGAGCAGCACTCCCTCAGCGCTGCACTGGAGTGTCAGCCGAGCTTTATGTGCTCGTGTGCTCGAGTGTTGCAGCGGCACCTATTCAGACAAGTGGCGATTATGCTATCGTACTGCTAGCTTGAGCCTTGTAGATGCTGGAGAGGCTTTTGAGGGATCAGGAAGTGAGCCACTTGTCACATAGTACCAAGTCTCTGCCCTGCTCTTGTAATTGCTTTGTTGATGTGGCTGGTCTTGTTAAGCTTCTGATCAATGGTGACTCCCAGGATATTGATGGACTTGGCGATAGTCGTGCCATTGAATGTCATTTCCTTAATGAAGATTGTCACTACCTGGGCCGTGTGGATGTTACCTGCCACTTGTGTGCCCAAGCCTGGATGTTGTCCAGGTTCTGCTATAGGCTGGTATGGGCTGCTTTATTATTGGAGGAGTTGAGAATGGATCTGAATACTGTAGAGTAGTCAGTGAACAGTCCCACTCCTGACCTTATCTTGGAGGGAAGGTGGTTGATGAAGCAGCTGAAGACTTTTGGGGTGTGTTTACTTCTTTCAGGAACTCCGGCAGCAACATCCTGGGGCTTCAATGATTAGCTTCCAACGACCAAGGCTACCTTCCTTTGTATCGGATATGAAGGTAGCCACTTGAGGGTTTTCCCCAAGAATTCCACTGACATATGTTTTGCTTGGGCTCCTCGGTGCCATATTCAGTTGAATGTTGCCTTGATGATGGCAATTACTCTTGCCTCTCGTCTGTCATTTTTCGCTTGTGTCCATGCCTGGAACAAGGCAGGTCTGGAGCCAAAGACTCATCCATCTCAAGGCAGGCACTGATCAGGTCCTGGGTTCTGTCAGTGCCATTACACAATTGGTCAGTAAAAGGTGTAAAAGACTTGAGTCTCTCCCACCCGCCCCCCAACTTTGTCTCTTGCACTTTTTACTCGACACCCCTCCCCCCACCAAAAGAGTAGAGTAGAGTAGAGGATGGATTGTCCTGCTGGATGGATCTGCCAAAAACTCTCCATTCCCTGTTTGAGCATCTATAATACAAATTTAATTTCTATCATTCTCTCTTTAGCACTAAATGCATTGGTCATGTCTCTGTTTTGACATACTAAACTGTTGTATTACATGTTGATGCTAGAACTTTTGTTAAATTGAGTATATTTAGGGAAATTCCTTGTTTAATCAATCCTGCAGCCTCCCAAGGTCTGGTATGGGTGACCAGTGTGGGAGTTGGCCTGATGGGTTTGTGCTTGCACACACGCTTTCAGAGAAAAAGTCTGGAGGAATGTGCAGCTCCCTGGGCTGGAGAAGATTGAAAATGCCATGACTAGCAAAAGAGCAAGAACAAGAGCACCTTTGCACTTTTTCAAAAACAATAGTTAGCATTTAAAAAAGTAGTTTGATTTGTGCCTTATTTGTAATATGATTGATAATGTAGGTTATTACACTGTGTGCTGTCCTCTCCATGTAATTGTTCACATTCTTTGTGGAAGTGGTATGTTGCTATGACTGTTTAAATTAATTTTCACATTTAAAATGGCTGAGAAAAAGCTCAAAAATTGCACAACAGGAAAGAACAGTTAAATAACATTAACAACAGAAATGTTGTTATTTCGGATTTCCAGCATCTGCAGTATTTTGCTATCGTTAAATAACATTGTTGCCTCAAGTTGACTGCCTTGAATTTCCCGTAAACTTAACATCTGGGGTAGTATTTTGTTCAGTTTAATAAAATCATTTAACTTTAACTTTACGCAGTCACTATAAGCTCTTCAATATCACAAATCAAAATACACCCCGATGTTTCAGAATGCTTTTCTTCACATTGCACCATATGGTTTGAACAGGATACTGTATGAAGACCTCGTCAGTTTAGATTTTATGTCCCACTGGAGGCGCTAAGCAACTCCCTTTTGGTTTTGCTCATAAATTATCACGCCAGCCAACTTGTGCGATTATAAATCAGATAAGCTGTGCTGATTATTTGTCAAGTTGTATACAGTATTAGGATCCTGTAACCTCCATATGGGAACATTTAATTATGGTTATCACTTGATGTTCTTTCAAAGTATAAGGAAAATTTCAGTCGGCATAAAATAATGTCATTAACTTATTGGAAGTTGCACTTTTGGTGTCTCCAATAGTAGTTTTGCAGAATTGAAAAATGCCATTTTTCATTTGTTTATGCTATACTATAATAAAATGATTTTTTTGAAAAAATGTTTTACCTCTAACTTGCTTAAAGTACTGACGTAGGTCATTTAAAGCTCTTTGGCAACGACGCAGGGAGTTCATCCAATGAGCAGTTGAGCCATATAAAGCAGGACGGTCCCAGGTTCAATTCCCAGCCTATGCTGTGTTAGCAGATCTTGAGCGCCAATTGGGATGCTACAGTTGGCGTCTCTTGAGTAAGGCAGGAGAACATAGGCAAGTATTCCCACCACGTAATTGCCATCTGGAGGTACGTATGTAGAGACTTTGGAGGAGGATAGGTTTGCCTGCAATCTCCTTTGTGGTTGAATAGCTTCCTGACATTCACTGTTGAAGGTTATGCATGAATCAGGGCCATTTGGGTGCAATACCAGAGTGTGGCCAACACCTGTAGAATTGAGCTCAGCAAGAAGTCAATGCCTTCTGGAGATGAGGAAAACAATTGGTGGAGATCAAAGCAGTTTGTTGTCGTTGGTAGGCCAGTAATGAGCAGCAACCATCATTAATGTTTACAACTGCTTAAGCTTCTATTTTTAGTACATGCTGAGAACAGAGTTTCAACTAGCTTTCACACTGTTCTGTGAAGACAGATCATGAAAACATATTGGACCATTTCAGATTGTGACGCACAAACACATAGGGATTGTATTTCTTTTCTTTTTCCTTTCTGCTTGGTAGAGCTGCCAAAAGCTTAGCACAATAGAAAAACTTTTATTCCCCGATTTGTAGTGGTGGTGATGGTGGGTGGGAGGGAGATTAGGAAAAAAGTTCTACAGACCACCTACTCTTCTCAAAATGTAACTAGTGTCGGTGGATAGAGGTGTGAAGTACAACCAGTTGTAATCCAGTTGAACTTTGTGAACTCGCGCTAGCCAAGATGTACTACAGCAAAAAGTTTTATACAAAGTAGACTGACCTGTTATATTCTTGCAGTTGAGGCAAAGCACAAAATATGAATTGTTTGTGCAGCTGTTTGTAGGATGTCCCTGGAGATGCCGAAAACCATGTGAACTATATATGTAATAACTTGGTTAAGATTTTTCTATTAACAGGGCCATTGCAATCTGGAATATTTTAAGAAGTTATATCGTTTGATTTTATTGATCTCCACAATTTGAGGAATGGAACTCTTTTGGCCACCCAGTTTCTGCAATAATCACTTTGAGAAGAAACATAGCGTAATTAGACAGTGACAAAGTAACGTTCCTCCTGCTTTGTCCCAACAATATAGCTTAACTGTAATCTACAATTTCCCAATTTAGTGTGCTTTTTATTTTTGCTAATTTTCCCCTCTTTTTGTGATGCCTTGTTTGGGATACGTTTCCTTTACTGATCAGACTTGGGATACAGTTCCCCTGCTCGTCACCCTTGGTATATGGTTTTGCCGTGCAGGTCACTCTCCACTATGCTTTTCCCCCCCCCTCCATAATCCAGAGGCACTGTAGCAGCTCGACAGCTATCCTGGTTTAGACTGAATTTGAACCCAGAACCTAAAGGTGAAAGAACATTTCCTTAACCCAGTGGTGTCCAGGACACAACGGAAGGGCCAAATGCAGCCTATGAGGTTCTTTGATTGGACCGGCGAAGATTCTGCTGGCTCTGTGCGCAAAGTCAATTCATAGAATCATAGAATGGTTACAGCACAGAAGGAGGCCATTTGGCCCGTAGAGCCCGTGCCGGCTCTCTGCAAGAGCACTTCAACTAGCCCCACTCCCCCATCATTTCCCCGTAGCCCTGCAATTTCTTTTCCTTCAGGCACTTATCCAATTCCCTTTTGAAAGCCACGATTGAATCTGCCTCCACCACCCTTTCGGGCAGTGCATTCTAGTTCCTAACCACTCGCTGTGTAAAAAGTTTTTCCTCACGTCGTATTTGGTTCTTTTGCCAATCACCTTCTGCACCCGCTCTAAGGCCTTCACATCCTTCCGAAGGAGCGGTGCCCAGAATTGGACACAGTACTCCAGTTGAGGCCGAACCAGTGTTTTATAAAGGTGGTTCATAACTTCCTTGCTTTTGTACTCTATACCTCTATTTATGAAGCCCAGGATCCCGTATGCTTTTTTTTAACCGCTTTCTCAACCTGCCCCGCCACCGTCAACAATTTGTGCACATATACCCCCCAGGTGTCTCTGTTCATGCACCCTCTTTAGAATTGTACCCTTTAGTTTATATTGCCTCTCCTTGTTCTTCCTACCACAATGTATCACTTCGCACTTTTCTGCATTAAATTTCATCTGCCACGTGTCCGCCCATTTCACCAGCCTGTCTATGTCTTCTTGAAGTCTATCACTATCCTCCTCACTGTTCACTATACTTCCAAGTTTTATGTCATCTGCAAATTTTTAAATTGTGCCCTGTACACCCAAGTCCAAGTCATTAATATATATCAAGAAAAGCAGTGATCCTAGTACCAACCATGGGGAACACTACTGTGCACCATCTTCCAGTCTGAAAAACAACTATTCACCACTACTCTGTTTCCTGTCACTTAGCCAATTTCATATCCATGCTGCCACTATCCCTTTTATTCCATGGGCTTCAACTTTGCTGGTAAGCCTATTATGTGGCACTTTATCAAACACCTTATGGAAGTCCATATACACCACATCAACCGCATTGCCCTCATCAACCCTCTCCGTTACCTTTCCTGTTACTTAAACAACTTTGCACTTCAGCTCAGTTGAGGATTTTAAGTAAACCAATTTAATAAAGTCATAAAATGCAATAGTGATTTGAATTCCAAGATTAGATTGTTTCCCTTCTCCTATCCACTATTTTTGTATTAGCAAGATTATTTTTACACTTTTCACCCTCCCACCCACCAAGATCCAATGCTTTGCTAATGTAAAATTCTAAGGGTGCAGGGATCTCCTCTAAATAGCCATTTACATGTGTTTATAGACTGACCGTATAGCCGAGCCATTCTGGTCCAGTCATTCTCGCGCATACTTTCCAGCATGGATCACGGTCAGCAGCTGGATAACTGGTTGATTTCTCTTTCCCCCCCCCCCCCCTCACTCCCTTTCCCCCTGCTCCTCCCTGTAGCCTAACAAGGGATGCTGAGGCTAACTGTAGCACTATTGTGTCCTGCAGTCATATTCCTAACCAGGTAGTTGAGTTTTTTTAACTGAGCCGTACATCTAGAAATGTGATTCATACTCTAAAGTAAGTCATCAATGGCCTGGAATTTGCGGTCTGTGGCAAAGCAAAGGCGTTCGTTCGCTGCTGGACCCAAAGAAAGCTGCCCACAGACATCTTGCGATCTCTGTGGCAAGAAGTTTGTCTTTTTCAACGTGCAAATGATTTCAGTGCAGTATAGTGGGGAATCCCTAACGCAATCTGCTGTGACGTCAACAAGCTGTCTAAGCAGCCAGTCACAATGCAGAATTCTCGCAGATACGGAACCAGGAAATGAGAACCTATTATCCTGACTTAAAATATGTTAGAGAGCAAAACAAAAATTGGTGCTCTCCAATGAAGATAAGGTAGAACTGGAAATAGCTGAAAAAAAATTAAATAAAAAAAAAAAAATTCTTAAATTGTAATTTTTATCATAATGGTCAAATTTGACACTCCACAAAGTTAAAATTAGTTTTTCAGGACCATAAAGTTTGTTTAGCAGTCAATATGCTGTTAAAACCCCAGTTATGCCTAATCCGACGAGGCCGAACATTTAATGGGGTATTTAACCGCGATATTACCACAGAAAAGCCCAGGTTTTCGTCAGTTTCACTGATTGCTGGGGGTGGGGTGGTGAGGGTCACAGCGCAGGCAATGTTGGAGGAGTGAATAACTGATCATAACTTCAGAATTTCCACGTTTAGCTGCGCATGCGGTACATTCTGAAGTTGCGGTCAGTTTCAATGGGGTAATAACTGCGAATGCTGCTAGTTCGCCGTTATTACCCACTGCAAATTCCTGCCCATTCTCATGTATTGTCGTAAACATGGCTGGCCGTTGGAAACAGCAAAGTGTTTTTTGAGGCTTTTGTTCCTTAGTTTAAAGTTGCTGTATGCTGTACTTGCAGTTTATTTAAGCGGTGTTTAGTGTATCTGGTGCTTGACTTAGGAGTAATTAAAAGCTCAAGGAATGAAACATTAGACCTGGTGCTGAATAACCTATCCTTATTTACTCTGTATCAATTATGTTTCTTCTGAGCCAGTTATGTGTATCTTTCAGTTGCATACTCGGAACATGTGATTTCATGGTGATCATTTTAATCCTAATACAATTGCAGATAAACCCCAACAGTCATGCAGAGATTAACATTTACTTGCTGTAATGCTGTGTCATACTTGTTGTCTAATATAGTTGTAGGTTATTACACTAGTAATGTGTCAGGCTTGTGAAAACCTCCTACATCATGTAGGGTTGCCCACTCTGGTTGGACATATCCCTAGAGTTTCATCACAGGACCTCCTATCTCCAACCGCCCCGCCCCACCGTCATTGGTCGCCCAACATGTCCCTATACATGGTGTACCACCTTCCCACGCCAATTGGAAAGCGAATAGACTCTTCATTACCTGATTGGATGAATCAGTCAAACAGCTTTTTTCTTTTTTATAGCTAGTTAACAAAAGTGTTTAAAGACATTTCTTTTATTGGCCCAGTGATTTTTCTCAGGGGTGGCCTGCAGCAGTGTCCCAGAGATTAGTCTTCCATTTCTGGAAACTCCAGAGCAATCCTGGAGGGTTGGCAACCCTCACGTCTTGAGTAACAAAGACAATGATGGTGTTTTGCTGGAGTGAGAGACCATGTGTCAGAGGGTTCTTTGTGTTTGACAGATGCGTTGTGGACAGTTTTACTGCTTTCCTTTCTGGTCCGTTGCATTATTATTAGCACTCAGAATAATTAGCAGTAGCCTACTGCATTAATCAAACAGTTCATTACCTGGTGAAGTTATCAAATAGATTTGCAGCAGGGATGGGGAGGTCAAGTGCTCCCACTCGTGCAATTTTTTTGTTTTTTGGTAATGACCCGAATTATTCATAGATTGAGAAACTGCCTGATGGAGCCAAGCAGTTTCTGCTTCTTAGTGATGGAACTGCTGGTGTGACTCCAGAGTTAGATCCTGACCTAACTCTGGAGGGGAGCTGTGTGGGACCTCCTGGAGGAGAGAGTCTCTCACTGGTTGATATAGCACAGAATATAAAGTACTGCATCAGACAACAGCTTGCATTTATATAGTGCCTTTAGTCTAGAAAAGGTCACAAAAGCACTCCACAAAGGTATAATCAGAAAAAAAATTGGATGCTGAGCCAATGAAGAGCTATTGGGAAGGATGACTAAAAGCTTGGACAAAGTTTTATGGAGGGTCTAAGTTGGTGGTTTAGGGAGGGAATTCCAGAGCGTGGAGCCTCGGTGGGTGAAGGCACAGCCGCCAGTGGTTGCGCGATGGGAGGGGCAAGACATTGAAGGAATTTAAACATGAGGGTGAGAATTTTAAATTTGAGGTATTGGGGGACTGAGTGCTGATGTAGGTCAGTGAGAATAGGGGTGATGGTTGAGTAGGATTTAGTGTGGGATAGGATATGGGCAACAAAGTTTTGGATGAACTAAAGTTTACGGAGATTGAGGAATGGGAGGCCAACCAGAAGAACAATTGAAATAGTGGAATCTGGAGGTGATGGAGGGCTTCAGCAGTAGGTGGGCAGGAATAGGCTCAGAGATGAGTAGATGGTCTTTGTGATGGACAGAATATAGGTTTGGAATCGCATCTCTGGTTTGAATTGGGCGCTGAGGTTGTGACAGTCTGGTACAGTCTGAGACCACGGACAGAGATGGGAGGATGGAATTGATGGGAAGAGTACAGAATTTGTAGTGGGGGGCCAAAGATACTGGCTTCGGCCTTCCCAATGTTTAATGGGAAGAAATTACGGCTCATCCAAGACTGGATGTCTGATGAGCAATCTGACAACCCAGAGATCGTGGAGGGGTCTCGAGAGGTGGTTGGGAGGTAGAGCTGGGTGACATCAGCGTATATGTGAAAGCTGACCCCAAGTCTGTGGATGATGCTGTGAAGAGGCAGCATGTAGATGAGGAGGAGGCCAAGGATAGATCCTTCAGGGACTGCAGAGGTAACGGTACTTTGGTGAGAAAAGAAGCCGTTGCTGAACGAACTGTGGGTACGATTGGATAGAAAAGAGTGGAACGAAGTGAGAGTCGTCCCACTGAGCTGGACAATGGAGGAGAAGCATTGGAGAATAGTATGGTCGACTGTGTCAGAGGTCAAGCAGGATGAGTAGGAATAATACGTCACATTCACAGAGGATGTCATTTGTGCCTTTGGTTAGGGCTGTTTTAGTGCCCATGCAGGGACAGTTTTACAATATGCTCAGGGGAGATCAGTTAAACTTTCTGGATACTTTATCAACTTAAATATATTGAGTGTGCAGGTGCTCCTGTTGCCCTCTGAGAGCATTTAAAATTTAGTGTCTGGAAGCAGAGTTTTAAGCATGTTCCTGTTCCTGGGACTAGGGACAGGGTCACTGGCAAGGCTTGGAAGCTAAGCAGAGCCAGGCCTGGTTAGTACCTGGAGGGGTGACCATCAGGGAAGACCAGGTGCAGAAGGTCACGGAAGGAGCCCCGAGGAGGGGCGGTTGGTGAGAAGGTCACGGAAGGAGGAGCGGCTGGTGAGCAGGCCCGGGCGTTGGGCTGAAGATTGTCGGACAGGAGGAATGGTGGAAATGGAATGGCGGCGCGCACCGACGCAGCGGCTTTGCTTCTCCCAGTCATGGGAGCTTGCAAGATCACATTTCGTTGTTCATGTACTTGTGCAATGACAATAAAGTTGAAGAATTATTATTATTATTATTATTATTATTTCCTGGATCTCAGTCTGAATCACGAGTTTGAATAGGTGCTGTTAGCTGCAAATGTGTACTGTAGCTAATGAGATTGGTAGCTTCTGTAATCATACTGCGGAAGAATGGAATTCCGAGATTGTTCTGCAAGAAAGGAAGACCCTATAACAGTTGTTACTTAACTGTTTTTCGTACTGGGGTTCCTGGAATGTAGGGAGTATGAGGTCAGATATTTTTTAAATTTGTTGAAATATAATATTTTCTGCAGTTATAGCCCTATTTTCCTTTGGGTAGCTGATGGTGTTTCTTACAGGGAGTTCCCACGAATGAGTCAATATCTGTTGGGGGTATCTCACCCAGAAAGGGACTGCCTTACTTGTAACACCAAAAACTAAATTTCCAGGGAGAGAGCCGACATTTAACTCCTATTTTCAGATGAGATGTTAAACCGAGGCGCCATCTGCTCTCTCAGGTGGACGTAAAAGATCCCACGGTGTTATTCGAAGAAGAGCAGGGGAGCTCTGCTGGTGTCCTGGTCAATATTTATGCTTCCAACACCACCCAGTAGACTATGTAGTCATATGTGGGACCTTGCTGTGTGCAAAGTGACTGCTTCATTTCCCTACATTACAACAGTAACAACACTTCAAAAAAAGTACATAATTGGCTGTGAAGTGCTTTGGAATTTAGTAAAGTTGTGAAAGGCACTTTATAAATGCAAGCTCTTTCTTCACACCCATTTAACTCCTTGTGTAGGATAATTGTTGCAATCTCCTGTTATTATAATTCCACAAGTTGTCCCAGAACTAGGGACAGGACACTGTTACGTTGGTGCTTTATTTTGGATCACGAGAACAGCATTTGTGTACTGGCTCCCAGCATTCACCTCAGCTTAATCTGATTCCCTTATCCCAATGTCAGAATCATAGACCCACAAAAAGAAACCGATTTAGCAGAGTAAATGCGGAGCGTTCTTGCATGGACGACAATCCTCTGGTAACCCAAATTAAACACCAAAATTAGCTTGCCTTTATTCCATCTTGGAATTTTAAGGTAATCTCCTTAATTGTACCGTTGCACCTTATTTACAATAGCTAACAGAATTTGAATCAACGGGGATGGTTCTGCTCCCATTTGCCACTGTAAACCTGGCTAAAGCAATGATTATTCTATTGGATAAATAAACTTTTTTGTCAATTTTAGATTTTCAGAGTGGTTATTCTCATTATTTCTGGTCATCAAATGACTTTCCTTGTAGTGGACAGAAAGAGAATGTTTCCACTTGTGGGGAAGAGCATAACAAGAGGCCAATATAAGATAGTCAGCAAGAAATCAAATAGGGAATTCAAAAGAAACTTCTTTACCCAAAGAGTGGTGAGAATGTGGAACTCGCTACCACAGGGAGTGGTTGAAGTGAATAGTACAGATGCATTTAAGGGGAGGCTAGACAAGCGTATGAGGGAGAAGGGAATAGAAGGTTATGCTGATAGATTAGATGAGGAAAGACGGGAGCAGGCTCATGTGGAGCATAAACGCTGACATGGACTGGTTGGGCCGTATATCCTATGTAGATTGATAGCTAAATATTGGCCTGGAGTTTCCATCTGATTTCCGCCCAGGTAACAGCGGAATTCAAGTGGAATGAAATAGCACAAAAATCCTGAAATTTTAAGTGTAAGTGAGTTGCACCCATAACCACGTTACGCTGGAGTTTCCGCGATCTTTTACTAGGTTTCAAATGTCCCTTAGCCAGAATAGTTTCTGCACACACAACTGCAGGAAAGGCAAGTTTCTGCCAATGGTGCCTGTTAGGGCGCATTCATCACTTCGTGCCCAGGTTCTCGGGCGCACAAACCCCCGTGGTCATGTTACTCCATCGTTAATGACCGTCAGCTGCAGTGACCAGCACTCAATTGAAGCTTCACTCGGGTCTGCTTCTCATACTGACGCTACAATTACCTTAAATTGAGTTTCAGTTTAGTTTAAAATTCAGTCAATTGATCTGCCCTTGGTGCATCAGAACTGTGACCAGCAGTCAATTGAAACCATTGATTGGCCTGTTTGTTCAGCAGAATTTACCTGAACAAATTTTCGATTCCGTCACCTTGAGACCCCAAATAGGTGATGTTCCAGTCAATAATCAGTTACGGTCGATAACGCTGCTTGATTGTGCGGATTCATGGCAGATTTTATGTTTGGGGTTATGCTAATGTGTTTGAGCGGAAACTTGAGTGTAACTCCACCGCTACAAAACCGGCGCCATGTCTGGTGCATTTTACCGATTCCACCCGTCATGGAAATTCCAGGCCATTATGTAAACAATATAAGAAACGCTTTATTAAATACAATATTGATGTGTTTGCATACTGTGCACATGTGGTCCATAGTTGTCACATATGTCATTGTAAAAAGAGTTTTATGCATATACGCCGATTGTGTTTTTAAAAAAAAAAGCAACACTTTGTAGTTGGCCTGATTGAGTAGACCTGAAGCAAAAGATAGGTTGGTAGATATTACAGTGGGTCTCGCCAGTTGCTGGCCCGAGTGAACCCTGGCAAGTTTACTTCCACGTTGTAGCCAGCTGCATGAGACTAGTGTGTCAGGAGCTGGTCGCATGGATCTGCCTGACATATAAAGACAGCCCTAGGTTCTAAATTGCTAGAACGAACTTCAAACTCCAGTTGTTGAAACAGTCCAGCAGCGCAAATGGAAATTTTCCAGGACATTAGCAAAACTATGATCAGAACTGCCATGGAAAGTGGCTGTTTAGCATAAACAAAGCACTTTTGTGACTGGCAATGGTGTATATTCAGCACTTTTCCCCTTCACCAGTAGTTGTACACTTTGTTCTAGATTTTGAGAATTCATAATTTTGGATAAGTGCTATTTTGGATGGCCCTAATCTATATTTCTATTCGCACTGGATATTTTGTGTTTGTACAGTTCACAAAATTTCACATCTGTTTGGCATTCTATAAACTGAAGGAAAATCTGGATATAATTTGATGGGAATTTGAACACAATTTTGAAATAGTTGCCAAAAGAAATCTGAGGAAAGCAGCCTTGGAAGGATGGCTAAGCAACTGTTTTTGCTCAATTGTAATCCGTTAACTGAATTCTATATATAACGAGTCAGCTTTTTTAACCTCCCATTTAAAAACTGTTGTTGCAATGAGTTAGGCAACCACTGCCTCTTGGAAATCTTGTAAGTTTGAGAGTGTAAATGGATTTGAGAAACATCCTGCATCAAGAAGGCAGAATGTTGCTGGCAACAGGAACCTCGTGCTGAGTTGGCAATTTACTTAAATACAAACAGGTGGATCAGCGAAGTGACCAGTTGCTCTCTGAGAGCGCAAATATCATATGCTGTATTGATCTATGGTGGTAAAACATTTTCCTTTGGTTTGCAGGGCTGTCAGTGCAGTAATGCCCTTAGTTGTTGGTATTTCTGTAACCCACAATTGACAAACTTAAGCCATTCACTCTGTGCTTCATTTTTGTTTTTTTGGGGGACTGTGGGGAAGCAGGAGGGCTAGAATGCTGATTCTCGTCATCTATACATCTGCATTTTTCAGTGGGTTCCATTGGGAACACAATGAGGAGTGGAAACTCTCGTCAGTCCCAGGCAATTTGTTGTGACCCCCCCACTACTGTCTCAGCTGAGAGCAGCTAACTGCCTGATTTGTGGCTTTTGCTGACATGCCTGATTCAGTGCCGTACCATTTATCCACTGAAATATTTGTGCTAATTTAAAACGAAATACTTTTTCAGTGTGTTTAATTACCTCTGGTATCAATTTTCCAAAATTCAAACAGTAAAACCAGAAATATCAAATAAGATCTTCCTGCTATACCCCTCTTTTTTTCTCTCTAGAAACTTATCTAAATGCCTTGAACTCATTTGTTCTGCCTGCTTCAATGGCCACCTCTGGTACCTTATTCCATTACTCTAACCTTTTGAGTGGTGGTCCTGTTTCAGGATTTTTTGGGGGGCTATTTTTCCACTGAAAAGGTTACTTTTGAGGTATCCAGATAATTTTTTGAAAGGCTGAGATGATGGGTACTTTAAATGCTATTGAGTTGTTACTGTGTTGTTTCCTCATAAACTGTAACTAAGCAATTCATAAGTCTGTCTTGCCAGTTGGGAAATAAATGAATAATGTTTTGCTGTGAACCGAGATACACAAGGTAGAGGCTGGGACAGGTTGGCAGAGAGCGATTTTTCAAACAGGATGCTGTGCCGGCTGTCAGGTTTACTGAAGAGAAAGCTGCAGGATCTTTTGTGGAGGCTGAGGTCAGAAACGCTGAAGGGACAGTTAGAAGTCATGGTTTAAGTCACTGATGACCCACTGGGGTGGGGAAGTGTGGCTTGTTCTTCATTTTGTGTCATTATGCAAAGATACGTTGTACACTTTGAACCACTTGGACCCATTCAATCATGCAGAACCTAAAGAAAGATCAACTTAGGCTTCTACATTGCATGGCACTATGCACAAGACAGAGAAGACTGGAAACGCCAGAGACGCACTGCCACGCTCCTATTGGTGGAATAGATAAGAGTAGTAAGTAGCTTGTTTCATGTCTGGTCTGATCTCATCTCGTCAAGTGTTTGCTTGGTCTGCCTTTGGAGAGATTGAAGCAGTACATGTGTGAAAGACACAAATACTGTACCCAGTTCTGGTCACAAAGGAGTAGTATTGTTACACCCCCGGGTTATGCTATCATACAAGTAGATAAACAGCAGTGTGAGCCAAGTCCCATAAATGTAAGTGACTGCCACTGAACCCAAGAAGATCTCTACCACAGAATTCGTACCAAGTGGAAAGTTTGTCCCGATTTCCCCTTTTTCCTAACATCCTAATTTTTAACTTGTGTTCCCTACTATTTGACCATTTTATTATAGTAAAAAATGTGGCTGGATTAATTTTGTCAATTACTCAAAACCTTGAAAGCTCTCTGTTAGGTCACCTTGACGTCTCTTAACCAAAAAAAGCAAACTCAACTTCCTTAGCCTTTCCAATTACTCAACTTTCTTATCCCAGAATTGTATTAATTGCTCTCCCCTGTATCCTTACGAGGGCAATATATTTCCTATGACCAATACTTTATTCAGCAATAATACAACTTTATTTGATTTGTGCTCTATTTTTGCTTCACATAAGCACTATGTTGCAGTTTCATAGATTATTCACCATTACTTCTATATTACTTTCCTGATCACCACTAACTGCTCCAAACCGCACTAGTAATGCCAGACTAGCCGTACAAAATGTAGGGTTTTATGCTTGGCATTGTTCTACTTGTGTTTGTAAAAAATGGCTTTGTTCAGAGCTGCAACACGATCTCTGGCTTTCAGGTGATTGACTATACATACTGAGCCATCTATTATCTGTACATATCTGCTTAAAATTCCGAATGCCTTGCCCAAAGTATTGCAGGTCTAACGCACATGAAAATGTACTCCTCTTGAAATATGCTGGACGACCATTGCATGGTGCCATGAAATGAGCTGCAGTTTTGGTCTAAAGCAAAATACTGCGGATGCTGGAAATCTGAAATAAAAACAAAAAATGCTGTAAATACTCAGCAGGTCAGGCAGCATCTGTGGAGAGAGAAACAGAGTTAACATTTCAGGTCGATGACCCTTCGTCAGAACAGCTCTATGATGGGGCTTTTAATGAAAGGCTTAAACTCTGTCCAAGTGGGTGAGCTATTCAAACTAGATGGGTCAGGGAGGAGCAGGGCACACAGTTATGTTACTTCTAAGCATAGAACTAAGGTTAGATGCAAGGAGGTACTTTTCGTAGAGTTGCCAATCTCGAACAAGTTTCCAACATGTGCAGCGACTGCAAATGCGCTGCAAGTATTCAAATGGTAGGTGGGTACTGGGATATGTGTCACTGTCACTGTGGTCTCCTGGAACTTGTTTTTATTGCACTCCGGTTCAGAGGGGAATTTCCCAGAATTTTTTGTCCTAAATTGGCTGATGGTATTTTTTCTTGCCTCACCCAGGAGATTGCAGAGTTGCGTGGATGGGTTAGGATGGAGATGATTCTGTGCCGAAGTTATGCCATGCCATTATAGGACAAGCTTGATAGACCGGCTGAATCTGTCCTTTCCGATGTGTTTGTATTTTAAGTGGTGCTTGCTGAGAAATCAATTTTTTTTCATTGAAATATACTTCAGGCCAGGATACAACTATCACTAGGTACCAGGATGTAAAAAATACTTCATTGCATTTTATTTAAAATAAAATCTTCGTATTGTACACTACACACTGTGCTGCACTGTATTCACCTAATGGTTAAAAAGCTTCAAAACCTGACCTGTGTGGTCATTTGTTTCTGTTTTCATAAATCATCCTAAGAACTTGCAGATGCTCTTGTCTTGTACGCCTCATTTGGTTTATTATAAGCATTACTAGAATTAATGCACTTTGGAGGGCAGTTCATCTATGTTGCGTTCTCAGTTGCATTCACTGCATGCGTCTTTTTTAGAAGTAAAAATTATTTTGTTGACTTGCCCAGAAACCTGTGGTCTTTTTATAGCAGCCATAAATGATACCAGCACATCTTGCCTATGGTATACTAATTTCCTTTTTCCTAACAAAGCTTAGTGTACTGAAGTATAATTTCAGTAGTGTGTGTTCCAGGTTAATGAATAACAGTGCTACTAAATGATGAATATCGAATTTACAGGAAGTCCTAATAGGGAGATGTAGTATTTGGTTTTTAACGGTTTGTCTTTAATAAGTTGCTGTGCATTCTTGCACTTTGTAGCCTACTGAAGTAGAAACCAATTTTGTCATGACTAGAAAATAACCGTGACATTATTCTGTGATGTGATTGTATATATTTTTCACTTGTAATGTGCTCTCTTTGTAAGGATGAAGGAGACAGTTGTGAAAAAACAGTAAAGCACTAGGAGCTTAAAAGAAACAATAGTTCAGTCTGAAATTTTGGATAATGGGCAATTCAGATCTCCTACCTGTAGTGACAGTCACTCATTCTGATTTATAATTGGAACTGATTTTGGTGTGTTACTGACAAAAGAGCTCCTTATGTTTTAAAAGCAGAAAATGCTGGAAATACTCAGCCGGTCAGGCAGCGTCTGTGGAGAGCGAAACCGAGTTAACGTTTCAGGTTGATGACCTTTCCTGCTGAGTATTTCCAGCATTTTCAATTTTTATTTAAGGTTTCCAGCATCCGCAGTATTTTGCTTCTGTCCTTATGTTTTAAACTGGTTTCCATTCTATGTCGCTCCTAAAATCCCCTGATGTTGGAAATGCTGGCTCTGTGTAGTTGCTTAATGTGAGATGGGACTTGACCACAGCCAGCCAATAAATTCATTGCAGTCTGAATAAGATAGCTCAGTAATGTCGAGTTTTTCCTTCTTCTTCCCCTTCGCTACCTTCTCCTCCTCCTTCTCTCCTAAGAGGAAGATGCAGGAAAAATACACTCTTGGATCTGTAGTGCTTCATCAAGAGACGAGAGTAAAAACTGATGATACCTCCTCAAATTTAAGCAGATGAGTTTGAGTAAAAGATGGTTTTGTGTGTGCGCATTTTCTGCACATTTCTTGGTAATAATAAAGCCATGGAATATTTTGATAGCTGGAAATCAAAGCCTAAATTGAGTTTGTTGCAGAGTTGGTGCTGGTAGTTAGAATTGGACCTATAGAATGAAGAGACCGTTTCCAAATTGGGATGCTGCTTAAACAATGCAGATTAATACTACTAAACTTTCAGTGGGGGTGGGAGTTAGCAGAGAGGCAGAAATTAATCCGAGCTGGACTTGAGAAAGGGAAGAAGAGAGTGCATCTTCTTTGACAAATATTCTAAAATGCACAAATCACTTCATTAAGATGATGCCCTTTAAAGGCATAATTGTATTCACTGTATAGCTTATTCTGATGGCAACATTTGTCATTTCCTGTGCAACTAAAGGGAACCTGTTGCAGTGAATCAGATGGAGCAAGGAATGGCAGATGACTTCTGCATAGGAACGGAGGACAAAAAAGACCATTTATGGTCCTTCTGGGTAGCTGCAATATAAATATACGATTATGCATATTGGACTGGGAACATGAAATGTGTGCATGCTTAAAGGATGTCTATTAGCCAAGGTGCAATGGGACATGGGTAACATTTATTGGTCATTAAGTTTGAAGATGAAATGGAGCTGTTGCAGGCTTATCGAATCCTGAGGGAATTGGATTTACTGAAACCACTTAGTAATCTTTCCTCCTCCCCCTCCCCCGCATTCTTTCCCTGGCTCTGTACTTGCTTATAAACTGTTAAATCTCTAACTTTTTCCAGTTCTGACGAAAGGTCATCAACCTGAAACGTTAACTCGGTTTCTTTCTCCACATATGCTGCCTGACTGCTGAGTATTTCCAGCATTTTCTGTTTCTAATGAGATTCCCTTGATGGCTCCGTGCATTTATCCTAGAATTGGTCCCTGACATGTTCTGTAATAGTTGCAGGGGTAGTGGTAGGGTTGCTGCAACTGGCCATACTTCCCCTGCAGTAATGAAGGGGAAATTGGTCAGGTTCCCCTCCCCAGTTGTTTAGAGAATCTTGCTGGAAATTGTGGGGGTTGTGACTGTCTGGGTGAGGCCAGGAACAGGCTTGGCTGTGATGGACTGTATTATTTGAATAGCCTGCCAACACTCATATTTTCAAAGGTCACATGTGGAAAATGGCTACTTGGACAAGATTCTAGACACTGCACCACAACAAGGAGCTAATCCCTTCAGGGGGAGGGGGAGAAAGTAGAAGAGGGGAAACATATCATCATCTTGGCAAGCTATTGTCCAACTATCAGCAGAACATTAGGACGCAATATAAAATTGATGAGCTTTGAGTGAGACTAGAGATTACAAGAAGCTTTCCCTTTTTCCAATCACACCCACCCCAAGTAATGGATGTGTAAAACAGAATTGAAGGCTATTGCAATATTGTATAGACTTGCACAGGATAAGGCTGATCCTGTGTTGCTGGGGTTGGGCTGTAAACTGAGTACCATATTGGGGTAGAATTGTGGAGCTGAGGATGGATAGATACTTGGGCATTAAACAGGAAATATTTATACAAGAGATTGCTTTGGTGAATTGTACACGCCTTGTGAAAGGCTTGGGATTGATGGGCTGAATGGCCTTTCCTGATCTATGCTTTGTTAAATACTAGATATCCCACCAGTCTTGCACTGTTTTGTGAATCTGAAAGTACTGAGTGATGGGTTAAATAAAAGCAGGTGTAAGGTATGGATGGCTGGATGAGTATTCGAGGAAGGGGTTCATGACACAGTTAGAGTTGAGTTGATGGAATAATACGCTGCTGGATTTTTAGCTGAAGTTCATTCATATTCAGTATCTGGTTTTCAAGTAGAAAAGTCTACAAATATCAGTCTAAATTTGGGGCAGAAATTTGACAGCCGGAAACAGTTTCAAATATTCTGTCCCCATATAAAAGTTAGAGAATTGTTTGACATGTTCTACTTTTTGTTGAAACTTTGCAAGAACAAGTATGTTTTTAGCTGCATCTTCTATATAAATCTAGTACTAGAACTTCCAGATATAAAACCTTTTAAATTCTATTCTTTGGTAATGTTATGTTCAGGGATTGGAAACTCTCTTGTTGTGGAGGGTGTTTCTTTAAACGGGACGCAGAGGGCAAATCAAGTATGAACTTTTTAATGCTTTACCCTGTTTACTGCATTTACCTAATGTGCATGCCAGTGTTGCATAATGTGATGAAAATTCGAGTGGGGCTGGTGCCAAGGTTTTCCCTTCCTGTTTAGGCCATTGCTTGCTTCAGTGCAGCTGTACCTTTTGTTAGACTGATTGTCTAAAAATAGAATTTCAAGTTGATGATGTGGATCTGGAAAACATTTTAGACCAAGAGTGAGCTCAGTCTTTAATTGTCATTTAGTGCCTAAATGCTAAAATAGTTTCAAAAATCGGATGTGTACAACAGATCCAATTTCTGATGTGATTAAATTTTCACTGAATTTCTGCTGAGCATTTCCCCCCCAGCTGTTTAGACATTGGTTCTGTTGGCAATATGTAACTTTTCAAGTGCTGACTACTTGAGACCTTTGTTCAGTCACGCCTCTTTCAAGACTGAGAACTAGTTGGTTGAAAAAAGTTTCTTTGGTTAAATTGCTTTTGGTAGGTGTGCACATAGCATAATTTGTGTCACTTTTTTTGTCCTGTCATGTGCTGAGGCTGAAAGCTGAGGTGGTTTAATCAGTGTATGAGCTATTTGTTCCTGAGGATGCACTACACTGATTGTCCTTGTGTTGCATTCAGTTTTTGTTAACAAAAATGTCCTCTTGGCATCAAAAGGAGCAGAAAAGGATTTTTATTGCTGTCCTCCTTCCGTCTCTGTATTAAATTTCATTCTGAAACGATTAAGAGAGTTATCCTGGTAATCTGGCCCAGTAAAACATCACAAGGCACCTGACCGGAGCGTTCTTAAACACCATTTGACACCAAGCCACATCGGGAGATATTAGGACAGGAAGAAGTAGGTTGTAAGGAGCGTCTTAAAGGAGGTAGAGAGGTTTAGGGAAAGAATGCCAGAGCTTGGGGTCTAGGCAGCTGAAGGCATGGCCGCCAGTGGCGGATCGATGAAAATTGGGGAGGTGCAAGAGGCCAGAATTGGAGGAGTGCAGTGATCTCGGTGGGTTGTAGGGCTGGAGGAGGTTACAGAGATGGGGAAGGGCGAGGCCATGGAGGGATTTGAAAACAAGGATGAGAATTTTCAAATCATGGCGTTGCCGGACCGAGAGCCAGGTCAGCGAGCACAGGGGTGATGGGTAAACGGGGCTTGGTCGAGTTAGGATACGGGCAACAGATTCTGGATTCTCGAAATTGATTTGCTTGTGTTGCTGCTTTTTCTGATGAAGTAAGCTGATTTGCCCATCAGCTAATCATTCGGCTAACAGTAAAATGTGTTGATCAAGTGGCAAACGCCAATATAGGAGAACTCTATTCATATTAAAACCATTTAATCCTTTTTGAAAATATTGACTACTTTTGTACATGGAGTTAGTTGGTTTCTTGGTTTTAATTTTGCTCAAGATTGTGTTGTGATTGTGTGACACAATACCACTTAAGTTCTGTCAATGTAGGGCTATGAAATGATCTGCTTCTGTTTCAGTTGGCTAACCAAGTATCTTTGATTTTAAGTTTATCAATTTTGACAATTCTTATGACCCTCCTGTGCTGCAAATGACTCATGATGTCATACGTAACCTAATATTTCTGTGGATGTTGGTCATTACTGGTCCAGAGGTGCCTCGGAGAGCCTGTAATGAAATTGTGGGAGTCAAATAACCTCCAACCCATGCTGTAATTGATCTGACTAATCGCTGATATTTGCCTGCTTCTTGATGGATAGAGGTTTTTTTAAGCTTGGTTAGCATTCTGATGCACAGCTCTTCAGTGCTCTGTCTATTGTTCCATCACTACGCCTTTGACACGCTTGGACTTTAGTTGAATTGTGTCCACACAACAATGGGTCACATGATGTTTGCAAGTGTTTTGACCCATGACTCTATTTTGATGATGCTGCAATAAGAGCTGCTCTATTTTCAATGAGTGGGACTGTGCATGTGTTTGACGATTAGATCATGCACACAATCACTTCAGTTTGGAAGATCAGATTAAGTTCTTGACACAGTGCCAGGGTACTACTTTTTCCACGTACCTGGCCTACTGTGTTATTGGCATGATGACTGAGTAATCATTGATCCCCATGCAGAACAGCACAGCAATGAGCGTGATCTTTGGGAACCATCCACAGCTTCTACACCCCCTGCCCCGCCATCCCCCTCCGAAATCAGAATTCCATTAGCAACTGGTCCCTGTGATAAATGCTTTTGCCATTTTAAAAAGTTATCCTTGATTTATGAATACCAAAAGCCATAGTAGTGGAATCTCCAAACCTTCATCAGGGCAGCAGTTGTATTTATGCACTACCGCCACAGCAGAAGTCCAACTTGCACACTAATTCATAGAGAGTTCACTTGACAGCATGATTTTAAAAAGTTTTTTTTTTACCCAATGAATCCATTCCGCCCTTGTGATTCTATTATAATTTAAATGCTAGTGTGAATCTATCCTTGATTTCTCATACTCTGAGATGCTTCTACTCCATACCCATTTGAAAATCTGCTTCTGTGTGCATACATAATGGTCTGTGACTTCAATCCAACAATTTGCATTCATTTCTGCCATCTTCTTGAGGTGAGTTTTATATTCTCCCCAGGCTATAGGAGAGCAACTGAAGTGTGTTGCCTTCACGTGTTTAGGCAATAGAAGTGAAGCTGGGATCCATGTTGACCAAGACCCTGCATCAAAAACCCAGTGAATCCATTCATGTGCAGATGGCTGTGGCACATTGGCCACTGAACATGGCTCAAGTAAACACGTGACGCCAGTTACGGCTGATGTTGCCACAAATGTTCACCAGGTACAGGAACTTGCATCAAGGCCACAGAAGTGCTAAATCTAACTTGGCGTACTTACTGGCCAGTCTCTGATGCTTCGGGTCCAGCAGAAGATGGGAAGACCCAGCAAAAACTGGGTCTCAGCTGCTGCTGCATTTATAAAACCAGTCGTGTTGCTGGCTGAGCAGGATCTCTCCGGAGCGGATGGTGCTAATGTATGAAGTATCTTTGGTCAGGCTGTAGTGCAGGTGGTTTCCTGCCTCCATCCTATATTGTTTAAAGCATGTTGGTTTTCATTGCTTGGTAAAAATGCTTTGTTATTCGTGTGAAAGTCACACATTCATACCTAATTGCATGTCATCTAAATATAGAGTTGTATATGCCAGTAACTTGCATAGGTTTGTGTAAACAGTGATTCTAAAGTCGATGTGTAGCATAGTTCTCCAGTAAATTTCAAAGAAACAAATATCCTGAATTAAATTTCCTAAGCTTGGGGGCTTAGAATAACCGTTTTCCTTGATAAATAATGAAGCTTTAACTAACAACACAAGATGAAAAGGAGGGTTTTTTGAGATGGCAGTCTTTTCTAATCAAACTGGTTAAATTGGGTAATGGAGCATTTTAGACTTAGGCCAGCTGCAGAGCAAACTACATTGCTGCATTTAAGGACAGTTTTATTCTTATGTTCACTAAGAATGTTAAGACTGCTCAAACTTACGAGACCCTTACAGCGTTCAGAGGGAGAGGAGTCTTTCACCCTGTGAATCGGCTAGGTTTAGACCAAGGTCCAAGAGTTGAAAGCTCCTTCACCATACCATTCAGCTGTCATCAGACAGGGTTCTAACAAAACACTGAATTACAATCTAATTTCCCGCGTGTAATAAACCTGTTTACCCAACCCCTTTCCCCAAGCATGATTCCGAGTGCGCAAATAAAAATTAAATCGTTTAATTAAATGATATGGTTAGAAATTCCTCCATGCATTATTTTTATCCCATGGGCAAAGTCATGTATCCATTATAACTTTGCTTGTGAGGTACATTTACTGCATTTGAATCATTTAAGATGGCCATGGTGGAGTGTCGGAGTCAGCTGTTGAGGGGGTGGCTTCAGTTACTTGTTGGGTAATTCAGTCATTGACTGAGAGACTCCATTTAGTTTACATTAGAGTTAACTAGGTGTGATAATGTATTGATTTAAATCTAGCTTTTCACCAGGAAGTTATACTGAACCACTTTTATAATTTTGTGCATCCAAATATTTGGATACATCACTTGAATAATTGATGGAATATTTAATTACCAAGTTGGTTGCTGCAGCCCTAAAATGTTAAGTGTGAATCAATAGCAGTAATGGCTAAAGATTCCAGCTCAGCCGTCAATCTCCTGCTTTTCAGCCCTCCAATCTGTACTGAAAATATTGCATACAAAGACACAGCTTTTCAAATTCATAATTGTGTACACTGACCAAGAAATTGGCAAAAGCTAACCAACGGTTTCAAAAAGCCAACAACTCCCATGCAATCCTGAATTTAAACCTATAACATGAACAAAGAAGTAATTACAATGAAAGTGGACAGTGGTTTATGACGAGGTCCAAGTGAACCCAATATTCCTTCATCTGCATTGGAGGAAAAAAGCAGAAGTACATGAGGGATCAAAGAAGACATGAGGTTTATATTTGGGGGGGGGGGGGGGGGGGAGCGATTAGATGATGCGTGTCATCTTAGAAAAATTCTGTTTTTTTTTTAAATTGGTGTATTTTGGATCCAACAACAAATGAGCATTACAATTTGTAAATCTAAAAATCAAGTAATCTCAGTTATTGAAAGCTACTTTCTAATGCATTTTGGGAATTAGTTATTTTTCTTTATATATTTGAAACCTTCTTTCACCTAGTACTAATCTTTTGAGGAGAAATAAGATTTTATTTTTAAAAAGAAATGCTTAGCAGCAAATAGGAGATTTGAACTCTTGTTGCATGGAGCTGCAGGCAGCAATTTAGAATTGTACTGTCCGACACGACTCGCCCACCCTGCTGCTGGTGCGTTTCTAGAGGGGTCTAAGGCATGCTTAAATTTCAAAATGATGCATTCTGGTTAATTTTAATAGGCTCCCTTCTGACAGCCTCCAGTTTAGAGGTACTGTCCTCCTCCCCAGTTCATAGAAGCATACTCCCTCGATAACCCCACCATTTTATGGTAGTACTCCTCTCCCCGGCCTGCCTCGGTAAATGCTGCTGCTCTTCTCTTCCTCCCGCACCCCCCCCCCCCCCCAACCACTACGACCAGTGCCATTCCTTAGCTTTCTCCTCCCGTCCCTTGAGTCTCGATTTCTCTCTCTCCTTTCTTTCTTTTTCCTCTCTCACACTCTCTCTCTCTCTCTCCCCCCTTTCTTTCTCCCTCTTCTCTCTTTCTCCTCTCTCTCTCTCTCTCCTCTCTCCTCCCCTTTCTCTTCTCTTTCTCCCCTTTCTCTTTCTCTTTCTCCCCTTTCTCTCTTCTCCCCTTTCTCTCTTTCTCCCCTTTCTCTCTTCTCCCCTTTCTCTCTTCTCCCCTTTCTCTCTTTCTCCCCTTTCTCTCTCTCCTCCCCGTTCTCTCTCTCTCTCCCCTTACCATGTGTTGCTCTTGCCCTCCCTCCCTTGTGCCACTCTGAAACCCCTATCTCTTTTTGCAGATCTGATTTTTGAATGCCGATGCATGCATGGTGGGAATTGTTGATCCCATGACCGCGCCCATGACGTACTGACTGTCAAACACGGTTGATTGGCATGTATGAATACGACTGAATCCTTTTATTTAAATAAAAAATTAACATTCAATATTAATAAAAGGCGTGGCTACATTTTGTCCTGTGACTAGCTCAAATCAAAGAGGCACAACTATGATTCTGTTACGAGAATTTTTTTTTAATGTAGAGGGTTGTTAAGACATGGACGGCCCCAACAGAAGTTGAATCCATAATGGCTTTTAAAGGGGAAGTGAATAAATATTTGAAAAATAAAAATGCCCAGGGTATAGGGAAAGGCAGGAGAATGGGACTACGTGGACAGTTCTTTCAGAGAGCCAGCACAGGCACAATGGGTTGTAAAATTTGATAAATCTGTGATTGTAACTGCACAATAACGAAAGGTTCCTATTAAAGATAAAAGTGGAAAATATTTCTTTTGAAAAAAGAATAGTCCCCATAAATGGGTCTCTTGTTAATGATGCAATGTGAAAGTGGTCTAAAAGGAAAGGGAGTGAATTAGATGCCTTGATAAGTGGGGATTTGCCAGTTAGTATCTTTCATGTAAAATAAAACTGCATCTTTTCATCTAAATTTGATTTTTTTAGCACAAACTTTGTATATATAAATGTGACCCTTCCAAATGGTACTGTACCTTTTAGATTCTGGGGTGGTATTAATAAACTAATTAGCTTCTGTGAGCGCTGATACTTTATTCTGTCAAGGGATTGGTATAATGGACTGTTAGTGGGATTGCATTTTGAAACCACACAGATTACCTCATCGCATTAGTGGACATAAAATGGAATACTTGGTGCAGTGTTCCAGGGCTCTTGCAATTACTGCAGTTAGGGCGAGACTTAAAAGGATCCACAGTTTCATCTTTCTACAGGGATATGTACTGATGGGCAGTATCTTGCATTCATATGATAAGTGCATTTTCCTTTAAACAGGAGGTGCGAATATATTGCATGAAAAACGAGGCAAGAATATTATTTAAATCATTATCTGTCCCACTTTGTAGAAAGTAAATGTAGCTGCAATTTTTCAGGTTGATTGTGAACAGATTACCATTTTATTAGGCAAAATACAATTCTATTAATGTGTTTAAAAAATATATGTCTGCTTTTGTAAGAAGTCTCTGTCTATTTCAGCGCAGCCCTACTTCTGGGTCCAAATTTGTGAAAGTTCTTGACTAAGGTGAAAATGCTCGGCCTGGTGTGAACTGAGCCATAAGGGCTAGGAGTAAGGTGTGGTAATACAAAAGCAAAATGCTGGGGATGCTGGAAATCTGAAATAAAACATCAACTTGTATTTATATAGTGCCTTTAACGTAGTAAAATGCCCCAAGGCGCTGCACAGGCATATTTTAAGACAAAAAAATTGACAGATCCACATAAGGATAAATTAGGGCAGGTGACCAAAAGCTTGGTCAAAGAGGTAGGTTTTAAGGAGCATCTTAAAGGAGGAAAGAGAGGTAGCGAGGTGGACAAGTTTAGGCAAGGAATTCCAGAGCTTGGGGCCTAGGCAACAGAAGGCACGGCCACCAAAGGTTGAGCGATTCTAATCAGGGATGCTCAAGGGTTGCGGGGGGGGGGGCTGCTGAAGGAGATTACAGAGATAGGGAGGGGCGAGGCCATGGAGGGATTTAAAAACAAGGATGAGAATTTTGAAATCGAGGCGCTGCTTAACCGGGAGCCAATGTAGATCAGCGAGCACAGGGGTGATGGGTGAATGGGACTTGGTGCGAGTTAGGACATAGCTGTGTTTTGGATGACCAAGTTTACGTAGGGTGGAATGTGGGAGGCCAGCCAGGAGTGCGTTGGAATAGTCAAGTCTAGAGGTAACTAAGACATGGATGAGGGTTTCAGCAGCGAATGAGCTGAGGCGAGAGCGGAGATGGGCGATGTTACGGAGGTGGAAATAGGCGATCTTAGTTATGCTGCGGATATGTGGTCGGAAGCTCATTTCAGGGTCAAATATGACACCAAGGTTGCAAACAGTGTGGTTCAGCCTCAGACAGATGTTCGGGAGAGGGATGGAGTCAGTGGCTAGGGAACGGAGTTTGTGGTGGGGACTGAAAACAATGGCTTCGGTTTTCCCAATATTTAATTGGAGAAAATTTCTGCTCATCCAGAACTGAATGTATAAAATCAGAAAATGCTGGGAATACCCAGCCGGTCAGGCAGGATCTGTGGAGAGAGAAATGGAGTTAACGTTTCAGGTCGATGAACTTCCGCCAGAACTTCAGTAAGGTGTGGTGTTGCATGTTGTGTTACTGAACAATAGAGGGTAGGTACATTGGCTTGATAATAAGACATATGGACTCTGGGCTGAGTCAACTGAACGAAGCCCAGTGGTGGCAGTACAACTAGTCCCCAAAGAGAGGAAAAATCAGCTGCTTATGATTACTATTTAGTATTCCTTGTTGGAGGATTTGTGTATAATTTTTTAATGTGCGTGTGTTTTTATAGGACAGGATTAGGCTTGGCCGTGGAACGGTGGAATTACAGATTATATTAAGTGTTGCCTTAACTGCAGTGATTGCATCCTGTGGCAAGTACTCTATCGTATGGTTCAGTAACCTGTGCACACTTCCTGACGAGCCTCGTGAAGAATGTCCACTTGGACATGATACCACATGGCTACCTGAGCCACCGTCCTCGGGAGAGGAGGGGAGAAAGTTGGAAGAAAACGAAAGCATGCATGTCTGATCGGATCTGCCTTCTCATTTTGGCCGTTTTCAGATGACCGACTAAGCAGTTCAAAACATTTTCTTTCCAGCCCAATACAAACAAATCAAGTTGACTGTTTTGGCGATACAGAGGGACATGCAGCAATGTCCGCCTGTACCACAGCTTCTGTTTTCATTACAGATGGCTTTACATCAATGCACAAACAAATATTGTAGAGAGTTTGTAACGAGTCCTTTCACACATTGTCTTACACACATGGTGCTCCATAAATACCATTGTTAAATGCAAGTTACTGTGCCAAGAGAATAAACTGGTGAAATAATAATAATAATCAACTTTATTGTCATTGTTAGTGCACAAGTGCAGTACAACGAAATGTAGGCTTGCGGCTCCCGAGAGTGTACATTTAGATTAAGACATTTAAACATTCAACATACATTTGGCTTGTAATACATTAACATAAATATAACCATAATAAAGTGCATTGGCAGATGTGCAGGCTTTAGAGTTTATTTGTGGAGTTCAGTAGGATGACAGCCCTGGGAAAGAAGCTGTTCCTAAATCTGGTCGTATGGGTGCGAATGCATCTGTAGCGTCTCCCAGATGGCAGGAGGGCGAACAGACTGTGGCTGGGGTGGGTAGGGTCTTTGATGATCGACCGTGACCTCCGTAAACAGCGTTTCTGGTATATGTGCTCTATGGTCGGTAGCCGGGTGCCGGTAATGCGTTGGGCAGTTTTGACTACCTGCTGCAGGGCTTTCCGGTCATAGTAGCTACAGCTGCCATACCATACTGTGATACAGTTCGTCAGGATGCTCTCTATTGTGCAGCGGTAAAAGTTAGAGAGGATCAGGGGTGACAGGTTACATCCCTTCAGCCTCCTTAGGAAAATGTTCCACCAGTTCCTTTTGATACTCAACCAAGGTGCAACAAAACTAGACTTTGAGGATTGATGTTCCTCTGAATATTCAGAATCAGATTTGTGGCCAAGATTTGTTGTGTGGAGGAAAAAAATTGCTTCTGAAGTTATTAGATCTTCAAGTGCAACACGAGGTTGGGGGGGGGGGGGGTTTCCCCCATTTCTCCCTTTTGATGAATTGGTTAGGTTGCTATGTAGCAAGTCACTATTCCATAATTTGTTAAATTTAATGTTTTAAAATAAATTGCTACTTTCAAAAAAAAGAATTGGAACTCGACTCATTCCTATAGCTGACCAGTTGTTCTAAAAGTAAGTTTAAAAACATTTCTGTAACTTGGTAATTAAAGGGAACTGAAGTTTAAAAAAAGTTATTTTGGGGACTGTTTTGGTATGAAATTATGGGTCAATGTCACACTAATCACAATACAAACTGAAGTCAGATGTTTGTAAATTGTGCTGGGTTGAATTCCCGACTTACATTTCTTCATTCAGGAGCAGCCTTTTGCTTTTAAAGCATACCTCTCCTGAACCGAGAATTGAAATCTGTTTTAAAATATTGACCAAATAGAGGTTTTGAATACAGCTATGCTTTCTGATGTTAAGAGCCTGTAAGTATTAATTTCTAATGGGTTTAAGTTCAACTGCATAGGGCTAGATCATTAATTAACCTCCACCCTGGGAAGTAATGGTTTCACTGTTGTGCTTGTAGATTTGCTTGTTTTGATCTTGATCTTGCCCTTTCTCTTTCTCTTTCCTCCCCTCCCTTTGTGGTTTCTGCTTCCTTTTTCTCTCTCTCTCGCTTTAAAAAAAAAATTTCCTCTCTTTCCCCCCTCTCACTCCCATGTTCTCTCTGTCTCTCTTTTGTAACAATATTCCTGTAATTTAATCAAATATATTAAGTCTTTGGAAGGTTTCAGCCTTCTGGCAGTTGGTCCTCAATGAAACCTTGTGCATTCTCTGACGTCAAACGTGAGAGTTGTTTTGGGTGTGGTGGGGGAGGGGGGGGGTTCAGGCTCAGGTAAGCCAGAGATAAATGAGGAAATCTGAAAGAGTTGAAGGTAAATGCAGTATAAAGTATATGTAAATGGTTCCATTGAATATTTCCTTGCCCAAAGAGATTTCCAATTAACATGAACAAAAAAGTTTTATTATCCTACACGAGGGGTGGGGGGAGGAATCTCCTGCTGTAACGTGTTTTACTGTATTGTATATCTACCTCTTTAGTTTCCAACCTTGATTCAACACTAAACCCATTCTCTTTTCTCCTCTGTTTTTAAAAAAATATTTACTCTTCCAAATGTACATATTGTCCATGCAATTCTGGATGAGAAGCACCAAATATCTGGCCGTACAGTACTCAGTTTGCCCTCTTATATAGAATGGGGCGCAGGAGGTGGGGGTGGGGGAGTTAAGTGGTGCCTGGAAATTTAAGAATTCCCTTTGGATGTCACTTGCTTTGTAATGCTTGTTTTTATTGATTGGCTGTAACACTACTAAAAGTGGTAGGGCTCTTTGTGCTGGTTCTTCAGTGACAGTGATATGCACTCTCTCAATGAGGACTACATGAAGCTTCAGAAGGAGGGTTCCTTTCCCTGTGGATAAAGAAGTTCTGATGAGCAGAGGTAGCATTTATAAACAATCTTTCTCCATTGAGCAGAATTTATTTTGCAGTCAGGTTGTGCTGCAGCTGGGTGAATACTTTGCAACACCAGTGAGGCTCTGTGTGTTAATGCTAGTTTCATAACTGTCCACTGATTTTCAAGTAGCTATTTTGATTCAACAATGCACATCAGTGTCCAGAATTTAGCAGTTGTAAACTGTTTTATGAATCTCTGGTAATTTGCAGTTCAAATACCAAAAGGTGCTGAGCAGTTTGGTACATGAAGAAGAAGAATATTGTAGGAAAAAGTGGCATTTAGACTTTCTGCCCATGCAGTCACTGGATGATGCAGAGCAATGTCTGTACCTATCCATTGAAATATCTATCACCAATGGCAAAATAAAGTCCAAAAAATATCTTTGGAAATGACACATGGGTTGATTCATTAAAGGCCTGTTCTATGTACTTTTATATAGTATGTTTCTTTATAGCATTCTGTATTATAGAATTTGCTTTTTTATAGTAATATATATTGTATTTATGTTTATATTATACAGTGTGAGCTTCATTACCTGGCCCTGTTGATCCTTGTTTTCGAATCCCTCCGTGGCCTTGCCCCTCCCTATCTCTGTAACCTCCTCCAGCCCGGCAACCCTCCGAGATCTCTGCCCTCCTCCAATTCTGGCCTCTTGCGCATCCTAGATTTTCATCGCTCCACCATTGGTGGCCGTGCCTTCAGCTGCCTGGGCCCTAAGCTCTGGAATTCCCTCCCTAAACCTCTCCGCCTCTCTCCTCCTTTTAAGATGCTCCTTAAAACCTGCCTCTTTGACCAAGCTATTGGTCACCTGCCCTAATTTCTCCTTATGTGTCTCGTGGCAAATTTTGTTTGATAACGCTCTTGTGAAGCGCCTTGGCCATTTTACTATGTTAAAGTTGCTATATAAATACAAGTCGTTATTTAAAAATGGTAGTAGGCAGAAGGCTGGAAACTATAGACCTGTTAGCCTAACATCTGTGGTTGGTAAAATGTTAGAGTCCATTATTAAGGAGACAGTAACGGGACATTTGGATAAACATAATTTAATAGGACAAACTCAGCATGGTTTCATGAAGGGGAAGTCATGTTTGACAAATTTGCTTGAATCTTTGAGGAAGTAACATACAGGGTGGATAAAGGAGAACCAGTGGACGTAGTGTATTTAGACTTCCAAAAGGCATTTGACAAGGTGCCACACAAAAGATTATTGCTCAAGATAAAAAAATCACGGGATTGGGGGTAATATTCTGGCGTGGGTGGAGAATTGGCTCTCTAACAGAAAGCAGAGAGTTGGGATAAATGATTCATTCTCAGACTGGCAATCAGTAACTAGTGGTGTTCCGCAGGGGTCAGTGCTGGGTCCCCAACTCTTTACAATCTATATTAACGATTTGGAGGAGGGGACCGAGTGTAACATATCAAAGTTTGCAGATGATACAAAGATGGGAGGGAAAGTAGTGAGTGAGGAGGACATAAAAAACCTGCAAAGTGACATAGACAGGCTAAGTAAGTGGGCAGAGATTTGGCAGATGGAATACAATACTGGAAAGTGTGAGGTTATGCACTTTGGCAGGAAAAATCATGGAGCAAGTTATTATCTTAATGACAAGAAACTGGAAAGTACTGTAGTACAAAGGGATCTGGGGGTCCTGGTGCACGAAACTCAAAAGGTTAGTATGCAGGTGCAGCAAGTGATCAAGAAGGCCAATGGAATGTTGGCTTTTATTGCTAGGGGGATGGAATATAAAAACAGGGAGGTATTGCTGCAGTTGTACAAGGTATTGGTGAGACCGCACCTGGAATACTGCATACAGTTTTGCTGTCCATACTTAAGAAAAGACATACTTGCTCTCGAGTCAGTACAAAGAAGGTTCACTCGGTTAATCCCGGGGATGAGGGGGTGGTCATATGAGGAGAGGTTGAGTAGATTGGGACTCTACTCATTGGAGTTCAGAAGAATGAGGCGCGATCTCATTGAAACATAAAAGATTGTGAAAGGGCTTGATCGGGTGGATGCGGTGAGGATGTTCCCAATGATGGGTGAAACTAGAACTAGGGGGCATAATCTTAAAATAAGGGGCTGCTCTTTCAAAACTGAGATGAGGAGAAACTTCTTCACTGAGGGTGGTAGGTTTGTGGAATTTGCTGCCCCAGAAAGCTGTGGAAGCTACATCATTAAATAAATTTAAAACAGAAATAGATAGTTTCCTAGAAGTAAAGGGAATTAAGGGTTACGGGGCGCGGGCAGGAAATTGGACGAGTCTAGGTTCGGAATGGTCATGGCCCTGTGGGTAGTGGAACGGGCCCAGGGGCCGTGTAGCCTGGTTCTGTTCCTACTTCTTGTGTTCTAATTCTGTGTTAGATTTCAGGAGATGGTTTTATTCCTGTTCCTGGTTGGGGTGGAGATCGCCTTGACAGAAGGTAAGTACTGTAGAAAATATAGGGACAGAGTGATCTCCTGGAAGAGTTTCGATCGCCTAGATGGGTCGGAGAGGAATTTCCCAGATTTTTTTCTCCCAAATTGGCCATTGGGTTTTTTATCTGGTTTTTCGCCTCTCCCGGGAGATCACATGGGTTCGGGTGGGATGGAGAGTGATAGAAGATTTGAGGTTAGGATCAGATCAGCCATGATCTTATTGAATGGTGGTGCAGGCTCGAGGGGCCGATTGGCCTACTCCTGCTCCTATTTCTTATGTTATGATTTACACCTGCACCATCTGTGGCAAGGACTGTTGCTCGATAATTGGACTCTTTAGCCACTTATTGCAGCATGGCAAAATAATTGAACTGCTTTTGACACTTCCACCATCGTCTTTCGAGACAGATGGTTGACACATTATATTATATTAGTTTATGTTTGCTAATACCAATTTAACATGACACTGAGGGGTGGAATTCTGAAAGGAGGTGCTGTTACAACATTTCCCGAATTTTCCATCGGTCTCATTTCCTCAGGCCTCCCACTCCCATAACCATTTACACACCCTTTGTTACTTTAATATATTAATGGTTCTTTCCATTCCTAGACTGGGATGATCTGTTAACATCATTGCATTCATAATTTCTCTCTGGTTTCATCTGTTTTTTTTAAAAATATGTTTTCCCCTCCCTTCCCTTATTCTAATTGTATTAATATGCCTGTCTTAGTGTTCAGTTATTAAACAATAGTCTGGAGCCAGAAAGAAAACTTGCTTATTCTTTCCACAGATGCTGATTAACCTGTATGTTTCCAGCATTTTCTGTTTTTATTTCAGATTTTGAGCATCTGCAATATTTTGCTTTATACTTTGCCGTTTACAACTATTCATTTGAAAAACAGAGTAGATAGAAATGTGAAGAAAGAGTTGTACTTTGTCGAGCCTTTCGGTCCATGTGTTGTATAGCAAAATAGGATGAATAATTTTTAAAGTATGATTCTGAATGTTGCTCCATGACTTATGGCAGTACGGTTGCTCATTGAAAGTAGCTTCGTGAATAGCATACATTGTTCTTTCTAATGTAATTGTACTGCAAGAGCTACTCTGCTGTTCGCACCTGTTATTATTTTTAATGTACGTGGAGTTTTTCTGGAACTAGAATGCTTAAAGAATTTGATGTAGCAACGTTAATTATCCAAAACGAAGAAGACATAAGAACATAAGAAGTAGGAGCAGGAGTCGGCCATACGGCCCCTCGGGCCTGCTCCTCCATTCAATAGGATCATGGCTGATCCGAATCTAGACTCAAGTCCACTTCCCTGCCCTCTCCCCGTAACCCCTAATTCCCTTATCTGCTAGGAAACTGTCTATCTACGTTTTAAATTTATTTAATGTTGCAGCTTCCACAGCTCTCTGGGGTAGCAAATTCCATAGATTTACTACCCTCTGAGTGAAGAAGTTTCTCCTCATCTCAGTTTTGAAAGGGCAACCCCTTATTCTAAGATTATGCCCCCTAGTTCTAGTCTCCCCCATCAGTGGAAACATCCTCACCGCATCCACCCGATCAAGCCCCCTCACAATCTTATATGTTTTGATAAGATCACCTCTCATTCTTCTGAACTCCAATGAGTAGAGGCCCAACCTTTCCTCATACGTCAACCCCCTCATCTCCGGAATCAACCGAGTGAACCTTCTCTGAACCGCCGCGAGAGCAAGTATATCTTTTCTTAAATATGGAAACCAAAACTGCACGCAGTATTCCAGGTGTGGCCTCACCAATACCCTGTACAACTGCAGCAAGACTTCCCTGTTTTTATACTCCATCCCCCTTGCAATAAAAGCCAAGATTCCATTGGCCTTCCTGATCACCTGCTGCACCTGCATACTAACTTTGTGTTTCATGCACCAGGACCCCCAGATCCCTTTGTACTGTAGCACTTTGCAGTTTCTCTCCATTTAGATAATAACTTGCTCTTTGATGTTTTCTGCCAAAGTGCATAACCTCACACTTTCCAATATTATATTCCATCTGCCAAATCTCTGCCCACTCACTTAGCCTGTCTATGTCCTTTTGCAGGTTTTTTATGTCCTCCTCACTCACTGCTTTCCCTCCCATCTTTGTATCGTCGGCAAACTTGGATATGTTGCACTCGGTCCCTTCCTCCAAATCGTTAATATAGATTGTAAAGAGTTGGGGTCCCAGCACTGACCCCTGCGGAACAGCACTAGTCACTGATTGCGAGCCCGAGAACGAACCATTTATCCCAACTCTTTGTTTTCTGTTAGATAGCCAATCTTCCACCCATGCCAGTATATTACCCCCAATCCTGTGATTTTTTTTATCTTGATCAGTAATCTTTTGTGTGGAACCTTGTCAAATGCCTTTTGGAAGTCCAAATACACTACATCCACTGGTTCCCCTTTATCCACCCTGTATGTTACGTCCTCAAAGAATGTAAGCAAATTTGTCAAACATGACTTCCCCTTCGTAAAACCATGCTGACTCTGTCCTATTAAATTATGTTTATCCAAATGCTCTGTTACTGTTTCCTTAATAATGGACTCCAACATTTTGCCAACCACAGATGTTAGGCTAACTGGTCTATAGTTTCCAGCTTTTTGCCTACTTCCCTTCTTAAATAAGGGTGTTACATTAGCAGTTTTCCAATCTGCCAGGACCTTTCCTGAGTCCAGGGAGTTTTGGAAAATAATCACCAATGCATCCACAATCCCTACCGCCACTTCTCTCAAGACCCTAGGATGTAGGCCATCAGGTCCGGGGGATTTATCCGCCTTAAGTCCCATTATTTTACCGAGTACCATCTCCTTAGTGATTTTAATCGTGGTTAGCTCCTCCCCCCATTGCCCCCTGTTTGTCCAGTTTTGGGATATTTTTAGTGTCCTCTACTGTAAAGACTGATACAAAATATTTGTTCAGCGTCTTTGCCATCTCCGTGTTCCCCACCACTAATTTCCTGGTCTCATCCTCTAAGGGACCAACGTTCACTTTAGCTACCCTTTTTCTTTTTATATAGCTGTAGAAATTCTTGCTATCTGTTTTTATATTTTTTGCTAGTTTACTTTCATAATCTATCTTCCCTTTCTTAATTAATCTTTTAGTTATTGTTTGCTGGCTTTTAACTGCTTCCCAATCTTCTATCCTCCCACTAAATTTGGCTACTTTATATGCCCTTGTTTTCAGTCGGATACTATCCTTTGTTACTTTACTAAGCCATGGATGGCTGTCTTTTCTTTTACTCCCCTTTTTCCTCAGTGGAATATATTTATCTTGAAAGATGTGAAATATCTCCTTGAATGTAGACCACTGCTCTTGAACCGTCTTACACTTTAATCTGTTTTCCCAGTCCACTTTAGTCAATTCTACTCTCATATCTTCATAGTCTCCTTTATTTAAGCTCAGTACGCTGGTTTGAGATCCAACTCTCTCACCCTCAAACTGAATTTGGAATTCAACCATATTATGGTCACTCATTCCAAGGGGATCCTTTACTAGGACATTTTTTTATTAATCCTGTCTCATTACACAGGACCAGCTCTAAGATTGCCTGCCCCCTGGTTGGTTCAGTTACATACTGCTTAATGAACCCGTCCCTAATACACTCTATGAACTCTTCCTCAAGGCTGCCATGCCCAATTTGATTAGTCCAGTCAATATGAAAGTTAAAATCCCCCATGATTATAGCTGTTCCCTTATTACAAGCCCCAACTATTTTGTGATTTATACTCCGACCAACAGAGTTACAACTGTTAGGAGGCCTATAGACTACGCCCACGAGTGACTTTTTCCCCTTATTATTCCTTATCTCCACCCAAACTGTTTCACTATCCTGATCCTTTGACCGAATATCATTTCTGACTATTGCAGTGATTCCATCCTTGATTAACATAGCAACCCACCTCCCTTTCCTTCCTGTCTGTCCTTCCTAATTGTCAAATACCCTTGTATGTTTAGTTCCCAGTCATGATCATCTTGCAGCCATGTTTCCGTAATGGCCATGTGTAGTTATTTGTACCGTCAACTCGTCTATTTTATTGCGAATGCTGCGTGCATTCAGATAAAGAACTTTCAAATATGTTTTCTGACAATTTATTCCTGCTTTTACCCCTTTTACTACTTTACCTTTATCATTATACATTCTGTCCCTTCCTGACATGCTCTGGTTTTTAATTCCCCCACTGCTACCTTGCTCTATTGCCTTCTCCGCTGCCAGTTTTATTTTTCGCTCTCTTAAAACCGCCCCCCACTAATTAGTTTAAAGCCCTCTCTACAGCCCTAGTTATTCGATTCGCCAGGATTCTAGTCCCAGTCTGTTCCTATTTTAAATTCACAGTATTGTACGACAAAGCCGGACACAGGCATTTCAATACTGCAAAAGTTCATTAGTTAGTGGTGAGTTTCTGGCGTCCTCATTAATGACTGTCACAGTGGAGAAAGTAATGAGAATGAGGAATGCTAAGTAATCACACTTAACAGAGCTTCTATTATGACCGGATGCTATCACATTGTGTTGACACCAGAGATTCCCAATTTCATTGGATTACACAGTATGAAATCTTTTTTAAAAAGTCAGCTCAACCACAGCTCCCTATAAGAAGAGTAATTATTAGTTTGTTTTAATATTCTATAGAACTGCACAGCAGCTACATGGACTAGTCAAAGCTCAATCTCGCCGTGTCTGGTGCTTCCCCACCTCAGAAAATCCTTAAGTAGCTAGATCATTGTTCCGAGATGAATTAGCTTGCACCAGGTTTGTTCCTGTGCCTATTGATCCTTGTGAAGCACTGATTGAAGCATAGGTTTGAAATATTATGTAAGAAAGAGTTTAATGTGCTGTTGAGGCAAATAGGTCCCCATCATTCACAAAACTGCGTCCAACAGTAACAATATAAATTGTTCAATATTTTTGGAAGAAAAGAACTTGCATTTATACATTACCATTCCAGTCCTCAAGACAACCCAGTGAATTACTTTTACAGTGCAGTGCAGTCACTGTTGTCAAGTAGGCAAATGTGGCAGCTAATTTCTGGATCATTCATTCTTTTGGGCAGTACTAGCTTCCTACACCTTTTGAGAGCATCTTCACTAGCTTTACTACTATGTTCAGTACATACCTGGGACAAGGAACAGAAACACCTACCGCACCCCATCTTTCATTTATTTTTAAAAATCTACTGGGATTCTTCTTGGGCCTCCAACATCTATTTTAGTCATCAATAAATTATAGAAACTCCATTCTCTGTAACCTCCTCCAGACCTATAAGCCTCCGTTCCTCCAACTCTTGCCTCGTGTGTGTCCCTCACACTTTGTGGCTGTGCCTTCAGCCGTCTGGGACCCCAAGGTCGAGTTTCCCTCCCTAAACCTTGGGATAATTACTAGTCCTAGCCTCTTTAGGGCTACCCCAGATCAGGCGTATTCCTCAGACGTTCACTTTCAACTAAAATTTGAGGTAGCCGAATCCTAAAGACGCTTAATTGGGTCTAAAGGTCCAGACTATCTCTCCCTAAAGGAAAGGAACAACCTGAAAAAGTTAACGTCCTCCAGATAGCACTTTTAATAAGTTTAGCTAGACTGTAACGTTCTGGATATTATGAGGGTCCAGAAAACTCCCCCAGAATTCTGCAACTCCTCACCAAAGAGTGTACAGAGATTGAGTTTGCGAGCTTGATACAGAAGTATTATGTGAGACGATCCTAAAAATATATAGATTTATTGAAGAACCGGCATGTATTTTACAGTTGGTGATTCAATCGCAACATTAACAGTTCCAAAAAGAGAAAGCTTTACAATCTTTTATCAGAGATCCTTATTCTCAAATCTTAACTTCACTACAGTTTTACAGTTCTTAGTCTTATTCAGGATATCCACCAAAATCAAATACAGTACCTTGATCCCCGAGATACAAAGAGTTGTAGACTTAGAGCCGCCTCTGAAGCCTGAGAATCGCTTTGCCCCTTTACAGCAAGACTAACATCCTATTTGAGAGTTCAATATTTATACCCTTTTCCAGTGGTATTTCCTTTAAAGTTTTCTGCTGATATAAGCTAATTATCTCTAGTCATTTTTCTGCTGACTTCCGCAATTCTTACAGCCTGATCAGCTGGTAGCATTAAGAATCGTGTCTCTACCCTAGGTGTTCGAAGCTTACCATAAAAAACAGCGTGACAGCAGGTGTTTCTATTTGATGTCATTTTTACTCAGCCCTTCTGTTTGTGCTCTTGCAATTAGAACACTTTAACTAGGGTGATCTATGTAATTCTTAGTCACCTCAGCTAGTTGCAATACAGAATTATGTCTCCTTTGTAGGTGTTTTAAATTTAACACAAAAACGGTGTGACGGCAGGTGTTTCTTTTACTTGATGTCATTTTTACGAACGCATATGTTTCTTAATTTTGTGTGCCTGTTTATGAAGTGTAACTTAGAAAACCTTAACCAAGATGCACCATTGTCGTCTTTCCAAAGATTCAGACCGTCAGGAGCCTCCAACCATCTGTTTCAATAAGGTTATTGATTCAGTATCAACAACCATCCCATCCCCATAGCCTGAATGCTGTTAATACAGCTTCTCCATCGTTAGGTTTCTAGATTTCCAAACCCAGTTTGTCATGTTTTAATTAGGCCAGAATTCTTTCATAGAATGGTGTATTTTTCTGAATAGGTTTTATGGTTTATTCCTTCACAACCTCTGCCTCTCCACCTCTTTCTTCCTTTAAACCTTTGACCAAGCTTTTAGTCACCCCTCCTAATATCATCCTCTTGCCAATTTTTGTCTTGATTCTGTGAAGTGCCCTTGGACATTTTACAGTGTTGAAGGTATGTAAATGCAAGTTGTTGTTGTTGTAGTAGAACATCACATCAGACCTTGTTCTTGTTTTAAACTGTTCAGTAAATTTATTAAACAGGGAACATACAAAAACAAAATTATAAACATACAAATAATATTTACAGTAGAAGCATTATCTATTTCCTTGAAAGCGAACACGATGGAATACTGCAAATCCATATGCTGACCTGATTCTCTCTAACTGTTGCATAGACAGCTCCTCTTTTCCTTGTACCCTTATGTGCTATAGCAGCTAACTAAAATCAGCCTTACTGTTTATGAAGATTGCAGTTTGTTTGATTTCAAATCCACTCAAACGGCTGTTCTCAAATTGGCCCCTTTTTTTTTATTTTTTTATCCTCAGCAGGTTGCCAAGGTTTGTTCGAAATCCACAACAGACAGCCTCATATAAAAAGAATACCAGAACATAACTGAACCAAATTGTATATTTGACCTCCTCTCAAGCCTGTTACCAGTGAAACCATAACAGCCTTTGCCGCTGGCGGTCTTGAAAATCTCATGTACTGTACCTGATTTAAAGGGACGTTCAGAGAATGGTGAAATAGGACCTCCTGTTACCTGCTTTGCCACTGACACACACACACCCCCCCCATGGAAACTGCCATTTTGATGTGAAGTGGTGGGAGAATGCCTGAATGATAATTATTCAATTGTCGGCTTTCTCGCAGCACAATTATCTATAGCTTATGGCAAAAAGACAGTTTCCATTAACAGACCGTGACTCCTATGAACTGAAAGCTGTACCATTGAAATGAAAAGTAAGTTGCCTTTCAAAAGCTAGGCTTTATTAACCTTAAAAACCAGCAGTACATCTTAAGCTCCCAGTCTCAACCAGACTGTGGAGAACTGAATTTAAGATGGCCACCACAGGTCACATGACATCAACTAACCAATAGGTTTACAGCATATATCTCAAGGCAGGAAAACAGGCAACCAATTACAATGCTTCTTATAAAACAAGAATAATCACCACATTCACCCCTCCTTTTAAAATATACTTCAACCCAGGTAGCCTTTACAATTAGTTATTTATGACAAACAATAAATGTATAATATTTCAACAATTTTAAAATTTTACTATCAAATTATTTTAAAAGTCCATTTTTAATCGGTCAACCGGATATCTTGTTCGTGTCGACCTTCTTAACCTTGGTAAAGTTCCTTGCCCTCCCACACCAGGAGACACAGAAATATCTTCTGCAGGGAGGCTATCAATATCCTGATTATCAACGGTTCCTGAATTGGAAGTCCCATTAGAAGGTAAACTGGGAGGGTCATGAACATCCATCGAGGGCAGACTAAGAGAATTGTAAATGTCTGCAATAGGATTGGAAATATTCGTAGTATCTGTGACGACATCAACATTATCTAAATTATGGCTATTGTTAAATATCCTCAGAAGAGGGCTGGCCACCACAAGGAGCTAAGTCTTTAACTGAAACCGTACTTTCTTTCCCATCTTGGAATCGAATGTGAGCATATTGGGAATTTGCCTCCAATAGCTCCACCTCCTCCACTAAAGGATCATACTTTGACAGTCTAACATGGCGTCGGAGCAGCACAGGTCCCTGCATAGTAAGCCATGAAGGTACCGAATATCCCGTAGTGGATCTCCGCGGATAGTTGAAGAGCCTTTCATGGGGAGTCACATTAGTAGCCGTTGAAAGCAATGATCTAATGGAATGCAGGGCATCAGGCAGTACCATTTCCCACTGTGTATTCTCAAGGTTCTGAGATGTCAAAGCCAACATAACTGCCTTCCAGGTCACCCCATTGTATTGTTCGCACTGTCCATTGCCCTGGGGATTATACGGGGTAGTTCTGCTAGTAGAAATTCCCCGACTCTGGAAGTATTCCTTCAACTGGGAAGACATAAAAGAACTTCCCTGATCCAAATGGATATACACAGGCATCCCAAAGATGACAAAAAGTTGAGTCAGACATTTAATAACTGTAGCAGCTGATACATCTGCACAAGGAAAAGCAAAAGGGAACCTTGAAAACTCATCCACAACAGTAAATATATATCTATTCTGAGTTGTTGAAGGAAGGAGCCCCTTGAAATCAATGCTCAGGCGTTCAAAGGGAAAAGTAGCCTTTATAAGATGAACTCGTTGAAGCTTAGAGAAATTCGGTTTACACCGGGCACAAACAGAGCATGACTAAGTCATCCGCTTGACGTCTTCAACTGAAAAGGGCAATTTCTTACTGCGTACGAAGTGTATCATCCTCGTAACACCAGGATGGCACAAAGCATTATGAAGATGAATAAAATTCTTTATCCTGACTGCTATACCTTCTTGACTTGGTAACAATTGGCTTACAGTCCGACATCAAATTGGTAAAAGATGATAATGGAGAAATGGATAAAGAAGTTGATCCACAAATAGACAAAGGTGGCTTAGTTCCTCCGAAAGAAAGACTGAGGGACTCATGTAATTGAAGCACCTCATGACCAATCAAAATATCCGCACAGAGATTAGGCAGAACAAATAGGTGTATATCAGTATACGTATTACCTAAAAGAATTAATTTCACAAGGCAACAACCAGCTACTTGAGGTGAGAGTCGTCTGAGCCATACACACCTGATAGGAAACAGGCGAAATTTTCAAACGCTTCTCCCTCACAAACTGAAGACTTATAAAGCTCCCAGTACTGCCCGTATCTATAAGGGCCTTCACTTCTAACCCATTAACTTGGGCCATAACTATAGCTTTGTTTAGGCCATGGGAAAAGGCGGCAGAAACTGATGCAATAAACGCCCTATCTAAAGGCTGAACGGTCGCAGAGGAGGCAACCGATTTACAAACACGTGCATAATGACCTCCCTTGCCGCATTTACTACACACAGCCTCCCGGGCAGGGCACTTCAAACGGGGGTGCTGGGCGTTCCCGCAGAAATAACACTTCTGAATCCTAGAGGCAACAGCTGCCGAAGTAGAAACTGTTTCGGAATCTGGTAAACCACTCCTATTAAATCCACATAATTCCCTTTCATCCGGAACTGCCGAAACCATGGTCGCAGGCCGATCAAAGGGAGCATAAGAATCCGAACTTCTCTGAGCCAAATCCAATGTAGAGGCTTGCTCAAAAGCACTCTTAAGATCCAAGGTCTTATTTTCTAATAATCGCTGACGAATTGATCTAGACAGTAATCCATTAATAAATGCATCCCGTACCGACTCTTCCCTATATTCTTCTGCAGACACGGCCCTATAATTACAGTCAGCACCAAGGCGCCGGAGTGCCTGTAAATAGGCATCCAAGGATTCTCCCGCCTGCTGCCTACGGGCAGATAAAAGGTGACGTGCAAATACCTCAATTTTGGGTTTAACAAAAATCTTTTCCAACGTAGCAATAGCCAATTCATAAGTTTCACAGTCCAAAATATACTTGTACACATCCGGAGCAATGTAGTTGATTAGTATATCCAACTTCAGAGATTGCTGATCCAACACACCCAAAGAGTTTTTAAATGTACGATACCAATGTTTCCATTGATCATCCACTCCTGCAGAATTAGGGTCAGCATTAAATCGTTCCGGTCGAAGAAATCGAAGATATTGTTCCATTATAGCAAAAGGTTAATAAATTGAAATGAAAAGTAAGTTGCCTTTCAAAAGCTAGGCTTTATTAACCTTAAAAACCAGCAGTACATCTTCAGCTCCCAGTCTCAACCAGACTGTGGAGAACTGAATTTAAGATGGCCACCACAGGTCACATGACATCAACTAACCAATAGGTTTACAGCATATATCTCAAGGCAGGAAAACAGGCAACCAATTACAATGCTTCTTATAAAACAAGAATAATCACCACAACCATCAAGCATGTCATAAGAGGGAGGGAGAGGGTGTCATGAGACTAATAATTACCCCTTAATGTTACACCACAGACCAAGTGGGATACCTACCACATTCTCCTCACTACAAAAGGCAGTAAATACCAGTCTCTCAGACCTTTATGTACAGGTTAAAACAAATAGATTTATTTACAAACAAGAAGTTACCTCAAAGCAGCAAGGTGCTACAAGAAACTAGCAGTACAATGACTTCAGCAATATGTAAACAGCTTCAAAGAAAAAAGGGCTAGTCTGGAATCCATGTAGTTCTTTTCAGTGGGCTTGAGTCTGTAGATATGATGTGGGAGATTGGCCTTTCCCCTTTTGTGGCAGTGCGAAGCAGGTAACTGGGGATCACAGGGCTGCCTTTCATTTATATCTCTTATTTTGGTAAAGCAGGTTTGTATGGTGATCAAACAAATGCTTTTCAACAGCCAGCCAATTAAGGTATTAACCACTTCTAACAAGGTTTGAACCGTTTCATAGCCATCTCGTGGTCTGTTTGACTTTTGACACTTGTCAGCAAATAAAATAAATACTTGTCCGGTTCTAGCATACTTGTCATGGCTATTAAACAATATACACATTTTGAACTTCAAAAACAAAGCCCCCTTGATGGGTCAGCATTTATCTGTGAACTAGCATTGTCTGACATGTGCCAGCAGTTGAAACATCCCTATGTCTGATATGAACTGGAATTCGACAAATAAAGTGGCTACTGCGTTTCAAAGGACCAATCAGTAACTAGCACCTAGAATCAAGCTTCTGCAACCTGGATGGTCCACGGATCATAGAACCTGTCTGTTGCTTACTGATAGCTCCACACTGGTCTTGATTTTGAACTTTAGTAAGTAAAGGCAGCTTCCATCTTAACTCCAGTATTTCTAAAACATTTACCTACATATCTATGTTCATACACAGCTTGGCTCTATGGCAGTGTTGGCCAATAAATTAGCCACATGTGGCTTATTTAGTACTTCGGATGGGTAATTGCATTTCAGATTAGTAAATAAAAAATGAGTAATAGACACAGTTGAAGAGCAGAGGAGTTCGCCCCGTGTCTTAGATAACATTTATCCCTCGACTAACGCCACAAAAAACTGAACAAGAAGTCACCAATCTCATTTGCTGTTAATGGGGGCTTGCTGTATGCAAATTGACTGAAGCACTTTGTGATGCCCTGAAGATAGAAAGGCGCTATATAAATGCAAGTTCTTTCATTTAACATAGTACAGAAGCACTGTGGGTTCTTTTCCATCATAAAGCACACCAGTTTCTACAATAGCAAATCATTAACCAAGACCACTGTTTTGTAGTTTTCATGAGAAAATGGACAGAATTGTGAAAAACAAACCACAAAACACTGGTAAAAACATCCCATGTAACAAAAATTGAATCTGACTTAGTCACCATAAATCATTGGGTCCAATTATAGTTGGACGCTATTACAAAATGCAATCCCTAAAATACTGGTTAAAAATTATGGAATCCCATGTAATAAAAATGAAATTTGGCATTCAGTCACCTTTGTGTTAATTCTAACTGTGTAGCGGTACCACCGAGTTTCCCTTACTTATTATACATAATTTCCTTTAACTTAACGAAGTGTATAGTTTACCTGTACGGAGCGTTGCCCCTTTAAGAACGCGATGACGCGGGTAAACAAGAGCCAGCTCAGCTCGGCCTCCCACTCCCACGGCAATCGCCGGCCCAGCTCAGCCTCCCGCTCCCGCGGCAATTGCCGGCCCAGCTCGGCCTCCCGCTCCCGCGACTTCGGCCGCAACGGCCAGCTCCAGTGCCGGGTAAACGTGATAACGTCATCACGCAATTCACGTGACCGCCCCAAGCGCGGGCAAACGCGATGACGTCACGTCGCAACTCACGTGACACCCCAAGCGTGGGAAAACGCGAGCAACGCGATGACGTCCTCGCGCAAACCTCCGGACTGCCTAGTCAGTCCTCGTGGCGTCCCCACTAGGGAAAGACCTGTTCCACGACTCTCCTGTATCGTTCTACGTTGTTTGCTGTACTTCATCTAATTCAACATTAAAATCCTGTTTGTTGTTCTTCCGAGTCAAGCTCCGTTATTTGTTAGGAATACGCCTATTCCTACAACTGCTGCAATGCTGATTGCTAGCAGTGGAGTTTTGGGTATTGATTCCAATGTAACTCTTGTTTTGCCACAGAAATTACTACAATACACGCACATCTTATAGTTCCTCATTGTTCAATTTTATGCTGAATGTGCAGCCAGATGTTTGATACAAGATATCGTCCTACTGTATAAGCAATGCACACTCCCAATTGTATGAGCATGTTATTGATTTGGATCTTGACTCAAACCTGCTGCAGAAAAAACATTTTACTTGTGTGATGACATGAGGTAATGCTACCAAGCAGTACATCATGTTACAGAATTACTTTGAAGATGTAACTTTAGCTGGTTTGGTGTTGGTGATTCCAATGGACTGAGCCACAGTGTTTTGAGGGAGCTCAAACACACAGGAGTATCTTTTCTTTTTGCAAGTATAATGTTAACTTAAAAAAATTACAGATTTAAAAGAAAACAATTCCTCTACCTGCTGAGAATATTTTGAATTGAGTTTCACATCCCCAAGAAGACCCAGTCCAAATTGAATGGATGACCCCTCTCTCAAATGGCACTGTGGAATAAGTGGGCCGTTTCCTCCCATTCTTAGGGGTGAGAGTCCTTCGACTTAAACTAATTTAGCATCAGTTTGACAATGTCACTCAGACAAGCGCTTGGCTGGCGGTGTAAGAAGTGGAAACATTCACACCAGTTTAGTAGGGAGTAATATGAGTTTGTGGCTGAGGCACACTATTAGGGCAAAGTAAAGGTTAAATGCAAAGTCAAGCTTCCTCGTCATACTTGACCTGGGAATGCTTGCTGCTGATACTGGGTGGAAAAAGTTTTTGTTCAAACACTGAATTCACCTTCCTCCCAAGAATTTGATTTTTTTTAAATTATAATTTCATAAACGCCACCCTTTCTCCTTTTGTAATCAACCCCAGAGAAACCGTTTAATCACTTGCCATATTTTTAACATTTGGAAATGTTAATTGGGGTGTGTTTTTCTACCTCGAGTTGCTCGATGGGAACAGATTTAAAAGTAAACTGAACTAAAGTATCCTCAGAACTGGGAAGCCAGTTCTGACGAAAGGTCATCGACCTGAAACGTTAACTCTGTTTCTCTCTCCACAGATGCTGCCTGACCTGCTGAGTATCTCCAGCATTTTCTGTTTTTATTTCAGATTTCCAGCATCTGCAGTATTTTCTTTTTGTAAATTATCCTCAGTTTGGTTCAGCTCTCTGAATTTGATGTTCAATCGGAAAACTACTTTTTAATTTATTTCCCTTCAACTGTCTGAAGATCCAGTTATTATCCCTAATCTAATCTTTATGATAACATCTCATTAGATAGGATTTTTTTTTAATGTAAATGTTTTCAATCAAAGGGAACAAATCAAAAGGAATTGTCTGAAACATTTGACTGCTTGTAACTGTTTCTTCCTGTATTCCTTTTAGATTCACTTTTTACTGCAATTTCTTTTAAACATCACCGATTGAGTTAAAATCCTTTCTAATGTTGAATCTTGATGCCAGTGAGGAATCCGCTTGTGACGATAAATAGGCTGAAGCGAGAAGCTGTTAAATCCAGACTCAGTGGCACGTGGGCAGCTTACTGTAATTTCCTGTACTTTTTCAAGCATAACTAATAAGCACTTGTTTTAATGTAGCATAAACATCTGTTAATGGACATAAATGTACTGTATTGCATGCCATTAAGTGAAGAGGGAATTGAAAGATAAATAGAAATTCAAGCATAATGAGATTACCACATCAGTGATGCACCTCCAGTGATTCACTAAATTACATCTACACAATTGTAATGTTTATTGCATTCATGTGTAATGAAAATGAGTTCTATTTAAATAGTGCTGGGTTGGAACTAAACAAACTTTCTGTGAGCCGCGTGCTATTTATTTATATTTTTATTGCCATTTCTGGCCAAGTTAGCTGCTGTATTGCATATTGTAAACCAATGTAACTCGCGCACACATTTGTATCTCAACTTGGTTTCTCGGTCTCGGGTAAGTAATATCATCAGATTTGTATCCCATTTATATTGTAGCTCTGCTTGTGTACAGTACTGTAATATTAGTGCGCTGATAGTGGCAGGGAGCACCACCTCACAAGAGGGCTTGCCAGTGACAAAGATGGCTGCCTTCATGTAAAGTTGCAATGGCAACAGTTGTAGCAACTGCCTATGTGCAATTGTTCCAGTCTTGTCCTGTTGTGCTCTGCAGTATAAATGAGCCAAATTTAGAACATGGGGAACCAGATCATATTGAGTGGCAGAACTTTACAACGCAGAAGGGGGCCATTTGGTCCTTCATGTCTGTGCCAATTCTTCACTAGAGCAATCCACAAGTAATCCTACTGCCTGCTCACTCCCCACAGCCCTAACTCGTCTGCTTCAAGTATTTGTCTAATTTTATCTTGAAAGATGTGCTGCTTCTCGTGGAGTAATCTAGAACTAGGGGGCATCGTTTCAGGATAAGGGGTCGCCCATTTAAAACGGAGATGAAGAATTTCTTCTCCGAGGGTCATGAATCTTTGGAATTCTCTATCCCAGAGAGCTGTGGAGGCTGAGTCAGTGAATATATTCAAGGCGGAGATAGACAGATATTTGAGCTACAGGGGAGTCCAGGGTTATGTGGAGTCGGCGGGAAAGTGGTGTTGAGGCCATGATCTTATTGAATGGCGGGGCAGGCTCAAGGGGCCGAATGGCCTACTCCTGCTCCTATTTTTTATGTTCTTATGTTCAACTGCTCCCAGTGGCAAAGTATTCTTTGCTTCAATAATCTCTGCTTAACAACATTTCTCCTTACCCCTCTCCTCATTTCTTTAGTAACCGTTTGCAACTGAATTAACAATTCAGTTTTGCTGCCCATGTAGGTTTTACTTTAGTGGGGAAAGGGGTGCGCCTTCTATTGGGTGTGTGGGAGGGCAGCAATGATTTGTGGTGATTCTTTCTAGGATAAGGGACTGAAGCTGATTTTAGACGGGGTGATGGATTTTTTTTTACATAGACATGGTTGATCTGAGTGTGCTGCTGTTGCTGGTGACTGTTATTTTCAGTCTATTGTGTCTACTTCCTGTGTGTCAAAGGTCTTTGGAGGAGGGTGGTGTAAAGATGGGAAGCTGGCAGGAAAGTGACCAGACTGCATGTCGCAGGGCAGGCTCAACCGCAGGAACAGCTGGTGCATCGACTGAATTCACAGGCAACAAAGGGTAAAACTATGGTGAAAATAACTTCAGATTGCAGATAGACTTTGAATTGAAGCGTTCGTGTTGAGTTGAGTTTTTGTTTTGGGTTCTGAAGCATTAACGGGCAGCTTTTCCCTTCAGTCAAGCCAAAGTAGGAGATGCTGTGTGAAAAGTGAGAGTCCAAGGCTTGGGATGTGATTCCTGCAGCTGCAGCCATGTCAGCTGCCCTAGTTTTCCTCTTCAGAAGGTGGAAATCCTTTCACTGTATTGTGTGGAATGTACAGTTATTAGCAAGATGCTGCGGTTAATTTAAAAAAAAAAATAAGGCTTTTAAAAAAAGTAGAAACTTGTAAAAATCGTGATGTTTTCTGTAATGCAGTTTCTGATCAATCCATTCTACGTACAACGTCTTTGAAATGATGAAAATTCATGATGTGTCCGTAAATGATGTATGAAATTGCGACCCTAGTTAACTGATTGCTGGTAATGTTAACACATGTTAAACAAATACAGTCTGTTTTGATAAAACTGTTCTGCTGTGGCACTTCGGCATGCTGGAGTAGCAACAAAATCTTTGAGCAGCAAGTCTAGCTTTAACAAAAAATTATTAAACAAAACTTTTAGTGCACACTTTTGTAGCAGATTTCCCGACTTGAGAATTAAAAAAAAAAAAAAAAAAATATGGCTACTGTTTTCTCCTGCCAATTAATCTTATTCCTACTTTTTCTTTTCCAAGTTGGACTCCCGGTCATGGATTATGTGCTTGGTCCAGTCTATTAATGAATTGTAGTATTTTCAGGTTTTGTTTTCTTGTTGCTTTCCATTGGTTAGTATTTCATTTGGCTGCAGCGACCGGAATGGGGTTAGTTGCGCCTGTGTATAGAGCGAAGTCTGTTGTGAAGTGTACCCTTTAGAAATCTGATCAATGAGACACATTTGGTGTACTTTTTTCGTTCTTGAATCACGGTTTTGATGCGATACAATTAGATTGTCTTGGTATGCTTCAAGCAAATTCATGCGAGTGGGTGGGAGTTTTGGGCTATTTTTGTAATCCAGAAAATTAGGATTGACGGCGTTGAGACTAACAAATGTGAAAATCCTTTGAAAACAGGAAACTCAGCCACTGTGTGTGTGTGTGTGAGTAACAGATGATCAGGATGATAGCCAGCTGAGTGGAAACTTCCAGTGAGCCTGTTTTTTCCTTGTTTTGCTCAGTGCACGACTGAGCTTCCTGGAAAACCCACAAAAGAAACCTGACGGTCTGATCATTTGAGTTTTGTGTAGTACACACATGCAGTAAATAGTTTCCCATTGTGTTCTGAACTGCTGTCACAGTAGTTCAAACAACTTTGTTTTTTTCTGATGGCGCAGTTTACCTTCTTTGCTAAACCTAATCAGTCATGTTGTCTTCCGTTTGTCTTGGAATCACTGAAGAAATATTACAAGCATGGGTTTTGGGAAGGAAAAATGATCAGAGATGCAGTTATTCCGTAATCTAGATACTATTTTGCACATCGCTTTATTGGTAATTGACATGATACCTCAAATGTAAATGGAGAAAAAACGTTGGGGTACTATCTCAAGTACCCAGGGTGCGTTAATAGGTCATGCTTGTCTTGCCCTGACTACATAGTCAGGGGCTGTTACTTTGAATCCTTCTTGCTCCCTTTATTTATACATATGGTGGAGCTGATCAGTTAAATTCAGTGTTCAGTCCAGAACTTGCACTCCAAAACTTAAAAAATTGTAAGAGATTTTGGCCCAGATTTTCCTGTCAAAATAACGGTGAGGCCGATGGTGCCCGCTGTTATTTTTGAACAAATGGTACAGCAACTTCACATGAGGGGCAGATGCGCGGTTAAACTCAAATATCCAAAAGTTGCTGTCCGAGTTGCTGTCGCCGTTAGCTTCACGAAAATGACATCTTGCTGTGTGGCTCACCATTGAAATGCATTGAATTGGCGTGAAGTTGTTGGATTTGTGCAGTAGATACGAACTAAACTCGCCACGGAAAGTTACATTCTGTCCATTCCAGTCCAAGTACCCATTTAATGACGTGTTAAGTGTTCATTACTGCCGATCAACCTCGCTGGCACTGAAAATTAACTGACAAGTGTGAGTCTCATTCCTTTCGTTATTAATTGGAAATTAAAAAATATATAAAATTTAAATTTTTGTTTACGTTTCCTTTGTCTTTTTTTCCTCTCTCAGGTCAATATTTCTTTCCCACCCCTTTTCTCTTTTTGTACTTGATTTGGCATGGAATTCACCCAATCTAATTTACATTTTCTTCACAGTCCTTGTGCTGTTAATTTCACAGCCCTTCAATCTGATTGGTTAAGGAGGTACACAATTGCCTGTCCTGTTCACTCAGGTCACCAATGCCCTGTTTCCCTCGCTGCGACATTTTCAGCTCACACTTTCATCAACTTGCCACGCAAAAAAAATAAATACCTAAAAATGCAAGGGCAAGTCTAACTAACGGCAGGCACCGTTAAATGCCCTGCTACAGCAAAATTTGGTCCAGCACCTTTTCATTCTTGCTTAAATTTGGGAACTGAAGGTTGTAGGTTGAAGTCCCACCCATACTCCAGACTGACAATTCCGTGCATTACTGAAGGAGTGCTGCATTGTCAGAGGTGCTGTCTTTCAGATGAGCCATTAAGCTGAGCCCTGTCTGCCTGCTCAGGTGGACAAAAAAGAAATCCATGGCAATATTCAAAGATGACCAGGGGAGTTCTTTGGCCAATAGTTATTCCTTAGATAAAGTCACCAGATCAGATTAACTGTTCATTTCATTCATTGCTGTTTGTGGAAGCTTGCTGTATGCAAATTGGCTGCCACATTTGACTGCATAACGGTGACCATAAATCAAAAATAATTAATTTGCTGTGAAGTGTTTTAGGATCTCTTGACGATGTAAAAGGTGCTGAAATATAAGCTCTCTCTTTTTCTTTACACCATGGGAGTTAATTATTTCTGAGGTTAAAGTAGTTCATTACAATTTAATTACAGCTGCTGAACTAGATTGTAAAAATGTTTTATGTTTTATTTCATGTTTATATCAATTTATGGGGCTAAAACCTCAAGGAGCTAATTATTCACTGCTGCATTCTGTTCTGGTTTCGGCCTGACCACCTGGTGAATTTCAGTCTTTGTATATCGCTTCTCCCCCACTTCAAGATAGCAGTCCAACATCTCATGAGCAGGGCTAATGGTTTATGGTGAAATAATAATTGAATTTCTGTTTTATTACATGAGATTCAGGAATTTTATGATGCCTTAGGAATCCCATTTTACGATTCTGTCCTTTTTTTCCTTGAAAACTCCAAACCAGTGACCTCCTTATGACAGTAACATTTGGATGATTCAAATTGCTGGGAACTCTCATGCAGTTTGTCTCCTCAGAGGCCTGAGGGTGACTGTGGGGCTGTTCTTGGGTAGTCTGTTAATTAGCACCAGTTGCTGTGCTGTGTGGCACTTTGGGGATATAATGGGCCAGATTTTGCTGGCGTGGGGCATCTCGCAGCATGCCCAGTTAGTTAGACTTGCAGTTGCACGTTTTAAGTTTTAAAATTGTTTGCCCACGAAGTTGCTGGAAGTGCGAGCTGATCACGGCACAGCGAGGGCAACAGGGCATCCGGGACCTTGGTGGAACCAAGTGTATCTCCTTAACCAATGCGATTAAAGGATTGAGAAATAAACTGAGAAAGGAGGGTGAATTGGAGTGGGTGAATTCGATGTCAAATCAGGTACAGAAAAAGAAATAGAGGGAAAAAAAGATTGGATTAAGAGAGGGAGAAAAAAAGGGACAGAAAGGAAAAGTAAAATTTGACATTTTTAAAATATAAAATAGCCTGAATGAATGAGACTCCATAATTAAAATTGTTTACTTTTCTTGGCAAGAGAGTTTGATTGGCAGTCATCAAAAATTATCACGTCGTTAAAAGGGTACTTAGGCTGATCATTACTAGAGTTAAGTTTCTGTGGCGAGTTAAATGGGCAATTAATGTAAACAACTTTATGAAAAACACAGGGTGGCGAGATTTTTGCAAACCTACTGGCGCAGCAACACAAATCAGCCAGCAAATTGTGGGGATTTGCAATTCACAGGGTATCGCTTCCTTGCGACAAGTTACTGGCCGATTTATTTATTCATTAATGACGGTGTGCGTCGGTCACACTGGGTTATTTTTTCACCCAAATCTTGCAAATCGAGAAAAGTCCCAACCACAGCCAGTCGGGCTTGCCCTTCATGGGCACCTGGTTCCAGGCAATGAGACACACACCAGGACACTTCAAGACTGTGCAGTTCCTGGGCAGCCCTGTTCCTGGGACTAGGGACAGGGTCACTGGCAAGGCTTGGAAGCTAAGCAGAGCCAGGTCTGGTTAGTACCTGGAGGGGTGACCATCAGGGAAGACCAGGTGCAGAAGGTCACGGAAGGAGCCCCGAGGAGGGGCGGTTGGTGAGAAGGTCACGGAAGGAGCCCCGGGAGGGGCGGCTGGTGAGCAGACCCAGGCATTGGGCTGAAAATTGTCGGACAGGAGGAATGGTGGAAAATGGAATGGCGGCGCGCACAGACGCAGCGGCTTTGCTTCTCCCAGGACGGTGCTATTTACATTTAATGTTAATGTTATTTGTACTGGACTCATGGGAGCTTGCAAGATCACATTTCGTTGTTCATGTACTTGTGCATTGTACAATGACAATAAAGTTGAATTATTATTATTGAGTGCCTTTTCTGGGTGGGAAAGCAGGATTTGAGCCTGGTGCTACATGAGTTTAGGTGGCAGTCCGATACCTTGCCTTGAATCTCCTGCATGGGTGCATCCTGAAAGTTAGAAATTCCAGGCTGCTCATGAGACTTATTGCAAGTATCCATACTTGCCGAGTAAACCTTGTCTCAGGAAGCTAATTAATAAAATGAAGGCTAATGTTCTTTGGTTTTGAGGCACATACGGTTGGAGGTTTGCAATTGCTATCCTCATTTTTCATTCTAACCAACACCTACTTAACAGAATAAGGCATGCATCTTGAAGTGGTGTGACCAATTCAGCTCACCTACTGCAAATAGAGGCCTGAATTTTAAGTAATTTGGATAGCGTTGTTGCACTTTACTGAATACATCTGCAGCAAACCTAAGTCTGGAGAATTGCTGCAGTTGTGAGAGGTACATGACCAAGGTGGTCTTCATTTGTGCCTTCTGTGTCGGAATGTCATATAGAATCATAGAAATTTACAGCACAGAAGGAGGCCATTCAGCCCATCTTGTCCATGCCGGCCGACAGAGTTATCCACCCTAATCCCACATTCCGTAGCCTTGTAGGTTACGGCACTTCACGTGCATATCCAAGTACTTTTTCAATGTGATGAGGGTTTCTGCCTCTACCACCCTTTCAGGCAGTGAGTTCCAGACCGCCACCACCCTCTGGGTGAAAAGATTTCTCCTCAAATCCCCTCTAATCCTCCTACCAATTACTTTAAACCTGTGGCCCCTGGCTATTGACACCTCTGCTAAGGAAAATAGGTCCTTCCTATCCACTCTATCTAGGCCCCTCATAATTTTATACACCTCAATTAGTCTCCCCTCAGCCTGCTCTGTTCCAAAGAAAACAACCCCAGCCTATCCAATCTTTCCTCATAGCTAAAATTCCCCAGCCCAGGCAACATCCTCGTAAATCTCCTCTGCATCCTCTCTCGTGCAATCACATCCTTCCTGTAATGTGGTGACCAGAACTGTACGCAGTACTCTAGCTGCAGCCTAACTAGTGTTTTATACAGTTCAAGCATAACCTCTCTGCTCTTATATTCTATGCCTCGGCTAATAGAGGCAAGTATCCCACATGCCTTCTTAACCACCATATCTACCGGTCCTGCTACTTCAGGGATCTGTGGACATGCACTCCAAGGTCCCTCTGATCCTCTGCACTTCTCAGTATCCTACCATTTATTGTGTATCCCCTTGCCTTGTTGGCCCTCCCCAAATGCATTACCTCACACTTCTCCAGATTGAATTCCATTTGCCACAGTCCTGTCCACCTGACCAGTCCATTGAAATCTTCCTGTAGTCTACAACTATCTTCTTCATTATCAACCACACGGCCAATTTTTGTATTGTCTGCAAACTTCTTAATCATACTTCCTACATTCAAGTCCAAATCATTGATATATACCACAAAAAGCAAAGGGCCCAGTACTGAGCCCTGTGGAACCCCACTGGAAACAGCCTTCCAGTCACAAAAACACCCTTCAACCATTACGCTTTGTTTCCTGCCTCTGAGCGAGTTTCGGATCCAACTTGCCACATTGCCTTGGATCCCATGGGCTTTTACTTTGGTGACCAGTCTGCCATGCGAGACCTTATCAAAAGCCTTGCTAAAATCCATATAGACGATATCAAACGCATTACCCTCATCGACCCTCCTTGTTAACTCCTCAAAAAAATTCAATCAAGTTAGTCAGACACGACCTTCCCTTAACAAATCCATGCTGACTGTCCCTGATTAATCCGTGTATTTCTAAATGAAGATTTATCCTGTCCCTCAATTTTTTCCAATAATTTTCCCACCACCGAGGTTAGGCTGACTGGCCTGTAATTACTCGGTCTATCCCTTTCTCCCTTTTTAAACAACGGTACCACATTAGCAGTCCTCCAGCACCACACCTGTAGCCAGAGAGGATTGGAAAATGATGGTCAGAGCCTCCGCTATTTCCTGTCTTCCTTCTCTTAACAGTCTGGGATACATTTCATCCGGGCCTGGGGATTTATCCATTTTCAAAGATGCTAAACCCCTTAATACTTCCTCTTTCACTATGCTTATTTCATCTAATATTTCACACTCCTCCTCCCTGATTGCAATGTCTGCATCATCCCTCTCTTTGGTGAAAACAGATGCAAAGTATTCATTAAGAACCATACCCATGTCTTCCGCCTCCACACACAGGTTACCTTTATGGTCCCTAATAGGCCCCACTCTTTCTTTAGTTACCCTCTTGCTCTTAATATATTTATAAAACATCTTTGGGTTTTCCTTGATTTTACTTGTCAATATTTTTCATGCCCTCTCTTTGCTTTCCTAATTTCCTTTTTAATTTCACCCCTGCGGTTTCTGCAGTATTGAACCCTCGGTATCTGTCATAAGCTTCCCTTTTTTTCTTTCTTTTTCCCTGTATGCTCCTCGACATCCCGGGAACTCTAGATTTGTTAGTCCCACCCTTTTTCTTTAAGGGAACATACTTGCTCTGAACCTTCACTATCTCCTATCTCCTCCTTGAATGCCTCCCACTGCTCTGACACTGATTTACCTTCAAGTTTCTGTCTCCAATCCACTTTGGCTAAATCACATCTCAGCTTAGTAAAATTAGCTTTTCCCCAATTGAGAACTTTTATTCCTGGTCTATGCTTGTCCTTTTCCATTACTACGCTAAATCTAACTGAATTATGATCACTACCACCAATATGCTCTCCCACTGGTACCCTTCCCACCTGCCCAGGTTAATTCCCTAAAACTAGGTCCAGAACCGCCCCCGCTCTTGTTGGGCTTGTTATGTACAGGCTAAAAAAGTTCTCCTGAATGGATTTTAAGAATTTTGCTCCCTCTATACCTTTCACACTAATTTTATCCCAGTTAATATTAGGGAAGATGAAATCCCCTACTATTACTGCCCTATTTTTTGCACGTCTCAGAAATTTGCCTACATATTTGCTCTTCTATCCCCCTCTGACTGTTTGGGGGTCTATAGTCCACTCCCAGCAGTGTGAGTGCCCCTTTTTTGCTCTTCAGTTCCACCCATAGGGCCTCTGGATGATCCCTCTAAGATGTCATCCCTCCTCAGCTGTAATTGTTTCTTTAATCAATATTGCGACCCCTCCCCCTCTTTTTTTTATCCATCTCCTAACTCATCTGAAAACCCTGTAACCAGGAATGTTGAGCTGCCATTCCTGCCCTCTTTCAGCCATGTCTCAGTAATAGCTATATCAATACACTCGCACGTCTATCTGTGCCCTCAGCTCATCTGCTTTATTCTCTAGACTCCTTGCGTTGAAGTATATACCATTTAGCATTGCCAAACTCCCTTGTTGTCTATTTTCTAGCCTTTGTTTCCTCTGCCTTCCAAACTCACTTACTAATTTTCTGCCTTCCATTTCCAGCTTTGCTTCTCTCCCTTCTGAATCTACTCTCAAGTTCCCATCCTCCTGCCAAGCTAATTTAAACCCTCCCCAACAGCACTAGCAAACCGCCCCCCCCCCCCCCCCCGACCCTACAAGGATATTGGTACCGGCTCTGTTGAGGTGCAACTCGTTCGGCCTGTACAGGTCCCACCTCCCCCAGAAATGGTCCCAATGCCTCAGGAATCTAAAGCCCTCCTTCCTGCACCATCTCTCCAGCTACACATTCATCTGCTCTATCCTCCTGTTTCTGTACTCACTAGCACGTGGCACCAGGAGTAATCCAGAGATTACTACCTTTGAGGTCCTGCTTATTAATCTCTCTTCTAGCTCCCTAAAATCTGCCTGCAGGACCTCATCACTCTTTCTACCTATGTCGTTGGTACCGCTATGGACCACGACCTCTGGCTGTTCACCCTCACCCCTCAATAGCCTGCAGCCGCTCAGTGACATCCTTGACCCTGGCACCAGGGAGGCTACACACCATCCTGGAGTCACTTCTGTGGCCGCAGAAATGCCTGTCTGCTCCCCTAACTATCGAATCCCATATGACTATTGCTCTTTCATTCTTCTTCCTTCCCTGCCCCATGTGCAGCTGAGCCACCCATGGTGCTGTGGACTTGGCTCCAGCTGCACTCCCTAGAGGAACCATCGCCCCCACCAGTATTCAGAGCTGAAAACCAGTTAGCAATCGAAATGCACTCAGGGGATTCCTGTCGTACCTGCCTGGTGGTCTCTTCTGTCTGGTGGTCACCCATTCCCTCTACCTGCACACTCTTAAGCTGTGGGGTGACCACCTCCTGAAATGTGCTATCCACAAAGTTCTCAGCCTCGCGGATGCACTGCAGTGACTCCAGCCGCCGCTGCTGTAGCTGGCAACACTTCCCACACAAGTGGTCGTCCAGGCCACGCGAAACGTCCAGGACTTCCCACATGGCACAGGATGTGCATTCCATGGGGCTGAGCTGCCCTGCCATGCCTTTACTTTATAGACTAGAAACACTCACCGGCTACTCGCCAATCAGCTCCTTCCCGCGTGCCGAAGTCACTTTTTAATCCTGACGTCACTTTCAAATTCTGCCATTGTTGAGTTGCTCCCGCTCAGGTCTGCTGCATCCGCTCTTGGGCCTTCCTCTGCCGTGCTGTTTATTTGCTCCGCCTCCACTCTTGCTCCCACTCAGGTTCCTGCTGCCCTGTGATGCCACTCCTTGATTTTTCTGTTTGAAGGCTTTATCCAGCGCCGCTGATCCCGCTCCTCTCGCCGCTTCTCATCGTGCCACTCCTCTCGTGTTCTTTATAGCGCCACTGCTCATAGAAACATAGAAGATAGGAGCAGGAGTAGGCCATTCGGCCCTTCGAGCCTGCTCCGCCATTCAATGAGATCATGGCTGATCATCCAAATTCAGTACCCTGTCCCTGCCTTCTCCCCATATCCCTTGACCCCTTTAGCCTTAAGAAATATATCCAACTCTTTTTTGAATATACTTAATGAACTGGCCTCCACCGCCCTCTGTGGCAGAGAATTCCACAGGTTCACCGCTCTCTGGGTGAAGAAATTCCTCCTCATTTCAGTCCTAAATGGCCTACCCCTTATCCTTAGACTATGACCCCTGGTTCTGGACTCCCCGGCCATCAGAAACATCCTTCCTGCCTCTAGCCTGTCCAGGCCTGACAGAATTTTATAGGTTTCGATGAGATCCCCTCTCAATCTTCTAAACTCCAGTGAGTATAAGCCCAATCGACACAATCTCTCCTCATACGTCATTCCTGCCATCCCAGGTATCAGCCTGGTGAATCTTCGCTGCACTCCTTCCATGGCAAGAACGTCCTTCCTCAGGTAAGGTGACCAAAACTGCACACAATACTCAAGGTGCGGTCTCACCAAGGCCCTGTACAACTGCAGCAAGACATCCTTGTTCTTGTACTTGAACCCTCTTGCTACGAAGGCCAACATACTATTTGCCTTCTTAACCGCCTGCTGCACCTGCATGCTTACCTTCAGCGACTGGTGCACAAGAACACCCAGGTCTCTTTGCACTTCCCCTTCTCCCAATCTATTGCCATTCAAATAATCTGCCTTCCTGTTTTTGCCACCAAAGTGGATAACCTCACATTTATCCACATTATAGTGCATTTGCCATGTTTCTGCCCAATCACCCAACCTGTCCAAATCGTACTGGAGTTTCACGACATCCTCCTCACAGCATACCCTCCCACCCAGCTTAGTGTCGTCTGCAAATTTGGAGATATTACATCCAATTCCCTTGTCCAGATCATTAATATATATTGTGAACAGCTGGGGTCCTAGGACCGATCCTTGCGGTACCCCACTAGTCACTGCCTGCTGACGTGCCTCAATAACTCCAAGACTCGAAGTTAGCAGAATAAAACAAAGGCTTTTATTAGCAAAGAAAAGATGCCGGTGGCTGCACTTGGCTTCACCTGGCGTGCTGCTGTTCTTCTGCAGGACAAGCCTGGACTTGTCTTAAGTAGGGCCAGGTATGGGCGGAGCCGACACACAAAGGGGGCGGTGCCCTATACACAATACAAGGTACAAACACCGGAGCAGGCAATACAATATATACAGTTAACTACAGAGTCTGATGAATGACATATTTCATCACACCTGCCACTCGGAAAACGACCCATTTATTCCAACTCTTTGCTTTCTGTCCGCCAACCAGTTCTCTATCCAAGTCAATACCTTGCCCCCAATCCCATGTGCCTTAATTTTGCATGCTAATCTCTTATGCGGGACCTTATCGAAAGCCTTCTGAAAGTCCAAATACACCACATCCACTGGTTCTCCCTTATCTATTTTACCAATTACATCCTCAAAAAATTCCAGTAGATTAGTCAAGCATGATTTACCTTTTGTAAATCCATGTTGACTTTGTCTGATCCAGTCACTGCTATCCAAGTGCTCTGCTATTACATCTTTTATAATAGACTCTAGCATTTTCCCCACTACCGATGTCAGGCTTACCGGTCTGTAATTCCTCGTTTTCTCTCTACCACTTTTTTTGAATAGTGGGGTAACATTAGCTACCCTCCAATCCATGGGTACTGTTCCAGATTCCATCGAATGTTGGAAGATGATCAGCAATGCATCTACTATTTCTAGGGCCACTTCCTTAAGTACCCTAGGATGTAGATTATCAGGCCCTGGGGATTTATCTGCCTTCAATCCCATCAATTTCCTTAACACCACTTCCCTACAAATACTGATTTCTTTCAGTTCCTCCCTTTCATCAGACCCTATGTTCCCCGACATCTCGGGGAGGTTATTTGTGTTCTCCTTTGTGAAGACAGAACCAAAATATATATTTAATTGGTCTGCCATTTCTTTGTTCCCCATTATAAATTCCCCTGATGCTGACTGCAAGGGACCTACGCTTGACTTCACCAATCTTTTTCTCTTCACATATCTATAAAAGCTTTTACAGTCAGTTTTTACGTTTCCTGCAAGCTTACTCTCATATTCTATTTTCCCCTTCTTAATTAATACCTTTGTCCTCCTTTGTTGAATCTAAAACCCTCCCAATCCTCAGGTTTACTGCTTTTTCTGGCCAATTTATATGTCCTCTCCTTGGATCTTATGCTATCCCTAATTTCCCTTGTTAGCCATGGTTGAGTCAGCTTTTTTGTTTTATTTTTATGCCAAACTGGGATGAACAAATTCTGTAGTTCATCCATGCGGTCTTTGAATGTTTGCCATTGCCTATCCACCGTCAACCCTTTGAGTGACATTCCCCAATCAATCTTACCCAACGCACGCCTCAGACCATCTTAGTTTCCTTTATTTAAATTCAGGATCCTAGTCTCTGAGTCAACAACTTCATTCTCCATCTTAATGAAGAATTCTATCATATTATGATCGCTCCGACCCAAGGGGCCTCGTACAACAAGATTGTTAATTAATCCTTTCTCATTACATAATACCCAGTCTAAGATGGCCTGATCTCTGGTTGGTTCCTCGACATATTGGTCCAGGAAACCATCCCGTAAACACTCCAGGAATTCCTCCTCCACAATATTGTTACTAATTTGGTTAGCCCAATTTATATGTAGATTAAAGTCACCCATGATGACTGCTGTGTCCTTATTGCACGCTTCTCTAATCTCCCATTTAATGCCACCCCCAACCTCAGCATTATTGTTTGGAGGTCTATATACCACTCCCACTAACGTTTTCTGCCCCTTGGTATTTCTCAGTTCTACCCATACAGATTCCACATCATCAGAGCTAATATCCTTCCTTTCAATTGTGTTAATCCCCTCTTTAACCAGCAATGCTACCCCACCTCCCTTTCCTTTTTGTCTATCTTTCCTGAATATTGAATACCCCTGGATGTTGAGTTCCCAGCCTTGGCCACCCTGGAGCCATGTTTCTGTAATCCCAATCAAATCATAATCGCTTACCTCTATTTGAGCAGCTAATTCATCCACCTTATTACGAATGCTCCTCGCATTAAGACACAAAGCCTTCAGGCTTGTTTTTTTAACGCTCTTAGACCTGTTAGAATTATTATTTACTGTGGCCATGTTTGATTTAAACTGTTGATTTCTCTGACTGCCATTTTTGTTTTTCTCCTTCCTACCTTTTTTCCTTTATCCTTGTTTCCCTTTCCTCTGTCCCTCTGCTCAGGTTCCCAACCCCCTGCCATTTTCGTTTAAACCCTCCCCCAGAGCACTAGCAAACACTCCCCCTTGGACATCGGTAGATTCAAACTCAACAATGGGTCGTAAATGTATAAACGTCTCTATTGTAAGATGGAACCTTAACCAGAAGTTAACGTGGGTTAAAGTGAACAGTTGTACAGTAAAACTTGCCTGTGGTGGTAGAAGATGGAACACTGCAGCAGCAATGGCAAAGTTCATGAGCCTTTTTTAGTTTTGAAGCTGAGAATGTGATTGAACATTGTCACCTTTTTCTCAATTGGTAAAACAGGTCCATTTTTGCATAATAATGTTATCATTCCTATTCATTGCAGCACATCACTTACAAGTACATTTTGAGAAGTGGCATTATAGCTCAGTAACCCATGACTTCAAATACTTATCGGTGAAGTCGGCAAACTAGGGAAAAGGCATTCTTGCCTTTAAAGTGCCACATACGATATAAGCATTTTATATTCATTCATTCAGTGTATTTCTGCGGTTTGTTGCTGCATCGCGCTGGTTAGCTAGATTTTAATTTGTGGTTTGTGGTTGATGGTATCATCTTGCTGTGTAAGAGCAGTAACTATATTTCACACTGGGTTGGGGGTGCTGATTGCTGCTGAATTTTTTATTTAAGAATATAAAACTACAACAGTATTGATGCTACCTGATGACGAGAAAGTCCAAAGGTGGGTTCAAATTATGCAGGTTCAAATGTGGTCTTTTTGCATCAGAGCTCCTGCTGTAGATTCTAGGGGATACTATGGTAGGGAAATGAGTCATCACCTTCATCTTCAGCTTGTGATAGTGAGCTTGAATATGCAGTTGTAACTTGGTTTTTAACATACCAGAGTCTGCTTCATCAGTTAGCTTTGCCTCATTACAAGATGGTCCATGATACCTTAGGATCACCCTAACCACAGAAGTGCTTAATTTGAATTATCTGTTAATTTGAATTGACATCACGCAAAAAAAAAAGTCTCCTGTGCTAAATTATTGAAGTTGAAGTTGCTTAATTCATACTATTGGACATTAAGTGTCAGCTGTGGCTCAGTGGGTAGCACACTCGCCTCTGAGTCAGAAGTCCCCCTCCAGGGACTTGAGCACATAAAGTTCGGCTAACACTCCAGTGCAGTGCTGAGGGAGTGCTGCACTCAGAGATGCCGTCTTTCAGATGAGACGTTAAACCGAGGCCCCGTCTGCTTTCTCAGGTGGACATAAAAGATCCCATGACACTATTTCGAAGAAGAGCAGGGGAGTTATCCCTGGTGTCTTGGCCACTATTTGTCCCTCAATCAACATCACTAAAACCGATTATCTGGTCATTATCAATTTGCTGTTTGTGGTTCCTTGCTGTGTGCAAATTGGCTGCCACATTTCCCACATTACAACAGTGACTCCATTTCAAAAGTACTTCATTGGCTGTAAAGCGCTTTGAGACGTCTGGTGGCCGTGAAAGGCGCTATATAAATGTAAGTCTTTCTTACAATTTTTTTCAAGTTTAAAGAAAGACTTTGAATTTGACTGTAGGTGTTATTTTAAAACTGGCTTTGCTGCTTTTGCTGTTTAGCCATTAGCTGCATTTTTAATCATTCCAACAATTGACCCATATGATGTGTTTCACTGGTGAATTGTTGATACTGTTCAATTGAAGACTTTCATCCCTTTGGTCTCGATTCAAACCAGTGTCACCCAGTCCCTTTCCATTCCATTTTTATTTAGTCTTAGGATTGGAAATGGCTTTATTCCTTGTAAACTGTTGTACCCTTTAATATAGCAGTCAAAGGAAACTGTGTAAAGTATACAAGTGACTGAGGATGGTGTTACTGTGAAGTTAATACTTTAATAACAAGGTGCACAATCCTGGATTTATAATCTCTTTTATGCAGTGCACAGATTCAGTTATAGAACTTTACTTAGTAATATTACAGTGCATTGTGGCCGTGCAGGATGAAAGTTTGTTTGTTGAGGAAGTAAGCTATACATATTTGGATATCAAGACTGGTAGAAATTCAAGTCCATGGTTGTTTGTACCGTTCGATTAGCAGGACCTATCGTAACAAAATGGAGTATTTCCTGATGCTCCTTTGAAGAATTGTTGATGTTTTGAATTAGCTGACATTTTAGACTCTAGTGTTGCTGGAGGCAGCTAGAAAAAATATGAAGTAACTTTGTACAGTGCAGTCTCCTGAAAGATTACACCCAGCTCTCCCGGTGGGTCAGTTGGTTAACGATACACTACTCATGTGGTTTTGAGCCATTTGGACCCAAACAATGCCAAGTTTGATCCCTGATATTTGCTTCGTCAGCTGATCTCAGCAGGGATGTGAGGAAATTGGTCCCTGCATCGTTGGGCTAGAGAGGAGGGAAGAATTTGTCTTGGATTCCTGCTGCTAATTGCAATCCATGACCACAAAGATGGGATATGACGCAGCTGTGTTAGCCCCATGGTTGAATTGCTTGCCAAAACAGGTGATACTTTCTCGCATTAAGAATGCACACTCTGATGTATGAGAAGGTGGCCAGTACCCATGATGAGCAAGTCCAGCTATTTCTTATTAAATAAACTGTTCATCTGGAAATGTTAGATCTGGACCACAGTAATGACTATGTTTTTTGTACCTTTTTAATGGTGGATCTACTCTGAGAGTTGAGTTAATGGGGAGAGTTAGCTACCTCTTTGAAACCTCAAAATACATTAAAATGCTTTTTATAATGCAGGAAGAGGAAGTTTATTATTTAGACTCTTGAGCTTATCTGTGAAGCAGATGAATCTAAAGGAAGGGATAATTCGGAAATGTAAACTGTGGCCACAGGAAAACGTAGACCCCCATCCCAGCTTCGGCCAGTCCAACCACTTCAAGTTTATCACATCATTTATATTCATGCAGGGAGTGTTTACATGCAGGATTCTATTAATAAAGAAATGATGCATGGTGTTTTGCATAAATATATGGGTGAAGAAGGTTGCAGAAGTTAAATGTGAAGCATGATTAATACAACAGCCTGAAGAAATTCCACAACAAAAATAAGTACTGAAAAGCACAGAAGGTTCGTCAACTGTGAGCAGTCATCTCTACTGAAGAATTCTCACTGGGAGGGAATAGAAAAAAGCTGGTTTCTCTTATCTCTCGTATTCCCACCCCAAAAACAAATTATTGTATTTCAATGGGTAAGCTCTAAGAAGGAATTACATTTTATTTGAAGTTGGGAGGTTGATCCAAGTTGTCTAAATTTGGCAAACTTCTGTGTTTAAAATTGGCCTATTTCAGGTTACTGTGCGGTCATAATTTGGTTTGATGCCGATTACTTCTACTGGTGTGGTTTCCTTCTGCCACTTTATTGTGCAGTATGTGTGTTTTTTACCCAAATCTAAGAATGTTGAGACTTAATGGGTTAAAAGTCTATAAACTGGATGAGGGCAGAGGAACTTCTGATTTACAGACATTCTGGACGTGTTGGTGTCTTAAACCTTTAGCATTAAGTAACCATAGTAATGTAAGCTTTTTAAAAATATTGACCTGTCAGTTGGATTCTAAGGTCCGAGAGAATTCAGCTGAATATATTCTATGTCGGATGCAATTTACTTGCAAACAAGATCTTTTAAAAATGGTCAATTAACAATTGTGCTCTTTTACGGTTTAGCACCACTTTGACATTGTGAAGTACCAAAGTAGAGTTAGCAAGGCAATGAGCCAAGCTCAACTAACTTCTCTCATTTTAATTTTGGCATATTCTGTCTTTAATCCGAAGCGTATGCCATTTATAGATTTTTTTTATTTTTTAAACGAGGCTGCTATTGAGCAAACAAGTCAGTTTTTGAAATGTAGTCTTACTAAGTGGGCTATTTTTGCTTTTCTATTGCAATCCTTCAGATAAAGATAATGTAAAGTGAAAGATTGCGTGAGGTACACAGCGCGATAGACAGATTAGAAACCTGTATCTGAACCAAAGTACTTTTTGAAATCGATGAGCAATGTATTACACTGTGCATCAATATACAAAAAAGGAAAGCAAGAAAAGGCCACTAAGCACATCCATTCGATGGTGCAGTCTCGCGCATTACCCTTCCCAGTTGGCAATGATGCTAATTCCTGGGTGGGGCAAAAACACCAGTGAAGTAAACCTGTACACGTCATTCCTGCTAAATATTGTTTTCATATTTCACCCAGAATGACGCGGTGCATTTTAATGACCAGTTATTTATTGGTTGAAAACTCATTTAGAAAGGGAATGTTTGTTTATATTCTATACCTAGATTACACAACATGAGACTAATTGATACTTGTACTTCCTCAGGCTGCGCTGGAGCCAAACTGCAAGGGAATATAGTGTCGTTTTGTATATCTTTACCTCATTAGCTACCAATGATTATAATATGAAAATCTGAGAGATGTGACTTGTATTCCATTGTGGTGCTGAAATATCTAATTTTTGCCATTGCCACTTGTGACTTATCTGGTCACCTGTGAAATATCAATCCTATCCCACAGATCATTGCAGTATATCCTCGATAACACTTGTGGAGAAATACCAGTGAGAATACCAGACTTCCACAGGTAAAATGTATTGTGCTGAAATTGTGCAGGATGATTTTGGATAGCATAATGTGGCCATTCTGTCATTAACGTGAAGCATATGCCATTTATAGATTTTTGAAAATGAGACTGGTATTGAACAAACAAGTCAGTTTGTCACTTGTGACTTATCTGGTCACTTGTGGAATATCAATCCTATCCCACGGATCAGTGTGTTAAAATGTAGTCTTATAAAGTGGCCTTTTTGCTTTTCTATTGCAATCCAACTTTTCCAAAACTTAAGATGAAAGCAATGTGAATTGAAAGATTGAGAGGGGTACACAGTACTAGTGACAGATTAGAAACCAATGTGATACCAAAAGCAGTTACAACTAATTTTCTTAAGCTTTAAAATTACTCATTCCCCCTCCTGAGTCCCCATCATGCCCAACTGCTCAGTAGCAGACCGACAAACTACAAGTTCAATCATGTAACTGTGTACAGAGGAACATCCCCCAGCAGCATGAGGCGTCTATTCACACAAGGTCAATGTCTTCAACTTCTGATTGGCCTCAGCAATCAAACTTTTCTTAACTAAAGGAAAACCAGATGCTTAATCCTGGATTCTACCAATGTTCCAACCTTCAAATTTGCTCGATAAAAGCTGTCCACATTTTGTCTGTCCCAGTTAGGGCATCACACCTGCTTATATGCAAATATATTTTCTGTCGTTGTTTCACCTGTGTGGCTCATATCCCATATGCATATAATGGCATCTAAAAAAAAATCACGTCAACAGGTAGAGAACATATCAATTAGCAAGGTGCAAGCAGGGCTGAAAATCACAAAGTTTGAAAAAATTACTAATCAAGAATCAATTTTGAAAACAAAAGGTAAAACCCATCAATGTGCTCAAAATATTTAGAAAAAAAATTGAAAGCTATTTTCCTCAGCCTGTTGACTGTACATATGTAACAAATGCAGAAACTTAAATAATTTTATTAAACTTACCCATAAAATTGCCCAACTCTGTGTCTATTAAATTTTGTCACCTGAGATGTAACTTCAGTCAGGGTCCTGGGGCTTAAAGGACGATCGCAAAATACTGCAGATGCTGGAAATCCGAAATAACAACAGAAAATGCTGGAAAAACTCAGCAGGTCAGGCAACATCCGTGGAGAGAAATTTGAGTTGACGTTTCGGGTCAAAACCCTTCTTCAAAACTGGAAAGAAAATAAAATAGATCGAAGGCAAAGCTGCGATCGAACAAAAAAAGAAAAAGAGACAAAGACGGGATCTCCGTTTGGCTCTTCAACCTTGTTCATCTTCATTACTTTCAGTCTCCCTTCTTGTGTTTGACCTTTTATTGTCTCTTTTCTTCTTTTGTTCAATCGCAGCTTTGCCTTCGATCTATTTTCTTTTCTTTCCAGTTTTGAAGAAGGGTTTCGACCCGAAACGTCAACTCAAATTTCTCTCCACGGATGTTGCCTGACCACCTGAGTTTTTCCAGCATTTTCTGTTGTTATTCCTGGGACTTAAATTTGGCTTTAAGCTGCTGTCTGGCACCCTGGTGTCCCTAATCTGTGAGCAATGCCACTTGAGATCTGCAAGCTGTCCCTGTCTCCTCTGAGCTGTGTTCCAAGTTGTTCCCTGCTGCCCACAAAGTGGAACCTCTTTCTCCAATTCATTTTTTTGAATGATGTTTTCCTTTGTCGTTAATTTTCAGTCAAATTATTTGAATGAAATTGAGCCTGCTGAATAAGCTGCCCTCAATCGGGCATTGGAATAGAACCTGTGACAAATGTCATGTATGTTTGTCTAGTTTGGTTTAGTGGCTGTTTCTTTAAAACCAGTCACAGTGCATAAACAGTTTTTTTTTAAAAAAAACAATTGCAGTCCAGATTCCTGTACCAAGCTTATTTTAATAGTGCTGCAAATTTTGTGGGTCATAGTCTGGAGAAAGAGAAATAGTTCAAACATAAACAATGCTATGTGATTAGTTCAATTTTTGTACAACTGACTGTTCATTTTAAAAGTCATTTTTATTGAGTTTTCAATTATATGTTGCTTTAAATTATTTAATTAAACTTCCCAATCTGTAGCCTTGGGGTAAATGTGTGGTTGAAGTACTTTTAAGACACATTTTTGACGTCAAAACCTACCACTCCTAAGAACACTTTCATACTGTGATACTAAGACCTTTCTCAAATATATTGCATTATTTTTAAGCAAATAGTACTTTTTTCCACTTTTTTAAATGGGGTTATCAATTTTTAGATGACATCCTTGCACATGTGTTTAATATTAATATTTGATGACATGAAGTAAAATGCATGTAGTCATTTAATATATTAATCTTGTGTCTAGTGAGCACTTTCTGGCTATCATTGTGGCAAAAATAGATTTTTGTTTTTGTTGAATTTTTAACTTGTGTTCTTGCTGCAAACAGCATGTGGAGAGTTATAAATCCAGTCACAGAAGTGCCTTTCTGAAAGAAAAGTCATATGCTCAAACTTTACAGGCCGGCTGTGGTTCGGCTTCATAAGGTGCACGTTGGGGTTAGGGGTTCAGGTGCTAACTGGATTAAATGGCCCCTGATTTCCCATCGCAAGACAAGCGTTGTATGCCATTGCTATACATTTAATGCTCATCAGGGAAATGCAGCCATTAGTTTCAGTATATCGTCAAAGGCTGTTGAATAATACATTTGTTCTGAATTTGTCAGTGGAGAGTCTCCTATGTGCCTGCATTTCAACCAGCAGAAAAGCTCTGTGGTTTAAGATTGCACTGGCCAGCAGAGAATGTGGGCCAGTTGAAATTGCAGCAAATTTCACAGTGTAAGAAATGAGCTTCTAAAATATATGTTTAGAGAGAAAGTAAGTGGCATCTTTGTTATTTTATGCATTACAAACGTTCTAGAGAGATAGCATTGAAAAGTAGAGAAGTTATGCTGAACTTGTATCGAGCCTTGGTTTGACCACACTTGGAGTACTGTGTATAGTTCTAGTCGCCACATTATAAAAAGGATATAGACAATATTGATGATAACCGTTTACGATTCACTGCTTTATAACATAAGGAAGATGGTTTTGGTTGTTGAAGGCCAACCATCTCAACCCCAGGACATCGCTGCAGGAGTTCCTCAGGGCAGTGTCCTGGGCCCAACCATCTTCAGCTGCTTCATCAGTGACCTTCCCTCCATAAGGTCAGATGTGGGGATGTTCGCTGATGACTGCAGTGTCCAGTTCCATTTGCAACTCCAGATATTGAAGCAGTCCATGCCCGCATGCAGCAAGACCTGGATGACATTCGGGCTTTGGCTGATAAGTGGCAAGTAACATTCGCGCCACACAAGTGCCAGGTATTGACCATCTTCAACAGGAGAGAGTCTAACCACCGCCCCATGACATTCAACAGCATTACCATCACTGAATCCCCCACCATCAACATCCTGGGAGTCACCAGAAACTTAACTGGACCTGCCACACACATACTGTGGCTACAAGAGCAGGTCAGAGGCTAGGTATATTGCGGCGAGTGTCTCCCCATCTGATTTCCCAAAGCCTTTCCACGATCTACAAGGCACAAGTAAGGAGTGTGAAGGAATACTCTTCACTTGCCTGGATGAGTGCAGCTCCAACAACACTCAAGAAGCTCGGCACCATCCATGACAAAGCAGCCTGTTTGATTGGCATCCCATGCACCATCTTAAACATTCACCCCCTCCACCACTGGCGTACCGTGGCTGCAGTGTGTATCATCTACAAGATGCACTGCAGCAACTCGCCAAGGCTGCTTTGGCAGCACCTCCCAAACCCATGACCTCTACCACTTAGAAGGACAAGGGCAGCAGGCGGATGGGTACACCAGGGAAAAGGGAAATGCAACGAGACCCGGGTGTCCTTGTGCACCAGTCGCTGAAGATAAGCATGCAGGTGCAGCAGGCGGTTAAGAAGGCAAATGGTATGTTGGCCTTCATAGCGAGAGAATTTGAGTACAGGAGCAAGGATGTCCTGCTGCAGTTGTACATGTTATATCCGTGTATCTTAATGTTGTGTCCTTCAATAATTAGACAACAAGACTGCAGGGAACGATTCAACAGGTGTTTACTGAATGAGGGTTACTCTAGAACACTGGGTCCCTGGAATCCCTTGCAGGACTTGTTCCATTGCCCTTTGCCAAATAGCCGGAGCTGATGCTACCCCGAACACCAGCCGGTTGTATTGGTAGAGACCTTTGAGTGTTGACCGTGAGGTACTGTTTCGAGGCTTCTGCTACCTCCATTTGCAGGTACGCCTGGGCCAGATCAATCTTAGTGAAGCGTTTCCCTCCAGATAGCGAGGCGAAAATATCTTCAATCCGCGGAAGCGGATATTGTACAGTGTGAAGGACTGGGTTCACTGTCACCTTAAAGTCCCCACAGATGCGAACCTTCTTTGGTTCCCCAGGCATATTACTCAACGACCTCTTCATTATAGGAACGATGGGTGTAGCCCACTCGCTCCAGTCCACTTTGGACAGTACTCCTGAACGTTCCAAACCTTCCAGCTCTGCTTCGACGGCTGGGCCTTAAAACTTTGGGCTTGCATTTTCCTTTATTTTGATCGTCGCTGTTATGCCTTTTAGTGTTCCGAGTCCCTGCTGGAACACTTCTTGTGCGTCAGTTAGCATTTTTGACAGTCGTCCAGGTGTGACGTCGTCATCCTTTTTGGCATCTACAGTCAGTGCTTGTATGGAATGCCAATCTAGCTATCTTCCGGATCCATTCGCGTCCTAGTAGTGGTGGTCCTCCATCTGGCAATACATATAGGTCCATTTTTGGTGTTTCCTTGCCGTTATATATAACGTTCACCCTTATTTTTCCTTTGGGGTAGACTTTTTGCCCCGTGTACGTCTTCAAGACAATCTTTGTATCTCTCAAGGGTATATGTGAGAATAGCCGCTTGTAGTCCCTTTGGTTTATGACTGTTAGGGCTGATCCTGTGTCCAATTCCATTTTCACTTGGACTCCTGCTATCTTGAGCGTGACCCAGATAGTTTGGTGATCCTCCGTTTTGATCACATTATGTAGTTTCAGACAACCCAGCTCCTTGCTTCCGGAGTCTGTATCACTCTTCTGTTCGTCTGAACTACTCTCCGTCACCTTATGTACCTTCTTGTACTTCTCCTGTGGAGATTTCTTGCTGCTGGTTTTCTTTCCCGACCTGCAGACTCTTGCTATGTGTCCTACTTTTCCACACTGTCTGCACACTTGGTCCTTGAACCAGCAATCATTATGGTCGTGTGTTGTTCTGCCGCAGCGATAGCACTTCACTGTTCCGTATGACATTTCATTTGTGCCATATTCTTGCGGTCTCCGTTGTATCTCTGCAGCGCCCCGTGCTGCTGCTTCGTGTGATACTGCAATGCTGAAAGCCTTGTCCAGCGTAAGATTCTTTTCTGATAGAAGCCGCTTCTGGGTTCCTTCACTGTGAAGCCCACACACAAACTTGTCCCTTAAAGTATCTGCTAGTCCCGTTCCAAACTGGCAGTGTTTTGATAGCTTGCGCAGTTCCGTTAAATACTCAGCATTGCTTTCATCTTTATGCTGGTTCCTTTTGTGAAACTTAAATCTTTCTGCTATCAGCAGCGGTGTGGGGTTTAAGTGGTCCTGTAGGCTTGACACTATGTTTTCAAAATCCTTTTCTACTGGCTTCTCTGAGGTTACTAGGTTTCGGAGTAAGCCATACGTTTTTGCACCCATTGAATTCAACAATACCAGCGCTTTCTTGTCATCTGGCACTTAATTCGCCTTGCAGTATACTTCTATGCGTTCGACATATGTCGTCCAATCTTCGACTTCATTGTCAAACGCTGTGATACTGCCACTCTTCGGCATTTTTGGGTGTGGTTAGACTGGCTTAAAATGGCATCTCCCGCGCTGCTGCCAACGCCGCTCTCTGCGGTCCTCGTGGCAATGGCAGCGCCTCGCGTTTTCCTGCGTGCCCCTCTCCCCCGTTGACGCCGCTCGGTCCTGAACACCGGCTGCACTCTGTGCGCTCTGCCCTCCCTCTCTCCCCTGTCGACGCTGCTTGGCCTTTTTCTGTGCCGCTCGGTCGGGCTCTAGCCCGCCGCTGTCCGGGGAAGGGTCTGCGCAGTACCTTTTGCCAGCCCGTTTCGCTGGACCACCGTGACTGGAAAGCCAAGCCTGGCTCTCGACAGCCTCCCCTGCGATGCTCAAATCTCCGCTGGATGACTGGGCGGTTGCCCGTGGTCAACGCCCGTGCTTCTGGACTCGACCTTCTTTCACTGTTCTCCAGGAGCGAATCCCTGGGAGGTGATGCAGAGTTGCAGGTAGGTTCGAATCTGCGTCGTCACCAATGTTATATCCGTGTATCTTAATGTTGTGTCCTACAATAATCAGACAACAGACTGCAGGGAACGATTCAACAGGTGTTTACTGAATGAAGGTTACTCTAGAACTAACTTTACAGATCACTACTCAGGGTTTATATACAAGTGTGGTCACTGCCGGTACTACAGTATACAGGAGCTGTAAAAAGTAGTTCTCTCCCTTAAGGTATATATACATTACATACATTACAGGGCCTTGGTGAGACCACACCTTGAGTATTGTGCAGTTTTGGTCGCCTTATCTGAGGAAGGATGTTCTTGCCATGGAGGGAGTGCAGCGAAGATTCACCAGGCTGATACCTGGGATGGCAGGAATGACGTATGAGGAGAGATTGGGTCGATTAGGCTTATATTCGCTAGAGTTTAGAAGAATGAGAGGGGATCTCATTGAAACTTATAAAATTCTAACAGGACTAGACAGACTAGATGCAGGAAGGATGTTCCCGATGGCCGGGGAGTCCAGAACCAGAGGTCACAGTCTAAAGATAAGGGGTAAGCCATTCAGGACTGAGATGAGGAGGAATTTCTTCACCCAGAGAGTGGTGAACCTGTGGAATTCTCTACCACAGAAGGCAGTTGAGGCCAATTCATTAAATATATTCAAGAAGGAGTTAGATATATTTCTTAAGGCTAAAGGGATCAAGGGATATGGGGAGAAAGCAGGGACAGGGTACTGAATTTGGATGATCAGCCATGATCTCATTGAATGGTAGCGTGGGCTCGAGGGGCCGAATGGCCTACTCCTGCTCCTATCTTCGATGTTTCTATACCATCACCTCCAAGTTCCCCTCCAAGTCACACACCATCCTGACTTAGAAATATATCGCTGTTCCTTCATCGTCGCTGGTTTAAAATCCTGGAACTCCCTCCCTAACCGCACTGTTGGAGTACCTTCACCAGACGGACTGCGGCGGCTCACCACCACCTTCTCGAGGACAATTAGGAATGAGCAATAAATGCTGGCCTTGCCAGCAATGCCCACCTCCCATGAATGAATAAAAAAAACTACTCTTCATTTAACTGTAACACTATCTGTTGGCTTAGTCTCTGATAGAGTGTGTATTCAATCCGTTTTTATAAGCGAGAACTGCATGGTTTGCACGTGATACGTTCCAGTATAGAGTAAGTGTAATCCCTGGATCTCCCTATCATTTACCTGGATATTAGGCAGGGAAAGGTGCACTTTGGATCATAGGGAATTCGAGGTTTGCTTATGTTGGTGACTGGTAACAGTAAATAAGAGAAAATATAACGCGCAAAACTCCCAAAATTCTTAGTCACACTTGCCTCCTTGTCATGTATTTTGGACGACTCACTTTTGGTAAATGGCTTCAAATAAAACTGAAGAGCTAGGGAATGTGAGAGTCAAAAGCAAGGAAAGTGGTTAGAAAACTGCTCATGAGAAACTACTAAGGGCTTATGAAACAGTCAATCTTAAAAGAACAGTCAGGACAACCTAGCAATTTTTGGAGGTTGAGAAGTGAAACACTTAAATTGCTCAACAGAATTTTTGAAAACAAATGCCTTTTTTTCCCCTCAGTAACTGAAATTCTAATATCCAAAACAAGGTTTGAATAAAAAAAACAAAGTACATATTTCACAGTAACATGAAACTTACCCATTGAATTGTCTTTTAATATCTTAATACCTTCAGTAAAGGTTTTGCTTTCATGCCTCAGCCTCTCTCAAAATTGTGGGCTCTAATTGGATATTTTTCCCCAGAGTAGTTGAAGGAACTTACCAACTACATCTCCTGCATACCCATGCATTCTGAGCATGTGCGGTTTGCAGAGTTTCCAGTAGGTTTCTCTTAATTTATGTCGAGGTTGCCCTCTCACCCTGCAAGGATTTGTGAGTTTCTTTGCTTTCGTCAGAACTTTGTAATGAATTGGAAATTGAATTCTCAGCATTATTTCAGGCAGGTTTCCCATTTAAAATATTAAAAACCGCTCAATGCTATCCCTCAATCAGACCACACTTGGAATTAATAGTTCCTGTGGTTTCTTTTGGTGACATTTAGAAAGTAAAACGAAGGTAGTTTACTGTGAGTGGATTTCTGCCATATCCATCACGAGGCGTCCCATCCTCTTTATTTTTGGCTCCAAATTAATTTCAAAAGCACAAGGTCAGAAAAGCTGCATAAACTGAAGTTTAGAGTGTCTTATGTTGTCATTTTTCTTTGTTTATGGAAATGTAAAGACTTTACAAGTTGGCAAACTGACTAATAATGCACTAGTGCTTGAAGGTGGAACTTAAAGGTCGGAATTGGCTGTCAAAGGGGAGAGGCAAGGGAGATGCCTGCCAAGTACCAACCCAAAGGGAATTGGGGGAAGAGCTTGACTGGTGGGAATTTGGGGACATGCCTGATTTGAGTGGTTCAGTTTTCCTGTGTTCCCGCCCCCCCCCCCCCCCCCCCCCCAAATACTGCCCAACTCTAGGCCCCAGTGCGCCAAGACACATCCCCAGTCCTCCTGGACATCATCACCACCACCCACCCGAACCACTCCCAGATGAGTTTCCTCCCACCCTTCCTCATCTAACTCCATCAGCATATCCTTCTATTCCTTTCTCCCTCATGTACTTATCCAGCTTCCCCTTAAATATGTCTATGCTAGTTGCCTCAACTACTCCTTGTGGTAGCGAGTTCCACATTCTGAACACTCTCTGGGTAAAGACGTTTCTCCTGAATTTCCTATTGGATTTATTAGTGACGATCATATATTTATGGCCCCTAGTTCTGGTTTCCCCCACAAGTGGAAATATCTTCTTTACGTCTACCCTATCAAACCCTTTCACAATCTTAAAGACCTCTATTAGGTCACACCTCGCCCTTCTCTTTTCTAGAGAGAAGAGCCCAGCCTGTTCAATCTTTCCAGATAGGTAACCTATCATCCGATAAATCTATTTTGCACCTTCTCCAGTGCCTCATTATCCTTTTTATAATAGAGGCCAGAACTGTTCACAATACTCCCAAGTGTGGTCTAACCAAGGTTCTACACAAGTTTAACGTAACTTTGCTACTTTTCAATTCTATCCCTCTAGAAATTAACCTCAGTGCCTGGTTTACTTTTTTTAATGGCCTTATTAACCTGCTTTTAGTGATTTGTTTTTCTCTACCCCTAGATCCCTTTGCTCCTCTACCCCATTCAGACTCCTATTCTCCAAGGAGCATGTGGCCTCCTTATTCTTCCTACCTATGTGCACCACCTCATATTGAAATTAATTTGCCAATTATATGCCCAATCTGCAAGTTTATTAATTTCTTATTGTATTTTGCCACAGTCTTCCTCAGTATTAACTATACCCCACAATTTGGTATCATTGTAAATTTTGATGACATTTGCAAAAGGTCCTCGATGAGGCGATGGAAAGGCATTCAAAGAACCGAATGGGCAAATAATTCGGGTGAAAAGACGAGGGAAAGGCCCACTCAAATAAAGGAAATGAAGAAATTGGAGGAGGAGAAAAAACTGCAAATGCTGGAGGTCTGAAATGACCATTGAAAATTCTGGTGAAACACACTGCGTCCACCAGTTTAGAAAAAGCAAAAATAAACCAGGTCAACAGCAGGAAAGCAGTTTTCCCCCTCTTTCCCGCACCCCCCCCCCCCTCTCAACCACCAGTATTGTGTTTAACAAAGGGTCCATGTCCAAAACATCAACCATCCATCTGGATACCGACAGACCCAATCCATGTCACCAGCAATCCCTGCTGTAAAAAACGTGGAGGTTATAGCTAAAGCCTGAAACCACTAAAGTCATTGTTCAGACTAGAGGGCTATAGATTGCCCCTGGAGAAAGGCGAGAAACTATTTGTGAAGCTTGTGTCGTTTGTTTGAAACAGTGTAGTAGACCAAAGACACAGGTCAGAGTGGGAATGGGAGGAAAGTTTAAAGTAGTGAGCCACAGGGAGGTCAGGATTACACGAACGGGACAAAGGTGTTTGGCAAAGTGTTCCCTAATTTGAGTTGGAGACTGTATGATGACCACTAAATGCGGTATACTAGTTTGGAGAAAGTGCATGTAAATTGCAGTTTCACATGGAAGGAGTGTTTGGGGCCCTGGAGAGTGGTGTGGAAGTGGTAAATGGACAAATGTTGGCCCTGAAATTAGGATCGGGAGCTTGCCGCGCGTGCAAGCCCCCGATGTGCACTTAACCGGCGCGCTGACATTTCAATCCTGGCCTGCATTGCATTTCCTCTCTTTGGCCCGCTTGAGATCCTGCTGCGCTGTGCGTGCGTGACCCAGCGGCGTACTTAGTGCGATGAGCCGGCTGGGATCACGTGAGCACAGGGCAACCAATGGGAGGTTGCAAAAGTTCATTCATGAGTTTGATAGTAAGAGCTGTCAAACTCATGAAAACTCCTGGCCCCAAAACACTACTTAAACTTGAAAGAAAATTAAAAAAAACACTGCACTACTTAAATGAACCATAAATAACTGTAAAAAACTATTTTAAACAATAATTTTAAAATTTGAAAAAAATTATTATATAAAAAATCGGGGCTGAAACTAAACTTACCTTACTGTAAATTCTTTATTAAAAAAAATTCCACAGGTTTATTATTTTTAAAGTGTATTAATAGACCACTTACCTGTAAAACTAAGTACTTGCGTGTGGTTTTTCAATGCGTAAAAACCAGAGGCCTTTATACATGCGCAACTCTCTAAAAAAAAAATAAAGAAAATCCAAGTCGCACGCGCTGCCTGTGTAGTCGCACACGTTCAGCCTCTTAACCCCTTGGGTCAGAGGAGAGGAAATGCCGGTTTTCCCCGCATGCGCTGTGCATGCTGAAAACCGGCAATTCCTCCGGGCACACGCGTGAGTACCCCGTCCGTACTCGCGCGTTGGGAGAGGAATTACTGGGCCGTTGCATCTGCTGTTGTGGTGTATGTAACCTCTTCCACCTTAAGAGAACTTAAGCCTGTTCCACCTTAAGAGATGTACTACTTTCTCTGGCTGCTGTATACGTAATACCGGTGGTGACCATACCGGTATATAAGCACTGTGTAGTAATATTGTATTAGTATAGTCCCGACCTCCAACCAGTAAAGACCTGTTCAATTTACTCTTGTAGTCTGTGTAGTAATTATCACTATAACGCACAGACTTAACAGTGGCGACGAGTCCGATTATTACCCTGCGGCAGTTATTTCCACGGCGGCTTCGTCCACAGACAGGACCCTACTGGAAGACACGTCGAGCGGCAGGCATCGAGAAACCGGAGTGCAGAAGACATCCTGACCTCGAAGCCTCCATCAGCGACTGTCAGCTTTCTTCTTTCTACCTCGGTGGTGGGTAAGCCGGGCAGCGACGCGACAGAAAGTCAACCGCGTTGGCTGTACAGACGGGGCTGGGAAGACGGAGGAATAAGGGCGGTGAGATCGATCGCGACCAGAGATAAGGGCCAGGCCGCTTTCGAGCGAGAGGCGCAGCACGGGGACATCGATCGCAACCGGAGATAAGGGCCGCATTCGGGCTAAAAGGCGCAGCGTCTGGGGAAACTGAAGGCGCGAGAGCTGCGGTGAAGCGGAGACAGCGTCGGGACGGTTGAAGACCGCCAAGCGCGGGAAAACTGCCATTTTGTGGGCGGAGGATGACGACAAGAGCGGGAAGCCGCCATCTTGGATAACATAAAAATACAATAAATTGCAACGATGCCTAAACATGGGAACATTAATACCTTTGATAGTGACATCGAAGATTGGGCCATGTATGTAGAACGCATACAAAATTATTGTAAGGCAAATAAAATTCCTGATGCAGATAAAGCACTAACATTATTAAGTTTAATGGGTGCGAAGACATACGGGCAATTGAAACACCTGTTATCACCAGATGAACCGGCGGATAAGACGTTCGATGAGATTGTTACTGTCCTGAAAAATCATCTAAACCCCACGCTGCTGATGCTAGCGGAACGATTTAAATTTTACGACAGAAGGCAGCTGCAGAATGAAAGCAATGCTGAATATTTGATGGAATTACGTAAGCTAGCAAAATATTGTCAGTTTGGAACGGGACTGACAGAGGCACTTCGAGATAAATTTGTGTGTGGTTTATTTAAACCGGATACACAAAAGCGACTGCTCGAGGAGAATGAGCTGACGCTTGAGAAGGCGGTCACTATGGCAGCAGCACACGAAGCCGCAGCGAGAGGCACAGCAGTAATGCAGCTACGGTCACCGGAACTCGGTACAAACAAATTGGGTTTGAGTTCTGTCAAATGTTATCGTTGTGGAAAGACAACGCACGATCAGAACCAGTGTTGGTTTAAAAACCAAGAATGCAGAACGTGTGGCAGGCTTGGCCACATAACTAAAGTATGCCGGTCAGGAAAGAAGACCAGCAACAAAAAGTCACCGCAAGGAAAATACGCAAAGGTACACAAGGTGACAAAGAACAGTTTGACCGAACAGAAGTCAGATTCAGACGCTAGCAGTAATGAACTGGATAGCTTAAGAGTACACAACGTTGGTAAGGATGCAGATCTCCAGACAATTTGGGTCACTCTTCAGATAGCAGGAGTCCAAGTAAAGATGGAATTGGACACTGGATCGGCATTGACGGTCATGAATAAGAAAGATTACAGAAGGTTATTCCAACATATTCCCCTACAGGATACGGAGATTATATTGAAAACCTACACGGGGCAAAGAGTGTACCCCATCGGAAAAATAGAGGTAGAAGTGGTCCACAAGGGCGAAGAAAGCCAAGTAATGGACTTATATGTGCTACCTGAAGGAGGTCCACCACTACTAGGACGGGAGTGGATTAGGAAAATGAATATGGACTGGCACTCCTTGAAGGCACTAACGGTAGATTCCGGGGAAACAGATGTCAAACCTAAACGATTGTCCAGAATATTGGATGAGGCTAAAGAGGTGTTCCAGCAGGGACTGGGAACACTGAGAGGAATTACGGCAAACATCAAGATTGATGAACATGCACAACCAAAATTTTTTAAAGCCAGACTGGTACCCTATGCAATACGACCTACTGTTGAAGCGGAACTGGAAGCACTAGAACGTTCAGGTGTACTGTCTAAGGTAGATTGGAGTGAGTGGGCTACACCCATTGTTCCCGTTATGAAACGTCCTGCGAGCAACAAGCCAGGAGATCCAGGGAAGGTTCGCATCTGTGGAGATTTCAAAATCACCGTTAATCCGGTGCTTCACACGGTGCAGTATCCGCTTCCACGGATTGAGGATATTTTCGCTTCATTGTCTGGCAGGAAACACTTCACCAAGATAGACCTGGCACAGGCGTACTTGCAGATGGAGGTTGAGGAAGAGTCACGCCAATACCTCACGATCAACACGCATCGAGGGTTGTACCGGTACAATAGGCTGGTTTTTGGAGTGGCATCGGCTCCAGCAATTTGGCAGAGGGCCATGGAGCAGGTATTACAGGGAATTCCAGGCACACAATGTTACCTGGACGATATTCTGATCACTGGTGATGAACAACATCTCGCAAACTTGGAACTGGTGCTCAACAGACTGAAAGAGTATGGACTTAGAGTAAATCGGCAGAAATGTGAGGTCTTCCAGAAGCGGATCTCGTACTGTGGCCATGTCATTGACCGGGAGGGGCTTCATAAGTCTCCTGACAAGATTGAGGCAGTTGTAAAGGCTCCCGCTCCGGAGAATGTCTCTCAGTTGAGGTCGTTTCTAGGATTAATTAACTATTATCATAAATTTCTGCCAAATCTATCCACGGTACTGCACCCGTTAAACGCTCTTTTACAGAAAGGGGTACCATGGGAATGGGGCGAAAACTGTAAGAAGGCATTTCGCAAAAGCAAAGAATTGATCACCTCAGGAAGTGTTGGCTCACTTCAACCCGACACTGCCTATTCGGTTGGCTTGTGATGCTTCTCCATATGGTATTGGGGCAGTACTCTCACACAAGTTGCCAAATGGCACGGAAAGGCCAGTCGCGTTTGCATCCAGATCATTGACCTCCGCTGAGCGCAACTATGCGCAGATCGATAGGGAGGCTCTTAGCCTTGTATGGGGAGTGAAGAAGTTTAATCATTACCTGCAGGGCCAAAAATTCACACTTCTGACAGACCATCAACCGTTGGTATCCATTTTTAACCCTAAGAAGGGTGTTTCGGTGATGACAGCGCAGCGTCTCCAGAGATGGTCTCTTTTCCTAGGGGCACATAAATATCAAATAGAATTCAAAGGTACGAAACAGCATGGCAATGCTGATGGGCTGTCGCGCCTGCCACTACCTGAAGAAGAAGACACGACGAAAGTTGACCCTGTTGAGTTATTTCATTCGACCATCATCGAGTGTTTACCAGTCACCAATGCAAGTATTGAAAGAGAAACCAGGAACGACCCGACACTGTCCAGAGTCTACGAGGTGACAGTGAAAGGATGGCCAACACGGGGTGATCCTCTGTTACCGGCATTTTCGGCAAGGCGAGACCAGCTGTCCGTCTGCCATGGTACCTTGATGTACGGGACAAGAGTGATTATTCCTCCCAAGTTAAGGGAAAGAGTTTTAAATGAACTGCATGAAGGTCATCTGGGGGGAGTTAAAATGAAAAGTCTTGCTGGGGCTTATGTATGGTGGCCGGGTATTGACCAACAGATTGAGGAGTTAACGAAAAGCTGCGCTGGGTGCCAAAAAGTGCAAAATGCACCTCCGATAGCACGGCTACACCCATGGGAATGGCCTTCAGCCCCATGGCAACGCGTACACATTGACTTTGCTGGTCCATTCATGGACTCCATGTTCCTAATCGCGGTGGACGCACATTCCAAATGGCCAGAAGTCATCAAGATGAATACCACTACTTCAGAAAAGACAATTGCGGTGTTAAGAACAATATTCGCAAGGAACGGATTGCCAGAACAGATCTGTTCGGACAACGGACCACAGTTTGTATCGGAAGAATTCCGACAATTCTTAAAGAAGAATGGAGTAAAACATTATACCTCTGCCCCATATCATCCGGCGACAAACGGGTTGGCTGAAAGATTTGTCCAGACATTCAAAAAGGCAATTAAGGCCATGAACGATGATCAGATTCCGCTGCAACACAAGGTCGACAAGTTCCTGATGTCATATCGAAACGCCGATCATGCAGTGACTAACCAAAGTCCTGCCATGATGTTTTATAACAGGAGGTTGCGGTCCAAGTTGGACTTGTTAAAACCAAATGTGCGGAGGGAAGTGGAAAACAAACAGTTTCGGCATATTAACAACAAGACCACTCGAACTTTCGACGTAGGACAACCAGTGTTGGCAAGGGGCTATGGAAACGAAAAATGGCAGTCCGGGACAATTCGGGCCAGACAAGGACCTCTGATGTACACCGTAGATATTGGTCATAATGTGATAAGGCGTCATACGGATCAACTGGTAGAGTCGAGAGCAAGGGTCGAACCCATGGTTGTGACAGAGACAACTGTGGAAGACGTTAATGAACCTGAAGCATCTACCTCGGCAGGGAATGTACTTGATGATGATGACACCCAATACATTGGAAACCAAATAGAGGAGGCACCTCAACAACAAGAATCAGAGACTACTGAGAGGCGTTATCCAAGCCGCATCAGAAAGCCTCCTGAGAGACTGAACCTTTGAACTGTTATACCTGAAGTTATATATGTATATATGTTATTATGTTATGTTAAATGGGGATATGACTGTTAAGCTAAAAAGGGAGGATTGTGGTGTATGTAACCTGTTCCACCTTAAGAGAACTTAAGCCTGTTCCACCTTAAGAGATGTACTACTTTCTCTGGCTGCTGTATACGTAATACCGGTGGTGACCACACCGGTATATAAGCACTGTGTAGTAATATTGTATTCAGTATAGTCCCGACCTCCAACCAGTAAAGACCTGTTCAATTTACTCTTGTAGTCTGTGTAGTAATTATCACTATAACACACAGACTTAACAGCTGTAATTACATGGGAAGGTGCCAGGGAGATGGGCAGCTGGAAGTATGGGTGCTGGAAGAGTGAATAAAGGGGACTGGGAGGGAACAGTCCCTTTGAAAAGCAGAGAGGGGGAAGGGGGAAGATGGGCAACATTTTAAATGTTGCAAAAGTAAGCAGATGTTTATCCTATTTTGGTTTAGTAAGAATGAAGAGCTTGAAGTATTAATGCATTACTGCTTCTGTGGCTGTGCAAGCCACCAGATTTAAATATAGAATCTGTTTCTAAAAAATCCCAAATATTTGTGCATAACAAAGAATGATTTATGAGTGCAGACTGCAAATTGACAAAGCATAGAGGAGCTTTTGTGTTGTGATTGAACAGGGTGCTGATGTCAGTTCTCTTGCCTCACATCCAGAATTATTCTTGCATTAAATTGATCATTGTTCCCTGATGCAGGGGTCCTTTCTTTCACCGTTATTAAATTGTCTAATTTATGTGATTGCTTTTGTTCTTTTATTTTGACTGTGCCAGTTATGCAGAACATGAGTCATCTAGATTGATGTAAATAATAATGAGCACTGTATCACACCGTGACGGGACTGGCAAGCCCCAATTCATGGAGAGAATATCTTGGCAGTTGACAAGATAAGTTACTGATACACAAGTGGTGAAGAATGGTTGATTTTAAAATGCCACAGCCACAAATGGGTTACCTTGAGTGGGAATACAAAAAGCGTTCATTTATTTTGGTTTTTTTCCCCTCGGGTATTTAATAAAACCAAGTTATCTGAAAGGTGTTTAGCTAAGTATAGGTGGAATAAAACATGAAGGCAATTAACAGCAGTTGAGGTTTTTTTTTCCACAACTGGAAATAAATAGACTGAACCAAAGCCACAGTCCAGAACACTGCCAGTAAGTGGCAGCATGGTGGCACTTTGTGCATTGACACACTCGTGCAGTGCCACAGAACGGGAGGACCGAGGTTTGGCCCACCGTTCCCAATTTGAGCTCCACTGTTTAGGGAAAGGGAAATCGGATAGCGGTGTTGTCATCAGGTCGCACTGCCTCCTGGTGCCTGGCCAAAGGGAATTGTGGAGGCAGGGATGTAAGCAATTCCCGTCAGCGGATGGTGACACCTGGAATTTGCTGGGGTGAAAGTTGAGGGTGCTTTTATCTGAGCATTAAACACTTGCTGTGTAAAAAAGAAAATAATATGCGGAATGGCCATCGAAACACAATAACACAATGCTTTAAAGAAATTTAGTTTAACACACTTACATTTTGTGTCTTGCATGTGCTGCTTTGGCATATATTTGGAAGCATACGATTTAATGAGCTGCGATAAAACAGAAGTGTAGAGGTTCAGGGTTCCTTGGAAATGCACTTTTAAAAATATTTGGAAGTTTTCCACCTTCTCTCCCCATCCCTCTGTTCACTTGCTTCCTTTTCTTTTTCCTTCTCCCTCTTCCTCCTTCAGCCCCCTGCCTGTAATGCTTTAGCGAAGAGAATATGATGTAAAGTATCATTCCCTGCTTCTGCTTAGACTGACATGATAATATTAAAAACTCATTCTACACTATAGAGCTTTCCATTCAGATGCAACACAAAATACCTTGTGAAACTGACATGATGATTGATTCACCCCGCCCCCTCCCCCCCCACTCAGAGATTAGTCATTAACTAGTTCAGTTTCAGTTAGTACCAGACAGAAACTTTGCAAAGCTACAAGTGTTGCCTCTGTTTAGTTTAATTGTCTGCCAAAGTACATCACAACACACCTGAAACCGTATAATTTTGATTCTCTGTTGATAGGAAAAGTAGGAGTGATGCCAAAACTGGTGTTGCACTTTCAAACTGCTATCAAATGATTTGCATTTACACAGAGCACAGCCCTTTTGATAATGTTTTGAGAACAACATGTGCAAATTAATGTTTAATCTGGATAAGGATCACACGATTGTAGCATTGAGAGAATGCTGAAGAATTTCTGAGCAGCTGCTTGGGTTTTCTAGCATTTGGCACCTGGAGATGTTTACTGGAAACATTTGGCATTTGCACAAATTCAAAGACTAGAGCTGCGGATAATCCAAGTAGTGGTGTTGGGTATAAGGTGAGATCAGTTGATGTGCTCATTTGCTTTTAAAGCTTAAGAATTTATTTGTGGTTATTCTCTGAATAAAACATTAACAAAAGTAGTTGACTGTGATTTGAAAACGTATGAACTTGTCTCTTCACAGTTTCCAATGACTGAAATGTCTAATATTTCAATTTTATTCTGTCTTGATTCAAGAGCATGGCCTTAAAATGGTTGACTTTCAAAATCTTTTCTACATGAATGTCACTTTTTTTTAACTATTTTACTGTCTGGTATTGGAGAACAATGTGTGGTACACTGCATAGTTGGTTTAACAAAAAAATAACGATGCTGCAATTGGCCTCATGCCCTTGCTAGGGGTGAGAAAATCAGCCAGTGTTCCTAATTCTAATGGTTTTCTCGTGACGCTCTGATGTGTGTTGGGTGAGGACAGCATCACGCTTGGCAGTGATGCCCACCACCCCCTACGATTGAGTGGCCTTGCAGTGCTCATTGTGTCTGCTCACGTGAGGACTGGTCATTTGGACAAGGTACTGGTGGGCTGATGCTGCCTGTGGAACTGTACCCCCCGTATAGGAGTGCTGCTTCAGGAGAGAAAAGCAGAAAATAAGGTATAATTTGCGCGTAACTGCTTGGATGGGATTCTTTATAACTGGAAGAATGGGGAGTTTTCAAACATGAAGCTTCTTGTGAATTTTTAAAAAAAATTCCTTTCTACTTTCCATTGTGCCTCTCCCCACCGCCACCTCTGAAATACTCTGGTACTTGGAAACAATTTGAATGTACATCTACCTCTAGCTTTAAGATTATGATGTACCTTTTCCATACATTGCCTGTCTGATCACCATCAGTGTTCAACAACTAGTCAACTGGAAGTATAATTCAAGTGAGACAAACAGAATATTGATTCTGCATGAGGGATACCTGACTCGCAGTGAAATTAAGTGCTGCGGTATGCATTGAACTTAAACTGCACGAGAGCCACCTTGCTGAAAAGGATCACGCGTGAAGAATGCTACTTGGACGAGGTATAGTAAAGCTGCTGCTGCCTGTGGAACCGAAATCAGTTTGACGACTTGCCTTCAGGAGTGGTGGAGTCGGGAATTGAGAGAAATAAGAAAAAAAAGTGGAAGAATATAATAATTTCTTAATTTTTTTCCCTATTAATTTCTGTCCAAATTTATACTGGAAACTCTCTATATAAAGGTGTCACGTTGTAATTACATTTCCCCAATGACGGCGCTGCAGTACCACCAAGGGTGTAATTACAGCTTGACAAATTTGCCTCGGCAGTTTCTATTATAAATGCGGACATAGAGATATATGAAAAATTTAAGAATAAGGACAGCATATGTCTTCAAATTACATCTGTGCACCTTGATCTAATTATCCCCCCAGTTTTTAACCCCACTTCACTTGAAGACTACACTTGGTCTTAAATCCCCATGTGCAGCACATAGGAGATTGATTAGTATTTTTAAAAAAGTGTTGATAAGTGTTGAAGTCACGGTAGTCGGAGCTGAAGCATCTGCAACTGGCACATAGCCTCGTGCAAGAAGTGATTCAAAAAAATTGTTTGAATTCAGTGGTATGAAGGAAAAAATTGCAGTCCATTTCAATTAAGAATGAACTATAACAGCAACTGAGGGATACTATTAGTGTTATCCTTTTACTCTGAAGATAGCACAAACAAACTGCAATTCTTTTCTCCTTTTGTAATCTGGTGAGGAGGAAAAATAATTTGTCCAAAATGTCTTGTACGGTATCGGCTTCCAAACTCTGATCTGCTGATCCATTGGAGGAACTCACAAGGGGGTAATCAAATTTCTCTCTGTATAGGGATCAGCATACTGTACCTTCATGCACAATGCCTTAAGAATTCTGTTATGTTTTTCTGAATTCATTGATTTACTGGTATGTCACTCCTATTGCTGTATACTGATGAGAAATGCTTTCTTCAATGAAAGCACTGTTTTCCTTTGGGTAGTTGACACTGTCTTTCTGAAATTAAAATTGATGTCCCCAACAGCGTACCAATATCTTGTTTCATAATCTTAAAGCTTGAGGTGCAAAATAATACATCACTATATGGCAAAAGAACATTATTTGCTGTACTGTACATTTTTTGGTTGCATGTCAATTAAAAATGGTGACTAAGTGGAACATGAAAGATGTGTGGAAGATCTTGTTTATCTGAAAAAGAATAATGCTGCTTCAGTAACTCCAATTGCAGGTGGCGATATGATCACATTTATTGACAAACTTAGAATCATACAGCACAGAAGGAGGCCATTCAGCCCATTGTGTATGTGCCGGCTCTTTGAAAGAGCTATCCAATTAATCCCACGCCCCTGCTCTTTCCCATAACCCTGCAATTTTTTTCTTTTCAATTATATACCCAATTCTCATTTGAAAGTTGTTATTCAATCTGCTTCCACCACCCTTTCAGGCAGTGCAATCCAAATCATCATAACTCGCTGCATAAAAATTAAAATTTCTCATTCCTTCCCCCCACCCCCCCCCGGTTATTTTGGTATTTATCTTAAATCTGTATCCTCTAGTTATTGACCCTCCTGCCAGTGGAAATCTTTTCTCCCTTTCTATTCTATCAAAACCCTTCATAATTTTGAACACCTCTTAAGTCTCTGCTTAGCTGTCTCAGCTCGAAGGTAGAACAGACCCAGCTTCGCTACTCTCCATGTGTTACCTAACCTGAATCCTCGATCGGTATCCTTGTAGAAGAATACTTGTTCAACACTTTGTAGGGGATTTTACAAACCCCTGTGAAGCCTTATAAAAATTAGTTTTCAAATCACTACAATACTTTGATTCTGGGCTTTTAAGCTGATCTCTCTCTGCGCTACCTGTACTACCTGAGAATGATAGACTCACCTGCAGTTACTGCATTATATTTTGCATCAGCTACTGAAATTATGCAAATTGTACAAGGAGAATCAGAGCCACTGTGATAAGGAGGAATACATGGAAAAGGAGATTATCATTTATTTCTTTGTAGTTGCTAACTCTCTCACTGAGAGATACTGGTATCAGCCCGGATTTTGCGGTCAGCGACGAACGAATGGCGCTCGCCATTCATTACACTTGCACTTGCCCACAGACACTCTGTAGGCTTTTGCACTGCGACTTGTGAATAGAAATCCAAAACAGCACTGCCCCCTCTACAGGGGATCTGGGACCTGTGTGAACAGGGCAAGCAGTGGTATGTCTCCTTAGCCAATCAGATTGAAGAATTCTTACCGAGACACGCAGGGCAGGATTTTCATTGGGCCGTGGAGGCGGGATTGGAGGCGTGTGGGGGGGTTAAAATCCCGAAATCGGGGGGGCACAAACCCATCCTGCCCCCAACCCGCTTCCATGCCAGTTTCAAAGGAGGTGGGTACCTGACCTGCACTGGGACCCGCCTCCCTGAGGTGGGAAGGGGATTAGTGCCAATTAACTGCCTGTTAATAGGTAGTTAACGGGCCGTTTTTAGCCTAATCCCTATTTTCATTGGTGAAATGTGGGCTTCCCGACAGCTCCAAACCACGCCAAGTTAGTGAGGCGGGCCGTCGGGATGAAGGGCTTGGAGGGGTCGAGATGTCCAGTGTTCAGGTGAGTGATGGGTGCATGAGTTCAGAGGTAAGTGCCTTTGCTGTGTGTAGTGTGTTTAAAGAAGTTTTACTTGCATGTACTTACCTTTACAGCCTTCCTTCAGGTCTCGGGAGTCCCTCGTCTCACCAGCACAGAAAGCAGAATGGCCGCGATCTGTCAAAAATTGCAGCATTCAGCTTTCTTTTCCGAGGAGATCTCTAAATCATCCTGAGAGGAAGGAATTAACTTGGAGTACAGATTCAGTGTTTGACAGCTTCAAACAGCTGTGAAATGCTGATATTTTATCTGTCAAAAGGTCTTGACAGATGAAATATCAATCTGTGACGTCACCTGTTGCCGGGTGGCCTTTAATTGGCCTGCTGAGCTCAACAAGGTCAATCAAGTCAAAATCGCGTGGGTTGGCTAGAATTTGATGGAGGCGGGACTACAACCCCGAAAGTTGTAGTCCCGCCTCCTACCCGCCGCCTCAATGAAAATCCAGCCCGCAGAGTCTAAACCAGGAAGTGTAAATTAGAATATTTAATTCAATGTAAAATCATGTACAGAAAGCGATATAAAGAGTAGGAAAGAAAGATGGGATTAAGAGACAGAAAGGCAAAGTAAAAAAACAAAAACATTTTTTTAAATCTCTAACAATAATTAAAATCTGAAGGAATGAGACTCCACACTTTTAAAAGTAAATTTTCAGTGCCAGGGAGGTTGTTAGGCAGTAATTAAGATTTAGTACGCCATAAAAAATTTACTTACACTTGAATGGACAAGCCCTAACTTTTTCTGGCATGTTTAGTGGGTATCTATCACATAAGTACTGCAAATTCACACCCTTCCATGTATGTGAATGCTGAGTCTCTGAGAGATACAGGTATAGCGAAGCTTCTGGAGGAGCAGGGCCACTTGCTGATTTCCACATTTAATTGCACATGTGTGGACGCCAGAAGTTGCTGTCCAATTTACTTAATAACGGTGAGCGCTGATAGCCTCACTTATTTCTATCGCAAAATACAGGCCAATGTTTCTCGCTTTCATGCTTTGCAGCTATGAACTTTAAATGCAAATACCTAATTACAAAGAAATCAAGTTTTTTCAAAATGAGGATAATGTAGTTAATAGTTTCCAATATTTGTACGTGCCTGGACTTGTGCAATGAATGCTGAAATGTTTAGTTTCACTTCTTGTGGCCATGCACATTTGCATTGTCTTACTACGTAGAGAACTTGCAGCTGCATAGTCAAAAAGACAGTGCGTCACTGGTGAAGGAAGGTATAGTCAGTTTTTCTAAAGTCCAGATTGATGTTGCAAGATCAGTACTTCAATGTGAGAATTAATAGGAGCAGGTTTAAATTTGGGGAGTATGGTTATGAGTAAAGAAAGGAGTGAGAGTCTGAGCAGAAAAATATAGACAACAGTGAACTGAAAAATGAAGATGATGACAGGGAAATAGAGTTACAGCAAAACAGAATGGAGATTTCAATGACTAGTACATCCACTTTTAGTAACATACTGCTAAACTCTCTGTTGGAGAGCAAAATTAAGGAAACCAATTTAGCCTATGTGTCCATCCTTCGTTCCCTGGTGTATTATTTATGCGCTTCAGCATATCAAAACCCAACTGGTTCACTCGTGTCATTTTAGGGAAGGAAACCTGGTCTGGCCTACATGTGACTCCAGTCCAACACCAACGTGATTGACTCTTAACTGCCCTCTGAATTGGCTTAACAAGCTACTCATTTGTATCCGGGCAATTAGGAATTTGTAATCAACACTGGCTTTGCCAGCAATGCCCACATCCTGACGATGAATTACCAAAAAAAATGACTAACCAAACGCTGTCTCGGCAGCCATTTCAAATAGAACCATAAAGCAAGCAAAAATAAACAAGAGGACAACCAATCTGCTCAGAGTGAATGCCTTTGCTGAGTTAGTGTGCTATCTGCCATCACTGACCCAGGTAATCAAAACAATGTAAGTACCTCCACATTTGGAACAGTATGTTGACTCTTGCTGCTAACAAAGGCTTTAAATACTATGCAAAACAAAGGTGAGCACTCTGGCTCAAGAGCCACCGATCTGCAGGATGTCACTGCTAGTTGGTTGTTGCTGAACGCTATTCCGACTTCCCAACGGGTGCTGGGAAATGGCTGTGTTGGCCTATTCCAGGTCTAACAGCTTGAATCACTATGTACCAATGACACGTTAGCATGGATTTGGTATTAATTATTGCATAAGCATTGAGGCTAGGTGCACCAGATCCCAATAAGCGGGCAACTTTTGGTTTAGCATTCCAAAGTCACTCTTAGATAAGTACTGCCAGATGGAAATACTGGTCACACCCAGAGGTTTTGCTGAGGTGTCCACTGGATTATTGATGTTGGGGCTAAAAAATCACAGAAGAGATCATGAAACACAAGGAATCTATGGTTTGTTTTTCAGAATCCAATGCAAGCTGGTATCCAATCTGTTGCCTGTAATCAATCGACATCAAGCAGAATACGATTAATTTTATTTTTTAAATGGATTTTGTGAAGGAAGTTGAAGATGATTTGTGCTGCTTGATGTCAGGCAGAAGTCTCTGATGTGAATTGGATTCCATTTTAGATTTGAGGTAAAGAGACCAAGTAGCAGATGTAAAGAAACCCTATGAGGGTTAATTTTGGGCAGAAGGGCCTGGAAGGGGGAGGCCAAGAGAAAATAGAAGGTAGTAAAGTTCTTGTTTTAGCAGAATAACATGTTATACAGATGTGCACCAAGTGAGACTCCTGTGCAGGAGGTGGTTTGCATTTCACCAGATGTGTTTGAATATTTTTTCCCTTGAATACTCCATCTTCAATTATTTGTTCAAAAGTATAGTTTTGATCCTGATTTTATTTACATTTCTCCTTTGATGAGGACAGGCAGTTGTCCCAAAAGTTTTGAATATGCTGTATTGTGATAGGTTGCAAATTGATACCATGACCGCAGTTCAGTTTTCAGGGCAGCCTCCCACGGTAATTTGTAAACAGTATTGTGTTTTTTTTTAAGAATTCTTTTTCATGTGTGAAAATTTGGAAATGCCCCCTCCTTCCCCACATGATACTTGGTAACCTTTCTCAGTTGGATTTCATTGAAACAATCTCAACATTTCTCAACTAAGGAGCAAGTTAGAACAAGAGGAAGCACAATCACATTCTTGGAAATTACAGAGGGAACATGCTTTTATGAATGCAGAAATATCATTGAGTAACTTGAATAACATTTCTTGAGTTAGTTTGCTTACTGTACTTGGCTTAAACCTAGTGTGCATTTTATTGAAAATACTATTGATCCAAGATTTAACTCTTTGATCAGTCCCAGGGCAGCTTTGTTGTTCCAGTGTTGCTGTAGGACATTGAATGAACTGCCTTTCAAATTGACATTAATGTTCTGTTCAGTTTTCTTTTTTTCTCTTCCTTTTTCTATTTGGCTTTTTTTGTTTTGCTGCCTTATTTCTTCAGTAGTTCATTTATCACTTTTTCCTTTTTGGTAGCCTTGAACATTTTTTTATTCGTGGGATGTGGGCACCGCTGGAAAACCCAGCATTTATTGCCCATCCCAAATTTCCCTTGAGAAGCTGATGGTGAGCCACCACCTTGATAACTGAGTGAGTGGTTTGCTAGGCCATTTCAGAGGGCAGTTAAGAGTCAACCACATTGCTGTGGGTCTGGAGTCACATATAGGCCAGACCAGGTAAGGACACCAGAGGTCCTTCCCTAAAGGACATTAGTGAACCAGATGGGTTTTTACGACAATCCAATAGTTTGATGGTCACCATTACTGATGCTAGCTTTTTATTCCAGATTTATTTAATTGATTTAAATTTCCCCAGCTGCAGTGAACTCTTGTCTCCAGATTATTAGTCCAGGTCTATATTTTTTTAAAAGTCTGTTCATATTTATTTTAGGTTTACCATTTCCCCATTTGAGAGCCCCAATCTTTGTTTTGCTCTCTAACAATTTTAAAAAGTCAATAGAAGGAGCTTCTTCATTTCCTGGTTCCCTGTCTGCGAATTCTGCATTGTGATTGGCTGCTTAGACAACTTGTTGACATCACACCAGCTCACGCAATGGAATTCCCACTCAACTACACTGATCTCAGTTGCACATCAAAAAAACCAAACTTCTCGGCACAGAGATGACAAGATCTTTGTGGGCAGCTTTCTTCGGGGCCAGCGGCAAATGTCTTTGCTTCGTCGCTGACCGCTAATTATAGGCCAATATGTGTATAGCGTAAAGGATGTTTGAGGCTAGATAAATACATGTTCCTTCTTTCTAAGATGGAGGAATTAATCATAAATTTAGTATATCTTGTAAAGGAAGGATGCCTTTGTGGAATTCCAGCCTTTGTTTTTTCCAGTTATATTTGCATTTGGAAGTTTAAAAAAAAATTCAACTATGTTTGCTTACTTATGTGGCTCCACTGTCAGGAGGCTGGGGGCAAGGTTGATGGTGAGGTCGGGTACCAGGTTGAGGTGTGGCATTGATGGGTGTAGTCCAGTAGGGACTGTGCAGCAGAAAAGTTTTGTTTATTTAAGAGAAAAGGGGGCAATGGGTTAGGTCCATGGCTCTGGTTGAAGCTGGTTAAAGTGTGGTGCACAAGTAGGTACTGAGGAGAATGCATGTAGAGTTGGCTTGGGAATGGGCACGGGGGTGGCTGGCTACATACTTGGGCTCAGAGCAGGGAATCAGGTGTGGGACCACAAGATGGATACAGATGAGCAAGGCTATTCAGCCCATCTTAGCTCATTCACCCATCACAGCATCCAGTTATTCAATAATTCCAGGATTTTTGCCTCTACTACCCAACCCAGAAAGCCAATCAATTGGTTGAACTGTGTGAAGAAGGACTTCCTGAAGTATTGTTTTTCTTTTAATCATTTGAACCTGTGTCTGTTATCTAACTGTCAGTTTGGTTTGATTTTACTTTTAACTAATCCATTTGCTGTCATAACTTTTAGAATTTTACCTTTTAGTTGCTCCCTTTTAGCACTGAAATGTCCAGGTTTCTCTACTCTGCCCTGCCCCCTCAATCTAATCCTCTGATGCTAGGAACCAGCCCTTCTCTGAACTCCCACTGGGGCTTGAATGTAACCTTATGTCTTAGTTACCAGCACTGTCCACAGTAATCAAAATGTGTTGAGCAGTTTGAGCATGACTTCCTCTGACTTGTACTCTATATGTAAAAAAAAAAAAAAGTTTTGAATCTATGGGACTGATTTTAATGAACAACTGGATTGGTACAACTGGGAGCCGAGGCGGACAGGAAAACCAGGGCAGGGGAGGGCAAAGTCTTTGTTGGGGCTTGGTGGAGCATTCCTGCTCCTCCAGCCCGCAAGGAAACAAACCAAAATGAGAAGAAACCTGCCTTTCTGGGCCTCTTCTGGCCCCACTTCCTCCTTTCCGACAGGTTTGACCTGGCAGGAAAGCCGTAAGGGGTTCCCCACCCGTGCCTGGGATTAGGATTGCACTTGGGCGCGGATGACATTATCAAAGCCTGATCGGTACATTTTAGAGCAGGACCCCGCTGTCTCCCCGGTGGGTGACCTTGTCTGCTTAAAAAGAGCAGGTTAATATAGCGGCACGCGGGAATCGGAGGAGTATTTTTAACTGCCCTCCTGACCAGTTTCTGCCATGCGGATGGCCAGTCGAACCTCCCCCGCTATAATTCATCATTTGTTTTGCTTTATTGATTGCGCATGTTGAGGATCAAACCTTGCTGTTCCGGTTCTAAGATTGAATTAGTCTGGCTAACCAAGTGACTGATATCTGCTTCCTGTGGACCAATTGAATCATACAGGCCAAGACTGGGCAGACACAGACTGACTTTTTTTGATACGGACCTATCATCTTGTGTTATAATTGGAAATTGGATGAATTGCTTTTTAGTGTTTTTTTTAAAATCATGGACTGTCAGAAATTCATTCCTTCCCCTGTGTAATATCACCTTGAAATTTGTGTTTTATTGGCAGAAACTTTAGTATTTCTTGGAAGAGGAACTGGTATCAACAGTTTTTTTAATAGCATGTGTGGAATTTATGTGGGTGTCCAATTTGAAAGAATTTACAAGTGCTTGCTGAGGGTTTTTTTATTTCAAATCTTCTGGAAAATGGTTATTGGTGTTCTGTCTGGCATGAGATGATTTAATTTGAAACTTTCAGATCTCAAAAATGGTTTAATCAATCGGTATTTTAGTAGTTTGGGATTTTGAATCGCCCCAATCCGGTTTCCATCTCTCTCAACACTAAAATGGCCTTAACTGAAGGCACCAACTACATTCTCTGACTGTGGTGCATTATTCTTCCTCAACTGTGCAGCCTTTGACGTGGTTGATGACACCATTCTCCTTCAATACCACTCCTGTTGTCCAGTTCTCATGGGACTATCCTCACTTGGTTCCACTCTTGCCTATCTGATCATAGCTAGAGCATCTCAACCAATGGCTTCTCTTCCGACCCACCACACACCCCACACACAATCTCCCAATGATCCATTGTTGACGATCTCTTTCTTTCTCATTTATATGCTGACCTTTAGCAACAGCATCTGCAGAAATGGGGTTAGTTTCCACACGTACACAGATGATACCCAGTACTATCTCTCCCATCTCCCTCTCAATTCCACCACTGTCTCTATGCTGTCAGACTACTAGTCCAACATTCAGTCTTGGATGAGCTGCAATTTCCTCCAGTTAAACATTGCAAAGAACTAAGCCATTGGCCCGGATTTTACGGTAGGAATAACGGTGAGGCCATTAGAGAGTAAATCGGACAGCGACTTCCGCAGTCCGCACATGCCCAATTAAACACGGAAATTGGAAATTAGCAAGTTGCTGTCTGAGTTGCCCTGCTCCTCCCAGAAGTTGCGCTACACTGGCACTGCACCGAGAGACTTGGCATTGAAATACATGGACATGAAGTTGTGCTACTTACCCACTAGATACCCACTAAACATGCCAAAAAAGTTAGGGCTTGTCAATTCAAGTGTAAGTGAATTTTAAATGGCGTGTTAAGTCTTAATTATTGCCAAACAACCTCCCTGGCACTGAAAATTTACTTTTACAAGTGTGGAGTCTCATTCCTTCGGATTTTAATTATTGTTGAAGATTTAGAACATTTTTTTTAAAACTTTTTCTTTGTCTCTTTTTTATCTCTATCCCATTTTTCTTTCCCACTCTTTATTTTGCTATTTGTACATGATTTGGCATTGAATTAACTTTTCTAAATTACACTTCCTGGTTTAGACTCTGCGTGTCTCAGTAAGGATTCTTCACAATCTGATTTGTTAAGGAGGTTTTGACGAAGGGTCATCGACCTGAAACGTTAACTCTGTTTCTCTCTCCACAGATGCTGCCTGACCTGCTGAGTATTTCCAGCATTTTCTGTTTTTATTTCAGATTTCCAGCATCCGCAGTAATTTGCTTTTCTATGCGAGGTACTACCTGGCAGGCTGGCTCCTGACATCCATATGTCTTAACTCAGGCTGATCTTGTCAACCATCTACCAACTCTAGTGTCTGAAGAATATGTTGACATTTTGTACTGTCTGTGTAAGAAGCCTCGGTTCCCTTCCATTACATGGAGAGACCTGAATTACCCCTTATTTAAGCGTTAAGAATGTGTAATATGACCGTTGTACCTGCTGTTCTATTGGTTTACTGTTGAGAACAAGAGCTCATGGGTTCTGTCATGTCACAGTCCTATGCATTTTGCATGGTTAGTTTGTGAGCCATTTAACCAGTTTAATAACTGTGTTTACAAAAGTGTGGTTTTTTTAAAGTACTGGAATAATTTGCCCAGTAAAGTACAAGTACTAATAGAAAGCCCGTTCAAATCTGAAATAAAAACAGAAAATGCTGGAAATACACAGGAGGCATCAGCATCAGTAGAGAGAGCAGACCGGTTAATGTTTTAAGTGTACACCCTTCTACGTCCAAAACATTACTGTGTCTTTTCTCTTGCAGATGCTGATATACCAACTCTGCATTTTCATAATTTTTCTGTTTTTGTTTCAAAGTACATGTACTGTCTGAAGCTGCAATTTAAATTGCTACCCTAGCCCAAATTGTGTTTCACTCGTGGTGTTTTGCATTCATTCCATTCCATTTTCTCAAATGGATGGCTTGATAATCTCTTGCATCAAAGGAAGCAAATTATCTATGAAATTGAATCGAGCTATCTTGTGGTCAGAGATTTTAACGTTCTCCCGGCTGGCCTCCAAACCGGCATCCTCTGTCAGCTTCAGCTCATCCAAAGCCGTGCTGTCCATATCTTGTTCCACTCCAAGTCCCACGCACTCACCATCCCTGTCCGCACTGAACCGCATTGGCTACCAGTCTTCCAATGTCTGAAATGTAACATTTGCATCCTTGTGTTTAAATTCATCCTGGGCCTCGCCCCTTCCTATCCTTCTCCAGACCTACAGCTCTTCCACCCCCCACCCCCAAATAAACATTCTCAGTTCATGATGGTGTTGATACATGGGGAAAAAAGTGTGCTTGGAGGCATGAGACTTTTTGGAATAAAGCTTGAGGCATGTTGCAGTTAGTCTCCTGAATATGAAAATAGACTATAAACCTTTACAAAGGGAACATCTTGCAACAGCACTTAGGATATCTTTTTCTAGTTCTGACGAAATGTTAACTCTGTTTCTCTCTCCACAGATGCTGCCTGACCTACTGAGTATTTCCAGCATTTTCTGTTTTTATTTCAGATTTCCAGCATCCACAGTATTTTGCCTTTGTTGAGAGGACATCTTCGTGGGTTTGCCAAAGAGCAGTAACAGTCGCTACTAGAGTTTTTTTTATGTTGCCCTCCTGATCAAGAAGGAAATTCTGTATATTGGAGGAAGGAGAGAGAATTCTTGTGTCTAATGATGCAAAGTTCTTGGAAATAGTTTTAAAGAAATTGTGTAATTATGTCACTCGGGTCCACCTACCTCAATTAAGTAGATTTAATCAGCTTCTTGCTGAAATATGTTGAGGTACTTTTGGGGCAGGGGAAAACTGACTTTATTTGACTACCTTCTATCAAAATACCCACCAACTACTGATACACCAGTAGGTGGACCATGGGTGGACTTGAACTCGAGCTGTTCTTCTTTGACAAGAGCATTGGTGCTAAGTGTCTATAAAAGGAGAATTTTTTTGAATACATGAAGAGTACTAAACATGGATTCAATAAGTTATTCTCTTTTTATTAGATGAGATTATGGGATTTTAACAAGGGTTTTGTCTTTCTTTCTGTGAAAACAGCTCTGATAGTAATCCTTTTTGTTTTCATCTAGTCTCACCTACAGTGCTTAGAAACAAAATATTTCCAGAGTCACTTTAAGCAATGACTTTTCCATCTGTTAGGACTGCACAAAACAATGAAAGATTCCTGTTCAAATCACAGGAGCCATTTACTGATGAGAAGAATATGGTCAACTTTTGCTGCTACATATTTCTAGCAAAATAATTGCATCTTTAAGCAGCCAATTGGAATTTGAATCTTCCTTCCCTTGTACGCACCAGTGGATTTACTGTGGTATGATGCAGCACATTTGCGGGTAGTTGTGCATGACGTGAGCAATTTAAATGTATTTGATTAGAATTGAAAGCAAGTCCCTAATTTTCTGGCCTTTGCATGTGGCTCCTTTTCGCAAATAAGGTTGTTAACTTTATTTTTGTAGTTAAAATGCTCTCTCACTACTTGGGGCCAACTTAATCCTCATACATTTGAGTATGTGCCAACCCCAGTTAAAACATCCACAAGTTCTGACTGAGGGTCTATACCTGACACACCTCTTTTATATTTTTCTCTGTTCAGATGCTGGTGGACCTGCTGTCTTTTTAGGCACATTCTGTTTCCAGCTTTTTTTTCTCTCAAGTTTCCTGTTCATTGGACTGCCACACTTCTCAAAACATCAGCACCTTGACTTGTCAAGTACAACTCCAGATCCCATCCACCGCCAAGACATTTAATTACATCTCTGCAACCTTGTCTGCTTACCCCTACTGCTGAAACACTATGTCTTGTCACCTCCAAACTCAACGACTCCAATGCTATCCTTTCATTCTCCACCCTCCAAAACTCCAACTTGTCCAGAGCACTTAGCCACACATATCCTGTCTCACACTAAGTCGCAATCGCCCATTGCTCCCATTCTCGCTGACCTACACTGGCTTCCTGCCCCCTAACACATTGAATTCAAGATCATTGTCCTTGTCTATAAATCTCTCCATGGCCTTTCTTCACTTTCTCTGCAATCTTCTTCAGGTCTGTAGCCCCTCTTGAATATTCTGTACATCTGACTTTGGCCTTTTCCCTTCAACCTACCTTTAGTGACACATCCTTCAGCCACCTTGGTCCCAGTCTTTGGAACTTCCTCCCTAAGTCTCTCTGCATCTCTCTCCACCCTCAAAGCCCATTTCTTTGACCTAGTCTTCAGTTACCCCTCCAAATCTCTACGTTCCTGGCTAGATATCTGGTTTTGTTATGCCTATTTGTGAAGCACTTGGGACATCTTTGTACATTAAAGACGCTGTATGAATTACACATCATAATTTTCAGTTTAACTGGGATTCTACCCTCTAATGTAATGTCTGCAAAATATGTTTATAGCACATTCAGGGGTTGCAAACCTTTGCCCTTAATTGACCAGCAGTAGAATGAGAGTATACTGGACCATAGTTTCTGAAATCATACCCTCTTTGAATCAAAAGGTGTGATCTTGCTCTTAATTGATGTGCAGCTTGTGCTTAAGGGGGTTAGTCTCAGAGATATACCCTTGTACAGCTTTTAAATGCCACTTTGTGACTAATCACCATCTGAGCATGACCTTAAACTCAATTATTGTGAAATTTCTGGTTTTCCCTCTGAGGAATACAGAATTTCTGGATTAAAAAAAGCAAGAATAGAACTAGATTTTTTTTTAACTTCCGCATATAGAATCAGAACACTTAGTTGTAATGTATTAAATTATATTTTGGGGGGTGGTGGGAGATGTTTTTCTGAGAACTGAAGAATGGTTGCAGATAATGCTCTGCTGAATATTGTGCTAGAATAGGAAAATGATCGATCTTAACCTATGAGTGTTGGAATTGCATTCCCACAGTGCCCTTAAACTGAAATGCATTGGAAAAAGAAATGTCAACATTTTAACGTTCTAAAATATATACTGAGTGCTGTAGTAGTCTAAGAAACCTTCCAAAGTTGACTTCTGCCTGGGGTTTGCTATGGTACGGTAGATATGCATTTTTGTTGCTTGTGATTCTTTCAATCCGAAAGCTACAGCTGATCCCAATTGGACAAGACTTATCTTCGCATATTATCCACATTTGTGCCACCAAATTATGTATAGATTCATGGCAACACTAGGTTGTAACTATCCAGCCATGTTTTAGTTGAGGTGATAATGTTTAGTTGGAACAGTGAACCACTATCTCAAATCTCTACGGTTATTGGCAACTGTTGCTCAGTTTCTGCTAAGTGTAAGGAACATGAGAGCCCTAATAACTACTTGAAGGAGTACATTTTGTCTTCATGCCACCTTATCATAGAAAATAAAGAAAATGATCGCTCTTTCATCACGCCCTCTTCCTCATTTGCATGTGGGCTAATGTGAGTTTGAAAGCTAGAATGCTCTGGATTTGAATAAAATAGAACTTCTTTCTATCCTGACCACTGCACCCTGAAGGCAGCAATTATTGCTAGGACATGGCGTTGATGAGTGTCCAACCAAGTGGCAGCACATGTTTGAACCTAGATGGAAAGTGCCATTAGGTCACTTGACTTTAAGGAGAACTGCAGACAAACTTCTTTCCTCCCACTTGACAGCCACATTTGCATCTTCAATAAGTAACAAGAAGCCCTGTCGATCCCAGCCCAGACACTGATTGGAAGTGGCAGAGCTGCCTGATCCAAATCGCAGAAATCATGAAAGGGCAAAAAAACACAAGTCACCATTTACATACAGACACATCACTAAGGTAATCGCACTTCAACAAGGGTGAACAGCTGATTGAAGATGCTTGAAGTGTCCGAAATAGTCGACGTGCGTAATACGCATTTGTAATTGACGCCTATGGTGCTGGCAAATGGTTAGCACCATTTGCCCAATATAGGCAGCTGGCTAAGCGCGCACGGTGCAAGTGGTGGGGACTGTGCGCGTGTGTATTTAATGTATTTAAATCATTTCTATTTATTTTTATATATATATATGTTTGTTTCTATTTTAATTTTTGTTTAGTTTTATTTATTTGTTACATGTATGTGTGTGTGTGTGTATGTATATCATAAATAAATAAAAATAAACTTTTTTAAAAAACGGAACAAACGTAATATTATAATTATATACCGTTCCTTCATCGTCACTGGGTCAAAATCATGAACTCCCTCCCTAACAGCACTGTGGGATTGCCTTCACCACAGCAGTTCAAGAAGGTGGCTCCTTCTCTAGGGCAATTAGGGATGAGCAATAAATGCTGGCCTTGCCAGCGATGCCCACATCCCAGGAACAAATTTTAAAACATTTGAATGCCTTAAAGGGAACCAGTAATTTCTTTGTTAAAAAAATTACATGATTTTAATACAAGACTGATGCACTGCTTTGCTGGCTGTGTTCCAGGTTGTACTGTGCAGCAGGTGCTAAGTTCTAATGAAAAGTACCATTTGCAACATTAACCTATTCAGCATCAGTCTTTCAAATGCTGAGCATACTCTTGTTTTATTTAACATTTCCAACATTTGTTGTTGATTTTTAACTTGGTACTGTTTAGTAATTGGTTTATAAGCTGGGAGGTGATCTAGCAGCTTTTGAGTCAGAAAGTTGTGGGTTCAAGTCCCACTCCAGAGACTTGAGCACACAAATCTAGGCCGACACTCCAGTGCTGAGGGAGTGCTGCACTGTGAGGTGCCAACTTTCAGATGAGACATTAAACCAAGTCTGCTCGCTCAGGTGGATGTAAAAGATCCCACGGCACTATATCGAACAAGAGCAGGGGAGTTATCCCCAGTGTCCTGGCCAATATTTATCCCTCAATCAACATCACAAAAACAGATTATCTGGTCATTATCACATTGCTGTTTGTGGGAGCTTGCTGCGTGCAAATTGGCTACCGCGTTTCATACATTACAACAGTGACTACACTTCAAAAGTAATTCATTGGCTGCAAAGCACTTTGAGATGTCTGGTGGTCGTTAAAGGCGCTATATTAATGCAAGTTTTTTTCTAACACACAACCCTTGTAAAAGCAGGCTGTTAATGCCATAGGTATGGTTTTTTTCCCCCAAAAAAACTGATTTCTAATTGGTTCTTTACAACACCAATATCCAATTAAAGATTCAACTGTAATTATTTTAGCGGTTTGGGCAGTTATAGCAGTGAAGATTTTATCTGCTTCCTTTTCTGTACAAGAAACTTGCTTTGTGTACAGATTAGATTGATCTATTAGTAAATTGTTTACGTTGTTAAAGGCATAGATTTTTTAAGTATTGTTTTTGGAACCGTTGTAATGGCTTTGTATGCTTTACAGAATTTTGTGGCTGTCCTGGTGAATTGAGTTACTTGTTGAGCAGTACTGGGACCTATTTATAACTTTGTTTTGTTATGAAAATGTTCATGCAATTCCACCCTTCCCCCGTCTGGAAAGAAAATCCAAATAACTCCAACCTGATCTGCACAGGTGTGATTTTTGCAGCTCCGATCCAGTATTTTTGGCACTAAAAGGACATGTGTGGTGCTTTGGAGTTCAGAATTATGAAATCATCATTCACTAATTAAATAGAACAATTTCAATTTTGTTGGAAACTTTTTGGTTCAATTTTGTTTTAAGATTAAAAAACTTTCTATTTAATGGGATGGGTTTTTTCTTTTGTTCCGTTAACTGTTTGTCCTGACTGCACACATTCTCTTTGTCTTGCAGGCATCAATTAGTTTTGTTTTCAGTTGCTAAATGTTTAGTTGTTTTCAGCTTCCCTTTCTCGGCAGAATGATTAACAATTTCGATCTGTGCTTTTGTGCATTTTAATGTTCAATAGTGATTATTCTTCTAAGAAATTGCAAAATGTGGGGAATGGAGAAGAGAATAGTTAAAAACTTTTAAATGCAGTGTTAGTCCTTTTAAGGATTATAATAAAATGAATTGTTATGTTCATAAATAAATAGACATTATCATTATGAACAGCTAGCTTGAGCTAGTCACTTTATTCAGCCATGTGGACTTCGTGTGCAGGCACCCATCTTGACTACTGCCTTGTGGGTAACCTAGTGCATCGTGGGTAGCCCACTCTTATATACATACAGCTCCACCTAGTGTACCATTCTAGAATGACATGTTACTGATCGTTACATCCCCCTTTCTTTGAGGTTAAACAAAATCAGTATCAATCAATATCAATCAATCATAACGACATAAACATCTTCACAACAGTCAATACATTTTCAATATAGTTTTCTTTGTATTCAAAGATTAAGTCTATCAGGCTTTTTTACTTCATATGTGGATCTTCTCAGCATGGGTAAGTCTGATGTGTTTTCATGAGAGCCTGTATGTGTGTTTGTGTTAGATTGTTCTGGTGGTGAGTGACAAGGTTCAGTTGTGGCATTGTCATCGATTTGCTCTTGGATAGTCTCTTGTGTTAGGGAATGGCGGTTCCTCCTGAGAATCTGTCCTTCCTCAGTTCTAACAGTGTATGGCCTTGGTCCTACTTCCTCAAGAACTGTAGCTTTCCTGTTCCATGCATCTGGATCCTCAATCCTGACAACATCATCCCTTGTCAATGGTTTCAGAGTTTTGGATGACTTGTCATAGTATGATTTCTGTTTCAGCTTTAACAGTTGAAGTCTCTGTCTCAGTTCCTTACTCTGCTTTTCTTTTGCACAGCAGGGTAGCGTGGTGCGCAACTTGCGACCCATTAGGAGTTCAGCAGGTGAAGGACCACAGTCTAAAGGTGAGGCTCGGTAGCTCAGCAGGGCGAGATAAGGATCAGACTTGCTTTCTGTTGCTTTCTTCAGTAGCTGTTTGAGAACTTGAACACCTTTCTCTGCCTTACCATTTGACTGAGCATACAAAGGATTGGATGTGATGTGCTGAAAGTCATACTGTGCTGCAAACTGTTGCCACTCCTTACAGTTGAAGCACGGACCATTGTCGCTAACGGCAATCCTGGGATTTCCATGTCTGGCGAAGATGGATTTAACATGCATTATGACACTGCTTGCTGATGTGCTTGAGATCAGCGCCATCTCAGGATAGTTAGAATAGTAGTCAATCACTATTAGATAGTCTTTACCATTCAAATGAAAGAGGTCCATACCAACCTTTTGCCATGATGCTGTTGGTAAGTCAGCTACTATCATTGGTTCCTTTGCTTGTTTGTTTTGGTGTTTCTGACATGTCTCACATTTGCCTATCATGTTCTCAATGTCCTTATTTATGCCAGGCCAATAAACCGTGTCTCTTGCTCTCCTTTTGCATTTTTCAATTCCGAGGTGTCCCTCATGAATCCTTTTGAGCATGTCTTGACGTAGAGCCTGTGGAATGACTATTCTGTTCTGTTTTAGTAATAGTCCACTTGCGACACTCAATTCTGACCTGATGTGAAAGTACTTTGGACAGGAACCTTTTGGCCAACCATGATGAATGTTCTCTATTACTGTTTGTAACACTATCTTTTACTGTTTCTTCTGCTATTTGCTTTGATTTTTTGTCTGACACGGGCAGTGCAGCAGTGACCATACTCACATGAACATCCACGTCTTCCTCAGTAGAGCTCACATGACTCATTGTGGGTGCTTGGGATAGTGCATCTGCTAACACTGTGTTTGCCTGGTGTGTAGATCAGTTCAAAGTCATATCTTTGCAGCTTCATCATGAGTCGTTGAATCCTTGGAGACATCTCATTCAGATTTTTTTTTATGATGGCAACCAGTGGGCTGTGGTCTGTCTCAACTGTGAAGGTGGGAAGTCCATATATGTAGCCATGAAACTTTTCTAGTCCAACTACCAAGCCTAGACATTCCTTTTCAATCTGGGCGTATCGACACTCAGAATCAGTCATAGACCTGGAGGCATAGGCAACAGGCTTCCAATCTTCACCCTCTGCTTGTAGCAAGACCGCACCTAGGCCATCTTTTGATGCATCCGTTGACACTTTGATTCTCTTTGTTGGGTCAAAGAAGGTGAGTACAAGTGTGGTTGTCAGCACTGTTTTGAGATTCATCCACTCTTGTTCATGCCTTTCTGTCCATGCGAACTCATTTGTTTTATGTAGCAGGTCTCGCAGACAGGCTGGCTTGGCTGACAAGTTAGGAATTAACTTTCCAATGAAGTTTATCATCCCCATAATGCGTAGCACTCCTTTTTTGTCAGTGGGTCGGGGCATTTTGAGTATGGCGTTTACTTTTTCCATATCTGGCTCTATTCCTTTACCAGATAGATTATCTCCTAGGAAAGTGACTTCCTGGACGCCAAACTGACACTTGCCTTTGTTGAGCTTCAGTCCATTCCGGCGTATGCTCTGTAGCACTTTAGTCAGTCTCTCATTGTGTTCTTTCAGTGTGGAGCCCCAGATGATAATGTCATCAACATAGACCCAAACTCCTTCCAGACCTTCAGTTATGTGTTCCATCGCTCTATGAAAGATTTCAGATGCAGATATTATCCCGAAAGGCATTCTGAGGAAACAATACCTGCCAAATGGTGTGTGGAAGGTACAGTATTTGGTGTTCTCTTCATCCAGTTTTAGTTGCCAAAATCCTTGTGAGGCATCGAGCTTTGTGAAGTATCTGGCACCTGACATTTCACTGGTGATTTCTTCTCGCTTGGGAATCTGGTAGTGTTCACGTTTTATGTTTGCATTTAAGTCCTTTGGATCCATGCATACTCTTAGATCATTGTTCTTTTTCTTTACACATACCATGGAGTTAACCCAGTCTGTTGGCTCTTCGACTTTCCTGATGACTCCTAGTGTGGTCATTCTGTCCAGTTCTTTCTTGAGCCGGTCACGTGGGGTGCTGGAACTCTCCGTGGAGCATGTACCACTGGCTGAGTATCCTCCTTTAGCTGGATCTTGTAAGTGAATGGTAGAACTCCAAATCCTTTGAACACATCCTGGAAATTACTCACTACAGAATCCACCAAGTCATCTGGTCTGCTTATGGCACAGTTTATACGGTAGACTCTCTTGACCAATTCTAAGTCCTCACAAGCTTTGTCACCAAGTAGTGAATCAAGTCCTTCAGCCACAACAGAAAACATGAGATGATGCACTTTGTCTTTGACTGTCACTTTAAGTCTGCATACACCTAAGCTATCTTCTGTCCATTATAGTTCTTCAGTAGTACTGACTTTTTCTGTATTTTGGGCTTTTCTTTCATATTTTTAATGTCACTCATACTGATTAAGCTTGCTTTTGCCCCAGTGTCTAGTTTAATGTAACTAATGCTCCATTTACCTGCAGTGACGTTATCCATTTGGCCTCTTTTACTGCATTAACTTTATGTTCAGCATTGTCCATTCCTGAGGGCTGTACATTTTCTGTATCCTTTTCGATATTGTCACATGACACCATTCCTACAAAAAATGTCTCACTTAAATCAGTGTCCTCAATTACATTGACTTGTTGCCCTTTCCTTGTTTTTACTTTTGAAAAGCATTGTTTGGCAAAGTGATTCTTTCCATTACATTTTTTGCACATTTTTCCAAATGCTGGGCATTGTCGTGACTGGTGTTTGTAACCACAGCGTTTACAATTAAAAATTCCTTCCTCCGATTGCTTTTTATTTCTGTTCTGCCCATGTTTCTTCCCTTTGTAGGACACAGCACCGACAGCAGCACAGTCACTCATTACAGTCGCATCATTATTAATTTCACTGAAAGTCTTTGCGTGCTCCTGAGCTAGCTCACTGGCATAGCATATTTTCACAGCATTTTCCAATGTTAGTTCGGTTTCTCTCAACAGACGTTCCCTGACCTTTTTATCATGAATACCAAACACAATCTGGTCACGAATCATGGATGATTTCAGGTCAGAGAAATTACATGTCTCTGCTTTCAGTTTCAGATTGGTCACAAAGCTATCAAAAGTCTCATTTTGCTGCCATCTCCGTGAACGGAACACGTACCTCTCATAGGTCTCGTTCTTTTTGGGAGAACAATGTGTATCAAATTTCTTTAGCACATCGTCCATTTTTTCTCTGTCCTCCTCTTGATCAAATACACAAGTATTAAATACCTCTATCACCTGCGGGCCTGCAACCGTGAGCAGTAACGCTATTTTCCTTGCGTCTGGCTTCGTACCGAATCCGATGACAGCAATGTAGAGTTCGAATTGTTGTTTGAAAGTCCGCCAATTGCAGTCGACATTCCCCGTGAATTTCAAACCCTCCGGTGGCTTCAAATTCTCCATGTTGCGTTTCACAATATTCAGCAGATTTTACCAATCCTGGTACCATGTTATGTTCATAAATAAATAGACATTATCATTATGAACAGCGAGCTTGAGCTAGTCACTTTATTCAGCCATGTGGACTTCGTGTGCAGGCATCCATCTTGACTACTGCCTTGTGGGTAACCTAGTGCATCGTGGGTAGCCCACTCTTATATACATACAGCTCCACCTAGTGTACCATTCTAGAATGACATGTTACTGATCATTACATGAATCTCTTTTAAGAAGATTAAGAAATGCTACAGATTTTTTTTTAAACACGGTCTTTAATTATTCACATTTCTCAGAACAGCCTCAAAGCACTTCACATGCTTTGAAGTACAGTGTCTCATGTAGGCAAATACAGCAGCCATTTTATACAGACAAGATCCCACAACAGTAATGATTATACAATCTGTTTTTGTACTGGTGATTGAGGGAGGGATGTTTGCTCAGGACAGAACAACAGAAGGTCAGGTTAGCAGATATTTCTGTTTTTCTAAATTAGTAATTTTGTTGAGGATTGAAGCTGCAATTAAACTTACTTTACACCAAGTTTCCAGGATTTTTCACAACTCCATATCAATCAGCACAATCGTATTGTGTCCTTTTTTAAAGTATGGCGTCCCGTGATCTATTCAGGTTTCAGTGAATATCTGCATTGTCCTTCAGCTTTTGCTTTTTATCTAATGATCCTGTTCTTCCCTTAAACTGTCCAAGGTATTGCTGATATTTAGAAAATGAAATGAAAAGAATTCCAGGTTTTGTGCCAATTTTCATAGTGTAAGAAGTAAAGGTGCACATTTTAAACACTGAAAATCTCAGTATTGGATTAAGGTGGGATTTGCACATTGTGTAATATTGGACCATAATTTGCGGTAGCAGGGCAATGCCTTTAGTTAGGCTTGTTCTTGCCAGTTTCACTGCAATGATACTTTGCACCACAAGTCACCTTATGAAGGATATATTGGCCTTGGAGGGAGTGCAGCGTAGATTTACCATAATGGTAACCGGACTTCAAGGGTTAAGTTACGAGGAGAGATTACACAAATTAGGCTTGTATTCCCTAGAATTTAGAAGGTTGAGTGGTGATCTGCTTCAAGTTTTCAGGATATTATGGGGAACCGATAGGGCAGATAGAGAGAAACAATTTCCACTGGTTGGGGATTCTAGGACTGGGGGCATAGTCTAAAAACTAGAGCCAGACCTTTCAGCAGTGAAATTAGGAAATACTTCTACACACAGGGTAGTAGAAGTTTGGAACTCTCTTCCGCAAATGGCAATTGATGCTAGATCAATTGTTAATTTTAAATCGGAGATTGCTAGCTTTTTCTTTAACCAAAGGTACTAAGGGATATGGGCCAAAGGAGGGTATATGGAGCTAGATCATAGATCAACCATAATCTTTGCAAAACTTAAATTCTGTGGTTTATAGTTTCTAGGGTCTCTGTGGTGTAGCGGGGACTGCTGGCAGGCAAGCGCCCTTGAGTAGATCATTTAATTGGTGGTATTGATTTAATTTAAATTAATTAAAGGGTAAGTCATGTCAGGACAGCCCAGCCCCGTGTTATGCTCCTCTTGCTCTATGTGGGAATTCAGGGACGCTGCCTCTGTCCCTGATGACCATGTGTGCCAGAAATGTATCCAGCTGCAGCTACTAGTAGACCGCATTGCGGTGCTGGAGCTGCGGATGGATGAGCTTTGGAGCATTCGCGATGCTGAGAGGGTCGTGGATAACACGTTTAGTGAGTTGGTCACACCGCAGGTAAGGGCTGCACAGGCAGAAGGGAAATGGGTGACCATCAGGCAGAGCAGTAGAGGCAGGCAGGAAGTGCAGATGACCCCTGTGGCCATCCTCCCTCTCAAACAGGTATACCGATTTGGATACTGTTGAGGGGGGTGACTTACCAGAGGAAGGCAGCAGCAGCCAACTTCCTGGCACCAGGGGTGCTTCTGCTGCTCAGGAAGGGAGGAAAAAGAGTGGGAGAGCAGTAGTGGTAGGGGATTCTATCGTAAGGGTAACAGATAGGCGTTTCTGTGGCCGTAGACGTGACTCCAGGATGGTTTGTTGCCTCCCTGGTGCCAGGGTCAAGGATGTCACTGAACGGCTGCAGGGCATTCTGAAGGGGGAGGGGGAACAGGCAGAGGTCGTGGTTCACATTGGGACCAACGACATAGGTAGGAAGAGGGATGAGATCTTGCAGCAAGAATTTAGGGAGCTTGGTAGCAGATTGAAGAGCAGGACCTCAAAGGTTGTAATCTCTGGATTACTCCTGGTGCCACGTGCTAGTGAGTACAGGAATAGGAGGATAGAGCAGATGAATGCGTGGCTAAAGAGTTGGTGCAGGAGGGAGGGCTTTAGTTTCCTGGATCACTGGGTCTGCTTCTGGGGAAGGTGGGACTTGTACAAGTCGGACGGGTTGCACCTGAACCAGAACGGGACAAATATCCTTGCGGGGAGGTTTGCTAGCACTGTTCGGGGGGGGGGGGGTTTAAACTAACTTGGCAGGGGGATGGGATACAGAGTGGAACTATAATAGGGGGTGATGTACAGCCAAATATAGAGGAAAAAAACAAGTCCGACTGGAAGGCAGAGCAAATATGTAGCGGCACAAGGGAGTAGGGCAAGGCTGAATGGCATTTATGTTAATGCAAGGAGTCTTGCGAATAAGGTGGATGAACTGAAGTTGTTGATGAACACATCAGTATGATATTGTTGCTATCACGGAGACATGGTTGAGGGAGGGGCAAGACTGGCAGCTCAATATTCCGGGGTATAGAATCTTCAGGCGAGACGGGGGGGGGGGTACAAGAGGAGGGGGTGTTGCAATATTAATTAAGGAGTCAATTACTGCTGTAAGGAGGGATGATATATTAACAGGTTCCTCTAATGAGGCCATATGGGTTGAACTTAAAAACAAAAAGGGGGCAAGCACTTTGCTGGGAGTGTACTATAGGCCCCCAAACAGTCAGGGGGAGATAGAGGAACAGATATATAGGCAAATCTCAGAAGTGTGCAAATAATAGGGTAATAATAGTGGAGGATTTCAACTTCCCCAATATTAATTGGGATAGTCAGAGTGTGAAAGGCTTAGAGGGTGCAGAATTCTTAAAGTGCATCCAGGAGAGCTTTTTGTGCCAGCATGTAGAAAGTCCTACAAGAGAGGGGGCGGTACTGGACCTAATTCTAGGGAATGTGGCCGGGCAAGTGGTAGAAGTGTTAGTAGGTGTGCACTTTGGTGACAGTGACCATAATTCAGTGAGATTTAAGGTAGTCATGGAAAAGGACAAGGATGGACCGGAAATAAAGGTTCTAAATTGGGGGAAGGCCGATTTTAATATGATAAGGCAGGTTCTGGCCAATGTGGACTGGGATCAGCTACTTGAAGGAAAATCCACATCGGAGCAATGGGAGTCTTTCAGAATGGAAATTGAGAGAGTACAATGGCAACATGTTCCCGTAAAGGTCAAGGGTGGGACCAACAAGCCCAGGGAACCTTGGATGTCAAGGGATATACGAGAATGGATTAGAAAAAAAAGGGGGGCTTTTGGCAGATACAAAGGACTAAAGACAGAGGAAGCCCTAGAGGAGTATAAAAAGTGCAGGGGGATACTTAAAGAAATTAGGAGAGCGAGGAGGGGCCATGAAATAACACTGGCGAGCAATATAAAGGAAAATCCTAAGGTGTTTTATAAGTATATTAAGGGCAAGAGGATAACTAGGGAAAGAGTAGGGACCAAAGTGGCAAGCTGTGTGTAGAGCCAGAAGGTGTAGGTGGGGTTTTAAATGAATTTTTTGTATCTGTGTTCACTATGGAGAAGGACGATGTGGACATAGAAATCGGGCAGGGAGACTGTGATATACTTGAACATATTAGCATCGAAAGGGAGGAGGTACTAGCGGTTTTAGCAGGCTTAAAAGTGGATAAATCCCCAGGCCCGGACGAGATGTATCCCAGGCTACTATGTGAGGCAAAGGAGGAGATTGCAGGGGCTCTGACACACATTTTCAGAACCTCTCTGGCCACAGGGGATGTGCCAGAGAATTGGAGAACAGCTAACGTAGTACCATTATTCAAGAAGGGTAGTAGGGATTAACCAGGGAATTACAGGCCAGTGAGCCTAACATCAGTGGTAGGGAAATTATTGGAAAAAATTCTGAGGGACAGAATTAGTCTCCACTTGGAGAGGCAAGGATTAATTGGGGATAGCCAGCATGGCTTTGTCAAGGGAACATCATGTCTGACCAATTTGATTGAATTTTTCGAGGGGGTGACTAGGTGTGTGGATGAGGGTAGTGCAGTGGATGTGGTTTACATGGATTTCAGTAAGGCTTTTGATAAAGTCCCGCATAGGAGACTGGCCAGGAAGGTAAGAGCCCATGGGATCCAGGGTGCCTTGGCACATTGGATCCAAAACTGGCTTAGTGGCAGAAGGTAGAGGGTGATGGTGGAAGGTTGTTTTTGTGACTGGAAGCCTGTGTCCAGTGGGGTACCGCAGGGATCGGTGCTGGGTCCCTTGCTGTTTGTGGTCTACATTAATGATTTGGATGTGAATGTAAAAGGTATGATCAGTAAGTTCGCAGATGACACGAAAATTGGTGGGGTGGTAAATAGCGAGGAGGGAAGCCTCAGTCTACAGGACGATGTAGATGGGTTGGTCAGATGGGCGGAAAAGTGGCAAATGGAATTTAACCCTGAACAGTGTGAGGCGATGCATTTTGGACGGACTAACAAGGCAAGGGAATACACAATGAATGGTAAGACCCTAGGAAAGACAGAGGATCAGAGGGACCTTGGTGTGCATGTACATAGATCCCTGAAGACAGCAGAACAGGTGGATAAGGTGGTTAAAAAGGCATATGGGATACTTGCCTTCATTAGCCGAGGCATAGAATATAAGAGCAGGGAGGTTATGATGGAGCTGTACAAAATGCTGGTAAGGCCACAGCTGGAGTACTGTGTGCAGTTCTGGTCGCCACACTATAGGAAGGATGTGATTGCTTTGGAGAGGGTGCAGAGGAGATTTACCAGGATGTTACCTGGGCTGGAGCGCTTCAGCTATGAAGAAAGACTGGACAGGCTGGGGTTGTTTTCCTTGGAGCAGAGAAGGCTGAGGGGGGACCTGATTGAGGTGTACAAAATTATATGGGGCATAGATAGGGTAGATAGAAAGGAACTTTTCCCCTTAGTAGAGGGGTCAATAACAAGGGGGCATAGATTCAAGGTAAGGGGCAGGAGGTTTAGAGGGGATTTGAGGAAAAACTTTTTCACCCAGAGGGTGGTTGGAATCTGGAACTCACTGCCTGAAAGGGTGGGAGAGGCAGGAACCCTCACAACATTCAAGAAGCATTTGGATGAGCACTTGAAATGCCATAGCATACAAGGCTACGGTCCAAATGCTGGAAAATGGGATTAGATTAGACAGGGCTTGATGGCCGGCCCGGACGCGATGGGCCGAAGGGCCTCTTTCTGTGCTGTATGACTCTATCTCATTGAATGGCGGAATAGGCTCGAGGGCCGGAATGGCCGCCTCCTATTCCTATGTTCCTAAGTTGCTGATAGCATCGCAGCGAGGGAAACCGGGCATCTGGAACCTGAGTGAACAGAGCAAGCAATGCGTATCTCCTTAACCAATCAGATTGAAGGATTAACAGCACAACAGAGAAGGAAGTGTAAGTTTAGAGTGGGTGAATTAATGCCGAATCGGGTATAGAAGGAGAAATAGAGAGCGAAAGAAAGATTGGATTATGCAATTGCAGTCCCTCTCTATCTTCTTCCGTCACCTTTAACTTTTCCTCCTGTTGTACAGGGATTCACTTGCGCTCTTTCATTCAGGCCATTGTGGGCTATATTGGTGAGCAAGACTGCAATATTGTTAAGTCCCTCATAAAGATAATTCAGAATGACCTTAGTAACCAATAAAATTCCTCTATGATGTATAATAGAAATTATTTTTGAGTCATCAGAGTTGCTTTTCTTCAGAATCTCCCACTTAATTGGGCACCACCCACTTAAGTGTACAAAATGCAGGGTTTGTGAATGTTGCTTAGTTGAGTTTTTCATTTATTTTTTGTTAGTTCGAGGAGACAGTCCATTTAAAATCCCACTAATTTGACAAAATACCAGAATGCACCATTTAGTTTTTCAATATTTTGTGCTATTTCTTTGACATTCTTTTGAAATAACAGATGCTCCAAGGCTATGCAGCACTGACCTCCTTTTGCTCTTTGTTTCCGTTGTTCTCTCCATTCCTTTAAATGGAGGTTATTTAATTGCATAAGCTACTTCAAAATTTTTATGGCCAGAATCAGAGGCACTTAACTGCTTTGAGGATGCATTCACCAGACTCCCGTTAATGGTTCCAATAGTGTCAGAGATTTGCGCAAACAATGCAATTTGAAGCTAACATAAATCTGATGCACAAGTCATAACTTTATGAAAGCTATTACTGTATTATGTGCAAGTCTTGGTTAAGTGCAACTGGGCTCCAGTGCAGCCAAAATATTTTGATCCTTGATACAAAATCGGGGGCTTATTTGTTGAAAATTAATTGTGAAACAAGACTCCTGTTTGGTTACGAATTTAAACGTACAAAATTTTCTCTGACTGCATGTTTGTGTGATGCAGTACTGTAGAGTCCCATCAAACAATCGGGTTTCAGGAGCAGAGATCAATCAATCACATTCTAGAACGTCAACCAGTCAGTTCCAAGATGTTGGATAAATCCTTTATCTTTTTTAAGTAACAGCAGAGACCACTGTTGCCATAACCATTTGGCTACTAGAATCCACTATATTGTTTGATTGGTTTGGTCACCAATCACATTCTATTTTCTGTCGCATAGAGCTGCCATAACTGTTCCTCATCCACTCCTACCCCTAAAAATAAGATGCATGTAGCATACCAACAGCAACTTGTATTTATACAGTCCCCTTTTAATGTAGAAAAACATTCCACGGCACGTCAGAGGCTTGGCACAACATGCACCCAGTCAAAGGAGATGTTAGGAGGAGTGACCAAGAATTCAAAGAGATGGTTTTTTTATGTTGGAGAACGTGCAGGGCCTAGAAATTCAGTATAGCCATGTTTGGGGCGCTACAGCCGGGCGTTCGCTAAATTTAGCGCCCAGCGCAACTTAGCGCCACCTTCGCCGATATTCAGTTGCATCGCCCCAAGAGGTTGCTGCTGCACTAAAGCAGGCGATGCACGACTATCGTAAGGCGCTAAGCCGGCGTGCCGAGGCGCTAACACCGAGGGCAGGCACAGCGCAGGTGCGGCGAGTTTCTGAATGAAGGCAGACACGCTGGCGCCGGTCAGCTCTTGAAGGGGAAGGGTCGACTTGTTTGGCTGCCATGCCCTGCACACTGCAGCCCTGAAGCAAAGTCTGACCATTGCTGGTTCATTAGTTCTACGCCCTGGACCATGGGGAAGCCCGCTATTCCTCCAAATCCCATTGCACGCTCTTGCTGCTTGTCCAGGGTCATGGGGAAGGAGATGTACTGACGTCTCCTTCTGAAAAGGGCATTGGTCACCTGGCGGATGCAGCAATGTACCGCGAACTGGGAGATGTTGGCAATGTCCCCAGTAGCAGATTGGAAGGAGCCGGTGGCATAGAAGTTGAGAGCCACTGCCACCAACAGAGATGTCCTGCTCCTCAGCTGTGGCTGCAGATCTCTGCGAAGCAGGTGGCAGATCTCAGTGACCACCTCCCTTCTGAATCGCAGCCTCCGAACACACTGCTCCTCAGACATGTTCAGATATGAGAACTGCTGGCGGTATACCCTGGGTGGGTAAGGCCTCGTGTGCCGACACCTGTTGGCCTTTCTCCGTCTGGCCATGACTGGCACTCTCTCACGGCGTCTCTGATCCCTTTGAATGCAATGCAGAAAGCCAACGTTTCCACCCATTGCAGCCCCCATTATATGTGGCTACTCAAGGCTATGGCACTGAAAGTGAAATCCAAGTGCAAAGCTCTGGCCTGAAGCCAGAAGTACCTGTGCGAGCGCTGATTCAAAGCAGAAAGCTCCCTGCCTTTGTCTCTCTCCAAATATCCATCTCTCACACAGAAGGATGGCATAAAATGGCTGCCACTTATAATGCAGGAGGAGTCCCCTTTAAATAACGCCCCCCACGCCCCGCAGCGACTGGGAACCGTTCCCCTCTACCAGTCGCTGGGGGCGCCAGGCGCAAAGAAGGGCAGCGCCACTGAAGTTCCGGTTCAGGGCGCACCAAGGGCGTTGCACCATGAAATGACGTCACGATCTGCGTGCGCAGCTGAGCGGGCGCTGCGGTTTAGCGCCGCCACTAAATCTTGAGTGAAGTTTGCGAGAGGCGCAGATCGCGCCGGGCGCTAGCTGCTTAGCGCCCCACTTCTCCTCCTCCGGCGCTAGCGGCTGGCGCTAACAACTGAATTTCTAGGCCCAGAGGTTTAGCGAGGTAATTCCAGAGACATGGATGATGGTGGGTTGAAGGGTGGGCGAGAGATGCACAAGAATCTTGGTTATTGCTCTTAAGGAGGCTGCAATGGGCACCACAATCGGTCTGTCTGAGAATGCCACGAGAGGCAAATAGGGTAGCCATTGGCTTGGTCACCAACTGAAACTAAACCAACCTTTCGGAATTGGAAATAAGGCAACAATTTCTGCAATTTACCTGTGGCTGGGAGTGATACAGAAAATGAAGCTTGATAAATTCTTAACAGTGGTTCTCGGCTGTTTAATATTACTGTAGTAATTAATGGAAAAGTCATTAAATCACTATCATGCTTTTGTATGGAAAATCAAAATGGTATACCTGAAAATCCATCATCTAAATTGTCCTTATGATCTGTCCTTTTAAAATATGCCAGCAATGCGATCGGGTAACGTCAGACACCAAAGCAACTGAGATTTCAAAGTCTTGTGCCGTGAAGTTCAAAGTCTCATGTAACTGCTTTGAACTGGTTCAGGTCATGTTTCACACTGAACTGACAGTGATTTCACTGTATTGCATATTTCTAACATTCTTGCTGCTTTTTGGTTATACTGGAGTGAGATGGATGCAGGCAAAAAAGAACAAGTGTGAGAGGCATATTAAAATATTGGGAGACATAGAGAAGATTTAGAAGGAAGGAGAGACTTGGGAAGAGAGAGCAAGAGAGAAAGAAAGAGTGAAGGTGTGTGTGTGTGGGCACCATGCATAGAGAAACCGAGAGCTGCAGAGTGCAATACAAACTGAATGAGAGACTGGAAGACAGAGTTAGAGCCTGGAGACTTGTAGAGAGGTAGTTACAGGAAGAGAGAGGCAGGCATTGTATGTTTATATTTGCTTGTGAGCAACAGCATGGGTAATCAGCTAGTGTTGCTATAATCTCTCAGCCTAACCAAATTTTGGGATGTGTCTGAACACTCATAATAGTGTCCAATTTGGTTATGCCCTCAAATATGGCAAATGTGTGCCTGTCTTGCTAGTTCTGATTGGTTTGATATACATTTGATTTATCCTGGAGATAGGAAGATTTGATTGGCTGTGCCAATATCACAATTCAGTACTTATCTACATTAGTTTCTGAAATGCTTCCTTAAAAAGAGATCTAAAAGGTAGTTTAATCATGGTTTCTGTATTTACTTTGTAAATTGCACTGAAGTGGGTATTAATGGTGCTCACAGAAATCAAAAGGTGATTTTTCTAACCTGTGCATTTAGAGTTGAGTACCATAGAGCAGATGAACTGCCTGAACTACTGTTAGTGTGGTAGATGTTTCTGTTGAATTTAGCACCAAAAGGTATTTTTTTTAAAATAATGTTGTAGCCTGTTTGGGATGCACAGTGACAGCTTGATTTTGGGTTTCAGGAGGGATGCACGTGTAATACAGTTGAGACAGCATTTTCAGCATTCACTGTCAGCCCTGCCACAGTTTTGCAGGGACTCTTGAAATTTTTCTTGTCTTGTGCGAAGTACTGCTGTAATGCTGGAGCATTGTAACAAGCATATTTAAAGAGCTGAAACCATGACAGTTAATGAGCTGCAGGGGATGAGGGGAAAATATGGTGCACGGGTATTTCTCCAGCATGTGGAACTTCCTGTGACGGGGCTTGTGATATTAAGGACATTTTGTCCTCCTGCAGTTGTTTGCCTGACAGGAAGAAGTGTGGATTGGTCATTCGGTAGTTGTAGGGGTTGATTGGATAACGGATTGGGTCATGACAGACTATGGAAGTGCCGTGCTAGGAAGGCAAGAGAAGCATTTCCTGTTTACTGTTCGTTTTAACTTTAGTCTCCACTAGGAATAACCCAGCTGCTTCCCTTAAGTCATTGGACCATTATTCATTGTAGATTGTGCATTTGTGTGTATGTGTGATATCTTTATTTGAGAACCACAAGTGTTACATTCAGGATCTGCTAGTTTGAAATGGGTTTTGAAGATCCAGTGAAAGATGCTATAAAGCTCTGACATGTATTGGTGAGTTACATTTGTTAGTACAGTGTTGTCCAATATGTTAGCTACTAGTGTAATATGGCTAATTGGGAATCCAGATGTGACTAATTGCAGCTTTGATCAGTAAATTAAAAAAATGAATAATAGACACAGTCATTGGGCATGTTATCTCAGTACTCATTTACACGGTGTATGCATATGTACTTTAACCTTTCTTTACTTTTATTGCTGAAATGGTGCAATGAAACACAGTGGTTTCTGATTGTTGTGCTTTACTTCCTTTGTTACTCCTTATTGGTTCTATGCTAAAATGGTTTGTGAAAAATGCTGGATTTCAGCACCATGGAAACATCAGCAACATTATATGGAAAGGGAAACCGTCATTGTGGTCAGCTTGACCAATTAGATAACCGCTTCAGGCCAGCAGAGGAAAGCAAGCCCAACAGCTCCAACAGTACACGTCATGGCAAAGGGCAACAGCATCCAACCACTAGACAAAAACGTAGAAGATTCTACGCTGTATCTGATAAATTTATGTCAGAATTAGGAACTTTGGTGAAAGATAAAGACTGAAAAGCTTATGACGAAATGGTGGTAGATGTAAAGGAAATAAATGTGCAGCACATTTACTTGTATTGTGTGCAAGATGCTTTCTACTAAAATTCGTGCCTGTGGCTGAAACGGTGTCGCCATATCTGTGGTTAGTCAGCAATTTCTGTAGAACAACACATTGTTAGGCTGTTGCAGTAAATGCAGTGTTTACTATCCAGTGTAAGAATGCAGCCAAGTGTCGTCGTATGCTACAACCTAACGTTTTGCAGCTCTTGGCTCAGGTCCGTCTTAATTTCTGAGATTAATATCTTGAGAGTGTATCTTTAATAGCTTTCAATCAGTTTAGTACATTCTTTCTATATAGAGAAAATCTAGTGGCAAATTCTCTCTCTCACACGAAATGTTTAATGTCAAATTGGCTAGTTGCCATTCTACCAAAAAGTATTCATCAGGTACGACACCAATAATTGTGTACTCATTTTAGCATTGTGTGCAATAATTCAGTACCTGTATCTGAAAAAGTGTTCTGATGTCAATTGACCTGAGCATCGACTTGCCAAATGTCTTGTCTTGGGCTAAATGTACAGTTTACCTAAGTTTTTTTTTTAAGTAAGATGTTACAATTTTCTAGCAGAACAAACAAAATCAAAAAGCCTTTTTATAGTTGATGTGTTTCATAGTCACGTATGCCACACATTGTGTTGTCTCTGTTAGGACTGTGCTCTTTAAGCTCTGCAGGCTGTAATTTGGAATAGCACTGAATGTTGTTAGAGTGAAGGTCTGCTGTGTGGGAAGGAACTTTGACTGGTGCTATAGATAGGAATTACCATATGTACAGTATTAGAATACAACATAATTGCTAAAGGACAACGAGAACAGTGCAAGTATTCACTATTAAATACTGTACTTAGGGTTGTGCATCAACTCAATAGTGTGACGCGTTATTGAGATGCATTATGGGATATACAATCTGGAACCTAGATTTAGTTATCACTTATACTGCAGCTAAATGCCTGCAGAATTAGAATGTTCTTGACCATTTTGGGATGGCCATAATGCAGATCTAAGACCGGATTCAGAGCTATTCTTAGGGTCCAGTGTAAGTGCGACACAAGACTTATGTTTCTGAACTTTCTACTTTCCACTTTTAGCAGTTTCATTCTTGCGCATTATTTTAAAAGTCCCACTGTGGACTTTGGAGGGAAGCTTGGCTACTCGTGCACACGTACATGTTGGAAACTGCCGTGTTGCAGAGCCTACAATGGGATGACTGACGCAATGGGGCCCAGTGTAACTGCAGGATTGGCAGCTGCTCCAACTCATCGTCACAGAGTAAGATACACATGAAGTGCACCTGTTTATATGTGAAAGTGCTATCTCTGCATTTTTACATACGCACATCAGGACAGATAGAAGAGCAGCCAGTCAGGACAAAATTCCTCTTCATCCTTCTCTTCCCCATCCCCCTCAATCAACTGAATGGTAGTGAACAGAGTCCATGGCCTTGATTTTCATTGGGCCGTGAGACGGGCTTTGAGGCGGGCAGGGGATTAAAATCGCAAAAACTGGCGGGCGGGACCCCCCCCCCGGCCTGGTTCCCGACTCTGAGCAATTTTAACTCGGGCGTGTCTGATGGTCCCGAATCCGTCCCGCATCCAACAGGCGGGACTGGTCTTTAAGCCCTTTAATTACCGCTAAATGGCCTCTATAATCCTATTTTAACAGGCCCTTGCAACTTTAACCCTTTTCCCACGTAAAACACGCCTGGTGGGAATCACGACTGTGAAACTTGGCGGGAGCACTATTGCATTGGTGACTTTCAACTGCAAGTAAACCATTGAAGAGGAGATTTGAACAGCCATGATTTGCAGGTGGCAGGACTTAGTGGTCTCCGGTCTGGGGCAACTTTTAGAAGGCTTAACCACACCTGTGGAAGGTTGGAGCCTCACACCCATCTCCAGTGTGGCCTCCTGGGAAACCCCTCTCGCCACCTTTACTTAACGCTTCCTCAACGGAGTCATACACCAGAAGCATGGGAGCCATTTATTTCCTTCCATTCTGGGCATTGGATGAGCTCGAACACCAGCCGTGACACCGGCAGAACCAGGAACAACAGCAGCAGCAGCAACAGGAGCGCCAGGCTACTGCTCACCCACCTGAAGCTGCACAGGCCAGAAGGGGCCAGCGCTTGGAAGTGGCTTGAGAGCACCTTGCTGCACATCAGGGGGCCATGGGGATCCATTTCTGCACTGGCAGTCCTACTCAGAAGGACTTCCATGAAGGTCTGGTTTCTCTGTTCAATAGATGACCATCGCTCCTCCAGAGATGTCATCCTATTATGAGCACTCACCTTGTTTTCTGCATTCTGGCGACTTATCTCCTCCATGGAGGTTGCCATCCTTTCCATGGTGATGCATTGATGCGCCAATGACTCCACAAAGGCTCTGCTCATGTTCGCTATGGACTCCTCCATTCGCTCCATACTCGCATCGACCCTGGAGACAAAACCTGCCAGAGACTCCTGCATCTTTTCCTGGAGTTCCAGCACCGCTGATCTTCTGGATGGACCCAGAGGCAGAGGGTCGACATGCAGCTGAGCCGAGCTGGCAGAGTCCTGCGCCCTCCGACTAGCACTCTCCACTGCTGTCCCTGTCTCCACAATCTGCTGAGGCTCACTTGTGAGCTGTGAGACACGGGTGACAACACTACTCTATGTCCCGAAAGTCCCACTGAGGTGTGAGTGTCTGCGCTGGTGCTGGGTGCGCTGCATTCTGCTGATGCTGTGCCCTCAGAGGTTGCAGCTTCCTCTGAGGAGTCTGGGTGCTCAGGCTGTTCCTCCTGGCTAGTGGGGACAGCTGCTTGCGATGGTCCTGTGGGGGAGTAAAGGAAAGAATCAGAGATGTGATGCCAAGGTTACCTGCACATTGCATATTGCAGATGATCATAAGTCCATCTGTTAGAACTTCAGAATCATTATCAGCGACTCATGCAATGTCAGTGAGAGAGATGGAAAACTATTCTGTCACCAGCTTGCTGTGATGCACCCGTCTGTCCATCCCCCACTTGCGCATCTTCCTCCACTCCTGCGATCTCCAGGACCGCCTCCTCCCAGGGGGTGAGGTGGGCTAGTGAGGGTGGCCCTCCTCCTGTCCTCGCTCTTTCTCGCTTATTGTGAGCTCTCTTTTCCTGCAATGAGGGAGACAAGTGGAGGTTGAGTGAGAATGAAGGAGTGAGTGCAGAGATTCCATAGCATACTTAGGAGACAAAGATGGAGTGAGGTGGCAAGACCAAGGGCCCTCCCTGTGTGTTGTCAGTTGTGTTCAAAGCATCAGAGTGATGGGGAGTGTGAGGGCTGCATAGCCGAATAGCGATGTGAATGTGACCATAGAGAGAAAGGGAATGGATGTCAGTGTCAAGTGGGATGTGGAGGAAGAGATTGCTAAAGCTGAGTGCTGGTGAGGAAAGGCAATGGGGTTCAGATTGAGGGTGATGGGAAATCCATACTCACTTTTCATGCGCAGAAGGTCATGAAATCTCTTCCTGCACTGAATCCAGGTTCTGCGGGTTATCGACAGAGTTGACGACCTGGGCCACCTGGATCCACACAGCCTTGGTCTGCTGGGGAGGCTTCTTCCTCCCTGAAGAAAGGAAGACCACCTCTATGAGCTCCTGCTCCCTCAACTAAAGCTTGCAGGGCAACATCATCAAACCTGGGAGCAGACATAGGTCTCTCTGGTCATTCTGCCTCCAGGTCCCTCTAGCATGAAAGGGCAAAAGGTTGGCAGTCTGCTGAAGAAGCAAGGCTTGGTGCAGACCTTAAATGCAGCAGCAATAATGATGTCATCGGGGGGGACTTTCAGTCATGAAAAATCCCTTTGCAAAGGTTTCCCACATGTTGGAAATCAATTTATCCAATTCAGTTAAAATTGTATCAATCTCCCACATCCATTTAGATTCGTGTGGGAAACACGAAATTTGGATAACACGACACCATCCTGCACCTGAGCTAAAATCACCCCCCCATGGGTTTGCTTTTTGTATGTTAGTTCATGCATATATCTGGTTTCTGATTTGCAGACCTGCTTTTCACTCTGGCAACTGTCAGTCTAGAACAGTGGTTCTTAAACTTTTTTGTTTGAAGGACCTCTTTTCAAATGGATTAGTAATCACGAGACCCCCTCCCCCCCCCTCTAAGTTATCATACTATGTAATACTCATAATACGAAAGTGTGGTATATAAAGAGTGTTTTAATAATGCTTGTAAGAAAGCAGGTATTTACTTACAGATTACAGTGAGATTGGTGTGCCACTTACAGATTACAGTGAGATTGGTGTGCCACTTACAGATTACAGTGAGATTGGTGTGCCACTTACAGATTACAGTGAGATTGGTGTGCCACTTACAGATTACAGTGAGATTGGTGTGCCACTTCCAGATTACAGTGAGATTGGTGTGCCACTTACAGATTACAGTGAGATTGGTGTGCCACTTACAGATTACAGTGAGATTGGTGTGCCACTTACAGATTACAGTGAGATTGGTGTGCCACTTACAGATTACAGTGAGATTGGTGTGCCACTTCCAGATTACAGTGAGATTGGTGTGCCGCACTATCATCGAGCAACTTTTTGACACCCACCACCAGCCTTGGTAACTGCGGGTCAACCTGCCGATCTTCGTGCCGCTCTGTGCTCCTCCATGCGTGCTCCCCTCCTAGGTGAGTTAGCCAGCACATGTGGTGGCCGCTCCCGACTCACAGCAAGCCCGCCTCCGACCGCCACTCATTCGCTTACTCTTGACCACGGCACCCTGCTCGGCATTCTCATTATTTTGCGGACCCCCTGGGAAGTCTCTACGGACGACCAGTTTGAGAACCACTAACTAGTCCAGGATAAAGTTATGATGAATAAATTCTAGTACTGACTTTATGTTCCACAAAAGGTACTTGTTCAAATCTAATGTCACTTGGAATACCTGTTTAAAATTTGTCTTTTAACTGCAAAGTTGATGCCTCCACCTTCCTCGGCCCCATTTTTCCTGTTTTCTCCCTTTTTCTTTCATCCATTGAAGATGCTGATTCTCGCTGGGGTATGGCTCCATAGGCGCTGGCAGTCCTAGTATCTTGTTTAAGAAACCGTTTTCTGTGTGAACCTAGTCAGTAAGCGTCAGTAAGCTGTTTGACTGCAGAGCCCATCAAAGCTCAACCTGATTCTGTCTTTATCTGGTGTCCACACACGTGCGCTTTCAGTCAGGGTTTCACCCCTAGCAATCGGGAGTGGGAATCTTGACTAATTTTTAACCCTTCCCAACTCGGGAGTGCTGAGACAAATTGTAGCACCCTGCCACTGCTCCCAACTAAGGACAGCGGTAGGGGTGCTAGTTGGAAAACTCAGGAATCAAACTTGGAACCTCGCTGAACTGCAATTGTTAACTTCTACAATGGAGTTTCCTTGGACTCTGGAATATCTGTTATGAGTATCTATCTTGGTTTACGGCAGTGTTGGTCAATACATTAGTGACTAATTGGGAATCCAGATGTGGCGAATTGCATTTCTGATTACTAAATAAAAAATGAGTAATAAACACTTGTTGGGCATGTGATCTCAGCATTCATAGTCACACGGCGCATGGATGTGTACTTTAACCTTTTTGTGCATTTGTTGGTAAAACGAAAAGCAGTGTGTGAATCTTTTTTGATCATTGTGAGTGCTTTGCTTGTTTGGTTACTGAATGGTGGTAGATGTTAAGTAAATATACACTTGTAAAGTACATTTACCTGTAATCTTTGAGCGTATCAAAGGCAGTTTCTACTAAAATTAGTGCATGTGGCTAAAGCAGTGTAGCCACACATGTAGCTAGTCAGCAATTTCTATTGGACAACAGTTTGACAATCATTCTGAAATGTAGCTGCTTTAATTATGGAAGACTTTTGGTGTATAGAAGCAAACTGAGTACAAAGGGGAATGGCTAATACTGAATAGCCCAGTGTCTTGAATTTACAGCAGCCTTGGCCTCGAGTAACTAAAACTGTGTTTGTTCTCTGCTCACTGTTACAGCATTGTGCATTCAAGGCTGCAGTATTCAATGGTGCTACATGCCAACCCCTACAAGAATCAAACAGGAGAAAATAATCTGCAATTTAACTCAACCTAGGCACTCAGAAATGGATGCTCATGGTGTATAAATTGTGGACTTTTGAGCTGGAATTCACTTTTAACCTGTCAGTACAAAAAAAACTTGTTTTCAACCCAATACTATATCCAGAAGTTTATTTTATAAGCATTTTTGCTTCGCCTTTTTTTTGTTTTGTAAAACTAATTCTGTAGCAGCATCTGGCACCTGTTGCAGCATGTAATCATGACCCATGTTGAACAGTTCTGTAAGGACTGTCATAGTACTTCTTGGTGGAAATTTTGGCTAAAAAAAACCCCACCACTTAGGCAGTGCCCTGAAACGTTGCCCAAGTGGTCACTCTTCACCTGTAAAACCTAGCTGGTGTGTGTTCACAGCCTGTTTAACTGCAGAGGGCATCGCAGCCGAGTCCGATCCTAATCTCACTTGATGCCCACAATCGATATCGTATAGCAATAATTCCTGGATCACGATCACAAGCAGGAATACTGGCTGAATTTTCCTTTGGCTCTCTTTCCCGCCCCCCACCTTTCCCCCCCCCCCGGCCAAAAAAAACCTGAAGGTTGCTGCAGCCAACATTTGGCACCCAGTTGCTGCCTTGAGAAGTTGAACCTGGGCTCTCCTGGTCCGTGTGGCTTAATACACTTGGCCATCTTGAAGTTGTTACTAAGGGGTGAAAATAATCGTGTTTAGCAAATTGCGTGAGATCAAATTATTCCCTAAATCTGTCATTTTTAATTCTTCTTGATGACTAAAATTTACAAATAATCAAGTACCATGTTTGTGGCACTAAAACTAAATGGAATGATTGCAAGAAAGAGAAGACATTTAGAGTTCAAAGTGTTGATGTGAGAGCTCTGCTCTTAATAACTAACTTTACAGCTTGTTGGTGTTGTAACAGTGTTTGCTGTGGCTCATCAAACAAAATGGGCCAAGGTCACTCTATAATAAACCATACTGTTTATAAATGATATCTTTTCAAGGAATGCAGTATTACGTTTTTTTTAAATGGAAACTATTGGCTGTCCTACCTCCATAGAACAAACCACTTTTTGTGACCACTCAGTGGGTATGTTACACGGCTATATAGACCAGGGAGGCCCCAGGCTTCATTCCTCCGAGTCAGAAGGTTGTGGGTTCAAGGCCCACTTCGCGACTTGAATGTAAAACCTTGGCTGACACTTCAGTGCAGTACTAGGGAAGTACTGTACTGTTGGAGGTATTGTCTTTCAAATGGGACATTATACTCTGGACCTATCTACCTGCTCAGGGAATGGAATAGATCCCATGGCATTATTCAGTGCCGGGGAATTCTCCCAGTGTCTTGGCCAACATTTATCCCTCATCACCAAAACAGATGAACTAGTCTTTTATCTCATTTAGTGTTCATGGGATCTTGCTGTGCACAAATTGGCTGCCATGTTTTACAAAACAGCAGTGACAACATCTGAAAAAGTAATTCATTGGCTGTGATGCACTTGCAGAGTCGTCTAAGATTGTGAAAGGTGCTATTGAAATGGAAGTTTTACCTTTTTCTCTCTCTCCATCTCTCTCTACCCTCGACTCAACTAAAGTGATGCAAGAAGAGGTTGGAACAATATACATCAGTGTCGTTGGTTAGGGAGAGGAAAATTGGCCATGATTCCTACTCCTGATTACTAACCAACATCTCCTGCTGGAAATCTACATGTGCATGCTGAGTGAAGCTATGGTTGGGCATCACCGTGATGGTATTCACAATTAACTAGTTCTCTGAAGCTCACTTTACACATTTGCATCTTACAGCATGGTAGAGTATGGTTTGACGTGCAGTAGTGACCGTCCCTCTGTTGCCCAAGTGTGCATTCTTCAGGGGAGAGGGAGTAAAGGGAAGAAGATTGGAGGGGGAAAATTTAACGTCACCCTTACTCCAACTGTTTCAGTCTCCCTTTACTCTTTCAGCACGTTCTTTGTTGTATGTGTTTCAGGAACAGTGAATCAAGGAGAAGGTGGTCAGCTTGGAACTTGAGGTGCATCCCAAGCAAAATGATATCCCCTGCGACCCTTAATTCAGGGGGGGACCAATTATACTTCACTGCAGCCGCAAAAACCACAAAGTTGTAAATATTCCTACATGTAGGAGATAAGTGACCAAAGTAAATTTACTGATGCCGTATAAGTGACCTTGTCTCCTCTTCCACTCTCCCCTTTTATGTCTAAATACTGTGGGTTTTATTCAAGCACTATACAGTATTAAACACATTAGCTCCACTTTAAAAAAAATTGTATGACACTTTTTAAAGAAATTTTCTTCTTGGTTTATTTTCAGGCATGGAAGAAGCGCTGGTTTGTACTTCGAAGTGGCCGTCTGACAGGAGATCCGGATGTGTTGGAATACTACAAAAATGATCATGCAAAGAAACCGATCCGTGTCATTGACTTGAATCTTTGTGCGCAAGTGGATGCTGGGCTAACCTTTAATAAGAAGGATCTTGAGAACAGTTACATTTTTGATATCAAAACAATTGACCGTATCTTCTACCTGGTAGCAGACACTGAAGAAGAAATGAATAAGTGGGTTCGATGCATCTGTGATATCTGTGGGTTCAATCCTACTGATGAAGGTAAGTGTTTCCCATTTCCAGTAAGTGTTGCTTTTGATAGCATGAAATTGGTGTTATGTTTATGCGGTTTGGTCCATAATTAGAATGAAGAGAGATCATCTTAAAAATTCCATAACCCTGTGGCCATAAAAGAAACAGTACCTGGACAGGCAGGGGTGGGATCTCATTAAGCTGAGGAAGTTGTGGCTTAAGTGGGGCGGAAGGCACATCAGCCAGCACCTAAATGGGTGGGTGTATTGGAGCACCATGCAAATGACGAAATACACCATACAATGCATTTCCCATCATTAGTGGTGTGGTAAGCTGGGCACCCGTGGCTTCTGGGCTTTTAAAGTTTTGACGGTGACTTGATGAGCCATCGATTGCATTATAGAAAATGTCAGTAAAGGGAATAGAAAATGTCAAATTTAGCATTTTAAGCTCTCGCTCTGAGTCCACTCAGCCCACGTATTCTGTGACGTGGTTGCACATTGAAATCTCTTCTTACACTTGGGTTGTCTACAGGAACAGTGGGGTGAGCAAGCTGTCTTTTTCATTTGAGACCTGGGTTTTTGATCCAGCTCGACTGTTGGGATTAAAGTCTTGGCTCTCTAGCACTAAGGGTCTTAATTGAAGTGCGTATGAACAGTCTGAACCCACTCTAATGGGCGCGAGTCCACACCAGAAAGCTGCTCACAGTTTAGGGAAGTTGTAAGGATATCTGTTGTGGGACATGGAAAATGTCAAATTTTCTCAGTGATGGTTCTCTAAGTGAAGGTGCTTTGTTACAGTTCAGCCAAGATAGGACAAGTACTAAAGAGATTATTTGCTCATCACAGGTGCATTCCTATACTTTCACAAATCAGAAACATCTCCTCCTGAAAATCAATCAAGTAAACTGACTCAAAGCATCTTGCGAGAAACCAAGAAGAAATCATTTGGCCCCAAGAGGGAATTTCCTGTTTTCTGTGCAGTATCTCCAGTGGGATAAATAGTGTGTGGGCTGGTATTGATACAGAAGGCCCAAAATTCAATCCTTGGACTGTGTTGATTTCAGTCGGGGTGCTGAATTTGGCCTTGCGTCTCTCTAGGAAGAAAATAATTTGTCCAAAGAGATAGCTCTTAATTGCTACTCTTGAACCCCTGTAACAGATACACTTGTGTGGATGTCTGGTAAGGACAGGTTTGGGCTCATCTGCGATGCCTCCTACAGTTGAATACCCTACTGATATTCACTGTCTAGGCCCACGAAAAGGGGTGAGGCACTTGAGACCCATCTTTGGCTGCAGCACAACATGGTGGACATATTTCAGAAGAGGAGACATCAATGAAGAGGAGTAAAAAGTGTTAACTCTCTTTGAAGCTAGAATTGTTGAGCGCCTTTGGACCCCCTTGAATATCATAGCAAAAGGCCATGCTTCTCTTTCCCCCTACTGCCTCGGCTCTGTCTAAAACAAGCACTGACCAGATTCTCATTTTGTACACTCATTAAAATACCCACGAGTAGTGCAATAAAGTAGAAAGGGCACTGAAAGACTCAGCAAGAACATAGGCTGAATGATTATATTGGGTGAATTTCAGATATAAGGATGTAGGGGGCGAGGGCAGTGGAAACTTCCATGGATCAGAAAAGTAATGTAGAACTGCTTGCATTATATCATGTTTACTCCTGGCTCTTTAAGTAATCTCTAACAACAAGTCATCAAAGCTGGAGGCAGGTGCACAGTGAGCTAGAATTATGCCTATTCATTCTCCATTGGCAGCAAATCTAGTCCAGTGAGGTTTAGTGTTCAATATAAGTGTAGCTGTGTGGGACTTGGAGACTGTCGTGTATAGATGGGGGAAAATGGATTCATTTTAGTGTGCTACCTGTATTTCTGTACTGTTAATTGAGCATTGACCCAACCTGCACTTGCTCAGTCGATGGGTTAGGAAGGGGAAATTTGTCTATGGAGATTGCTCCCGATTGTTATACATGAACGTGCGGAGGTGCATCAGTGTGAACGTCTGTCTGGGATTGGTCACCCTGTTGCACACACAACAAAATTCCACTGTACCATACGTGCACAGTTAGCCAAAGTTTTCCAGTGGCAGGCACTCGCTAATGATTTGACTTTCTGATGCAGTCTCGTTATATTTGGAGTATCACAAGTGCTGCCAATGTGTCTATATTTGAGAATGTTGCCTGTGTAGAATCATTAATTTCTGCTAATATAGAACAGTTAATAACTTTCTTTCCCAGATTGCAATAAATCAAAAGGATTCAATTTGAATTTGAAAACTTTATGCTTCCTGGTCTAATTACAGCTGCTAACTCTAGTGGTAGCATTCAGGTTCAGGCTTGTGACATTGTAAACATGTCCAATCTTGGAGTGCCATCTTGCAATGAAGAGTTAATTGTGATGCATGGGTGACTTATCCTGTAACACTTCAGTGCACCTGCCAGCAACCAGCCCATATATCCTGCCTAGCCTTAGCTCAGTCGTTGCACGCTTGCCTCTTCAGTCAGAAGCTCATGGGTTCAAGCCATTCAAAAGATTTTGAGCACATAATCTAGGCTGAAATGTCATTGCAATACTGAGGAGGTGCTCCACTGTCGGAGGTGCCATCTGTCAGATGAGATGTTAAACCAGTTGGATGTAAAAATCCTTAATGTGTACAGTTAGCTGCACTCTTGTGTTAAAGAGGAGGAGCTGGGGAATTCTCCCCGTGTCCTGGCCAGAATTTATCCCTTCACCACCACCACCAAGAACAACAGATTATTTGGTCATTTATCTCATTGCTGTTTGTGGGAACGTGCTGTGAGAAAATTGACTGCTGTGGTCCTTACATTTAAACTGTGACGACATTTCCAAAGTACTTAATTGGCTATGAAGGGCTTTGGGACGTCCTGAGGATGTGAAATCCAAGTTCCTTCCTTCAACAGAGTGAAGGGGATGGAAAAAAGGATACATAGTTATATAAGCAAAGCATGCATGACCTGTTATGTGTCCTGTGGTTGCTTGGGAGGAAGAGTAACTCTTGACAGTGATTCTGTTTTATGAATTATCAGGAGGAGACAGCTCCATGTTTTAACAATAATCAATTTCAATATCCCTTCCAGCTAATATTGCTTTTGTGAAACTTTGTGCAATGTCTAATGGGCAGAAAGGAGTTTGTTGACAGTGTAAATGCTCCTCCTTTGCACTTGGTATAGAGATGCCCAGGATGAGAAAAGCCATTGGCTTCCCAACAATCATCTGTCTTGGTATATTCATTCTTCCAACCAGCATCCAGTTGTGTGTTGTAGTCTCATTAACAGCTTTGAATTTTCTTAAACAGCTGAATAAAATACCAGATTAATTGATTAGAATTGTATTCAAGTATCTGTGTTATTGTGAAGTCTATGAAATCTGCATTTTATGTTGATTTTCTAGGAAATTATTAGCACTTGTGGAGACGCTAATTGCTGTAGCATATTGTAAGTTCCAGCAGTGTGAAATGCGTGTAGCTGGCTGTAGCGCTCACTCACTGTTTTCCTGCTAGTTATAGGCTCCAGTCTGCAACAATATATGGCATAGAGAGACTCCCTCAGCCTGTTGCGCCGAAACCGGTATGTTTAAGAACATAAGAAGTAGGAGCAGGAGTAGGCCATACAGCCCCTCGGGCCTGCTCCGCCATTCAACAATAGGATCATGGCTGATCCGAACTTAGACTCACGTCCACGTCCCTGCCCTCTCCCCGTAACCCCTTATTCCCTTATCAGCTAGGAAACTGTCTATCTCCGTTTTAAATTTATTTAATGTCGCAGCTTCCACAGCTCTCTGAGGTAGCAAATTCCATAGATTAACTACCCTCTGAGTGAAGAAGTTTCTCCTCATCTCTGTTTTGAAAGGGCAGCCCCATATTCTAAGATTATGCCCCCTAGTTCTAGTCTCCCCCATCAGTGGAAACATCCTCACTGCATCCACCCAATCAAGCCCCCTCACAATCTTGTATGTTTCGATAAGATCGCCTCTCATTCTTCTGAATTCCAATGAGTAGAGGCCCAACCTACTCAACCTTTCCTCATAAGTCAACCCCCTCATCTCTGGAATCAACCAAGTGAACCTTCTCTGAACCGCCTCGAGAGCAAGTATATCTTTTCTTAAATATGGAAAAAAAACTACGCAGTATTCCAGGTGTGGCCTCACCAGTACCCTGTATAACTGCAGCAAGACGTCCCTGCTTTTATACTCCATCCCCCTTGCGATAAAAGCCAAGATTCCATTGGCCTTCCTGATCACCTGCTGTACCTGCATACTAACCTTTTGTGTTTCATGCACCAGGACCCCCAGATCCCTTTGTACTGTAGCACTTTGCAGTTTCTCTCCATTTAGATAATAACTTGCTCTTTGATTTTTTCTGCCAAAGTGCATAACCTCACACTTTCCAACATTATATTCCATCTGCCAAATTTTTGCCCACTCACTTAGCCTGTCTGTCCTTTTGCAGGTTTTTTATGTCCTCCTCACTCACTGCTTTCCCTCCCATCTTTGTATCATCAGCAAACTTGGATACGTTGCACTCGGTCCCTTCCTCCAAATCGTTAATATAGATTGTAAAGAGTTAGGGTCCCAGCACTGACCCCTGCGGAACACCACTAGTTACTGATTGCCAACCCGAGAATGAACCATTTATCCCAACTCTCTGTTTTCTGTTAGATAGCCAATCTTCCACCCATGCCAGTATATTGCCCCCAATCCCATGATTTTTTCTATTTAGCAATTGACCACTGAATGTGATGAAATGCTTGGCTGTGCTCCCACACACAGGCGCGTCTTGTGAGGCCTTTTCACAGATTCATCCAACAAATATCTGTGAATAAGGTATATTATAATTATTATGCTGACAGACCAGTATGAATGCGCCGAGATACGAGTGGTGATAGACTATTCAGCTATGAAAGAACATCACACCCGAGGCTCATCTTGTTTTCACCCACCACAAGCATTATTGCAGCAGAAGTCACTGGATAGTGATTCGGAGCAGGTATCCTGGCTGACTCCTGCATGCCCACGCCTCCTGTGCCAACTCTCTACAATTTTTGGTCCTAGAAAGTAAAAGCAGGCCTGGTTCCTCACATTTACTTTACTGATACTGGCAACTGTCATAAACACTCATTTCATGCCGTTAGTTCCCCGTGCATAGGGTTGTTTACAGTATGGAGTGTAGCCAACAGAGGGGGAGCTGCCTGTCTGCCGTTAGCTGCACTCTTGTGTAAAAGCCTCTTCATTTTGTGCAGACCAAGGTGATCCATTTCTGTTTGATGGGTAAACTACATTAGAGTATATTTATCTCTAGATTGTGATTTTGTGACCATTAGTAAGTAGCGTATATATTGAAAACATGTTGAGAAATAATTGACACACAGATGCTTAAAAGCGCAGTGTACTTGTCTGTACTCACTCTACCCTTTCCAATTTTCTATCCTTATTTCCCTTCTGTTGAAGATGACACCTTGTCCTGTGGTACAGTTCCACAAAATAGTATTGATCTTTCAGCACCTTGCTCAAATGGCCAACTGTGTTCTGTGACCTTAGATGGTGATTATTAACTTTTAATAAAGATATACATATATACTAAGACCTAGATAACCATATAGTTAGTCTGGTTAAGTTGTTGCTCAAGAATTACATGTAATGTTTAATAAATTCTGAAATTGGCTAAAAGCTTCCTAAATTATTTCCATTTTAAAGATATACACCAAATTACTGTACTCAATAGTTTCCTGTATGTTTGTGCCTGCTCTCCCACCTCTTGCTTGCACACATGCATTGGTTTGTCAAAATGTTCAAAAGTTACCCTGAGACGAGCAGGTTTTGGCAAACCATTTTTGAATCCATTCTACATAAGCTGAATATCTGTCTGTCACAAAGTGTAGTTGAGCTTGTGTGACTGGCACGAATCGCTCCTTGCAGTGGGTGACACTGACAAACAAGGTCATGTTTGTACTTTCTGTGTCTTCGTATTTCAGGGAGAAAGGGGGCCAATACCTCCCATTATTCTTGCTGCTGCTGCCTTCTGATGAGGTTTATTGTTGTCTGCAGAGTGAGCTGAAGTAATGAATCATGCTGAAATGATACATTTTGGCAGAGCTTCTATAAGCTACAAAATTGGGCTTTTATTCTCTCTGCTGAACTTTGTTGTTGAAATCAAGCTATTGTCAGATATGAAAGTGTGTTATCTTTTCTACAAAGCAAAAAATGCTCTTGTGCCTTAAACACCAGATTCCTGAGTTAGCAGAGAGTCGAAGCAGGTTAAATGGGTGCCCAGATGGGCAGGGTGTCCTTTTCTTCCGGTTTCTTTGTTCTGGCACACAGAAACAAATTAGGTCACCAGTATATTTTCATTTGCATTCTGTCTCCAATTTTAACGTTTTGCTGAAATGAGCACAACATGCAATTAGTACACTTGATTAACATACTTCCAGCCATTCCTTAAGGGTGAATTTTTGACTCCATACTCAGTGCTCAGAATATAGACTGCAGTTGAAGCCACATACTACTGTACCACTTTATTACCGTGCCTCTGTCTTAGAGTCTGACAGCTGGGCTTCGTGGGCCCACGGCTATAGTAGTAGCCCAAAGTAACAAAGTAATTTCAACAGTAGTCATGTGGTGAGAACATTTGTGTAGGAAGAACAAGAAAATAGCTTTTGATCTGATATGGGTCAGGACACACTACTACAATTAGTCTTTGCAATGAGGTCATTGCAAACATTGTATGACTACAGCCAAAAGAATGGTTACAGCATTAGAAGTTAACATTAACCCTGTGATTATCAAGTGTGCTATCCATGAGTTTGAGTAAGCTACTTGTTTACCAGGCATTTATACACTTTTCAGGCCCTGAGGATGTCCCAAAGTGCCACAGAACCAATTGATTACTTTTAAAGTAAGTGTACTTGCTGTCATTATGTAGGCAACATAGAAGCCAATTTGTATACAGCAGGGCCCCACAAACATTAAATAAGATAAATGATCCGTTTTTAGTGATGCCAATTGAGGACACCGGCAGAACTGCCTTCTCCTCTTCAAATAGTGCCCAGGGATCTTTATGCCTCCTGAGCAAGCAGCAGAGGTCTCGGTTTAACACCGTTTCCAAAGGTTGGCATCTCCAACAGTACAGCGCTCCGTGTACTGCACTTAATTACGTGCTCAAGCCATGGGGTGGGGCTTAATCACAATCTTCTGAAAGTGCTACCAAGTGAGCCAGGTGCCACTGAGATTGATAAATGTTTAGCTAATTGATGAGTGTTTTCACAGATCAAAAAGATGTAGTATAGTGATTGAAGAAAAGTAATTATGGACTGAAAATGTACAACTGACTCCGGGCTAACAGCTAGCTACTTGATTGGATACATTGGTTAGATTAGAATCATCTTTCACTCGGTTCTCCATATTGTCTCATTGTTCAGAATTCCTGGTCCTAGTATTATCTATTCCCAAACTCCTATTTCACTGCTCAGTTGCTGACTAATTGAGAACATCAGTCATCTTTTTAACATTAGCAACTACTTATAAAAGGTAATGTCACATTTCGAATCGGTTGCCAAGCAAGTTATAAATAAGCAAACTTCCCCTACTTCTCTAAAGTAATTAGTGATCACAGTATACACAATTCTGGCAAACTAATTACTGTGCATGTTTCTTAAGCTCAGGCTATACCTAGTATGTACTGTCGCTGATCAAAGATTGACAAATAGCCAATCATTGCTTGGGCAATAATGAAAATTATTTATTTTCATTTCCTTAACATTTAATCAATTCAGGGTCTGTCTTAAGAATATTTTATCCCCTCCATTTTTTTAAGACACCGTGAGCCACAGACCATTCCCATGTCAAGAGGGTAGGCTGATGAGCAACCTGCTCCCAATCCTCCAATGAACTGCTCCAAAACTAGCCACGACAAGTTGTGCAAGCGTAACCTGGGTGATTTTCCACCCTCCCACATGGGGAAGTGCCTGCCTTCTGTGCTATCTCAATAGCATTGCCGAGTTTGTGAACTGCAATGGGTGTGGTCGTTGCTGGCAATCTTGTTTCTTCCTAAGCTATGTTTTTTTTTCCCCAATTCAGCCCAGCTAGGTTTATCTATTCCTTTTAAAATAAATAAATAAATAAATACGCAACTTTATTATTTTCTCCTCCTCTGCCAGAGGCTTATACTCTTGCTGGGAGATGTTTCCGCAAATGCCTGCAACCCCCAGGTACTCCCTCTGCAGTGAATGGTGGCGGGCTATTTCACACTGCAGGGTGAGTCTAAATGTGTCCTCGCCTGACATCACCGTTACACTTTTCACTTAAACTCGCTCGCTCGCTCACTTTCTCTTGCCTCTCCACCTCGCTCTTAAATTAGTAATTATTTTTTTAACTTTTGCTAGGCTGTGTAGTGTCCAAGTGGCCATTTTTCACACATGACTCGAACTGCTCAGTGTTTGAGCCACACAGCATCAGAGATCATCGTAATCGTATCCTTACTTGCCTTCAGTACAAGGTACGCTTTATAGCAGGCCTCACTAGAAACATAGAAAAATAGGAGCAGGAGTAGGCCATTCGGCCCTTTGAGCCTGCTCTGCCATTCAATATGATCATGGCTGATCCTCTATCTCAATACCATATTCTTGCTCTCTCCCCTTGATGCCAAATGCAGATAGCAAATAATTCGAACCCGAGTGATCTCTCTCTCTCTCTCTCTCTCTCTCTCTCTTCCCCCCCCCACCCGCCCCCCCGTTCCCTTTAGAGCCGCAGCTGAGATTATCCAATGCTGCACAGACCAATCTTGAATTTGAAACTTTCCTCATCTGTATAGCACTCCGTACCATTCTACCTGTGTTTACTCTTAAGTATTGAGGAAAGGTATTGGCCTCTTAATCATAGACATTTCATCACTGTACAGGGTATTGGTGAGACCACACCTTAAGTACTGCGTACAGTTTTGGTCTCCTTATTTAAGGAGGGATATACTTGCATTGGAGGCAGTTCAGAGACAATTCACACGGTTGATTCCTGAGATGAGGGGGTTGACTTATGAGGAAAGGCTGGGCCTATACTCATTGGAATTTAGAAGAATGAGAGGTGATCTTATTGAAACATATAAGATACTGAGGGGGCTCGACAAGGTAGACGCAGAGAGGATGTTTCCCCTCGTGGGGAAATCTAGAACTCGGGGGCATAGTTTCAGAATAAAGGGTCGCCATTTTGGAACTGAGATGAGATGAGGAATTTCTTCTCTGAGGGTCGTAAATCTGTGGAATTCTCTGCCCCAGAGAGCCGTGGAGGCTGGGTCATTAAATACATTTAAGGTGGAGATAGACAGATTTTTGCAAGGTAAGGGAGTGAAGGGTTATGGGGAGCAGGCAGGGAAGTGGCTTTGAGCCCAAGATCAGCCATGATCTTATTGAATGGTGGAGCAGGCTTGAGGGGCCAAGTGGCCTATTCCTGCTCCTATTATGTTCTTACTACAGAAGTTGACCATTTGGCCCATCATGCTTTTAGGGGTAATAGTTCTGCAATTGGAGCAATCTGCTCTAAACCTGTTCACCTGCTGTCATTTTCCCTTATCCTTCAATAATTTTCTTTGTTTATCTAATTCCTTCTTGAAACGTTGATATTGACTGCTTGAATATGTACTTGTAGTGTATTTCATTTTTTTTAAACTCTTTGATTTTCTTCCCCCTTCATGCTTCTAATAATCATACCAACCAATTTTGTCACTGTTATTAATTCACTGACCTGTAAAAATAATCTTCCACTTTTTACCCCCTCATAATTTTAAATATGCCTTTTAGATCTCCCTTAACATTCTCTGCTGCAGTGTATACAGCCAAGTTTTTCAAAGTCTCCTAACTGGTTTCTCTCATCCTTGGTTTTGTTCTAGTATACTACGCTGCTCCTTTTCCATCGGCTACCTAAAACTGCACATTATACTCTAACTGCAACCTGATCAATGTCTTGTGCATATTAATTGCTGTCATATTTTAATAATAATAGTGGTGGCTGTGGCTCAGTGGTAGCATCTCGCCTCTGAATCAGAAGGTTGTAGTGTCGCGACCCACTCCAGAGACACGAGCGTAAACTCTAGGATGACACTCGAGTGCAGTACTGAGGGAGTACTGCACTGCCTGAGCTGCTGTCTTTCATACGCGACGTTTAACCGAGGCCCCGTGTGCCCTCTTGGGTGGACGTAAAAGATCCCACAGCACTATCCGAAGAAGAGCAAGGGAGTCCTGGCCAATATTTATCCCTCAACTGACACCTAAAACAGATTATCTGATCATTATCATGTTGCTGTTTGCAGGACTTTGCTGTGAGCAAAATGGCTGTTGCTTTTTCTACATTGCAACTGTGATTACACTTCACAAAGTACTTAATTGGCTGTAAAGCACTTTGGGTCATCCTGAGGTCATGAAAGGTGCTACATAAACGCAACTCTTTCTTTTCCTTGCTTTTATATTCAGTGTCCTATCCATATAATACCCTGAATTCCACGTGCCCCATTGGTAGTATTTTTCCACCTGCTATTGAAAGACCCCGTTTAACTGCAGCCCTAGATCCCCCTTTCGGTTTCTCTTGACTTGTGTCAATAATGTGTTTACAATATAATGTTGCCTTTGGCGTAATGTCTGAAATGGAAGTCAGATGGCACTACTGTCTGTAGAGGAGTGTTTTTTTCCTATATGCCACTGTAACCTGTGTTTTTCATCTTGCTAGAGGTGCGGCTTGCAATTTTTTTTTCTGGCCACAGGCAGGTTGAGCTTTTCTATTTGTTGGCTTGTATGGATATTCCCAGCCATTGGACTGTAAGAAAACACAATGAAGATTTATGAAGACTGCCTATCCTACAAGTCCACAGGTATTAAGACCATACTTTCAGGGATTTTGCAGTCTTGCTAATGGCAAGAAGTGCAGCAGAAATATGGTTCAGGTGTAATTTCAAAGCAAAAAGTAGGCTTTGTATATAGACTCCACTCAATAATACTGTTCAATTTACCAGGTTTATTTACTCATTTACCTCCCTCTTATGAATGTGTTAATTTAAATGAATTGTTAAGGAAAACAAAATAGTCACAACAGCTTTAATAACTTTACAGCTTCTCGTCACCCACTTGCCTATTTAGAATGACAAGGTTTTTTTCATTGGAGAACAATATTGGGCTTGGCTGTGATGCCCACCACAGTCAAAAAACCTGCTGATGTTACTCATTCTGGGCTCCAACATGGCGACTGACAACTTGGGCTAACTAAACGAGGGTCGTGAATCTTTGGAATTCTCTACCCCGGAGAGCTGTGGAGGCGGAGTCATTGAATATATTCAAGGCGGAGATTGACAGACATTTGAGCTACAGGAGAGTCGAGGGTTCTGGGGAGCGGGCGGGAAAGTGGAGTTGAGGCCAAGATCAGATCAGCCATGATCTTATTGAATGGCGGAGTTGGCTCGAGGGGCTGCATGGCCCACTCCTGCTCCTATTTCTTATGTTCTAATGGAGAGATGCCATTGCCCATGAACTGCATCTTGGTATGAGTCAACAACTTTGAGAAAAAATAGAGAAAATTCTGTGCAATATTTGTGTTTTTAAAAAGTTTGCTGATTTTAATTGAATAAATGAACTTACTTCACGGATGTTAGTATAGAGCAGACCTATAAATTTATGCTCTGAATAAGTCTGTAGAAAGTCATTTGTAGTTTTAAGGCGAATGCTTTAGAATTGTTATCGGCCATCCATCTTACTGTTGAGTGCACAACAACTAGGAAGAAAGGGACTCACTTTTGCAATTGATTGGAATGAGGGAAATAGCGGGGAGAAAATCAAAAGTAAACTAAAGCATGATGCATTAGATGTGGTTGAACCACTTGCAGCCAGAGTTTTGTGTAGTATGACATATAGGAGGAGAAATTCAGTATCGCCCCATTTGGGGCGCAATTATCGGCCGGGCGCAAAGTTTAGCGCCTGCTGCTAATTATTGCCTCCGACTGCAAACTTGGCTTCTATCGCCCCTGGAGGTGATAGGAGCGCTAAATCAGGCGTTACACACCTCTCAAGGCGCTAACGCCGAGGAGCGAGGCACTATCTCGGAGCGCTGGCGAAGCTCGTGATGCCAGTCAGCAATGGAACACAGGCACACTGGTGCTGGCCAGCTCTTAAAAGGGAGGGTCGATCTTGCTCTCCATCCACACCTTGCTCATTGCAGCCTTGAATCTTGGCCTGGAGAGACCTGTACATCAAATCTGCTGGAAAGAACAATGGAGAGGTCCAGGAAAAGATGTCAGAGTGCAGCCCCCATAGTCTCTTCTAAATTGATGCAAGGAAGATCAAATCAAAATGAACCTGCAAAGTGCTGCTCAGTACCCAAAACTCCTCAACACAGTGTTGAACATCTCCAGGAGTGTCTCTCTCTCACTCAGAATGCATGGTGCAAAAATGTCGCCAAAAAAAAAGGCAGGAACCGGTCACATTAAATAACGCTCCCCCAGTCCCTTCCCGACTGCAAAACACCCTCAACCTGTTGTTGCTAACGGCAGGTGGTAAGGCAGGGGCCGCCACTCAATATCCGGTCCGGGGCGCTACCGAGGCGTTGCACACTCGACTGACGTCACGATCTGTGGGCGCAGGAGATTGTGGCGGTAGTGTTTAGCACCGCTGCAAAATGTCTGGTCAATTTCGTGAGCGGCGCAAACATTGCTGCACCCGGGCGCTAGTTGCTTTGCCTCCCATTAGCGCCCTCTTAAGGCGCTAACGGGAAGCGCAAACCAACCGAATTTTTCCCCCATAACATATTGCTGACAACTCTAATAACTTTGCTCTCTCCAGTTCAACTTTGCTACCAGAGATTTATTTGCTGTATTGCAGGGGTAGAGTTGGCCCAGTTGTTGCACTTTCCTAATAAAGAGCTTTGTAATTCCACTGGTTTCCTAAAGTGCTGTACTACAGGCCAGAGATCTGTCAAATGTGACATCTGGGTTGAATGAGCAGTTCTAAACGCATGCAGCACTAAATATTGAGAGTGGGCATGTTGTCGAATGTGTACTGAACCATTTCTCCAGTGCAAAAGAGGTTTTAGTTTAATGCACAGCATGCACTAAATGGATGCAAATAGTAACAATTTATAGTTATGTATTTCATCAAACTGTACTCTGCTCGATTACTCTGTATACAAAACAAAAATGAAGATTGAAGGTTAACCTCTCTATTTTGCATTTACATAAACCTTTACAAATCAAAACAACCAAAACCTGTGTTCCCCATTTGGAAAAGGAATTTCTAATACCTTGTTTACGAAGCATTAATTGCACTTGCTGTTTTACCTTCATGCATAATGAAGAAGATTTGGAGTAGCAAATTTACCCACGCTACATGAAATTCTTAATTATAGTGTACAAGGGTACTGAAGGATTAGAAAGCAGAAGAGAGAGCTTAACCGACAGTGCATGAATGTTTGGAGAAATTCTAGCTGTAGTCATGTGTCCCGTTAGATATGTGCATGAAATTAGGTTAAAATGGTATTGTAACTGGGAATGAATACAAGGTATTATTTGTATAATGTATAGTGAATCATCTTTGGCAGTGTCTAATTGAATTTGTCCTCAACAGGTTTGCCAGTGCAGCTGAAGGAAGAAATCATTTTTTTCCTGAGAACGAGTGATGCATAGTTTGTGTAGGTGGAGTTTAAAAAGCAGGGGATTTTCCCACACCAGGCATGAATCAGCAGACACAATTACTGTTTGGAATTCATAATATTGTTTAGCATTATGATTCCTCTATTGGTATATAATTCAGACACAACCAATTAGTCAGGCTTATGGTATTTCAAATACACAAAAGAGCCACAGACAAAGTAGTAATGGTATAAAAGTGACCCTGAGCAGATTCATTTATTGTTAGACACAAAATCTGATTCTCAGAGAAAAGCGTATTTGCTTTTGTGCCAGCGTATAGGTCGAACCCTTATCCACCTGGAACCTTTGGAGTCGATCCAGAAGCCACCTTGCTTCATGTTCAGTAAGCTATCATTGTGGCCCATGAAAAAAATTCTGTTATGTGGGTTTTACTGCCAACTTATATTCTGATGATATCTACACAAGGCAAGGGCTAACCTGTCATTGTCACCAGTGATAGAGGAAGAAGGAGAGAACCCATCCCAGTATGTTCGCAACACTGTGGGCCTACAGTAGCTGGCAGATTTTAGCAGCATTCAATCACAGAAAGGATTATGGCCCAGGGGCCAACTGAGTGACTATGAAATCAGTCCACTGGGTAGAATTGAGTATTGCAAGCTCCAGCACACCCAATGTGAAAAGGGTCATAATCCCTCGGCCCCCTTTAGTAAGGTGCTGATAGTGCCTCTCAAGAAAGTCTTGAGGATGTTATTGAGCCTCCTTGTTTGGAGCCTGCCCAATGCTACATTGCCTTGACGTTCAGAACTACACCAGACCCTATAAGGCCATGATGCACGGAGCTATTAATTTTGTTCAGTGTGTGTCATGGAGAAGGCATGGCTGCTTGGCCTGGAAGGTTGATTTCTTGAACGGTTTCCTGAGCAGCAAGTAAAATACAGCTTAAATATTTATTTTAAATAATACAGATTTCTGCAGATCGCTGCTCAGGAATCCCTTTTCAAGAAATCCACGCCGCACCTCCACAATCAGCCCTTCACACTGCTGTGACCAGACCCTGAGCTGGCCTCAAAAGGTAGGTGGAGAGTGGTGGTTCAGTTACTGTTGGTAGGGATGGCAGCAACAAAGGGGAGGGGATTTTTGCCAACAGTGACTGGGAGTTCTGTGTTGTTTTAAATATATACCTACCTATTAGTGGAGGTTGGCATGGATAGGGATACGCAGGACCTGGCCAGCATAGGGTGCAGCTTAACATCTGTCATAGGGAAGATGTTAGAAGCTATTATTAAAGACATTATAACAGGGCATTTAGAAAAGTTCAAAGTAATCAGGCAGAGTCAACATGGTTTTGTGCAAGGGAAATCATGTTTAACCAATTTATTGGAGTTCTTTGAGGAAGTAACATGTGCTGTGGATAAAGGGGAACCAGTGGATGTACTGTACTTGGATTTCCAGAAGGCATTTGATAAGGTGCCACATCAAAGGTTATTGCGGAAAATAAAAGCTCATGGTGTAGGGGGTAACATATTGGCATAGATAGAAGATTGGCTGGCTAACGGGAAACAGAGAGTAGGCATAAATGGGTCATTTTCTGATTGGAAAGATGTAACAAGTGGTGTGCCACAGGGATCAGTGCTGGGGCCTCAACTTTTTACAATTTATATAAATGACTTGGATGAAGGGACCGAAGGTATGGTTGCTAAATTTGCTGATGACACAAAGATAGGTAGGAAAGTAAATTGTGAAGAGGACATGAGGCTACAAAGGGATATAGATAAGTTAAGTGAGTGGACAAAGATCTGGCAGATGGAGTATAATGTGGCAAAATGTGAAGTTGTCCATTTTGGCAGGAAGAATAAAAAAGAAGCATATTATCTAAATGGTGAGAGATTGCAGAGCTCTGAGGTGCAGAGGGATCTGGGTGTCCTAGTGCATGAATCGCAAAAGGTTACTATGCAGGTACAGCAAGTAATTAGGAAAGCTAATAGAATGTTATTGTTTATTGCAAGGGGAATTGAATACAAAAGTAGGGAGGTTATGCTTCAGTTGTACAGGGCATTGGTGAGACCACATCTAGAATACTGTGTACAGTATTGGTCTCCTTATTTCAGGAAGGATGTAAATGTGTTGGAAGCAGTTCAGAGAAGGTTTACTAGACTAATACCTGGAATGGGCGGGTTGTCTTATGAGGAAAGGTTGGAGACAGGCTAGGCTTGTATCCGCTGGAATTTAGAAAAAATAAGAGGTGACTTGATTGAAACATATAAGATCCTGAGGGGTCTGGACAGGGAGGATGTGGAGAGAATGTTTCCTCTTGTGGGAGAATCTAGAATAGGTGGCCACTGTTTAAAAATAAGGGGTCGCCCATTTAAGACAGAGATGAGAGATTTTTTCTCAGAGGATCATGAGTCTTTGGAACTCTTCCTCAGACGGCGGTGGAAGCGGAGTCTTTGAATATTTTTAAGGCAGAGGTCGATAGATTCTTGGTAAGCAAGGGGATGAAAAGTTATCGGGGGTAGGTGGGAATGTGGAGTAATCAGATCAGCCATGATCTTATTGAATGGCGGAGCAGGCTCGAAGGGCCAAATGGCCTACTCCTACTCTTAATTCGTATGTAGGGTGGAGCTCTGGGTATTTGAGAAATTGAGTCTGGAGGTGACTAACACGAACGGGGGTTTCAATGGCAGTGGAGATGACGCAGAGACAGGACATTATTTTCGAGATGAACGCGGACAGTATTCATGAGGGAGTGGGTGTGGGGTATGAAGCTATGGTTCGGGTTGAGTGGGACAACAAGGACATGCACTGTCAGATTGATCTTAAGTTGGTGTACAGGAAGGGGAAATTAATATCAGGCTAGACTATGGAGTTTGGGTATCATCGGCATGACTACGTTTCCAGGCTTAAAAAAAAATTACTACTTTAATTTACAATTAAAACAGAATTGAAGCAAGAAAGAATTAGGCAAATATTATAACAGTACAATATGTAACCATCCAAGCAAAGAGATTTGTGGTTGGTTAATTGCCCTTTTCCAAGAGTGCTTTGAAAATATGTCCTGAAAGCATTCCTGGCATCTAGTCTACTTACAGAGAAATATAGAAGATAGGAGCAGGAGTAGGCCATTCGGCCCCTCGAGCCTGTTCCGCCATTTAATGAGATCATGGCTGATCATCCAAATTCAGTACCCTGTCCCTGCTTTCTCCCCATATCCCTTGATCCTTTTTAGCTTTAAGAAATATATCTAACTCCTTCTTGAATATATTTAATGAATTGGCCTCCACTGCCTTCTGTGGTAGAGAATTCCACAGGTTCACCACTCTCTGGGTGAAGAAATTCCTCCTCATCTCAGTCCTAAATGGCTTACCCCTTATCCTTAGACTGTGACCCCTGGTTCTGGACTCCCTTGCCATCGGGAACACCCTTCCTGCATCTAATCTGTCTAGTCCTGTTAGAATTTTATACGTTTCAATGAGCTCCCCTCTCATGCTTCTAAACTCTAGTGAATATAATCCTAATCAACCCAATCTCTCTTCATATGTCATTCCTGCCATCCCAGGAATCAGTCTGGTGAATCTTCGCTGCACTCCCTCCATGGCAAGAACATCCTTCCTCATAAGGCAACCAAAACTGCACACAATACTCAAGGTGCGGTCTCACCAAGGCCCTGTACAACTGCAGCAAGACATCCTTGCTCCTGTACTCTAATCCTCTCGCTATGAAGGCCAACATACCATTTGCCGCCTTAACCGCCTGCTGCACCTGCATGCTTACCTTCAGCGGCTGGTGCTCAAGGACACCCAGGTCTCGTTGCACTTCCTCTTTTCCCAATCTATTGCCGTTCAGATAATAATCTGTCTTCCTGTTTTTGCCACCAAAGTGGATAACCTCATATTTATCCACATTATACTGCATCTGCCCAATCACCCAACCTGTCCAACTCATACTGGAGTTTCTTTGCATCCTCCTCACAGCACACACGCCCACCCAGCTTTGTGTCGTCTTCAAACTTGGAGATATTACATCTAGTTCCCTCATCCAGATCATTAATATATATTGTGAATAGTTGGGGTCCTAGCACCGACCTCACTAGTCACTGCCTGCCACTCGGAAAAAGACCCGTTTATTCCAACTCTTTGTTTCCTGTCTGCCAACCAGTCCTCTATCCAAGTCAGTACCTTACCCCCAATCCCATGTGCGTTTACTTTGCACGCTAATCTCTTATGCGGGACCTTATCGAAAGCCTTCTGAAAGTCCAAATACACCACATCCACTGGTTCTCCCTTATCTATTCTACCAGTTACATCCTCAAAAAATTCCAGTAGATTAGTCAAGCCTGATTTACCTTTTATAAATCCATGTTGACTTTGTCCAATCCTGTCACTGTTTTCCAAGTGCTCTGCTAGTACATCTTTTATAATGGACTCTAGCATTTTCCCCACTACCGATGTCAGGCTTACTGGCCTATAATTCCCTGTTTTCTCTCTGCCACCTTTTTTTTAAATAGTGGGGTTACATTAGCTACCCTCCAATCCATGGGAACTGTTTCAGAATCTAAAGAATTTTGGAAGATGACCAGCAATGCATCTACCATTTCTAGGGCCACTTCCTTAAGTACCCTAGGATGTAGATTATCAGGCCCTGGGGATTTATCGGCCTTCAATGCTGTCAATTTCCCTAACACCATTTCCCTACAAATACTGATTTCATTCAATTCCTCCCTCTCATTAGACCCTATGTTCCCCGACATCTCTGGGAGGTTATTTGTGTCCTCCTTTGTGAAGACAGAACCAAAGTATGTATTTAATTGGTCTGCCATTTCTTTGTTCCCCATTATAAATTCCCCTGATGCTGACTGCAAGGGACCTACGCTTGACTTCACCAATCTTTTTCTCTTCACATATCTATAGAAGCTTTTACAGTCAGTTTTTATGTTCCCTGCAGCTTACTCTCATATTCTATTTTCCCCCTCTTAATTAATCCCTTTGTCTTCCTTTGCTGAACCCTAAACTGCTCCCAATCCTCAGGCTTGCTGCTTTTTCTGGCCAATTTATATGTCCTCTCCTTGGATCTTATGCTATCCCTAATTTCCCTTGTTAGCCATGGTTGAATCACCTTTTTTGTTTTATTTTTATGCCAAACAGGGATGAACAAATTCTGTAGTTCATCCATGCGATCTTTAAATGTTTGCCATTGCCTATCCACCGTCAACCCTTTAAGTAACATTCCCCAATCCATCCTAGCCAACTCGCGCCTCATACCATCATAGTTTTCTTTATTTAAATTCAGGACCCTAGTCTCTGAGTCAACTACTTCACTCTCCATCTTAATGAAGAATTCCAGCATATTATGATCGCTCCTCCCCATCGGGCCTCGCACAACAACATTGCTAATTAATTCTCTCATTACATAATACCCAGTCTAAGATGGCCTGATCTCCAGTTGGTTCCTCAACATATTGGTCCAGGAAACCATCCTGTATACACTCTAGGAATTCCTCCTCCACAGTATTGTTACTAATTTGGTTAGCCCAATCTATATGTAGATTAAAATCACCCATGATAACTGTTGTGCCCTTATTGCACACTTCTCTAATTTCCCATTTAATGCCATCCCCAACCTCAGCATTACTGTTTGGGGGTCTGTATACAACTCCCACTGACGTTTTCTGCCCCTTGGTATTTCTCAGCTCTACCCATACAGATTCCACATCATCAGAGCTAATATCCTTCCTTACTATTGTGTTAATCTCCTCTTTAACCAGCAATGCTACCCTACCTCCTTTTCATTTTCCTTTTTGCCTGTCCTTCCTGAATATTGAATACCCCTGGATGTTGAATTCTCAGCCTTGGTCACCCTGGAGCCATGTCTCCATAATCCCAATTATATCATATCCATTTGCATCTATTTGCGCAGCTAATTCATTCACCTTATTATGAATGCTCCTCGCATTAAGACACAAAGCCTTCAGGCTTGTTCTTTTTTAACACTCTTAATCCTTTTAGAATTATTATTTACTGTAGCCCTGTTTGATTTACACCCTTGATTTCTCTGCCTTCCACTTTTGCTTTTCTCCTTCCTGTCTTTTGTTTCTATCCTTGCTTCCCTTTCCTCTGTCTCCCAGCACAGGTTCCCGTCTCCCTGCACAGGTTTCCAAACCCCCTGCCATTTTAGTTTAAACCCTCCCCAACAGCACTAGCAAACACTCCCCCTAGGACATCGTTCCCGGTCCTGCTTGTATTGGTGTTGAATGGAAAATGAATACAATGCCAGCCATGTATTGAGTCTCCTCCATCTGATCCTATCTCAGAATTCCAGTTTTTAAACCTGTTGAGGTGTCGGTGACATTTTTCCTGAAAATTCCAAAACAAAAATAATGATTTGTGTCATTTGATGGCGTAACTGAGGCTGGTTGATGGATTCTGAAAGAGGCACTACATAATGAGATAATTCAGCAATACAAAGAAAACCATTTCACAATTTTCAAATATGCAACTACAGTTGATAACTTGACAGACTTTGATGGGCTCCAGTCAGCCAGATGCATATTTATGTCTGAGAAGCTCTCGCGTGTCTCTTGGCATATTTCATAATAGATAAGCTCCTGGCATGTTCAGGATGATTGTTTATACCTATGTGGCTTGTAGCAATTCGAAGTCATCATAGGTGCTGATTTATGCAAAGCATTGGGGTTGCAAGGTAAATGCCATTACTAGTGTTTCTGCCTGTCCACTGCCTGACTACAGAGGAAATCACCAGCCGTTCATCAACACGTACACTGATCACTGGCACTGTAACAGCGCTTCTGTTTAAAATGAGAATTTTAAATGTTTGAAGTGCTGCTGAGTGGCGCTCGTTGACTGTAACATCAACTGGTTACTGTACTAGCTCGTAACGTCCTCGATGGTGAGGCAACCAAAGAGAAGCAGAGCAAGGTATGACCGAGGTTACTTTACATCTGCTTTCACTATTAAGGATGTTGCTGAGACACCACAGCTGGTAGATGAAGATGATGTCAATATATAATCCGTTGAATTTGATGGCCCTGGTGGTATTCGCCTTAGGAAATGCCAGCCACTTGGTTCACATATTTATCAGTGAATTGTGGTCTGGGAATGTTCCCAATGTCTGGAGGGAGGCCTTTGTGCCTATATTTCAAAAAGGGAGCAAGCCAGAATCTAGCAATTATATGCCAGTTTGACATTTGTTACTTGAAGGAATTATTAGAGATGCATTGCACAATTATTTTGAAAGAGTGCTGGTTATTAGGGATTCTCAGCACTGCTTCTGAAATGTAAACCCTGTCTCGCCAACTTGACTGAATTTTTTGAAGAGGTGACAAAGTTGTATGATGATGGTAGATATTCTATACAGTCCCCACCAATTACACCATCCCTGCTTATCCCAAACAGCTGCCTATTATCAAGCAAATGGCACTTATTAAGCGCGCTGGCTATTTTGGGCAGCTCTTCCACAATCTCTTTCTTTACCATCCCGGTTAGTCACTATTTCTCATCACAAAATTTAAATGAACACATTACAAACTTTTCAGTGAAAAGATGAGATCGGATTCGTCCTGTTCAACTCACCCTCTGACTGTAATCGGAACAGCTTTGCTCCAGACCCTGGCCCTTGTTGAGCTCCTTTGGTCTTTGCTCCAGACCCTGGCCCTGACGTTTTTGCACAGGCTTTGGTTACAGCGTCCACAACATATAGCGGGCAAATCGCATTGACACAATTACCCACGTTAGTGGAATCCTGCAGGGATCTGTGTTCAGACCTTTGTTCGTAACCATCTTTAACAATAATTTGGATGAAGGCATCATTAAGTTTGCTGATGCCACCAAAGGTATGGGAATTAGGGGTTTGGACAAAATAGTTTGAAGGCTGATTTAGATATGTTGGCAGATGGACTCGGGTGTGGCAGAAGTCCTTCCATGTCAATAATTTCAGCGTAATAATGCATTTGCATCATGGTAATTCTAGACGTGTGTATCGTACCAGGCTGCAGAACGGACAAGAGACCCGGCGGGTCATTCGAGGAATGCTTAACGTTCGGGGCCAGTGTTACGGGGCTATAGAGAAGGCGAACAGGCTGTTGTTAGGATAGTGTAGCTAGGACAGTGAAATTCAAAGCCAGATTAGGAATACAGGAACAAGACTAGGCCATTCAGTCCCTCGAGCCTGTTCCACCATTCGATGAGATCATGGCTGATCTGCGCTCAAACTCCATATACCTGCCTTTGGCCCATATCCCTTAATACCTTTGGTTAACAAAGAATTCCAAACTTCTACCACCCGTTGTGTGTAGAAGTGTTTCCTAATTTCACTCCTGAAAGGTCTGGCTCTAATTTTTAGACTATGCCCCCTAGTCCTAGAATCCCCAATCAGCGGAAATAGTTTCTCTCTATTTACCTTATCTGTTCCCCTTAATATCCTGAAAACTTTGATCAGATCACCCTTTAACCTTCTAAATTCTAAGAACGACAACCCTAATTTGTGTAACTTAACTCTTGAAGTCCGGTTATCATTCTGGTAAACCTACGCTGCACTCCCTCCAAGGCCAATATAGCCTTCCTAAAGTGTGGTGCCCAGAACGGCTCACAGTACTCCAGGTGTGGTCTAACCAGAGTTTTGTACAGCTGCAACATAACTTCTGCCCCCTAGATAGCCCTCTAGATATAAAGGTCAGCATTCCATTAGCCTTTTTGATTATTTTCTGTACCTGTTCATGTCATTTTAATGATCTATGTACCCGAACCCCCAAGTCTCTTTGGACCTCCACTGTTTTTAGCTTTTTATCACTTAGAAAGAACCCTGTTCTATCCTTTTTTGGTCCAAAGTGGATGACCTTACATTTGCTTACATTGAAATCCATTTGCCACAGTTTTGCCCATTCACTTAATCTATCAATATCCCTATGTAATTTTATGCTTTCATCTACACTACCTACAGTGCCATCTATCTTTGTGTCATTGGCAAATTTGGATATATGACTTTGTATGCCATCATATAAATCGTTAATAAATACTGTGAATAGTTGAGGCCCCAATACAGATCCCTGCGGGACACCACTAGTCACATCCTGCCAATTTGAGTACCTACCCTTTATCCCTACTCTCTGTCCCCTGCCGCTCAGCCAATTTCCTAACCAGATCAGTAATTTGCCCTCCATTCCGTGGGCCTCTTCCTTAGATAACGGTCTCTTATGTGGGACTTTATCAAATGCCTTCTGGAAGTCTATATAAATAACATCCATTGACATTCCCCCTCCATTACTTTTAGTCACCTCTTCAAAAAATTCAATCAGGGTTGTCAGGCATGACCTACCTTTCACAAATCCATCCTGGCTCTCTCTGATCAACTGAAAATTTTTGAGGTGTTCAATCACCCTATCCTTAATTGTAGACCCCAGTAATTTCCCGACAACAGATGTTGGACTAACTGGTCTATAATTCCCTGGTTTCCCCCACTCCCCATTCTTAAGAAGCGGAGTGACATGTGCAATTTTCCAATCTAAAGGGACGATTCCTGAATCTAGAGAACTTTGGAAGATTACAGTTAGGGCAATGTGCTCACCTACTTCCTTTAAAACCCTGGGATGGAAACTATCTGGCCCTGGGGATTTGTCACTCTTTAGTGCCATTATTTTCTTTATTACTGTTATTTAACCTGCGTTAATTTTATTGAGTCCCTGTCCCCGATTCAATATTAGTTTCTTTGGGATTTCCGGCAGGCTATCCTCCTCTTCTACTATAAATACTGACGCAAAGTATTTAGTCAACAAATCTGCCATTTTCCCATTGTCATTGACAATATCACTTTCAATTTTTAAGGGGCCAACATTGCTCCTGACTACACTCTTTTTCCTTACTGATTTTGATATCCGTTGCAAGTTTCTTTTTGTAGCCCTTACTATCTGTCTTGTGACCCTTTGCTGTTCTTTGTATCTTTCCTATTCGCCAGGATCTGTGCTATTTTTTGCATTTTTGTATGCCCGTCCCTTTAGTTTTATGCTGCCCCGAACCTCTTTAGTTGTCCATGGCTGTTTTTTATTGGCAAGTAGAGCTCTTGCCCCTCAGGTATAAACTGGTTCTGTATATCATTAAATTCTTTTTTAAACATCTCCCACTGATCATCTGTCGCTTTACCCATTAACAGATTTGCCCAGTTTACTTTGGACTGTCTCTGCCTCTCCCATTAAAGTTGGCATTACCTAAATCTAGAATCTTAGTCGCTTTTTTGCATTTCTCCCTTTCAAACATTATCTTGAACTCGATCATGTTATGATCGCTATTGGATAAATGTTCACGCACAGTTAGGCTGTTAACTAAATCTGGCTCATTACTCATTGCTAAATCTAATATGGCTTGCCCCCTTGTTGCCTCTAGGGCATATTGCTGTAGAAAACTATCCCGGACACACACAAGAAATTCACTACCTTTCTGACAGGTGCTAGTCTGCTTTTCCCAATCTCTCTGAAAGTTAAAATCCCCCATTAAAACCACTCTGCCTTCACTACATGCTTGTCTAATCTCTGCATTTATACAATCTAGCACTTAAGAGCTGCTACCATAAGGTCTCTACTGGCTGTTTGCCTCTCTTTAAATCCTCTCATCGTTGAACTGATTCATTCCTAATCACTTAGGATGCTCCTCCCCCTCTGCCATTCTCCCTATCTGTCCTGTAGACCTTATAACCTGGTATATTTAGCTCCCAGTCCTGAATGTCCTGCAGCCATGTCTCAGTAATGGCTGCCATGTCATACCCTCCAATTTGAATTCATCCCTGCAGTTCATTCAGTTTATTCCTTATACTCCGTGCATTTGTATAAAGAAACTTATTTGGGCCACACACCCTAGCCTGTCCTTCAGCTCTACTGTTTTACTCACATGTTTCTTATTTCTCTCTCCTGGTTTAATCGCTTTACATCTTTTAGTTTTCTCTTTACCTGTAGTGCCTAAAGTACAATTTCTGACTGCTACTCTACTCTCTTCCTTTTAGTTTGTTTTTGAACTACTATTTGTACTGCAATTTCCCCCTGTGTCTCTCCCTCCCCCCCCCACCCCCCACGTAAATATGCTTACTCTTTACAAGACATGAGTGCAGCCCCATCTTGAGTACTATGCTTAGTTTTGGTCCCCTCACCTGTCGGAATATCAAAGCCCTGCAGAAGATCCAGAGGAGGACCACCAGATTAATACCAAGTCGTGGGGTACTTAGTTATCAGTACAGACTTAGGGCAATGGAACTTTTTTCACTGGAGAAATGTAGACTTTAGCGGGTGGAAGGGAGGTGATATGAATGAGGTCTTGAAACTGTTGAAGGGAGTGAATTCTGTTTGACTGAATAGTTGAGCTGGACAGAATTAAGAGGACTGGGGGCATGAGAACCAACTAAGAAATCATAGTGTTAGGTTAGATGCCAGGAAATATTTCTTTTGTTCCAGATGTTGATAACTGTAAATAATGTGTAAAGAATGTGTGGTGAGCCTGAATTTGCTACAGGCCTTCAAAAGGGAGCTGGATGAGTTCCTGTGGGTAGAATATATTTTGAGTTACAAAAGGTAGGTGGGGCTAGCAGGGTGTTAGCACTTTTGGCATTCTCTTGCAGCTTGCTTGATTGCTTTTGGGGATCAGAGAAGAATTTCCCAGAGTTTTTTTTCCCCTAAATTGGCCTGATTGTTTTCCCTCTGATTTATTTTTTGCCTGCCCCAGGGATTACGTGTCGGGGAGTAGATTGATGAGCCACATGGACTGCACCATTTGTGGATGGGGCAGGCTGAATGGGCCAGTAGATCTGATCTTGACCCTCTACAAGTGAACAGGAAGATAGAGCACATCAGGCCTTAAGTAAGCAGGGAGAAGCAGAGGAAACAATAGGTCAGGATAAAGGATAACCCACTACGGATTTGTTTCTGTTTCAGGATTTTTAGATGCTGCTGGGTTTGTTTGTTTGAACTTGGCACAACAGACCATTTTCTCAGCAGAACTCTCTCTCGTGGTGGATAAACCCTAAATCCGCCAATGAGGGAGTGACACTGTGAGTTTAGTTCTTTTCAAGTCCTGCCAACTTTAAACAGGCAATCCCAGCGTTGTATAAAAAATTGGAAATGGAAACCGAGCATTCCATTGGTAGTTGTGCACTTCAAGCAAGTCTTGCAAGGCAAAGGAAGCCATTCAGTTTATAGCACTCCCAGTATTCTCATTGGAAGAGCAGTTGTGCAGATGGTACCTGTGAAAGCCTCACCTACTTGGAGAGCAGAACTGGATCTTCTAGTTGTCAGTCAGCAGGCATAGATTTTTGAGATTGTAAAAATCACATTAAATATTTTAACATTCATGACATCAATCCATGATATTTCACTATTCATGAAAACTATGCAGCAGAAAATGGTAGTCTGGCTTTCAAATGACTGAGATTGAAATGCCAACCTCATGTAATTTCAGTTTCTCTGTTGCATCTAATCTAGGATTTATTTATTTGGTGCTGGAGAAGAAATCCTACCTTGAGGCTTGCCATTGTGGCAGAGTTCAGGCTATTTTGTTCAGGGGGTTGCAGCGGGGGGTCTGTATTCTGCTACATTATCACTAAAATGTTATGGATGTATTTGTACATGTATCATGGTCAGTGGTGGAGAATTGGACGTCTCTTTAGAGGATCTAAGTTCAAATCCCAATTTCAAGCCGTTTCGCCCTCTGTAGCAAATTCTTCTTGACTGGGCCACTGGTTAGAATATCTTGTGATTAGACAGCACCCAAGAAAGAGATTATCCCTTACCAGTAAGCCGGCAGTATAGTGCAACAAAGACCGTAGCAGGGCATGGCTCAGCACATCCAGCTGAAAGTGAACAAACTGAGCCGACAGCTAAACAGCAAAGCTGTTGTGGCAGTTCTAAATGACAGAAAGTGGGTGGAGGGAAACCTGTGGAAACACTTGTTACCTCAGTGTTCTATTTGACCTCTAGACGAGCTTCAGGCCCCATATTCTCCCCATCATAAAGACCGCCGACTTATATCTCAATAATAAAAGAGCAAAACTAGAGGCCATCAATATAAGAGAGTGACCAAGAAATCAAATAGGGAATTCAGAAGAAACTTTTTCACCCAGAGAGTGGTGAGAATGTGGAACTCGCTACCACAGGGAGTACTTGAGGCAAATAGTATAGATGCATTTAAGGGTAAGCTATATAAGCACATGAGGGAGAAAGAAGTAGAGGGTTATGCTGATAGTTAGATTAGGAAGGATGGAAGGAGGCGCAAGTGGAGCATAAATGCCAGTGTGGACTGGTTGGGCCGAATTACCTGTTTCTGTGCTATATAATCCATGTAATTCTATGTAATTGCCCATCTCTGTACATCGGCTTCGAAAACCCTCATCTGGATAGGCACTGGAGGTCCTGGTGGAGGAGGTCCAGAGGAGGAGGGATGCCCTGTATCTGCAGGAGGGAATGAGTCCACCTTGCTCTCCTGCTCTGCCTGGCCTCATCTCCTCCTCCAATTCCTCCTGCAGACCAATGGGGATCTCTAGCAAGATGCCCATGACCAATCACTCCTTTTCTCCTAGTAGCTCCTATAAGGTAGAATAGCACAGCACTTATTCTTTTTAGATGGAGTCCTCAGAGAATTTCTGGAATAAATGTTGATCGTGTTTGTGAAATCTTGACAAAGTGGGGGTTTTTTTATTTGTTTTTTATGGGATGTGGGCATCACTGGCAAGGCCAGCATTTATTGCCCATCCCTAATTGCCCTTAAGAAGGCGGTGGTGAGCCGCCTCCTTGAACCGCTGCAGTCTGTGTGGTGAAGGTACTCCCACAGTGCTGTTCGGTAGGGAGTTCCAGGATTTTGTCCCAGCGACGATGAAGGATCAACGATATACTTCTAAGTCAGGATGGTGTGTGACTTGGAGGGGAACATGGAGGTGGTGGTGTTCCCATGCGCCTGCTGCCCTTGTCCTTCAAGGTGGAAGAGGTTGCGGGTTTGGGAGATGCTGCCGAAGAAGCCTTGGCGAGTTGCTGCAGTGCATCTTGTAGATGGTACACACTGCAGCCATGGTACGCCGATGGTGGAGGGAGTGAATGTTTAAGGTGGTGGATGGAGTGCCAATCAAGCGGGCTGCTTTGTCCTGGATGGTGTCGAGCTTCTTGAGTGTTGTTGGAGCTGCACTCATCCAGGCAAGTGGAGAGTATTCCATCACACTCCTTACTTGTGCCTTGTAGATGGTGTCCCAGAAAGTCTCTTGATGTGTTTCATTAGTAGTAGATGGTTGGGGGGAGGTAGAGAGAAATACGTAACCAGATCCCAGATGGGAAAGCTAGTAGGGTAGAAGGTAGTCAACCGGTGAATATAAATATATTAACCCAGAGATACATGCATGTACTTTAGCCTAGGAAAAAACAGGCACTAGCATACGCGAAAGGAGGCGAATCACAGAAAACCCACAGTGCAGATAGAGGCCACTTCGGCCCATCGAGCCTGCACCGACACATATCCCACCCGATCCCCGTAACCCCTACACCAACACACATCCCACCCTATCCTCGTAACCCCACGTATTTTTAATCCCCCTAACACTAAGGGTCAATTTATCATAGCCAATCAACCTAACCCGCACATCTTTGGACTGTGGGAGGAAACCGGAGCACCCGGAGGAAACCCACGCAAACACGGGGAGAATGTGCAAACTCCACACAGGCAGTCGCCCGAGGCCGGATTCGAACCCGGGTCCCTGGCGCTGTGAGGCAACAGTGCTAACCACTATGCAGGAAGCATTAGAAATAAGATGTCTGAACTATTTGTGGCAGTCAGGAACAACAATATGGTGGGAATATCAGAAACATGGATAAACCCAGAGGATGAAAATGAATTTAACATTCAGGGGTATAATGTGTGCAGAAGGGACAGAAAAGGAGGTAATGTAGCCATATATGTCAGGGACAACTAGAACATAAAATAAGTTGATCCTGTGGGAGGAAGTAAGATACATAAAGAAGTACTCTGGATAGAAATCTCCAATGTGAAAGAAATCCAAGCTAACACAAGGGATTTGCTGAAGAGCACCAGGTCAATACGAGGAGGACCGTTTGCTTTATAAAGAGATAAAAAGAGTTTTTGAGAAACTGGAAAGTTATTTTAATAGGAGACTTCAACCAGCCAAATATAAATTGAGTTCCCAAGAGGTTTGGAGTGAGAGTTGGTAAATGTAATGCATGACTGTTTCATGATTCAAGTGTGCAAGGGAAGCCATGAGAGCCGGTGCTCATCTTGATCTGTTTTTCATAAATGGCCCAGACAACATCCGGGAAATTTAAGTCAGAGCGCCCCTAGGGTAAAGTGACCGCAAGTTTAACACAATCTGGGATTCAGTTATACCAAAGACCAGGAGCTAGGTTTCCAACTTTGAAAGAGCTAAATTCAAAGAAATTAAGGAAGAGTGAAAACAAATGGATTAGATTAGGATGTTTGTTAATATTTCAGTAGAAGACAAATGGGACACTTATTAAATAATAATGCTGGGCATGCAGAACAAATACATAATGGGGCTGATTTTAACATTGCAACATGCTAGGGGGCGGGATGGGGGGTTGGTGTGTGAAATGCATCTTCAGCATGCCAGTGGCTTGCTCAATGATACATCTGGTTGTCATTTGGCTTTCATTGTATTGCTCCTGGGCCTCATTGGTTGGGTTCCTCATGGGTGTCATCAGCCATGTTGTAAGTGAATACCCCTTGTCTCTGAGCAGCCATCTGGTAAGTCTGCTTCGAGGTGCGAATAGTTCAGGGAGGGTGAACTGTCGCAGGACGGAAGCATCATGGCAGCTGCCCGGGAATCTTGCGTGCACCTGCATAAACATCTTTTTGTGGTTGCACATCAGCTGCACATTGATGGAATGGAAGCCCTTGCGGTTGATGAATACTCCTGGGTCATCTGGAAGTGCCTTAAATGCCACATGCATGCAGTCGATGACGCCCTGTACCTGTGGGAAGCCAGCCAGAGCCGCACACCTGAGTGGCTGCTCACTCTGACTGGCGTTATTGCAGAAAAAGTGTACATAATTGCTGGCCCTTACAACAAAGCCATCAGAGATTAGCGTGCAAAGTTAAAGTACATGGGATTGGGGGTAAGGTACTGACTTGGATAGAGAACTGGTTGGCAGACAGAAAGCAAAGAGTTGGAATAAACGGCTCTTTTTCCGAGTGGCAGGCAGTGACTAGTGGGGTACCGCAGGGATCGGTGCTAGAACCACAGCTCTTCACTATATATTAATGAGCTAGACGAGGGAACTAGATATAATATCTCCAAGTTTGCAGATGACACAAAGCTGGGTGGGCGTGTGTGCTGTGAGGAGGATGCAGAGAAACTCCAGTATGATTTGGACAGGTTGAGTGATTGGGCAGATGCATGGCAAATGCAGTATAATGTGGATAAATGCGAGGTTATCCACTTTGGTGGCAAAAACAGGAAGGCAGATTATTATCTGAACAGCAATAGATTGGGAGAAGGGGAAGTGCAATGAGACCTGGGTGTCCTTGTGCACCAGTCGCTGAAGGTAAGCATGCAGGTGCAGCAGGCGGTTAAGAAGGCAAATGGTATGTTGGCCTTCATAGCAAGAGGATTCGAGTACAGGAGCAAGGCTGTCTTGCTGCAGTTGTACAGGGCCTTGGTGAGACCACATCTTGAGTATTGTGTGCAGTTTTGGTCGCCTTATCTGAGGAAGGATGTTCTTGCCATGGAGGGAGTGCAGCGAAGATTTACCAGACTGATACCTGGGATGGCAGGAATGACGTACGAGGAGAGATTGGGTCGATTGGGCTTATATTCACTGGAGTTCAGAAGAATGAGAGGGGATCTCATTGAAACTTATAAAATTCTAACAGGACTAGACAGACTAGATGCAGGATGGATGTTCCCAATGGCGGGGGAGTCCAGAACCAGGGGTCACAGTCTAAGGATAAGGGGTAAGCCATTTAGGACAGAGATGAGGAGGAATTTCTTCACCCAGAGAGTGGTGAACCTGTGGAATTCTCTACCACAGAAGGCAGTGGAGGCCAATTCACTAAATATATTCAAGAAGGAGTTAGATATATTTTTTAAGTCTAAAGGGATCAAGGGATATGGGGAGAAAGCAGGGACAGGGTACTGAATTTGGATGATCAGCCATGATCTCATTAAATGGTGGAGCAGGCTCGAGGGGCCGAATGGCCTACTTCTCCTATCTTCTATGTTTCTATGAATCGTATTAAAATAGCTAAGGATGAAGCTAAAAGGGACCTAGGACTCTTGGTAGACTTAATGCTCAACATGTCCAGTCAATGCAGAGAAACAATCAACAAAGCCAGAAGAATGTTAACTACATAGTCAAAACAGTAGAATACAAGTCAGCGGAAGCTCTGGTCAGATCACACCTTGAGTACTGTGTCAGGTTCTAGTCACGAAGGAAAAAGGGTGACTTTCAAGCACTGGAGGCAGTGCGGAAAAGAGCTATGGGGCTAATCCCAATGTCAAAGGTCTGAGTTGTGAGGAAAGACTTGAGTGACTTGGGCTTTTCAGCCTTGAAAAGGGGTGTCTGAGAGGTACTCCTACAGAAGTGAATTAGTTAACAGTACAGAAACATGAATCAAGAGTACCACATTAAATCAAACTGCGAGTAGGACAAGGGGACACAGGTTCAAACTAGCGGAAGGTAATTTTAGGATTGATGACAGGAATTTTGTCCCTACAGAGTGCTCAACCCTTGGAATGGCAGACTGAGGAGGCAAAAAACCTAGAATCATTTAAGAAACAATTAGTGCTGCAATAGGGTGGGGAGGTGAGAGATGTGTCCTGTCATTCTGGATGCATGAAATAATATGAAATGAATAACTTTCCTGATCCATGTGTATCGTCTGAATGCTTCACGGGGCTATTTCATTACAGAATGAACAGTCATCTTGGTGACATCCAAAAATGCAATTTCCAATTGTTATCTGGTGTTAAAAACCATCTAATTAAAAAGTATACACGGTTTGAGAAGAGACCCAATTCCTAAGCCATTAGCCTGTTTACTGGGCTTTTAGCTTATTCATTTTCTGTTTGTTCAAGACAATCTACAAAGAAGCTATTTCATTCATCAATGTCGGGATGTCGGGTATTGTCATCATTCTTCTGTTTGTTTCCTCATGTGACGAGGGTGAGAGAATTCCATAAGCAAGAATTTTGCATGTGTACCACCAGAGACGGCCTCTCTAAGAGTTCACAGAGAAGTTTTAAGAATTTGGGAGTGTAAATTGTGCTTGTATAGTATTGTGCTTGTATCTTTCTGCCTCTGTATTTTATCTATAAATACCACCGGGCAGTAGCTTTTGTCTATTTGAGGTAGTCTTGTGATATGGCATTTTCCTCATCTAAAGTGATAGAAGAATGTCATGAGCATCTGATTTGTTCACCATTAAGCCATTTGCCAGGTTAATTATTAGACTCTGGCTACACTAACTCATATCTGCCTGAGAATAAAGACACATGTTTTGGTTCATAAAAGGTTTGGTTTGATATGGAAATTTGTTGACAAGCTGTTTAACAAAAGGTGTTTTTTGGTGGGGGTGGGGGGGAAGGACTTTGAGAGCCTGAAATGTTTGTGCTGAATCAGCTTTGTTAATATTCAGAATATTATCTCGTCTTCCAAAAGGACCCTCCCCCAAATGATGATTTAGTCCTGTATCTCATTCCAGTTTGAGAGTACAGTTCAGCGGTGTTGCTGGGCTCCTAACTAAGACGCATCAGAAAAAGCGGATAAAAAAGTCTCGGAACTACTACAATGCCTACATTTCTCCAGCCACAAACTCTGTTTGTCAAAGCACACGGGGAAGTAGTTTACAGTTGGAACAAAAAAAAATTCTGGAGTCTTTAACCCATTATGAGCTCCAGAGAAAAGTCTATGAAGATTGTTCTGCAGTCTGCCTATAGCATTGAAACACAGTGCTGTATAATTAACATTTCTAATGCATCTGGTTTAATTATTCTCTCAGGATGCATTTTGAAGTTTTCAGACGATTGGAACGTTTGCTGAACGCACTGCCACAATTATAATTTAACTTTCAAATAAAATGTAGAATGACCAATTATGTTAATTTACATATATTGACCTAACACCTGCCCTGTTCCCAGTTTGTGCCGTTAAAAGTTGAACATGGTTGTTAAGTGTCCATTTTTTCCTAAATACTTTTATCTAGCTGCTGATCACTGGCTCTTTTTGTCCCATTGTAGATGCTGTTAAGCCATCCAATCCCTCTGGACATGCCGCTACTGAGATACCTCTTTCTGTCAGTACTACACAGCCTTCTGTACGGCCAGCAATTTCCATGGGTTCGCTACCTCCCCCCTATCAGCCGATCAGCGTGCGACATCCGGAGTCGTTATCCAGCCAGGAAGATCCACAGGATTATCTGTGGTTAGCCAACTGTGAAAGCAAAAAGCCTGAGCCTGCCAGGTAAGATGAGTGCTTAGAAAGTGTTACAGTACTGTTTATAAAGTGCATTAGTGCGACAGTGCTTAATCTGAAGAGTTTGTTAAAATCGGGACGTGACTTTACCATTTGTATAATTTGGAGGAGTATTCTAAATAGGAATTTTAATTGTACTCTCTGTAAATGGTTATAGGCTGTCTTGATTTGTAGTGATTTAAACATATATATATATTATAAAAAGCTACTCATATTTTGAGGTTGGCTATTGAATGTTTACGTAGGCATATGAGCTGGGGAAGTTCCTGAATTAAATTTTGAACAGTGATATCATGACTGTTTCTTTGATGCTTATCACTTGCATCATTCTTAATTTTTTAGGAAATATTTAATATTAGAGATGCTGAAAAAAGATGGGCAGATAGTTGACATTTTTTTACTTGTGCCCTGTCGCATTAATGAACTTAATTTGTTGCCGAGTTAACTTACTTAAAATGTGGCAAAGTATCCAATGTGACAAAGTTGAAAGTATGAGGATGGTGTTTTCTTGGTCAATGGATTAGGAAACTAGGAAGTGAAACTGTCCTCACTCTGCCTCTGCCTCTGTTCGGTTTTTGAATCTTTAACGCTATTACTCCCAAGCTCTGCCTCTTTCCCAAAATCTATTCCTCTGTGTTGGTTACCTGTCTTCCTTAGCTCAGTCTTTAACCCTCTATTCCTCATTAAACTTTAAACCTATATACTTTTTTTGAATGAAAAGGCCACTATCGGACTATTTATTTAAATCACATTATCGTGGAAACTAAAGCTTTTAAAAGTGCTTTGGTCTACTTCTGTCTGTCCGGCAATGCAAAAAACAGCAATTCTTTCATCTGAATTGCACAAACTTATCAGTGGAAATGTTCTCCAGATGAAAACTTGCTCACGACAGTACTATCCTGTTTTTCATTGCAATCCATATCTATGCAGGAATGAACAGATTTATCCCAGCTAGATTTGCAAATGTCAAGAAACGTAACCGCTTAAAAGCAGGACATATGCAACCAGTTACACAGCTCCCTTTCAAAACTAGTACTTGACGTAAGAAAACTACTAGGCACTTGGTCTAAGCGTTAAACAAAGCTTTAATCAACTGTTTTACAACATGGAGTTGTGTCCTTCACTAGTTCCTGTTAAGAATGCCCTGCACAAGCTGGGCCCGTGCCCGAGTATTTATACTCTCCCTGGACAGCGCCACCCGCAGGCCGCTCAGTATTATTTCATACGTCTTTCTTTCATGAATGAATGACTGATTCATGTCAGTACTTGAATAAAAGGAAACCCCTTGGAGCACTTAATAAAGAAAAAGTGGGAACTGAGGTGGGAGGAGGCACATTTAGGGAAGGAGCGAGGGAGAACACAGGCTGTAGCGAAATGCTCCTCATTTGTCAAAAAGGCAGGGTCATGTAGTGGGCGCAGTTCCGCAGTCGAGTGCAGCAGCCACTTAAAATGAATCCGGAAGAAGCCAGCAGAGGTCGCATGGGTTTGCATGGCGTGAATCAGCGAGCAGCATAGGTCTCATTTGGCTAGAAGAGCAAGGCATAAAAGGGAGCAGGGGACAGAGAGGAAAGGAGACTCGAGAGACAGGGAGACTGAAAGACAGGGAACCAGGGAAGAAGCACAGGTCCTCAGTCAAAGTCAGAGTCTCCAGTGTAATAGAGAGAGCGAGCAGAGCAACAACTGAAAACCTACTCATTGTCATGCACTTGTGAGTATCATTACATTGTCTGTAATTCTGTGTATTGTAATAACCAAGTTGCCATATGTGATTGGCTATCTAAAATTGTGTATGAAATAGAGGATAATTTTTGAAGTATGAGATAAATAAAAAGGATTTGAGAATCAATGAAGAATAAATTAACTAACTGGGATTACTGGGGGGCGGGGGCAGCGGAAAGTACCCGCTTCCTTTAAGGGAGAGAGATTCTTACCGACTGTCTAAAAAAAATACAAGACCACCCAGTTAATTAGTAAAATTATTATACGAGAGGAGACTTCCAAATGGTAGCTGGACCCAATTAATAACAGGAGGGTAAATATGAAATCGTTACAAGACTTAGTCAAGTGAAGGGTATCCTGCAGGCTTTTGAAAGTAGGGAGAGAAGTAGCAAGACAAAGTTGTTTTAGGAGAGAATTATACAGGGCAAAGCAAGAACTTGCATTTATATTGCCCCTTTCACATTTTCAATGTCCCAAAGCATTTCACAGGCAATAAATTACTTTTTGAAGTAATTGATGTAATGCAGGCAAATGCAGCAGCCAATTTATGCACACTGCGGTCCCACTAACAGCAGTGAGATAAATAATCAGTTAATCTGTTTTTGGTGGTTTTGCTTGAAGGATAAATATTGACCAGGACACCAAGACAACACTCCTCCTCTTCAGATAGTGCTGTGGTATCTTTTATGTACACTTGAACAGGCAGGTAATCATCTCATGAAATGCCAACGCTTCCAACAATGCAGCACTCCCTCGTTAGTGCACTGAAGTGTCGGCCTAGATTATGTACTCAAGTTCTGGAGCAGGGCTCGAAATTATTACCTGTCTCAGAGACAAGTATGCTACCACTGAGCAAAGCTGCCAGGGGCCTGGCGATTGAAAGATTGGCCTTTTGTGGAGTAGCAGAAAGAGTGGGGTACAAGCAATAATATGCACAGAAGAATGGATGGTGCATGTATAGACATATCATTTTGATATGATGGAGTGAAGTCATGGAGGGACTTGAATATAAAGACAAGGATCTTGAAGTTGGTTTGTCATGAGGACACTGGGCCAGTGGATCTTGGCAAGGGCAGAGATGATGGAAGTGCAGGAGATGATGTGGGTCCAGGGATCAGGTGAAGTTTGCAAGGTTGGAGGTCCTCAAGGAGAGCATTGAGGAAATTAATCATCAAGGTGATGAAGGATATGGATTAAGGTTTCAGCTTCAGTGCATTTATCTATACCATTACACAGAAATTACATAACATAGTTGAAGTTTAATTGTGCCTTCAGAAATGTTTTGAGAAGTTTTTACATTGGAATTGTCTTCTCACACATTTTGTCATCCTCTGAGACTCTGTTGCATTCTTCAATTACATCACCAATTTTGCAGGTTTAAAATTTTCTGATGAATCCTTGGTAATTAAAACTTCAGAATTGCACTTACATTTGATTCCTCAGAACGCAAAGCCCGATTGTATTCTCTGTAATTTTGCAGCTTTCATCGTTTAATACTTAGAACTAATGTTTCAAAAGATATTTTAGAAATCCATCTGTATTAAATTCACTCATCATGTTACTGGGTGTTAAAGATCAATTTAGTTTAAATCTATCAACTGAAAAGCATAGTATCAGAACATAACCTGGAAATGGATTATTTCTGGATTTTCTCTTAACTTAGCATATTTCTATTTATTTTATCATATATTTAACATAATTTAATAAACCTTCCTGTTTGCCTCACTTCTCTTACACACTCAACTCTGCCACTTTTCAAAGTGAAATACGAAGGATCCCTCCAGGGACACAGAATAACTGAGTCAGGATGTCTGGAGTCTCTTAATTTACATCTATCATCCCAGTGTTTGCTTAACAGCACTTAGAGACTTTGTAACTTCAAAAGAGCACATACTTCCACTTTAGCAGAAGAATAATACCTGTTTTTTGCATGGTACAATGTTCTTGTCTTTATAAAACATTGCATCCTCTGGCCTACTATGAGCAGCGACTAGTATAAAGTCTTACATCTAGCGTGCATCTGTTACAGATGCAAGAAGGTGCAGAACAATATTGTTACAAAGAAAAGAGAACACTGATGTGGAGTCTAAAAATTTCAACTACTTTCTAAGCTCAGCAGTTTCCTAGTAGTTACCATTCCTTGAATTGGATCATTGGATCATTGGCCATGAAGGTCTAGGTCAGATTAGCAGCTAACCATTAAAACCGGTCAGCAAACCCTTAACTACCCATGAGCAGTACCACAGAAGGCCCACTAGTTTCTTAAACTTTTGCCAGTAATCACCCCGCTAACATTTAAGTTAAATGGTGAACGCATATGATTTGGTTTAGTTGTTGCATATATGCAATTTTCTTTTTTTTTAAAAGCTACTCATAATTTTCCAAATGTTCCAGAAGCATCTCATTTAATTCCATCCAAGCCAAAGTCATTGTCATATAACCGGCAGTTGGATGCTGTGATGGGAAACTGTACATGTTTCTTTGAGCTAAGATGTGTCGGGTCGCCTTCCTTATCTATACTTGTGGTTTATGATCTGTTGAATTTTTAATTGTTAAATGTCAAACTTTGCTACGAATGATCATGTGAACTAAATGTATGTGATTACAAACACCCATTATATATTCATCCCTCATAATCAACAACATTAGAAAAACCATTTGTCCAAACTACCTATTTTGGACTTTATCTACACAGACCTTTTCAACTTATTTAGTGTAATGTACTTTTTTCTCTCTCCAATGGGATGTTTAGACTGATCAATGGAATATGTTCTCATGTTTTGCATCCACTGTCTGCATCATGTATTCCCAAATTGTATAGCACCGCCAGATCCAAGAATAAACCCCCTCTGCTCTCTTCAACAATGGGGTAGATTTTCTCTCTGCCTTAGATGCAGCAAAATCATAAACCCACTTATAAAGAACAGGTTTACCATTCTGCACTTGGCACACAAAGGAGATTTTTCTCTAATGTGTCTTAGCTCCACTCTCAGAAGAGCATCCCCCTAACGTGTACCAGTGGGAACTTTTCTACTTTCAGCTCTTCTGTAGCCACTGGTTTAAGATTGCTAAGATCAAGGAGTTTTATCCTATGGCCCCGCCAAGCCTTTGCTATGTTGTCATCTTCCATTTCCCCTGTTTGAGGCCGTCCCACACTCAGTGGTCCTTGTGGGTGGTACGCAAAGGGCTTGCCATAAAATCATAGAAGATAGGCCTCTTTTGCACCATATTCAGCCCATCATGTCTGTGTTGGATCATTTCATCCTATCAGACTGGGCAGGATTTAGACAAGGTTCAAGGTGAAAGGAAAGGGTATTAAATCATTGCAGAAGCTGCCCAATGATCTCTTGACATGGCTTCAATCTATTTGCTTACCATTTCTTTCCACTTGCTCTTCTTGACCATCTCTGAATCAGAGATGATGACATCTCAAACCTAGAGCGAGAGATTTCAAGGCTGTTAAAGCCATTTTGATGCATGAAACTTTTGTAAATTGTTGCAATGAATTACACACCAAGCTCCAAATCTTGTTGCACCCTGTAGACTTCAATGTAGAATGAAAATATGTACAAAATAAATTGACTTCCAGTAAGTTTGTATTTATTATTTTACTCTTGAGAAAGACTTTTATAGCTTGCTTGTATCTATGGCACTTGTGAATTTTAGGCACTCGCCCTTGAAGGGAAACAGTAATAAGGTAAGCTACTGATACAATGCCAATATTTAACAAAGTTAATAGTGTATGTTGGATACTAAATTTGAAACATTAACAATACAGCAGCTATTCAATTATTTGCCTGTGCGTCAGTTGATTTTTATATACACAGTTCAGTTTATGTTTAGTGCCAATTATAATTTGACAGGGTATACACAGAATTAAAAGGTTGCAAATTGATTATATTTTGTAATACACTGCTTTATAGTCAGCTGCATGTCAGTGGAAGATGGCACTTTCATGCAAGCAAATGTTTCCTTTTGTTTAATTGAGCTCTTTATTACATTCAGCTCTGTAATTAGATCTCGCCAAGCCTTTGTTATGTTGTCATCTTCCATTTCCCCTGTTTGTGAAATAGCCGAGCATCATCATTTGCCACAGAAGAGGGGGACGAGTATCTTCTGCTGGAAGATTTTGAAAGCAGAAAGCATCCGTTTCACAACCAGTGAGTTTAACAAACTGTAAATGGGTCTATAGTGAAAACGTAGGCTCGTCTGCAGTTCTCAGCATTTCAGGATTGATCTGTGTGGCAGAAATGGTTTGGCTCTCCACTCTGCAAATTGCACTACTGCCACTGCTTGAAATTCTAACCTTAATATATCTGCTTCCTACTAACTCTCTACAGTGGATTTTGTGAAACTTTGACAAAGGAGTGGGCGATGGCATGGTGTGGGACTCATGCTTGATGAATTCTGAATCCTGGGTAGAGGTTGCATGGTACTTAATTCTTAATCAAATGTTAGCCAATGTAAACCCTTTAGAACATTTTTCATATGCTCCTTCTAATCTCATTTATTGAAATGGACTGCTGTGTGAATTGACTCTGACTACCTTTCATACATAGGTAGGTAAGTATATTAAACACTGTAAAATCCAATGATTTGTAAGGCATGCCTAAACACTGTAGTGCACTTGAGAGAGTGTTCCAGGATAAGGCATTACACTGAGTTATCTTTGAATGTTATGTGGAAAAATGCCTCCTATATCTTTTTTTAAATGGTTGACTTAATCCGAGTTGGTGTGTGTGTATTATGTATGTATCTATATACCATATATATTGTGTAATTATATATCGTAGCAGGGTGATTGAGGGAGGTATGTCAGCTACAGGCTGATGAGGGCCCTGAACCCAGAGAAAGGGTATGGCCCCTTTAAGAACCTCCCTTTTAAAGATAATTGCACCTGGAGTGGGAGGAGACTTTCACCAGCCAGCTAAGCATAAAAGGGGAGGCGCAAGAGAAGTAGCCCCTGAAAGAGGTTAGGAGTTAAGAGCCGAAATACATACTGTGTGGACCCAGGCCTCACTATTGCGCTCTATTAGTTCCTGCCCCAGTAATTCAGGTGCCCTTCGAAAGGATCGCTATGGACCTAGTGGGACCGCTAGAGGTGTCAGCACAAGGACACCAGTATATTTGAGTAGTTGTTGACTATGCCACGAGATATCCCGAGACAATTCCACTAAGGAACACAGCGTCAAAAACATTAGTGGGTGAATTAGTGAAGATGTTCTCCAAGCTCGGGATCCCAAAGGAGATCTTAATGGACCAGGGTACGCCCTTTGTGTCCAAACTGCTGAAAGACCTGCTCCACATCAGGGGCCTAAGGATCTCCGTGCACCATTCTCAAACCGATGGTCTTGTGGAGAGATTCCTCAATAGAACCCTCAAGAGCATGCCTAAAAAAAAGTTGTGGATAAGGATGGAAAAACTGGTTTACCCTACTGCCGAATCTCATGTTTGCAGTTAGGGAGGTGCCCCAGTCCTCTACAGAGTTTTCTCCGTTTGATCTGCTGTATGGGCAACAGCCTGGCGGAATCCTTGACATTGCTAAAGAGAAATGGGAGGGTACAAAACAGTCCCTCCAAAAATATTGTTGAAGACCTAGTGAAGATGAGGGAGCCAATCGAAGCAGTTACACCCACAGGGAGAGCTCATTTAGAGAAGGCACAGGAAAATCAGAGAGCCCAGTATAATGAGACTGCGGTCAGGAGGTTACGACCAGGCGACCGCGTTATGGTCATTGTCTCTACACCTGAAAGCAAGCTCTTTGTGCAGTGACAGGGGCCTTATGTAGTTATAGAGACGGTGGGCCCGGTGAACTATAAGATCAGGCAACCTCACAGAAGGAAGCCTGAGCAAATCTACTACATGAACCTCCTAAAGCCATGGAGAGAGAGAGAGAGAGGCCCTTCCAGTGATGGAGGAACCAATAGGGAGCCCTGACCTCAAGGTACAAAGATCAGTTCACCTCTCCAGTGAACTGACTGAGGATCAGTATCGGCAGGCTCAGGACGTGGTACACCAGAACCACGATGTATTTACAACGCAACCCAAGAGGGCGATCTGCCATGACCTGGTGACGCCACCCGAGGTGACCATAAAAGTAAGACCTTACAGAATCCCAGAAGCCAAACGGAAGGAGGTAAGCCAGGAGATTAAAAGGATGTTGAGACTAAGAGTGAATGAAGAATGACATAGTGAATGGAGTAGCCCCATTGTTTTAGTTCCGAAACATGACGGGAACTGGCGGTTCTGTAATGACTTTCGGAAACTGAATGAGGTATCCAAATTCAATGTTTACTCGATGCCCTGGGGGGGATGAGTTGTTTGAGAGATTGGGGAAAAGCCAATTATCTCCCCACCTTAGAAATGACCAAAGGGAGTCTGTGAAAGAGAGAACTGCTTTTGCAGCTCCTGAGGGGCTCGACCACCGTCATGTCATTTAGATTGTGTGAGGCCCCAGTCACCTTCCAAAGACTCATGGACCAAGTATTGAGGCCTCATACCCAGCATGAGGCTGCACACTTGGATGACGTCATCATCTATAGTACAGACTGGGGTTCACAAATACGCACGGTAGACGCTGTATTTGACAGCCTAAGGATATTTGGGTTCACGGCAAACCCAGAAAAGTGCCACATTGGGTTGTCCAAGACCAAATGCGTAGAATGCACTGTAGGGGGCGGGGTGGTGATGCGTCAGGTTAACAAAGTAGAAGCTTTAAAAGCCTGGCCTGACTGGGAGTAAGAAGCAAGTCAGGACTTTTGGGTGTTGTACCGACAATTTATTCAGGAATTTGCTACCCAAACCGCCCCTCTTACCAACCTGACTAAAGCTAAGGCACCAAAACGGGTACAGTGGAACCCTGAGGCAGAGGCTGCTTTCAGGGACCTGAACAAAGCACTCATTTTCCGATTAGGCACTCTGCAGCCTTCCGGACTCAATATCGAGTTCAACAATTTCAGATCATAACCTCGGCCCCTATTACACATTTTTTCTTGTAATTTTTCCACTCCATTACCACCCCCTTTCCTTTTGTTTCTCTCACACCTGGCAGCTATCTCTTGCCCTGCCAGTACACTTTACACCTAATCTCAGCCTATTACCATCTCATCTAGCTCTTTTGTTTCTTTCACTTCTTTTCTTTTGTCCGATCGCAGCCCTGCCTTCGATCTAATTTCTTTTCTTTCCAGTTTTGAAGAAGGGTTCGACCCGAAACGTCAACTCAAATTTCTCTCCATGGATGTTGCCTGACCTGCTGAGTTTTTCCAGCATTTTCTGTTGTTATTTCGGATTTCCAACATCTGCAGTATTTTGCTATTGCACTGTGTATTAATCCTGTGCTCAGGATCCCAGACTTTAGCAAAAGATTTGTGTTGCAAACCAATGCCTCTGCTGTACTCTCTCAACTAGTTGAGGGAGAGGAACAGCCTGAGCAGGAACCTATTGCTTCAGGAACAAGAGTGCACTACGGTAAAGGAGTGCCTATCGATTAAATGAGCCGTAGAAATCTTAAAGTTACTACCTACTGGGGTGGCAGTTTCTCCTAATAACCGATCATGCGCCCCTCAAATGGTTGTGGCCCAACAAAGCAAAATATACCCGTTTTACCCAGTGTTTTTTGTCACTCCAGCCCTATTGTTTTGAGGTGGAGCACCGGGCGGGAGTGGCTCATGGGAACGCCAATACCCTCTCCCGAGCATACTACCTCGCAGTGCAGGCCGCTAGACCAGATGGCTCTATGCTGGGGTGGGGTTAGTGTGTAGCAGGGGGTGATTGAGGGCCGGTATGTCAGCCACAGGCGGATGAGGGCCATGATCCTAGAAGATGGGTATGGCCCCTTTAAGAATGTTCCCTTTAAAGATAATTGCACTGGGAGTGGGAGCACCTGGAGTGGGTGGAGGCTTTTCCCAGCCAGCTAAGCATTATAGGGGAGGTTCAAGAGAAATAGTCCCTGAAAGAGGCAGGGAGTTGGAAGAGGTGAAAGATGTACTGTGTGGTCTTGCTTTGTTATGTGCATTAAAAGGTGTTTGGAACTTGGATTGTTTAAGGACTGCTGTTTGTACGGAAAAGGAGACTGAGATGGTAGGAACCTATAACAATATATACCAGGTGTGTGTATACATGCTGTGTATGTATGTGTATATATATGTGTGTATATGCATATGTGTACGTATATGCTGTACAATGTATATTTGTGTGTATATATGTGTGTGTGTATATGTATATGCAAAATAACTGATGTAAACAGCAGGAACAGTTGAAGCTTTTCAATTGACCTCAGAAACCCTTTGTTAGGACGGTAAAAATCAGCCGGTGATCTGCTACTGATTACTACCCAGTGACCCCTACTGGCGAGTATATGTAATTGTGGAATAACAACAGAAAATGCTGGAAAAACTCAGGCCAGGCAACATCCGTGGAGAGAGAAATAGAGTCAACGTTTCAGCTCAAAACCCTTTGTCAAGAGTATATGTAATTGTGGACTTAGTGTGAGGACAGGGTCACATAGGCTGTCGACGGTCACTGTCTAGGCTGGGATGTGAAGATTGCCAACGTTTTTGGATCCATATACCAGCTTTTGAACTTGGCGGTAGTAAGGTGTATGCCATACTGATGTTAACATTGCGGCGTTAAGCTTTATGCTGAGCAGCAAAAAACCTTGTACACCATTGCAGAAGTTGTAACTCAAAATTTTCAGGTAACTACAGTAAAAACCTGCATGAAGGTGAAGTTCATAAGGATGCTTTTATAAAGTTTTCATAGATGCATAGGTTACTTTTATTTTTGGCCCTTTTTTTAGATCACATAACTTTATTTATTTGAACTACAGAAACATGCATAAATCTACTGATGCAAGTTGTTTTGCTTCAATGCAAGGTGACTACTGAATCATTCTGCATGTAAAAATGATGAATGAGTAAGATGTGCGTGTGTGGATCAATTATGGTATAGATTATTCGTGAGAACCTGATCATTTCAAAAATTGACAATTATTAGCCCCAAATTCCTGTTCTAAGTATTTCTGCATGGCTTATAGAGGGTCATCTACAATATTGTACTATTAAAGGTTGCTATTGCAGCTACCAGAAGTTGAGATTTACAGTAGTATATTAGCTGCAGGGTCCAGACAATTAGGCTTTTAACACTGGAATGTATTACCCATTCTGGCAGTTGTTACTGGATTTAAGCATATATTTACTAAAAGTGAGACGAATCAATTTTCTCTATCTTCAGAACAAATTTCTGTTTGTTTGGATCAAACTCTTGAAAATGTGAGTAAAAAGAAAATACTGCAGATAACTGAAACAAAAACAGAAAATGCTGGAAAGACTCAGAAGTCAATCAGCATCTGTGGAGAGAACAGATTAAAAATTAGTGTTTCAGGTGAAGAAGGGTCCATGCCCAAAACATGAACTTGTCTGTTCTCTGCACAGATTCTGACTGACCTGCTGAGTTTCCAACTTTGTTTTTCTATGAAAATGCTGCTGTGCAGTCTGACAGGTGTACAGATGTTCTTGCATAAAGTAGTAGTGAATTATAGAAGTAAACTTTTTTTTTTTTAAACCCTTTCTTCTCCTCACTTTCCATGTCAGAAACTCCAGTCAAGCAAATAACTTCAATTCACTGTCCTCAAATCACTGATATGCAATATCATGGACCTTGGGCCAGAATGTGTCTAATATAGAACACTGAAGGACCAGACAAATCTTGTTTAAACTCACATGATGCAAGATTACCTTTTTCTTTTTAATTCTACATGAATAATAAAGATATGCATTTTCATTGTGGAACAAGATTCATTAAATTATTTTCAAGAGCTACTTTTAGCAAAGGCAAAGGCATGAAAATGAATGTGAGAGTTACTTGGCCTATGATTTGTTTTTTTAATTATCACCCAGGTGGGATTCAGATTCTGTTGTTCTGCAATATTGCTTGAAGGTCAAAGTGTCAAAGCCTAAGACATCATTAGCAATGGTGCTTCTGTCTGTAATGCTAGCTGTAAAACCAAGTTCAGTCAGATTTATTGATCAACAGCCTTGTTAGAAAAAACTTTACTTTTTTTAAACTATAGCTGCTGTATTACTCCTAGTATTGTGATTACCCTGTCACAATTGCACATTTTCCATTGTTAAAATGGAGCTGGACTCATTTCCAGTGCCATTGTATATGCTTCAAATAGTTTGTATATTTTCAAGTGTGGCTCCTGTATCGATTAAAGCAAAATTGATGTACGTTTTCAGATGGTGTGGAAAAATCTGTGGAATCTGAAAATGTTGGAAATGCAGTTGATTGCAGCAGCAGACTGACTTGTAACATTTTCCAGTATTGGTGTTCACTTTATTCTTTGTATGGCAGTTTCCAACGGTGTGTCGTTTATATAAAAAAAAAAAAATAACCTTGGTATTCTGCCCAGCAACTCTCTTTATTACAAAAGCAAAATACTGCGGATGCAGGAAATTTGAAATAAAACCAGAAAATGCTGGAAGTACTCAGCAGGTCAGGCAGCATCTGTGGAGAGAGAAACAGAGCTAACGTTTCAGGTCGATGACCTTTCGTCGTGAGTTCTGACAAAGGGTCGTCGACCTGAAACGTTAACTCTGTTTCTCTCTCCACAGATGATGCCTGACCGGAGTATTTCCAGCATTTTCTGTTTCTGTAACTTTTTATTATGTGTTCAAAATTGACATTGTTTAAAGTGCTATTCACACTTACTGAGAAACATGTAATCTGTTTTCCTCCCCCAAGGTATATGAAAGATCGGTTTAATTTTTATGGGTAAGATCTTTGCTCTTAAAAGAAAATATGGAAGTGTGGTGGAATTACACACAGAATTGTGCAAATTTGAAACCTTGGGAAGGGAGGAGCAGTAGTGCTCGACATGATGAAAGATCTGATAAACCAGAGCTTATTTTCATCAGACAGTTCTTTGCTCTTTGCTCCAAAACCAATCCCATTGTTCTGCTCTCTTCCCATATCCCTGCATCCTACTCTGCTTCAAATGTTAAACCTTTTTTCCCTGAAAAGGTGCAATAATTTCTGCCTCAACTCTTGCCTGTGGCAAAGGATTCCATGTTCCAACAACTCTGCATAAAGAAACTTCGCCTAACCTCCCTTTTTACTCTTAGTGAGCATTGTAAATTGGTGACCACTTGTCACTGATTCTCCAACCAGATTCACCCTATCGAAACCCGCCGTCATTTTTTTTTTAAATCTCCATTTAAGCTTCTTTGTTCCAGTGTAAATAGTCGCAGTATCTCGTCTGCTACTAATTTTAGTTGCTTATCTTCTGTACCATCCTGGTGAATCTGTTGTGTGTTTTTTTTTTGGATTATTTGTCCTTTTTATAATTGAACACACAAAACTGGCCTTTGCAATGAATATTGCTCCTCCATGTCAAACAATACAAACACACAGAAGTATAGAGCTTTGTTCTAAAGAGAGAGGCAGATCCAAAAGAATGGAATGATTGTACTGAATTTTCTAATCCATTTCCTGTGAAAATGCAAGTAGTAACAAGAGACAAAAAAGTGAAATCAGTGGTGCATGTGTATCGAGTTTAGTGACTTAAAGTAGATTGGTTTTTAACAACTTACATTTATTTAGTGCCTTTAACAGAGAAAAACATACCAAGGCACTTCACAGAGGTGTAAGGAAAAATGAACTTCAAGCCAAAGATTGAGATATTGGGAGGGGTGACCAAAAGCTTGGTCAGAGGGGTTTGTTTTAAGGAGGGTATTAAAGGAGGCGAGGGAGGTGGAGGGGCGGAGTGGTTTAGGGAGGGAATTTCAGAGCATAGGACCTAGAAGGCTTAGGGCACATCTGCCAGTGGTGCAAAGGGGGGTGGGGGCGGGTGCACAAGAGGCCGGAGTCTGAGGGCGGTTTGGGGGGGGGGGTTTGTGCCACTGAAGGAGATGGGGGAGTGAAGCCATAGAGGGATTTAAACACCAGGATGAGAATTTTAAATTTGAGGCATTGGGGGCGCAGGATTCAAAATAAATTGGTGAAGACCGAGGTGATGGGTGAGTGGGACTTGGTGCAGGATAGGATATGAGTAGCAGAGTTTTGGATGAGCTGAGGTTTATGGAAGGTAGAATCTCAATCTGGTTTACCTCTGGGTGAAAATTTCTCGTTGTGTTGAAGCACTGGAATTTTATTTGAAGTTTAAATGTAAAATTTCTTGTCTGCATGTTTGCATTCCAGTGGATTTACTTTCTCTTGTCTGCTGGTTGAAGTGTGTATTTGTAGCAGCCCCATCATTTCTTTTGTAAATCGTTAAATTAGAAGCAGGTGAGATCAGCAGGCCAACACTGAAGGCATGCCCTCAATGTCATTCCCTTGAAATTATTTGAAATAATTACAAAAGTACTTCTAAGTATTCTAATCCATAGGTTATGAATCTGCCCAAAAGAAAAGTTGGGGTTGCTAAATTGCCTCCGTAAAATCAGTTTCCACCAAAGGCAGCTAATTGCAGACTGTTGATTTGCACTGATCACTTTTTTGCATACCTAATGGCGCTGGTGTGGGAAACAGTTTCTGAAGTGTTCTGATTTGTTTTTCAGGTTGCATGCAGATTCTTTGAAGTCCACCTCATCAGAAACTGATTGCAATGACAATGTACCTTCACACAAACCCCCAGCACCTCCTGCACCTAAACAGGCTATGAATGGCTTCTTTTCACAGCAAAGCTTTTACGATTCTCCCCCACCCAGAGTTACTTCCACGTTTACAGATTCAAATCTTTACAACCTGCCAAGGAGTTATTCTCAAGACATAATTGCTGGAACTTGCTCTCCATCGACTGCTGATAGTGAAGGAGATTTATACGTATTTAATACACCCTCACGGATATCTGGTATAGAGAATCAAATGAGACAGATGTCTGTCTGTTATGACATTCCTCCAACACCTGGAGGTACTTATCAGATTCCACGATCTTCTGTGGAGGGGACCCTGAGTCAAAGTTGCTCAAAATTGGAACCTATACCAGATGTTCCTCCACCTCGCCCACCAAAACCTTCTTTATCTCATGACCGTTCCCCGGTGGACACCTATTGTGTACCTCGATCATCCTCAGAGGCCGATACTAATTACAGCGTTCCTACGTCCGGCAAAACTCTTCGAAGCAACACCATTGGCACTGTGGAAGGCCATTGGCTAAGAAAAGGTCAGTTCAGTGACTTGTGTAAGTAACTGTCCTTTCTCTGCTCCCCCAGTTTATCCATCGAATTATAAAGACCAGGAAGGCCCCAGGTTCAATTGCCAGGCTGTGCTGAGATATCTGGTCTCAGTTGAGATTGTAATAAGAGTGCTACAATTGGCCTCACTGCTCCAGGGTTAGTGAGAGGAAAAGTAAAGCCGCTCCCTGCCCTGATCGTTTTGCAGTGCCCCCTCCTGGAAAGTGTGTGCATGATTCCACGGTTGAATAATCTAACAACATTTGCTGTTGAGGCTCATGGATCAATAATAGCCCTGGAGGGCACTGGGAACCCATGGAATTTTGCTTAATCAATTTAGATGAGGAGGAGGGAAAAGTGGGATGTTTTCTGAAAATGTGGAGTTGTGACCTAAAGGACAAGCCAAGAAGTCAAAAGCTAGTGCACACTGACAAGTTCGTACATGTCCAGGAAAATGACTCTGGGAATGTTATTTAGTGATATGAGGAATTCTCGTGTTCAGATGTGCCTGGAAATCCATACACTCAAATACCCTTCTGACTGGCTTGTTCATGGGGTGAATAGCAGTCTTGAAGGGGAAAATTCAGTTGCTGGAAGGAGGTACCTTTTCAGTATAAACCTATTTTTATAATTAATGTATAATTTATATAATGGTTAAAAACAAGAGAAACTTGCTTTCATCATTAAAACGTACTCGACTGTATAAAATGCAAAGTTGATCACCTGCTGACCTAGCCTGGTTCAAATATGCCACTGTAAAGCACCAAAGGAGATACTCGCCTGACTATTGTGACACTACCTTAACACGTACAGGTATTTTCGGAGTTTCTGAAGAGGGGTCTGTAAGTCAAATCTCCACTTTTGAGCTGAGTGTGTGTCTGGGCTTGTCCATTAATAACTCCAACACACATTGTCTGGGGCCTAGTGTGCTCCCAGCAAGCACAAAAGTCAATTCTGTGGAACAGGTGACCATGTTGCAGTTGCCTCAGTGATTTATATTTAAAAATGTTCCTGTTGTGCAGTTCTAGAGTTCTATTGCATGGGATGGAGCCTCGGGCAGCACTGTTTATATATGAGCATTCACTTTCTTTAGTTTGGCTTTGTTTTTCATTCCCTTTATTAGCAACTTACCTGCTAACCTGGTTAAAGTTTAAGGCACTTCTGCCACCCATATTCTAGAGCTGAGGCAGCCAGGTATGTGTCCATGTACAACCATTAATTGCTATTAATGGAGAATGATGCTCAATAGGAAGTACTTACAGTGCAAAATATTCCAGCCTCTCCCACCCTTTTTTTAAACTTCTCTTCTGTATGTAATTTATCCAAAATCTGTTGGTACCTTGTTGCACGATAAAGGAAACTTAGCTTCTCCGGTTGGACAGGGGCTCTGATTTGTGCTTGGGTGACAGCTGCCTGCCAGAGGCTTAGTTGGTGAGTGAGAGTGTTGACTCAGGGATTGGCAGCCCTTTCATTCCTGGATGTCAAGTTACTGCCACAGTGCAGTGCAAGTGGCTGAAACTAATTACAAACCTGAAACAGTCAAAATATATACCAGCTTTTTACCTTCCTGATATGGTTTATGAAATCATCAAACTCAACCCAAGTTAGGTTAGCTTTTCAATTTGGGTTAGTTACATGCTGGTATAATATTTATTTTAATATTATGCAAGTATATTGCAAAAATATTTTAAATATGTTTTTAATATGTCAGCCTTTGTGAAATTTGGCATCAGCTAATTTTACTGTCAGTAATGTTCTTCTTCTAGTTATCCAATATCATGTAATCCCCTCCAGCTAAGAGTAGGCAGCATCCTGCTGCTGCTGTAACCAGAGAGTAGGAAGCATGCATGAGAGCACCGGTAGACTTCACCCTCTGAAGAGGCACATCTCTTCTGTTTCTCCTCCTTAGACGGGCAACTTGCCACACAACTATTTTCTGCTATGAACTGGAATTGCACCACGCTGTGACTCACTGTATCCGTGCACTGACTCACTCATTGCTCCTAAATCTTTTTAACGTTTTTATTTTATGAATGGAAAATTGCCACGGTTTCTATTTTTTTTAATTGTCGGGTCAGTACTGGGAGTGCTTTTTTCTGTTTTAAAAGGCCTGTATTGGCAGGGTGTGGTACAGACTGAAAATAAAAGGAGGTGCAGGCTGAAGTAAATTCCTGACATTAAGTAACTTTTGTGCCATTAATCATTTTAGTTCATATTTGTATTAAATCCATTTCTTTGTAGCTTTAAAGCTGTTATTTTCAGTTACTGTACAATTCCAGCACATTAACTTGTATCTGTATGAAAGATCCACCTTAAACATCTACCAGTTATAGACCAACAGCCAAACTTTTAAACATGCAGTACACTCCGACCTTGCAAGTCTTAAAAACCTATGCAAAGCTGTGATGGCCACAACAAATGTTACGATACTTGAAAGTGGTCTTGATTGCCATTTTTATAGGGAAGATGCACTACAATTATTGTACTTCAAATCATAAGAACATCAGGAGTAGGCCATACGGCCCCTCTGGCCTGCTCCGCCATTCAATAGGATCATAGCTGATCCAAATCTAGACTCACGTCCACTTCCCTGCCCTCTCCCCGTAACCCCTAATTCCCTTATCTGCTAGGAAACTGTCAATCTCCATTTAAAATTTATTTAATGTTGCAGCTTCCGCAGCTCTCTGGGGTAGCAAATTCCATAGATTTACTACCCTCTGAGTGAAGAAGTTTCTTCTCATCTCAGTTTTGAAAGGGCAGCCCCTTATTCTTAGATTATGCCCCCTAGTTCTAGTCTCACCCATCAGTGGAAACATCCTCACCGCATCCACCCGATCAAGCCCCCTCTCAATCTTATATGTTTCGATAAGATCGCCTCTCATTCTTCTGAACTCCAATGAGTAGAGTCCCAACCTACTCAACCTTTCCTCATACGTCAACCCCCTCATCTCCGGAATCAACCGAGTGAACCTTCTCTGAACCGCCTCGAGAGCAAGTATATCTTTTCTTAAATATGGAAACCAAAACTGCACGCAGTATTCCAGGTGTGGCCTCACCAATACCCTGTATAACTGCAGCAAGACTTCCCTGTTTTTATACTCCATCCCCCTTGCAATAAAAGTCAAGATTCCATTGGCCTTCCTGATCACCTGCTGCACCTGCATACTAACTTTTTGTGTTTCATGCACCAGGACCCCCAGATCCCTTTGTACTGTAGCACTTTGCAGTTTCTCTCCATTTAGATAATAACTTGCTCTTTGATTTTTTCTGCCAAAGTGCATAACCTCACACTTTCCAATATTATATTCCATCTGCCAAATCTCTGCCCACTCACTTAGCCTGTCTATGTCCTTTTGCAGGTTTTTTTATGTCCTCCTCACTCACTGCTTTCCCTCCCATCTTTGTATCGTCGGCAAACTTGGATATGTTGCACTCGGTCCCTTTCTCCAAATCGTTAATATAGATTGTAAAGAGTTGGGGTCCCAGCACTGACCCCTGTGGAACACCACTAGTTACTGATTGCCAGCCCGAGAACGAACCATTTATCCCAACTCTTTGTTTTCTGTTAGATAGACAATCTTCCACCCATGCCAGTATATTACCCCCAATCCCGTGATTTCTTATCTTGATCAGTAATCTTTTGTGTGGAACCTTGTCAAATGCCTTTTGGAAGTCCAAATACACTACATCCACTGGTTCCCCTTTATCCACCCTGTATGTTACGTCCTCAAAGAATTTGAGCAAATTTGTCAAACATGACTCCCCCTTCATAAAACCATGCTGACTCTGTCCTATTAAATTATGTTTATCCAAATGCTCTGTTACTGTTTCCTTAATAATGGACTACAACATTTTGCCAACCACAGATGTTAGGCTAACTGGTTGGTTTTGTCTTCATTTTCAGTGTATCAGATATTTTCTAACATTGAATTTAACACATTCTGTTGTTTGTGTTCTGCTTTCTTCTCTGGGAGAGCACTTTTTAGTTTTTTGTGATCTCACTCTTGAAACCCCTTCCTTTACAGACTGTGGTCCTCAAGATAGCTATGATATTCCACGAACGTTTTCAAATTCAGTAGATCTTGGGGAAGGGTTTAGTAGCTACCTAGTAAGTATATTTTATTTATTTTTATATAAGTAATCTCAAAGCTGTGCTTATTTCTTGTATTCTGTTCATAAACCGTTTTGTCTTCACAAGCATAAAAACGTGCTTTTTTTCAATGTATATTGTAAGGCACAATGGAGTTGTGTTAAAATAACAACTAAGTAAAGCAGTTCACATAATCTGAATTGTGACACCCAAAATCATAAGTTTTTGTAAAGCACTGCTGGAGTAGCTATTACCAAATGCTGTATTTATAGAAGAGATGTTCATTGAGTAGTTCTAGGAGAAATTAAATCTAGAATTTATTTTTTAAATTGCTTTCTAGATTATTTCCTCATACTCATTATAAGTCAAATAATGGTTGACTGTTGAATTCATTTATAGTAGGCCTAAGTCTGTTATATTTCTGCAGTAGATCAGCGTGATACCTTTGTTTTTTTAAGATACAATCTCAAATGCTTGTGGTGCATGTGTCCCAATACTCCTGTCATTAATTCAGTGTTGCAAATTAACTTGCCGAAGAAAAGTTGAGACCCTAAAGTATGGCATAATAAAAATACAGCATAAACATTCAGGGCATACCATGGCTGCAATGTGCATTATCTAAGGATACAACTTGTTGAGGCTTCTCCAGCAGCACCTCTCAAACCTGTGTAACCCCTTCACGGTTCTCTAGATATATGTGAGATGTGGTCTCTGTTGTAGACAGTATTCTATAGTCCAGTAAGGAGATCACTACTACAATGGCTTAATTCTAATTATCTTACTTTATAGTTTTAACGTCAGACAGTATAAGAAGATTACGGGTCAATGACCTAAATTAGACATTTGCATACATTAGAATGAATCTAGACATAATAAACATACATTCTCCATTTACATGGATTCAAAGGAGAATCTGTCCCTGTGTCCAAATTCGAGTGCACTCTTTCGTTGGCGCGCTTAAGTTGGAGCTCATGGTATGTATAATGTCTGCAAGACTTACGACTCCGATCCCCTTCGTTGAATTCTCTTCACGATCACTGAATCCCACTTTGAGTTCTGGATGCAGAGCTACTAATACGAAGGGCGGCGGCCGAGTTTGGAAGCCCGGGACGGGATGCAGCAGCCATTTGCCTCCTGAGCCCTCTTTTCAGAGCTCCTGCCCTCTTTTCTTCCAGTCGCTCCCACTCTCGGGCTTCGCTCTTTTAAACTGGCGGGCTCTGCTCGCGCTCTCGGGCCTCGCTCTTTTAAACTGCTGGGCTCTGCTCGCGCTCTCGGGCCTCGCTCTTTTAAACTGCCGGGCTCTGCTCTTTTAAAAACCCGACTCCACCCTTTCCTCCTGGGGTTTCTGCCTGGAGACTGCGCAGCCTCACTGTCTGCAACAGTTGATACTGGTGCAGAATTATGGAAAGTCTGCTCTTAGTCACATTGTGTCCTTAAAAGTTCTTGCCGTACCTTCACATGGGCAACTTTAACCCAGGGATTTATAACAATGATAATACAGTGTCTAAGTTAAAGATTGATAACCATACTTAGCGTACATAACATTTCCAGTGGGTATTACACCTGTGACCTCCTCCACCACCTAGAAGGACAAGGGCGGATGATGCATGGGAGCACCATCATCTTCAAATTCCTCTCCAAGTCACGCACCATCCTGACACACATCGCCGTTCCTTCTTCATCACTGGATCAAAATCCTGAAACTCCCTACCTAACAGCATTGTAGGAACACCTTCACCACACGAACTGCAGCACTTCGAGAAAAAGGCCCACCACCACCTTGGCAACTAGGGATGGGCAATAAATGCCAGCCTTGCCACGAATGGCAACATCATGAGAATGAATTTTTAAAAAAAGGAATAGGGGGTAGAGAGAGTTACATTTTAAATCGCTTGCCTCCCCCTCCGTTCGTTTACAGGCACTGTCAGAAATCTGGCTGGAAGGCTGTCAAAAATACGCAAATAGAGCTGATTCTGGAAAATCCACTGGGGTCCGTGTCAGGAACCGTGGGCATACACGTGTGTGTATGTGTATATCTCATACGGATCAGAATGAATGAACTTGTATTTATAAAGTGCCTTTTCATGTCCTCGGGACATCTCCAAGCACTTTGCAGCCAGTGAATTACTTCTGAAGAGTAGTCGTGTTGTAATGTAGGCAAACACAATGGCCAAGTTTCATACTGCAAAGTCCCACAAACAACAATAAGATAAATGACCAGTTGATCTGTTTTGGTGGTGTTGGTTGAGGAAGTAGTATTGGCCAGGACACCGGGAGAAAACTCTGCTCCTCTTCGATTAGTGCAGTGGGATCTTTTACATCCACCTTTGTTTAACGTCCCATCTGACAATGCAGAATTTCATCAGTACTGCACGGAAGTGTGAGTCTACTTTAGGTCTTCAAGCCCTGCAGTGGGGTTTGAACCCATGAATGTCTTACTCTGAGGTGAGCGTGGTGCCAACTGAGGCAAGCTGATACTAGGGGGGATGCTGTCCTACATTTTACAAAAAAAAAGTAAATTGGCAATTCGATTTAACTTTTTTTTATTAAAACTTTTTTTTCCCCCTTCAATTTTAAGCAAAAGAAGGGTATGATGCCACTGGCAAGTTTGAGTAATGAAGAAGCCGACCAGAACTACGTACCCATGGATGCCAACTCTCCGCCACGCCTGCACTCAATCAGCCACTCTGAACCAATCCAGGACACGAATTATGTAGCTATGACACCTGGTCCTTTTGATTTCCCCACACTGGGAATGCAGGTCCCACCTCCAGCGCACATGGGTTTCAGGGTAAGCCCCAAAACTCCTCCCAGGAGGCCTGTACCTACTGCTGATTGCCAGCCACCACCAGTAGACAGGAACCTTAAACCTGACCGGAAAGGTAAGAGTAGATCTGTACTGTCTTCATTTGTTGCAAATCGTTTACATTTATTGTGGTTTAACCCTTGGTTTGTTAAAAATGCAAAGGAAGATTAGATAACATAACTATAAATGTTTTAATATTTTGTGATTTATCACAGGAAAATTTTTTTTAAAGTGGATATTTTATTCTTTGAACAGTTAAGATAAAATTATTTTAAAATGTTTGCTGTTAATGTTGAAATTTGCAAGAATGTGAAGTGTCGATGAGCCTCACATTAAAGTTTGAGATGTTTTTAGATGAAAGCATTTTGAAAGTTAAGTGTTGCTACAAAATTTGGGAAAAGAAAACCTGCACAGAAGCTACTTATTCATTGCAATGTCAATCTGGACTTGTGCAGGAGAAACTGGATTCAAAACTACAATTATTTTAGATTGTCTTTTCAATATCGCAACTATTAAATAAGTTGGAAAATAAACTCAATTTGCGTGTCAATTTAGGATTTTTTTTTAATAAAGCTGAAAAATATGCTTTGAAGACACTTTCCCTGATTCAAAATGAGTGATTACTTTAATAATGTATCAAAGCCTTTGCCAGTACCACTAGCCATGAGAAAGGCCTGGTCTAGATTGTGTGGAAAATTATGGTGTTCACCTGTGTCCTGTTAAAAGACCGCCTGCACTCTTAAATGCATTTGGTTTGTTCGATTGCTTTCAACTGTAAAGCAGAGTTTCCCTACACCACATGCAGATGTATGTTGAATGGATTTTGATTCCCTGACACAGACGTTACTATTTTTGAGTTTATTTTCCAAGTTTCTGATCGAGAAATGGTATTATCCAGCCAAACATGACACAGTAGTTTGCTGCATAGTCAAAATTGGCTTCGACACTTCGCAATTTTGATTGGAAAATATCTTTTGAATTGACATTATTACATTAAACCACCTGAATTGCTCTTTCTGTTAGTAAAATAGCTACTTTGATTCAGTCTACTGCAGCTTTAGAAATGGTGCGATGCTAAAATGTTTGATTTGTGTTTGGAATGTTATTGTATTTGCTGTCTGGTTGTTTTTATAAATGTGATGTGCTCCTGTACCTGGGCTTTGAGTACACCTTTCTGCAAAATGCTTTGATTGTATAGCTGCCATTGGTGGAGGATGCTGCTAGCTGAGTTTGTACTCAAACATCACTTTGCATTTGCTGCTAAGACCTTGGGTTAATTTTAACAATACTTGCATTAAAGTAATGTATAAAATTGATTTTTAATATTTCATTAGGAAGTGAATTGAAGTTTCCTGCATCACTGTTGTCACTAGGCACATTTCACATTTGGCATCTTGGTGCCAATAACTACAGGGAGGGGTGGGGGGGAAATCACACTTCCGGGAATGTATTTCCTACATGAAAGTTCAACACCTCGGGTATCTCCCACCTCAATCCTTGACCCTAGTGCTTTACAGCTCAAAATGCTTTCTGAACACAACCCAAGTTTGGAAATACAACATCTATAATTGCAATGCTGGGTGTTTTTCACGGTTCAAGTGGACACAGCACAAAGATTACATACTTGTTACCTTTCACTGAGATCCTAGTGACAATAATATGCATGTTAAACTTTGAAGAACATTACCTAAATAATCTGCTTACAACACTTTTTTTCTGCCCACTGTCCTTTAATTAGTCCTTTGCTTCCATTCAATCAGCGCTCCTTGTCTCACACCACCCATGCTACTCTGAGTGTTAGACTGATGTAGTGCTGGGGATTACAGAGGGAAGGTAATATGCCAGCACCACCCTTTGAGGGATGATGCACCCCTATAGAAGTACAGTATTCCAACCCAGTAACTTGTATTTAGATTGAAAATAAACTTGTAAATTGAAAGCAAGTTTGCATGTACTGTCACTGAGCCTGAATTGCATTGCTGCATTGAGAAAGCAATCATCTTTTAAAGAATAGTATTCGGCTGCTTAAGAATTTGTTGGAAATGTCAGATAACCTTCTGGCAGATCCTTTATGAAAAAATTCCAAATAGAATTGCACTTTATTTTTGTTCAGGATGTACGTCAAGTGTTGGTTCTTGACCGTCTCTGAAATGAAAGAAAAATGCCTGATCCATAAAGCTCAGTGACTTGCACTCCCACATAGATAGAAAGGCACTGAAAACGTGCTATTTTGCATTGTTGCTATAACTGATATTTGTGGTTTATTGATATTGTTGCACTTGGGTTTGTGTTCAGAAATGTTTTATTGTAAATAGGAAGTATTTTCCCAGTGTTGTTACATAATGAGAAACACATGGATTATCAAATTCCTGTGTAGGTTTGGAGGAGTGGGAAAAGAGCTTCCTAAGTGGAACTCATTCTGGAGCATCCACGTTGTTTGTGGGTTTCAGAATTGTGTGCCTGAAATTCTGTCTCCCCCACCCACCATGTTCCCTGTAAATTTTGTTAAAGCCTATGCAGATGATTCTGAGAGAAAACCGCTTCCTCAAATGGACTGATGTTTTACGAGAGCAAACGCTGTCAGTTGAAATTGCTTATAATACTGTCAACGAGGCAGCGTGAAGCCTAGATAGTGATTGTATCCTAATGTGAACCAGACTAGGTAAGATCAGTCATTTATTTTATAATCTTTAATGTGTGGTATGACTGGTTTAAAAAAGAAATTACAAATTTCTAATGACCTTTTTTCCTTGGGGATGAATTGTATATATTAGGTATATATGTGTTGTGGTTAGCAATGATGTGCATTTGTGCTGATCTTTGCCTCCTAAAATGGAATTGTTAAGTGAGATCAATAGCACTTACAGGCAAACTTCCCCATAACATTGCAGTTTCAGATTGTCATGTTTCATTTTTAATGCATATGAGATGTTTCCATTGTAGAGATGTGAAAGCGTTGTTGGGGAAATGTGATGGAAATGATTTTTGTTTTTTGGAAGCAGAGTTTCAGCAATTGAGGGTTCATTGCAACATGGTAAAGGAACTGTGTGAACAACTATTTGCAGAAAGCTTTACCTGGATTGATTGTTACTATTTTTAATGAGCAGGTTGATAGAGGAGCGTATTGTAGTGTATGTGCCTTTAAGAACCCCCTGTGTACTGTAATGCCGGTAATGGCCACTCGGGCTATATAAGCCTGTATATTGTGTTGTATCAGTTAGTTCCCCTCCAGACTTTGTTCAGTAAACACCTGTGAAACCAACTCCTGTCTTCAATGTCTCTATTAACACACGGATACAACAGTGGCGATGAATTGGAAACGGACTTACCTGCAATTCGGCAGCACCTCGAGGACATCGATTCCTCTGGCGTCCAAAGTCGAAGAAATTCAAGAAAAAGAAAAAGCTGTGGTTTCACAAGCTAGCCGAGCTGGTGGCAGGTACTGCAATAATCCTTCCTGGGCGTCGGGCTGGGGCTCCAGTGGCTGGCTCTGCAGCTAGGCCAAGCAGCGAAGGCGGAGGCAAGCAGTAACAGACGGGGAGGGAGCACTCGGGAGACGGCCGGCGCTGCAAGCAGGTCGGCGTTCAGACCGAGCCGAGAGAGTCCGGCGGGAACGAGTCTCCACCTGTAAATAAATAAATAAAAAGAAGGGAAACCCGAGGGAAACAGCGTTGTCATCGGCAGCAGCGGCGGGGAAGCGCCATATCTTTTCTGCAGAAAAGAAAGAAAAGCGCGGGAAGCGCCATTTTTTTTCTAGGATGCCTAAGTCTGGCAATATTGATGCTTTTGATAACGAGATAGAGGATTGGACCACATATGTGGAAAGAGTGGAGGTATATTGCACCGCAAATGGAATAGAAAATGGAAAAAAAGCGTCAGTACTTCTAAATCTAATGGGCGCAAAGACATACGGGCTGTTACGAAACTTAATCACTCCAGCCAAACCAAAGGACAAGAATTTTAAAGAAATTGTTGATACCCTACAGGAGCACTTAAACCCAACACCGCTGCTGATGGCGGAACGATTCAAATTCTTCAAGAGGAATCAACACAAGAATGAAAGTAACGCTGATTACCTCACCGAATTAAGAAAGCTATCAAAGCACTGCCAATTCGGGGCAGGACTAGCAGATTATCTTCGAGACAAATTCGTCTGCGGTCTCCTAAGTGAAGGAACACAGAAAAGGCTGCTTTCTGAAAAAGATTTAACACTGGACAAGGCTTTCAGTATGGCTGTATCATACGAAGCAGCCGCAAGAGGAGTTGCAGAGATACAACAAAAGACACAGGACTTCGGCACCCATGAAATGACACAGGGTTTCGAGAGATGTTATCGCTGCGGCAGATCCACGCATGACCAGAGGGACTGCTGGTTCAAGGACAAAGCATGCAGGCAATGCGGAAAGATTGGACACATTGCACGGGTATGCCGATCTGGACAAAAAAAATCCACGGACAGGAAAAAAAAAACAATAAAAGTACAGAAAGGTACAAATGATGACGGACAGTAGCTCCGAAGAGCGATAGCGACTCCGAAAACAAGAGACTAAGCTGTCTCAAATTACATAATATAATTGCCAAAGAAGATTACCAGACCATTTGGGTTACCCTCACGATAGCAGGGTCCCCAGTTAAAATGGAGCTAGATACAGGATCAGCTCTGACCATCATAAATCGACGGGATTACGAGCGGCTATTTCTGCATATACCTTTAAAAGACACATCCATTATCTTGAAAACATATACGGGGCAGAAAGTATACCCCAAAGGAAAAATAAGGGTGCCTGTTGTATACAACGGCAAGGAAATACAAAAGTTGTATTTATACGTTCTACAAGATGGTGGTCCACCGCTGTTGGGACGTGAATGGATCAGGAAAATAGGTTTAGACTGGCACTCCATTCAGGCACTGACGGTGACCAGTAAGGAAAAAAACGATGATGACGTCATACCTGAACGATTAAAAGACATCTTAGCCAACGCCAAAGAAGTGTTTCAAGAGAAACTAGGAACCTTGAAAGGCATTACCGCCTCAATAAAAGTGGAAGATGCGGCAATTCCCAAGTTTTTTAAGGCAAGACCGGTGCCATACGCAATTCGTCGAGCAGTCGAGACAGCTGGAGAATTTGGAAAAGGCAGGCGTATTATCCAAAATAGATTGGAGCGAGTGGGCAACACCCATCGTCCCAGTCATGAAGAAAGCGTTGAATAATGATAAATCTGAAGAACAGAGAAAAATTTGCATCTGTGGAGACTTCAAGGTGACTGTAAACCCGGTCCTTCACACGGTACAGTATCCTCTTCCGAGGATAGAAGATATTTTCGCCTCACTATCCGGAGGGAAACGTTTCACCAAAATTGACTTGGCACAGGCATATCTACAGATGGAGGTTGAAGAGGCCTCTAAAAAGTATCTCACGATAAATACACACAAAGGCCTGTACCAGTACAATCGACTGGTTTTCGGAGTAGCATCCGCTCCAGCTATCTGGCAAAGAGCTATGGAGCAAGTCCTGCAAGGGATTCCGGGGACTCAATGCTACCTAGACGACATCCTTGTAACAGGATGTTACAAGGCATCCCCACATTCTCCCCGTGTTTGCGTGGGTTTCCTCCGGGTGCTCCGGTTTCCTCCCACAGTCCAAAGATGTGCGGGTTAGGTTGATTGGCTATGATAAATTGACCCTTAGTGTTAGGGGGATTAAATACGTGGGGTTACGGGGATAGGGTGGGATATGTGTCGGTGCAGGCTCGATGGGCCGAAATGGCCTCTATCTGCACTGTGGGGTTTTTGTGATTCTGAGGAGAAAACGACAACAAGCACCTTGCCAATTTGGAGCAGGTACTCACTAGGCTGAGAGAATGGGGCCTACGAGCAAATCGCCCCAAATGCGAATTTTTCCAGAATCAAATATCATATTGTGGCCACATAATTAATGAGGAAGGGTTGCATAAGTCACCTGAGAAAATTGAAGTGGTCATAAAAGCCCCAGCACCTGAAAATGTTTCACAATTAAGGTCGTTCCTGGGATTAATAAATTACTATCATAAATTTTTACCGAACTTATCAACTCTTCTGCACCCTCTTAATGAACTGCTACAAACAGGAGTAATTTGGAAATGGAGCGAAGACTGTAAACGTGCCTTCCATAAATGCAAAGACTTAATCACGTCCAAAGAAGTTTTGGCTCATTACAACCCATCACTGCCAATCAGACTTGCGTGCGATGCATCCCCTTACGGCGTAGGAGCAGTATTATCGCATAAATTCCCTGATGGCTCGGAACGGCCGATAGCTTTTGCGTCACGCTCATTGAACTCAGCTGAGCGTAATTATGCCCAAATCGACAGGGAAGCACTCAGCCTGGTATGGGGAGTGAAGAAATTCAACTTTTACCTACACGGACTAAAATTTACCTTGTTGACTGACCATCAACCCCTCATCTCCATATTCAACCCTAAAAAGGGTGTTCCCATTATGACAGCGCAAAGGCTACAGAGGTGGTCCCTTTTTCTAGGGGCACACCAATATAACATAGAATACAAAGGATCAAAACAGCATGGGAATGCTGACGGTTTATCGCGCCTACCGTTGCCAACGGTAGAAGAAGCACCTACCGTAGACCCAGTGGAGATTTTCCACTCTACCATAGTCGAATGTCTACCAGTAACAAATTCTGCCATTGAAAGGGAAACTAGAAATGACCCGACTCTCTCACGAGTCTACGATTTAATGGTGAAGGGATGGCCAGCACATGGCGAACCACTGTTGCCAGCATTCTCGCAAAGAAGAGAACAGCTGTCAGTGTGCCGAGGAACCTTGATGTGTGGATCCAGAGTGGTGATTCCACCCAAACTCCAGGATAAAGTTCTAAAGGAGCTTCACGAGGGGCATCTGGGTGGAGTGAAAATGAAGAACCTAGCCAGGGCGTTTGTATGGTGGCCAGGTATCGATGGAGACATCGAAGAAATAACCAAGAGCTGTCTAGGGTGCCAGAAGGTCCAAAACACCCCACCACAAGCCCCTCTACATCCATGGGAGTGGCCCTCATCTCCATGGCAAAGGGTACATATCGACTTTGCTGGTCCATTTATGGACTCAATGTTCTTAATCGCGGTTGACGCACACTCCAAGTGGCCGGAGGTAATAAAGATGTCCTCCACCACCACGGAAAAAACCATCACAGTATTAAGGACCATATTTGCCAGGAATGGGCTGCCTGAACAGATCTGTTCTGATAATGGACTGCAATTTGTGTCCGAAGAATTCAGGAAGTTCTTAAAAAAACAATGGGGTTAAGCACTACACGTCCACCCCATACCATCCCGCCACCAATGGATTAGCTGAAAGGTTTGTCCAGACCTTCAAGAAGGCCATAAAGGCCATGGGTAATGAAGACATAAAACTTCAGCACAAGGTGGATAACTTCTTGTTTGCATACAGGAATGCAACACATATGGTTACAAATCAAACTCCCGCCATGATGTTCTTCAATAGAAGACTAAGATGCCGGCTGGATTTGATCAAGCCAAACATCAGAAGGGACGTGGAGAACCGGCAATTTCAAGGCATGAATGAAAGGCCAACTAGAACCTTCCAGATAGGTCAACAAGTTTTGGCCCGGGACTACCGTACCGAGAAATGGCAGCCTGGAACTATCTGCACACGACTAGGACCGCTGATGTATACCGTGGACATTGGAGAAAGCATAATAAGGCGCCATGCTGACCAAATCATAGAGTCATCCGAAAAGGGACAACCTACACCACAACTCTATACGCCTAATGATGAAGTAGAGATACCCATATCTACCTCCGATCCGGTGATACTGGAACCCGATGAACCCGACACTGGCATTCAAGCCGAATCAGCCTTGCCAAAAGAACCTGCTACGCCACCAGAAACGACTACACCACCGAGGCGTTATCCGGACCGAGTCAGGAAGCCTCCAGGGAGACTGACTTATAATTAATTAACTGCAGCAATGTGTAGATTATTTTTCTTGTAACATGTAATTAATGATTACTTTATGTACTGGTTGGCTAAAAGGGGAGGAATTGTAATGTATGTGCCTTTAAGAGCCCCCTGTGTACTGTAATGCCGGTAATGGCCACTCGGGCTATATAAGCCTGTATATTGTGTTGTATCAGTTAGTTCCCCTCCAGACTTTGTTCAGTGAACACCTGTGAAACCAACTCCTGTCTTCAGTGTCTCTATTAACACACGGATACAACATGTATGACTTTGGTAATTTTTGTTTGTGCTCATGTAAGAGATGTACCTTATCTCATTACAACTTCTGAGTTCTGTGAAGCCTTTGGAATTTTTGCTACGTTAAAGGTGCTATGTAAATGCAAATTGCTGTTCCCAGGTCAAGTATATAACATGGGCTAATGCAGAGTTCCTTCCACTCTCACAACAAAGTAATTTAACCCTAAACTCCGAAGAGTGCTCTCGACTGTACTAGTGGGTTTTTTCCCCCCATTTCTCACACTAACCATTTCATCGCATTCTCAGCGAGTTTTCTCACTTGGTCTCTGTCTGTTGGCAATTTTGTTTAGGAGACCCAATCCCAACTGGAAGCTGCATGAGACTCGCCAAGTTTATTTCATTTTAGACCCTTACAACCAGCAGAGAGAGGAGACTTGCTTCCCATCATTCTGGGCTAAATTCTCGCCCATGCCCCAGAGATGAAAGGAGTGTGCCAATCCACTGTCCCATATATTGACTTTAGTCAGAGAAAACTAAAAAGAAAAATGCAAAGCCATCTGACAAAGGCAGTCTATTCATGTGGCAACACAAGCCACTATGTATAGGAGTAAGATTACTGCAACGATTTGTCTCCCACCCACCCTCCCGCTGCAAATTTCTGATGGTGGACATTTTATTGGAGGGAATTGACCAGCTCTATACTTCTGGGACTAGTGAGAAAATCACCCTGAACTGATCTTTCACACTTAACAGCCAGCTGAAGCGGCATTAGTGAAACACTTAGTAACGGAATGAGTGAGGAGATAAATAAATTCCAAAATAATAAGTATAGGAGGGCCTTTAAAAGGACTTGAAAAGAGCTGGCAATAAATAAATACCCTGTGAACTGTTGACTGGGAGTTGGAAGGTAAGACGTTTATTTAAAAATAATCACCGGGAATTGCTTCGGGGCTTTCTCCTGCTCGACCATTGTAACTTCAGCGGAGGTTCAGCAGAATGCATGTAAACAGGGTTTCCACCAAAGTTATGGTGGTGTGGTCTGTCACAGGGAAAGTCATCGCAAAAATCCTCCTCAATCGCCTTCTCCCAGTGGCCGAAGAGCTACTCCCAGAGTCGCAATGCGGATTCCGCCCACTAAGGGGCACAATGGACATGATCTTCACCGCACGTCAATTACAAGAGAAATGCAGGGAACAGCACCAACCGCTGTACATGGCCGCCTTTGATCTCACAAAGGCCTTCGACACCGTCAACCGTGAGGGATTATGGAGTGTCCTGCTCAAATTCGGCTGCCCTCAAAAGTTTGTCACTATCCTCCGCCTGCTTCATGACGACATGCAAGCCGTGATCCTGACCAGCAGTTCCACCACAGACCCAATTCACGTAGGAACCGGGGTCAAGCAAGGCTGTGTCATCGCACCAACGCTCTTCTCGATCTTCCTTGCTGCGATGCTCCATCTCACCCTCAGTAAGCTCCCCACTGGAGAGGAGCTAATTTACAGAACAAACGGGAAACTGCTCAACCTCCGTTGCCTCCAGTCCAGATCCAAGGTCGTCCCATCCTTTGTTGTCGAATTACAGTATGCAGACGACGCTTGCGTCTGTGCTCACTCAGACGTCGAACTCCAAACCATCGTCAACACCTTCACCGAAGCATGCGAGAGCATAGGCCTTACTCTAAACATCCGTAAGACAAAGGTCCTCTACCAACCTGCCCCTGCCACACAGTACTGCCCCCCGATTATCAAAATCCACAACAAGGCCTTGGACAACGTGGACCACTTTCCATACCTCGGGAGCCGACTGTCAACAAGGGCAAACGTCGACGACGAAGTCCAACGCCGCCTTCAGTGTGCCACTGCAGCCTTCGGTCACCTAAGGAAGAGAATGTTTGAAGACCAGGACCTCAAACCCAGCACTAAGCTCGTTGTCTACAGAGCAGTAGTAATACCCGCCCTGCTGTATGCCTCAGAGACATGGACCATGTACAGCAGGCATCTCAAAGCACTGGAGAGGTACCACCAATGCTGCCTCCGCAAGATCCTGCAAATCCATTGGCAGGATAGGCGCACCAACGTCAGTGTTCTTGCTCAGGCCAACATCCCCAGCATCGAAGCTTTGACCACGCTTGATCAGCTCTGATGGATGGGTCACATTGTCCACATGCCCGATATGAGACTCCCAAAACAAGTGCTCTACTCTGAGCTCCGGCACGGCAAGAGAGCCCCAGGTGGGCAGAGGAAACACTTCAAGGACACCCTCGAAGCCTCCTTGAACAAGTGTAACATCCCCACTGACACCTGGAAATCCCTGGCCCAAGACCGCACAAAGTGGAGGAGAAGCATCCGGGAAGGCGCCGAACACTTCAAGTCTCTTCGCCGGGAGCAAGCGGAAGCCAAGCGCAAGGAGCGCACGTCAACCCAAGCACCCCACCCACCCCTTCAACCACCGTCTGCCCCACCTGTGACAGAGACTGTAGGTCCCGCATTGGACTCATCAGTCACCTGCGAACTCATTTTTAATGTGGAAGCAAGTCATCCTCGGTTCCGAGGGACTGCCTAAGAAGAAGAAGGTGGTGGTGTAGTGGGAGAATCCCTGAGGAAATTCCCAGCAAATATAAATCTTTTCACTTACTAGTGTTCACTAAAATTCCATCATTTATCATTAAGTCCCTGAGTCTGTCTGCCAGAGCATTCACCACCAAACCACCATCAACATGGAAGAGGCCACAAGGCAAACCCAGAACAAGATGGGAGACCAACATAAAAGTGCTCCTTAACGGTATGGGCCTTGCCATCGCTGAGGCACAAACAAGAGCCCTGAACCATACGGCTGGAAGAAGTTGCTAGCGGCAACGTCCTCTTGTGGCTAAACCCCAAGATGACAATGGATCTCCAGTTCGTTGGTGTATAATCAACATTGGGAATCTATAATTTTCTACATTCTGGGGAAGCATCTTTACTTAACTAAAGTAACACCGCAGCCACTCCACCCGCATTCTGTGGAAATTGGAGAGGGTGAGCACTTTCACTTTGCATTTCTGCAGAATAATCTTAATTAGCTTTCATTCCAGAATTGCAAGGGAGAAAAGAATTGGCTGTTTTCAGTGCTGATCCAAATGAATTTGATTAGTAAGGGCTACTTATTCTAATTAGTTTAGTACGAAACCTATAAATTAATGCGCACACATTAAATCACCAATCTTGTATGTTCTGAATTGGCATTGGCAAAAACCAGACCACCTAAGCTGGAGGTGGGGGGGGGGGGGGCGGTTAATCTGGTACCTAATGAAATGCAGGCTGACATAGACATCAGTGCAATTATACCTCAAAATCTTCCCTTCATTTTATCCACAGTTGTAAAAATTGTACACCTAGTGTATGCTAATACATGTGCAAATAGATTTTTATTTAAAAATCCATCTATAGAGCAGACCGACAGCATTAATAGGGCATTTCCACAGAATCCACTCAAGGATGAATCGGTTTGCACTATTGTACTTTCAACTCATTGTGCAGAGTTCTTCATGTTTTCATGCCAATTTTTCCCCATCTCCCCTGAGGATATTCACTCCCTGCTGTGGTACAATTTCATAGAAACATAGAAGATAGGAGTAGGCCATTCGGCCCCTCGAGCCTGTTCCGCCATTTAATGAGATCATGGCTGATCATCCAAATTCAGTACCCTGTCCCTGCTTTCTCCCCATATCCCTTGATCACTTTAGCCTTAAGAATAATATCTAACTGCTTCTTGAATATATTTAATGAATTGGCCTCAACTGCCTTGTGTGGTAGAGAATGCCACAGGTTCACCACTCTCTGGGTGAAGAAATTCCTCCTCATCTCAGTCCTAAATGTCCTACCCCTTATCCTTAGACTGTGACCCCCTGGTTCTGGACTCCCTGCCATCGGGAACATCCTTCCTGCACCTAGTCTGTCTAGTCCTGTTAGAATTTTATAAGTTTCAATGAGATCCCCTCTCATTCTTCTAAACTCTAGCGAATATAAGCCTAATCGACCCAATCTCTCCTCATACATCATTTCTGCCATCCCAGGTATCAGTCTGGTGAATCTTCGCTGCACTCTCTCCATGGCTAGAACATCCTTCCTCAGATAAGGCGACCAAAACTGCAGACAATACTCAAGGTGTGGTCTCACCAAGGCCCTGTACAACTGCAGCAAGACATCCTTGCTCCTGTACTTGAATCCTCTCACTATGAAGGCCAACATACCATTTGCCTTCTTAACCGCCTGCTGCACCTGCATGTTTACCTTCAGCGACTGGTGCACAAGGACACCCAGGTCTCGTTGCACTTCCCCTTTTCCCAATCTATTGCCGTTCAGATAATAATCTGTCTTCCTGTTTTTGCCACCGAAGTGGATAACCTCGCATTTATCCACATTGGGCAGATGCATGGCAAATGCAGTATAATCACCCAACCTGTCCAAATCATACTGGAGTTTCTTGGCATCCTCCTCACAGCACACACACACACCCAGCTTTGTGTTGTCTGCAAGCTTGGAGATATTACATCTAGTTCCCTCGTCTAGATCATTTATTTATATTTATTTATTTATTTATTTATTTATTAATAGCTGGGGTCCTAGCACCGATCCCTGCTGTACCCCACTAGTCACTGCCTGCCACTCGGAAAAAGACCCATTTATTCCAACTTTCTGCTTCCTGTCTGCCAACCAGTTCTCTATCCAAGACAGTACCTTACCCCCAATCCCACGTGCTTTAACTTTGCACGCTAATCTCTTATGCGGGACCTTATCGAAAGCCTTCTGACAGTCCAAATACACCACATCCACTGGTTCTCCCATATCTATACCAGTTACATCCTCAAAAAATTCTAGTAGATTAGTCAAGCATGATTTACCTTTTGTAAATCCATGTTGACTTTGTCCGATCCTGTCACTGTTTTCCAAGCGCTCTGTTATTACATCTTTTATAATGGACTCTAGCATTTTCCCCACTACCAATGTCAGGCTTAATTCCCCGTTTTCTCTCTCCCGCCTTTTTTGAATAGTGGGGCAACATTAGCTATCCTCCAATCCATGGGAACTGTTCCAGAGTCTACAGAATTTTGGAAGATGACCAGCAATGCATCTACTATTTCTAGGGCCACTTCCTTAAGTACCCTTGGATGTAGATTATCAGGCCCTGGGGATTTATCGGCCTTCAATCCCGTCAATTTCCCTAACACCATTTCCCTACATCACTTTTCATAGACATCACTTGCCTTCTGCTGCTTCGCCTGAATGGCTAATATTAATATGTCGTCCTGAATGGCTAGCTTCAGCAGCCTATTTGTCCATGGAGAGCATTGCAACCAAACCTAATGCTATCCAAAATGAAACAGAAAATGCTGCAAATACTCAGCAGGTCAGCAAGCACTTCTGCTGCTAAATGCCATTCAGGGATTCCTGGTAGAAGTGTGTTTGTGGCTATCAGGTTTGGACAGGATAAGAAAAACAAAATACTACGGATGCTAGAAATCTGAAATAAAAACAGAAAATGCTGGAAATACCCAGCAGTTCGGGCAGCATCTGTGGAGAGAGAAACAGAGTTAACGTTTCAGGTCAGTGACCTATCGTCTGACAAAAGGTCATCGACCTGAAGCTCTGTTTTGGTCTCCAACCGTCCTTGGGCTTGAAATCATTATTGTTCACGGTAGTCGAGTACTTGGCCACTTGCTGTGAGAAATGGAGGTTTTCTAAGAAAGTAGTTTAATTTTAGTCTGAATACAGTAATATAGCCAATGATAAATGTGGTTTGCTCCCCATGTAATTTGAAAGATTGAGGTAATTGCTGAAATTGAGGATGTGGCTTTCAGAAGTCATGATGTCTCCAGCAGGCTTTCATAGCTAAACCAACTACAGAGGAGTGAAACTGTTTACTGGCAGTGACTGGTGGTAAAGAGGATGGGAGATGAAGATTAAGATTTGCTTGCAATATAGATTTTGCTACAACATTCCTGGATTGATTTATGAAAAGGCTGTTCCACCCTAATTCAGCACCAAATTGCCAATCATTCCCACTATACAGGCCAGTGTGGAAAATTTAAATAAGTTACACTGATGAAATGGGAAGTTTTCTTCTGAAGTTAGAGCTGAAGCACATTGATGGGATAGAGCAGAGGAAGCTTTACTCCGCATCTGACCAGGCATGGATGGGCATGCTGATGGCAGTGGCTGTTAGAAATGGAAAGTTTTTCCATTCCTCAGCACCAGCAGCCCTCTCCTTTTCTGAAGTACAAAATTCCAACATTTTAAAAAATAAAAATTGAAGTTGTCTGGTACAGTTTCCTTTGCAATTGACTTCAGGTACCTCACGACCAGGGTTGGGCAAGAATTAGTCATGGTTCCCACAACTGATTGCTGTCCAGCAAATCCTGCTGGAAAGTGCATCAGTGTCAGCTGAGGACAGGATCAGGTTAGAGTGTGTTGCCCTTTTCCCCCTGTCTCAAAATCCTGCAGATGTTTACTGTTCAGACTCTTGTATGAAAAATGGCTACTTGGGGAAGGCATCTGAGGGCAGGTGATGCCTGTGGAGCTGTAACCCTGTGGGCCTTCCAAAAAAAAGTGGGTGGGGGCCTGGGGGGGAAATGGTAGGAGGGGTTGGCGAAATATGCGTTTTAAGGTTGGTGGTTGTGACGGGGGTTCTATTGATTGCTTGGTTGTAGAAAGTTTGTCTTAAGGGCTTGTACTCCTGAGAAATATTCTGCACTTAGCTTTTTGTAATTGCCTGGTTTGTCTACACCTCATAGGACACTTGCATGCTGTAGCTTTTTGCTCCTCTATTTAAAAAAAAAAAAAAAAAAAATGCTTTGAGCCTCTAGCATGAGCATGGAGAGGACTGGCTGATCGACCAGAGGTACATGTATCGCTCTTGCTCGGCTGGTTAACACTTGCACTTGCAATTTTGGCAAAGCTAACTGGCCATGCTAAAAGCCTGATGTTGCACAGCCATTTCACAGAGAAAAATTATAACCCAAGAGTCTTCTTTTCTCATCAATTAGGTCAAAGTCCTAAAATATTAAGAGCTAAACCTGTTTTAGAACGAACTGATACTCAAACAATAGGTGACTTTACTCCAAGACGACACAAGGGTAGGTAATGTTCAGCATGCTATGTTAAGATGGCTTGGAACGTTAACTGACTAAGCTTTCAGTAATGATCTGTACTATACAATTAACCCTCATCAACATTTTTGTTCAGTAGACATGATACCTCTGTTTCCATTTTAGGTTTGTTTTATACTTTTTGATACCATTACGCAGTGGCTAAATATTCCTGAATGATTCATGACATCTACTGTTTATGATCCTTAACTGTCTACACTTGTAAAATACTTGCAGTCTAACAGCTTATCTGGTTGCTATCGCTCCTATTTAAAAAAGGGTTTTAACTTTATCATTAGTAAGTGGTTCAATATTAACCTTCAAAACAGAATTGACTGACAACTTAATTAGACACTATTTCTATACTCTGAAGGAAAGAGAACTATTGTATAGCAACTTCATACCCTGATCTGAAGAGAATATAAGAATAAAAGGCATACTTTGTTTAGGGTGGCCTCTACTGTCCAAATGAAAGTATGCAGAAAAACTACAGCATATTAAAATGTTGTAGAGAATATTTTTAGAGCCATATTAATTTAGCCTTCTCTGTATTGCTAAGCAATTTACATTCTAATATGAAGAAAACTAAATGTTTTATAATATATAAAACCCACAAATGAAAGTAGTTTTGTTCCTTGAACAGTTAACGGCAACCTGCCTCGTAAATCTCCAGTCTTCCACTGTTTGGACAAGAGGAAAGAAGAGAGGCAGTTTAAGCTGTGGCTTAATCTTTTCCAAGCATTTTATGAGCAGGCAATAAAAAAGCTAGAGAAATAATTTTAAAAACTTAGTGTGTGTTTGGAAATGGGTTGCATCATTGACTTTTTTTAACCAAAGAAAATACTTGGTTTGGTGTGTTCCCCTCAAGTTCAATGCGACTGTCATTCAGTAGTTACAGAAAATTGTTTGTGCTTTTACAAGACTCAGAGGATTAATATATTTTTAGCTCAACTGTGTGATTGACACCATAGGGCAGATCTTGAATCTGTGCTGTTAGAAGGAAGGCTAGTTGGCCAGCAGCACACTTTGGAAATTCAGGTGTGCATTGCCCACAGTTTTCTAACTTTTCAAATGAATGGATGGAACATCATTGGTCCTGTGTGCCTGAATTTCTGGCGAATGCTGCTGGCCAGTGAAGCTCCCCATTGGTAGTGTTGGCTTGTAAAATCAGCACCTTGTGCCTAAAACAGGTTATTTACAACACTTGATATTGGGGTTGTCTGTATTTAATTATTGCAGCTACATCATGAAATTTCCTCACTAGCTTGTAGCCAACCTTTATTTAGCTGAGGTAACACCAACTAGTTTCTGCTGTACATCTGTTGATTTTAAACATTCTAAGATTTTTGTCAATTCTAATTTTGTGCAGTCATCAATATTCAATATCAATATTCAATAGCAAATACTTATCTAAAACTAGCTACATGTTGAAAACATTTGGCATGCATTCCTGAGATTGATGTTTAAACAAAGTTAATGTTAAGGGTTTTACCAGATCTTGATGACCTGTTTTTTTTGAGGAGGGGTGGGGTGGAGAAACCATATTTCCAGTTTGCCCACACTTCCTGAGATTTGGCTATGTCCTCTGTGATGCCAGGTGATTTTCTAGTGGTCACAATAGCGATCCATTGAGAGTCCAAGAGCGCAAAATACAGTTGAACCTTCAGTCAAATATACTTGAAATCAAAACTTTGACATGTTTAATGGAGAGTATTTTCAAAGGGCCCAATAATGCCAATTAATATCTAACTGCAGCATTAGTTACACGATATATACTTTTCCCAATTTTAAATGATTTTCCAGTTTTTTTTTTTTTTAAAAGGTAAAAATGCACCAGCACTGTTTAACATTTTGTCTGCTGTATGTAAAGTAATCATACCCAGCAATTTCCTCACTTTTTATATACCAAGTATATTCATGTGCACTTTTTATACCACAGTTAAACCTGCTCCATTGGAAATTAAACCTTTACCTGAATTTGAGGAATTGCAGGAATTAGCTCCAGTCAGATCACCAGTGACCAAAACCTTTACCAGAGAGTAAGTCATAACTGTTGTTTATTATTATTTCTGTGTAGCATTTTTTTTTGTCATTGATTTCATCCAAAATCTGTTGAACAAATGCAATCACCAAGTAATAGCCTTATTGACTATGCATTAATTATGTGTTTTAATGTTTATGGAATTTTAAAGGTTTGAACTGCAGAGCAGTGTGATGAGACACAAAAAAAGGAGTTGCAATGTCTCCATACTAACTTTAGATAACAAAAATGACCATAAACTCAAGCTTCCCATTCTGACTCTATTACCTGGGTCTTGCACCCTCTCCTGCCTGTGCTCCCCTCTTTGACTACTTGAGCTCTGTCTCCTAAGTTGTATTTTTTTTTGCCCTCTGAACACAAACTTCCTATTATGTTGGCCTTTCAGGTTATCTATCTATCCCCTGTTCAGGTCTATGATCCAAAAACGATTTTAATCCCATTCTCACTTTCTGTAGACCACATTATTTGCCAGCTGACCTGGGATTTTCATCCTCAACTGATACAATCCAACCTGCATAGTTACCGACAAAATGGCTACTTATTCTTCCATCATCTGTTCTTCCTGCACCACTCTATTCTGGAGCTTAGATTCCACTAAGAGAATTAAAATTAAATACATTAAGTTTATCTTAAAAGAACACAAACAGACTTGGCTTTATTTTTAAGTAAATATGTAAACTTGTGTAATCAGCAAATTATTTTTCACTTAAGGCTTGGGAGTTGTACATGTCAATCATGGCATTGTTTTTTGCTAGTGGGGTGTAAATTACCAGTCCCTTCATGTATATCCTATAAATATTGTTTTTATAAACTGTAACTAACCCAGCAAAATTGTTAACACAGTATTGTAAAAGCATTTGATTTACTGATCCACACCCTGTTCTGCAGGAACAAAAACTCCCATCGCTGTAATAACAAAACAAACACAGAAATCTATTTGTGACAATTGGCTTGTATATCAGCTGAAAGAATGCAATCCTTGCAAGCCGGAGCTTGTTTGTACCACTTTGTGGTTAATTGTGCAGCATATTGCACAGAAAGGTGTCGAACTCCTACTGGAAAAAGGCCTAGTTCTGAAATGTTTAATTGCTTAGATTGGATGCATAAATCCAATTGTCATCTTTTTTATTAAAGGAATACTCCAGTCTGTTCATTATTAGTCAAATAGCGATTAGCAGTTACAGTAAGTCTGTTTAATCCCCATGTGTTCGCTGTTTTTTGAAGAATCGCTCCTTTTTTTAGATGCATCACGCATAGAAACATAGAAGGCAGGAGTAGGCCATTCGGCCCCTCGAGCCTGCTCCGCCATTCAGTGAGATCATGGCTGATCATCCAAATTCAGTACCCTGTCCCTGCTTTCTCCCCATATCCCTTGATCCCTTTAGCCTTAAGAAATATATCTAACTCCTCCTTGAATATATTTAATGAATTGGCCTCAACTGCCTTCTGTGGTAAAGAATTCCACAGGTTCACCACTCTCTGGGTGAAGAAATTCCTCCTCATCTCTGTCCTAAATGGCTTACCCCTTATCTTTAGACTGTGACCCCTGGTTCTGGACTCCCCTGCCATCGGGAACATCCTTTCTGCATCTAGTCTGTCTAGTCCTGTTAGAATTTTATAAGTTTCAATGAGATCCCCTCTCATTCTTCTAAACTCCAGCGCGTATAAGCCCAATCTCTCTTCATACGTCATTCCTGCCATCCCAGGTATCAGTCTGGTGAATCTTCGCTGCACTTCCTCCATGGCAAGAACATCCTTCCTCAGATAAGGCGACCAAAACTGCACACAATACTCAAGGTGTAGTCTCGCCAAGGCCCTGTACAACTGCAGCAAGACATCCTTGTTCCTGTACTCGAATCCTCTCGCTACGAAGGCCAACATACCATTTGCCTTCTTAACCGCCTGCTGCACCTGCATGCTTACCTTCAGCGACTGGTGCACAAGGACACCCGGGTCTCATTACACTTCCCCTTCTCCCAATCTATTGCCGTTCAGATAATCTGCCTTCCTGTTTTTGCCACCAAAGTGGATAACCTCGCATTTATCCACATTATGCTGCATCTGCCATGCATCATCCCAATCACCCAACCTGTCCAAATCATACTGGAGTTTCTCGGCATCCTCCTCACAGCACACACGCCCACCCAGCTTTGTGCCGTCTGCAAACTTGGCGATATTACCTCTAGCTCCCTCGTCTAGATCATTTATATATATATTGTGAATAGCTGGGGTCCTAGCACCAATCCCTGCGGTACCTCACTAGTCACTGCCTGCCACTCAGTAAAGACCCGTTTATTCCAACTCTTTGCTTCCTGTCTGCTAACCAGTTCTCTATCCAAGTCAGTACCTTGCCCCCAATCCCATGTGCTTTAACTTTACACGCTAATCTCTTATGCGGGACCTTATCGAAAGCCTTCTGAAAGTCCAAATACACCACATCCACTGGTTCTCCCTTATCTATTCTACCAGTTACATCCTCAAAAATCCCAGTAGATTAGTCAAGCATGATTTACCTTTTGTAAATCCATGTTGACTTTGTCCGATCCTGTCACTGTTTTCCAAGTGCTCTGCTATTACATCTTTTATAATGGACTCTAGCATTTTCCCCACTACCGATGTCAGGCTTACCGGTCTATAATTCCCCATTTTCTCTCTCCCACCTTTTTTGAATAGTGGGGTTACATTAGCTACCCTCCAAACCATGGGAACTGTCCCAGAGTCTATAGAATTTTGGAAGATGACCAGCAATGCATCTACTATTTCTAGGGCCACTTCCTTAAGCACCCTAGGATGTAGATTATCAGGCTCTGGGGATTTATTGGCCTTCAATCCCATCAATTTCCCTAACGCCATTTCCCTACAAATACTGATTTCATTCAGTTCCTCCCTCTCATTAGACCCTATGTTCCCCGACATCTCTGGGAGGCTATTTGTGTCCTCCTTTGTGAAGACAGAACCAAAGTATGTATTTAATTGGTCTGCCATTTCTTTGTTCCTGATTCTGACTGCAAGGGACCTACGCTTGACTTCACCAATCTTTTTCTCTTCACATATCTGTAGAAGCTTTTACAGTCAATTTTTATGTTCCCTGCAAGCTTACTCTCCTACTCTATTTCCCCCCCCTCTTAATTAATCCCTTTGTCCTCCTTTGCTGAATCCTAAACTGCTCCCAATCCTCAGGTTTGCTGCTTTTTCTGGCAAATTTTTATGCCCTCTCCTTGGATCATATGCTATCCCTAATTTCCCTTGTTAGCCACGGTTGAGTCACCTTTTTTGTTTTATTTTTATGCCAAACAGGAATGAACAAATTTTGTAGTTCATCCATGCGATCTTTAAATGTTTGCCATTGCCTATCCACCGTCAACCCTTTAAGTAACGTTCCCCAATCCATCCTACCCAACTCGCGCCTCATACCATCGTAGTTCCCTTTATTTAAATTCAGGACCCTAGTCTCTGAGTGAAATACTTCACTCTCCATCTTAATGAAGAATTCTGTCATATTATGATTGCTCCGCCCCAAAGGGCCTTGCACAACAAGATTGCTAATTATTCCTTTCTCATTACATAATACCCAGTCTAAGATGGCCTGATCTCTAGTTGGTTCCTCAACATATTGGTCCAGGAAACCATCCTGTATACACTCCAGGAATTCCTCCTCCACAGTATAGATTGCATTTTCAGTAGGTATCAGTGCAAAGGCTTGAAAATAGTGCTTAAAATATTAATTGGTTTCTTCATCCTAGGATTAACCGGTTGTGGACTTGGCTACAATGTTAGATTCCACCAAATTTGGTTGATTTTCAGTGTTTAGCTTAGATTTTTAAAAATCTTAAATATCATATTATAAAAGTACACCAATGCGTTCTCAAATGCACCACTAGTAATAAGTGTATGCTTTTCCTGTCTCTCTAACCTAATAGTGTAACACCTACTGATCAACTTGGGTGTTGACAGTGAAGCTGTAGAGTAATTGCCTTTCATTTTGTTTCCAATACCTTGCTTGACTGGTTTGGGGGGAAGGGGGGCTGACTGGTGCTAAATAGAACTGAAAGAAGAGAAAAAGAGGAGATACTGGTTATACGGGATATGATTGTGACTCCTTGGAAATTGTTGGATCATTTTTGAACACTACATTTCCTTTTGGTAATTTTCACATCAAGAAATTCCTTTTAATATTTTAGAAGGCTGGCAACTGTGAAACTGAAATTTGCCCACGTAGAATTCAAATTCAGATGAGCTGCAAATTAATTGTGTTCCATCTTCTGCGAGGCAAACATCAGTCATGGGTCTCTTGCATCTCGCAACATGGGAACCTCTAATGTTGAGGCTGAGCATCTCCGTGAAGGAAAGAAAACCTTTCCTGTAAACCAAAAGAAGTGTGTAAGAAATGTGTGCAGCAAATGGAACATTCTTTTTCCAATATTGGTTTCTGTTGCCGTGTAATACATAAGATTTATTAATGTTTAATCTTTGGCTGTGAGCCACAGAAATGAGTATAACCAATTCAACATTACTATTGAATGTTACGGAAAATGAGTAAAGTGCACGGAACTGTTGAATATTTTTTGTGCTGATAATAGTTGCCTTTTTTTAATCTTCCACCTCCCTTATTTTCTTGCTCCCTTTTTTCTGGTTGGATCATAAACCACCTGCAGCTGGATGATCAGCAGCAAGGCCTGTGCTGTTCTTGAGTTGGCCACTAGGTGGTGTACAAAGGCAACCTGATGACGACTTGGTCTCAATTCTTTTTCCCTCAGCAGAGCAGCTGAGGTTGACCACTTAGTACAGAGCCATATCTCCGCACTCTGTGGTGTATTGCACTGGAGTCCCTTATCTTTGTTGTAAAAGACAAGATTCGAAGTATTTGTGCTTTTCAATTAAACTAATGAACTTGTTTTTTCAGGTGATAGGAAAAATAGTGTTCCGTGCCTCAACACATTTCTGCTACTGTTAATTGTCACTGGAAATTAAAGAATAAAATCTTTTGCAATGTTAAAATGAAAGAAAGAACTTGCGTTTGATATAGCACCTTTCATGACCTCCGGATGTCCCAAAGCGCTTCACAGCCAATTAAATACATTTGACGTGTAATCAACCATTTTAATATAGGGAAGCACAGCAGCCAATTGACACACAGCAAGGTTACACAAACAGCAATGAGAGAAATTACCAAATGATCTGTTTTAATGAGGTTGGTTGAGGGATAAATATAGGCCAGCACAATGGGAGAGAACTACCCTCTTAGAATAGTGGCATGGAACGTTTTGTATACCTGAGCGGACAGACAAGGTCTCGGTTTACCATCTCGTTAGAAAGACGGCACCTCCAACAGTGCAGTGCTCCCTCGGTACTGCACTGAAGTGCCAGCCTAAATTATGCACCCAAGTCTCTGGACTGGGGCTTGAGCCCATGACCTGACTCAGAGGTGATCGTGCAACTGTTCACACAGAAACCCCACAGTGCAGATAGAGGCCATTTCGGCCCATCGAGCCTGCACCGACACACATCCCACCCGATCCCCATAACCCCTACACCAACACATATCCCACCCTGTCCCCGTAACCCCACGTATTTAATCCCCCTAACACTAAGGGTCAATTTATCATAGCCAATCAACCTAACCCGCACATCTTTGGACTGTGGGAGGAAACCGGAGCACCCGGAGGAAACCCACGCAAACACGGGGAGAATGTGCAAACTCCACACAGACAGTCGCCCGAGGCCGGATTCGAACCCGGGTCCCTGGCGCTGTGAGGCAACAGTGCTAACCACTATGCCACCGTGTGCCAAGGCTGAAGCCTAAAGGATCAATTATGCCACATGGTCTTATCTCCATTAAGTAGTTCCTGCATTTTAGAGAGATTACATCAGTTTAGTTCCCATTTAAAAATTGGACATTTTCATAGTCATAACGGCACAGAAGGAGGCCATTTGGCCCATTGAGTCCGTGCTGGCTCAGTCCCATTTCCCCGCTCTATCCCCGTAGCCCTACAAGTTTATTTCCCTCAAGTGCCTATCCAGTCTCCCCTTGAAAACATTGAGTGTCTCCGCTTCCACCACTTCCGTCGGCAGCGAGTTCCAGGTCCTCGCCACTCGCTGCGTAAAAAAGTTTTTCCTCACATCTCCCCTGTATCTCTTGCCCAAAACCGTAAATTTGTGTCCCTTAGTCCTTGTACCATCAACTAGTGGGAACAGCCTTTCGTATTATTGTGATTACTTGCCTAATGTCTAGTGTAAGTAGACTAAATGTCGAGAAACAGGATTTGACTTGAACCTTTCGGTGGCATTGACCGTAACTCGTGCAAAAAGCCCAATTGTGGGCTATGAATCATTTCCCATGGCTCCTGGTCACTTATTGATTGCCATCTCTATTATTTTTTTCATTTTACATGAGTTGACATTTAATCCTAATTATCAAAAGCAGTTTTACTTGGAAAATTAATTTGAAGTCGTTCCAAACATAAACATTCTGTACCACATCAATAAAATTAGACTGATTAACACTGGAAACATAACTTAAACTAATCTCTGCTTTTAACTCTAATTCATTTACACAATTTATTTTATTAATTAACTTGAGCGTGATTTTTATATTGTCATGAGTTAAGCATAATTTATGATTTGCTCATAAGTCATCAGTTCAGTCCACTGCCTCACTATGGACTTGAAAGTGATGTGCACATAGTTTTATTTCTTGCAAATGGTGATCTTGCATACGGGAGGAACATAAAGTGTAACTATTTAGACTGTTGCTTTTTTTCCTCCCCCAATAATCCCTAAGAATCGGCCACTCCAGGTTTCCTGTCAATCCCCGACCAGCTTCCGTTCACAGCACTGCTTCCAGCACTGATTCACAGGAGGACAGTGAGGAGAGCTACGTGGCCATGGAGTCTGCTCCCTCCACAGACGATCCAGTATGTAACCTTCAGATTCATCCATTTTAATGTAGTATTATCATGTCGCAGGCTCAGCAAAGAAACTGGGTATATGGTGCAGTGCAGGTATAGAGTATTAGAAGCATTCACAGTCAAAGCAGCAGTAGTGATCATCCTTCTGATTTTAACTTGGGTAATATGCTGATTTGATTCTTCTCATTAAACACCTTTTTTAAAAACATTTAATTTATTTTTTTTAAAACACACATGCATAGTATCACCGAATGGCCATTTAACATTACTAAAGTAAAGGTAAGAGGTTGGTTCTGGCTGTCTATGTAAATGCTGTATTTGGATCTGGGGTAAGTTGTGCCCAGCTATACCTCACTTTTGCATAACAGGATTGAAATTGTCATTATGTCCCAAATACTGTGGTTGGAATAATGAATTTAGAAGGACTCCTCGTCTATCTGTAAATTCTCTCATTTTGGTTGTATTTCTCTCTTTTTTAAGCATTCTTCATTCTTTCTCTGATTCCTTTTAGGATCTGTACTAGAAGCTGCCTTGCTGTTATTCTTGCTCCTTTTAGGGCAATAAAACTCCTCTGTTATATTTTATTAAGTTTTTTTTTATTGTTTTGCCTTCAACTCATTGCTTTCCTTCTCTCAGGATCTGTGCTGTTACATCATGGCTTTTCCTTGGAGTTTTCTGACACTTTCTACTTGCTCTGGTTTCCCCCTTTTTTTAAGTTTACCATTTCCTTTCTTCCTGTTTCTTCATTTCTTTTCAGTGAAGAGTCCTTCTATTGTACTGTCCCTATTACACCCATTGAACGGGAAGTATCGGGAAGGGATTGGACAGAAGAGATGAGGTGGGATGATTTGGGGACGACAGCTTTAATCTCTGTAAGCATCTGTTTTTCTGTAAGACCGTATTCTTAATGGGATAGGTTCTGTATGTAAAGCAGTGTTCGTTTTGGTCAGCCACTCTTGAGCACTCAGTTGAGTTCACACTGCCAATACATTATAGATGTCCACATTGTTAGACATAGAGTAATGATGTTGAATGAGGTGTTTTGGTAACTATAATGCACTAACCACTGGACTCTCAACTAGGCAATCCAAGTCTGAATTGCAATCAGTCTCAACTAACATCATACTTTAACTTTCCCCTAGGAGGATAGGTTTATTAATTATAAAGGAGGGAGCCTCGCTTGTACCTCCTGATGGATTAACTGAGGTAGGGATGCATAATCCAGGCCTTCAATGAAGGACTGCAGTGTGGGTCTAAGGCGGTGACCTGGGAGGGGGAAGAGAGCAAAAAGGAAAGTGGTAAAAATGCCTCTTGGGTGATGGGCTTACAGAAAGGTATAATGTGTTGTATAGGTTCCAAACGAGCCTCTAAATACTGTTTTTAATTCTTTATCAGAGGCCGAAGTATTTGAGAGTCTCTAAATAGTGGTTTTATTTCAGATGCAAATATATTCGTCTATTTTTGAACGGCCCCAGGTGGTGGTAGTGAGATTGAAGTTGTCACACTTGACATTGTGTTTATTTTTGTTCATTATTGGACATATGGCATTTATTTTGAATTCCCGAAGTAACAGCTATCATCCGATACGAGCAAATCCATAAGCATAATATGTCTAATGTTAATAGTCGCTCTAGTTAATTTCCTGCTGAAATCGGATACGAAAGAGCTCATTTTAGTTCCTGTGTACTATTTCCCACCCTTAGAGGGCGAGGAGACAAATGAGGTTTCTGCTACAGACACTAACTGGCCTCTGGGAGGTAGCCAGTGTAGATCAAGTGGACGTTTTTCTTCCTTGAAGGAAGTGCTCAGCTTCCATGCTGTATCTTTCAGCAGCTAAGCTAATACATTTGTACTTAATTTATGCAGGTTCCGGCTATTAATTAATTCTCACTACTTTCAACCAATTGGATTGCATTTTTTCATGTTAATTGGCCAATTTTAAGACATGTGCCTCCCACCCTGCAGAACTGAGGGGCTCATCGAGCAGGTTTATGGTATGAGAGAGAGGGCGAGTTAAGGGAATATAAATGTATAGTTAAGTGAGTTCAGCTGTATTTATAGAGTTATTTACATTTTATTTGTGTGTATGAATTTTTCACAAGTTAGCAGGCTAAATATTTTTATTTAAAATTTCTAAGTGGGTGGTTTCAGCTAATGGTTTGCTGCTGAGGCTACTGAACACTGGATGAGTTGCATTATGTTGATGAGAGTTCTTTACCACATTCATGGTGTAACTCAAATGTGAATTTAAATTCAGAACAATCGCTTTTGAAGCAAACATTATACAGGTAGACTATCCTTTATCCGAACTTCCGAAAACCTCTAAAAACCAATTTTTTTTTCGTTCAGCGTAAGTCGTGCGCACGACATGACCAGAGTGGCGCACGACTTACGCTGAGCAAGGCAAAGGGTCACAGAGTTCCCTCCTGGGTAGGAGATTGCAGGCCAAGCTGGGCAGTGTGAAGGAGGTACCGGGAGAGTGAACCCAACAATACAGCGGCCGGTCCGATATTCTTTTCTCCCCCCGACCCGACCCGCGGCCCGTCCGATATTCTTTTCTCCCACCCCCCACCCGACCTGATTTGCAGGCCAGCTTAGTAGGAGTCAGCCGATATCCGGCTTTCCAGAGAAGCAGGAAGGGGAATGAGACACGGAACAGTCGCAAGAGGTAGCCTGAACTTTTAAAATTTATATTAAATACAAATTTCCCAGTCTTATAATAATACCTTCTGAAATCCGAAAAATTCCGAAAACCGAAACTCAGCTGGTCCCAAGGCTTTCGGATAAGGGATAGTGTACCTGTAATACAATAATAAAAACAGAAAATGCTGGAAATACTCAGCAGGTCAGGCAGCATCTGTGGTGCGAGAAACAAATTAACGTTTCAGGTCGATGACCTTTCATCAGAACTGGAAAAAGTTAGAGATGTAACCGGTTTTAAGCAAGTACAGAGGCAGGGAAAGGGGGGTGGGGTGGAAAGAACAAAAGGGAAGGTTTGTGATAAGGCGGAAGGCAGGAGAGATTAAATGACAAAAGGGATGATGGGGCAAGGCAAAAGGAGATGGTAATGGGACAAGTAAAGAAACAAAAGATGGGTCTAGAGAAGCTGTAAATGGGAATGGCAGAATCATTATAACACTGCCTGACATGGGCACTATTCGGATTTTGCTTAGTTGAAAAAAATATTTTAAGGAAATAAATAACCTTAGTGTTCTGCCCAGCAACACACTTTTTATTACAAAAGCAAAATACTGCGGATGCAGGAAATTTGAAATAAAAACAGAAAATGCTGGAAGTACTCAGCAGGTCGATGACCTTTCATCAGAACTCACGACGAAAGGTCATCGGCTGAAACGTTAACTCTGTTTCTCTCTCCACAGATGCTGCCTGACCTGAGTATTTCCAGCATTTTCTGTTTTTTTATTTCAAATTTCCAGCATCTGCAGTATTTTGATTTTTGTGTTAATAGCAGTATATTCTCCAGGCAGCCATCGGTAGTCACACAACCTTTGCTGTGCTTCCCTTCGGACCAGGGACCTATACAGTACATTTGAGACCCAAACTGTCCACTTGAAGTTGCCGGTATTAGTTCAATGAGCTTTCTCTGTCTTTCATTTGCTAGAGGAGGCACTGCTCAGGAAAAAATAGATTCTCCATTGACCATTCGACTAATGCCTGCTACAAGGTGGTTTCAGAGGGGCCTGTTTGTTATCAGACATGTCTTCCCTCTAACTGGATTATAAAATCGCTTTATTGTGTGGCCCTTCAATAACCTTAACAACAAGCAGAGTGTGTACCTGGATTACTATACTGATAAAAGCAATAGTTTTATAAATGTAATACTTGATATATTTACACACAGTTTAACCTGATTGTAGTATGTTTAATAGTCTAAATATATTTTCAAATGTAATTATTCTATAATGATTTTATCCGCAAGGTAACGTTAACCTATTCTGTGTTGCAACAGCTTGTTTGGGAGGTTAGCAATACCAAGCTGTGCATTTTGTCCCCATGGTAATGTTGGATTTACTCTGGACTTTTTTTTGCAGAACATAAAACAAGGAGCACTGCAATGTTGTGACGGGGGAAGCAGTTTAACAAGATCTAAAGGTGACAAGCAACAAGTGGAGTATTTAGACCTGGATCTAGACCCTGGAAAATCTACACCACCTCGAAAGGTACACCGTTGTACTGCTGACGAGAGTTTGGAATTTTTCTGTAGTTGGCTAAAAAAAAAAAAAGCACAGAGGCCTGTAATTTCCAATAGGGGGCTTCCTGTGTGCAGATGCCTCCTATCGGAAAAAAATATACGCCCTTACCTTAGGGCTCCCGAGGTGCGTATACTTCTGCTCCTGGGCCTCTTCACAGTCTAAATGCGCAGAGCCCACATATCCCAGAGGCGCAGGCAGTTCGCAAGAGTCCCTGAGATCACGTGGGCCAGGCCAGCCAATTGGAGAAGGGAATCTCCCTTCATACTTTTGACAGTATTCTTGAAACCGGCATTTTTGATGTCCCTATGGGTGTGTACACACCTGTAGGCATCGGAAAATACGGCCCAATAACCCTGCTGTCTAACTGAGATGCATTGTACTAGGAGCACTTAAACATGACTATAATACTTTTGCAAAATTTGTTTTTTTAAAGTGTAGGAATTACCTTTGATTTGGCAAGAGACTTTCCCTATCATGGAGCCCTGTCATTTTAAATCTTCTCTCTACCCAGAGATACAGCATTAAAGAGGTATCATTTTAAAGGCCAGTCCCCATGTATCCTGGCACGACTGTTCACTCGCACAGAATTTGGCACTTCAGATCTGCTGTAGTGCTGATCCAGAGGTGCCTGAGTTTTGAAAATGGGATACCACCTTGGCACTGTTGTGTACTTAGCCAACACTTAACTTTTTTTGACTTGGACACCTCCAAGGTTTTCCTTGGATATTGAGTGGAGTAAAAACTGAATAGTACTACAACCTTTACAAGCTTTTTTTGTTTGTTTAATTTCAGAAAAGCAATGGTACAGGTACAGTAGCAGCAGATGAAAAAGTAGATTATGTATTAGTGGACCAAGAGAGAACACTCGCACTGAAGAACACCAGAAAAGCATGGACTGATGAAAGACAGTCTACAGAGTCGGAGACCCCAATTAAAAGTGCAAAGTGACCCAATGCTGGCATTTAAAAGCCCACCATGCCTTGTTGAGATGCCTTTTTGTTCCTGCCACTAATGGCCTTCTAGCCAGCGTGCCCTACGTGAATAAGCCACCGATCAGTTTATGAAGCGGTCAGAAGTGATTAATGGCCAGTGACTCGAGACTTTACATACAAGCAACGTACATCATCGAAATGGGGAAATTATTGGAGTCAAGTTGGTGGCTGTAATTAAGTGCATGTTGTATGGTTTTTCATGCATTGTCTGCGGAGGCTACCTTTTGACTCTATGTTAGCTACATTTGGACTTGGACTACTTCAAGCACTCTATGTTAGTTCAGTTTTTAAATGCCATTTGAAAAGGTTACTTCGGGTACAAGGAGAAGCTATTAGTTACTGCAGGAATCTGGTCTCAAAAATTGATCCCTTCTATGTAGAAAATAACTTTTCACTTTTAATTCTAGTCCGAATCATGGAAATTTTTAAACATCCAGTCTGAAAAGTATGTTTTAGCTAAACTAATTTTCTAATTTTTTTTTAATTGAAGTCCAGGTTTATTTAAGCTAGGTTTAGTTCAGGCAATTTTTTTGACACTTTAGACTTAACAGAAGTAGTTACAGTAGAACTACTAATACATCGTTAAACTATCTCTAGAGCAACATTGCTGGCAGTGGCCTTTAGATGACCATTATCAATAATTATCTACAAAAGAAAACCCCAAAATCCCACCAAATTCCTTTCCAGTATTGAAAGCAGAATGAGCAATAAATGCCAATGGTTTCTCATTCTTCAGTGTATATTTACCAAAATGGCTAACGCAGAGGAGGAACACTCGCTATACAGTTGTTGAGTTCGTAACTCTGGAAAGTTGAGATTTTAATCCTCTTGATATGGTTTACATGCCTGGATTTAAAAATAAACTTGCAGAGTGCAGATTCTGCAGGGTAGGGTCTTGCATTCCTTGTCACTGATCCAGCGAGAAACTAGTTTGCTATCCCCAGGCAGCAAGATGGCTCATAATTTTAAACTGAGGTGGTACTTTTTTTTAGCAAATTCTAATGTGCTTGCATCCTAGACAGTTGTTTCAAAATATGTAAGTTCCATTTCAGCCATATGTTTTTGAGCCCTATGCAAAAAGTGTGCAATTTTTTTGTGCTACTTTCAGCCATAAATTCTACATTAATTTACAGATGGTTGCATTATTGCTTTTGCATTTTGAGAGATCAAGGATGCTGTGCTTAGACTTTTTTTAATGCCACCTGCTGTTTATAATGGCAATTAAGTTATGTAAACCCCCCCCATCTCCAGGAGCCACCTACATCATTTCAGTAATATAGCCACCACCTTATCTCGGGAATGTGATAATTATGTTGTACATAAAATCTTTCTCTCTTCATATCACTTATAAAGTGCTTACAAACTGTAAATGTACTAAAAATTACTAACATTTGTATTTACAGAAATTGTCTATATGCATAAAACTGTTGAAGTCCATCAAAGATTTTATCATTAAACCTTGAATGAATTACAATTTTACGTGTATGTTTGTAGTTTTCCAGCTCACAAGCTTTGTATCTAAAATAAATACCTTGGCTGAAGAACCCTTTTCTCAATGTAAATTGCACATAGCGATGGTTACTCATTATAATGAAGCAGTAATACTACTTGTATTTTTAATGAAAGTTATGGAAATGTCAGTCATAATGTAAATGTAAAATTAAATCAATGGCAATATTCCACCCAGGGTGTATGAGCTTATTTTCTAGTAATCTGTACAAATATCCAGATGAACTGTAATTTATTGCATAACTTGTAGTAATACCCCCTCAACAATTCCTCCCCCCCATGAACCAAATGATATTTAGACTGTTTATTCACATTCAGTGACGGTGCAGTGTGTTTTGTTAAGTAAGAAAAGACTATTAGGCAGGAACCCATCTCCTTTTGATTGACCTAAACCCCACCTGCCTGTGTTCTCTTTCTAGCTCAGTTGGCCATAATGACATGAGTCATAGATATTTGGCTGATGTGTGCACAAATGGCTAGAATGATGCATTTTAAACTCTGCTGCCCATATCCTAACTCACACCAAGACCCCATCACCCCTGTGCTCGCTGACCTACATTGGCTCCCGGTCCATCAACGCCTTGATTTTAAAATTCTCATTCTTGTTTTCAAATCCCTTCATGGCCCCACCCCTCCCTAGCTCTGTAAACTCCTCCAGCCCTACAATCCCCTCAGATCTCTGCGCTCCTCCAATTCTGGCCTCTTGTACATCCCCGATATTAATCGTTTCACTATTGGCGGTTGTGCCTTCAGCAGTCTAGGCCCTAAGCTCTGGAATTCCCTCTATAAACCTTTCTGCCTCTCTATCTCTCGCTCCTCTAAGGTGCTCCATAAAATCTATCTCTTTGACCAAGCTTTTGGTCAACTGTCCTAATATCTCCTTATGGGACATTTTACTACGTTGAAGGTGCTATATAAATGCATGTTGTTGAATGGTCATTCAAGTGGAGATAAGGTGTACAACATGTGAGAAGTGGATGGGGTGGGGGGCGGTTGGAGGAGTCGGAGATTTGGCAGGAGATCTACCCAGCGTTACATTTTGATCTTTCCTGCTGAACAGCCTTCCCCTTCCACACCCAAAAAAGTACAGAAAATGATGTGATGTGTGAAAGAAACTTTCTAATACTACTTTTATGAATTTGAAATACTTTAAATTGCTGGATTTTGTTAGATGTTGAATAAAGAGAATTAAAATGGCTACAGAATTTGTAGGAAGTGGTCCAGCAAAATCTAATGGATCAGTTTTCATTGATTCTAAGTCGATTGCTACAGTCATCTAGTCTAAAGTTCATAGAAACATAGAAGATAGGAGCAGGAGTAGGCCATTCGGCCCCTCGAGCCTGCTCCACCATTCAATGAGATCATGGCTGATCATCCAAATTCAGTACCCTGTTCCTGCCTTCTCTCCATATCCTTTGATCCCTTTAGCCTTAAGAAATATATCTAACTCCTTCTTGAATATATTTAATGAATTGGCCTCAACTGCCTTCTGTGGTAAAGAATTCCACAGGTTCACCACTCTCTGGGTGAAGAAATTCCTCCTCATCTCTGTCCTAAATGGCTTACCCCTTATCTTTAGACTGTGACCCCTGGTTCTGGACTCCCCCGCCATCGGGAACATCCTTTCTGCATCTAGTCTGTCTAGTCCTGTTAGAATTTTATAAGTTTCAATGAGATCCCCTCTCATTCTTCTAAACTCCAGCGAGTACAAGCCCAATCGACCCAATCTCTCCTTATACGTCAATCCTGCCATCCTAGGTATCAGCCTGGTGAATCTTCGCTGCAGTCCTTCCATGGCAAGAACATCCTTCCGCAGATAAGGCGACCAAAACTGCACACAATACTCAAGATATGGTTTCACCATGGCCCTGTACAACTGCAGCAAGACATCCTTGTTCCTGTACTCAAACCCTCTCGCTACAAAGGCCAACATACAATTTGCCTTCTTAACTGCCTGCTGCACCTGCATGCTTACCTTCAGCGACTGGTGCACAAGGACGCCCAGGTCTCGTTGCACTTCCCCTTCTCCCAATCTATTGCCATTCAGATAATCTGCCTTCCTGTTTTTGACACCAAAGTGGATAACCTCGCATTTATCCACGTTATATTGCATCTGCCATGCTTCTGCCCAATCACCCAACCTGTCCAAATCATACTGGAGTTTCTCAGCATCCTCCTCACAGCGCACACGCCCACCCAGCTTTGTGTCGTCTGCAAACTTGGAGATATTACATCTAGTTCCCTCGTCCAGATCATTAATATATATTGTGAATAGCTGGGGTCCAAGGACCGATCCCTGCGATTCCTATGTGTTTCCAATTTAGAGAATACAATCAGTGGATCACGTCACTCCACTGCTTTTATGTGTTAATGCTATATTTGCTAATTAAATTCCTGCTTGAACAGCTTCACTACAATGTCATTTAGTGCCCTTTCCAGTAAATTCTTCATGTGAAAATCATATCACATTTTATTTAATTGCTTCCACAGTGCCTAGTGTCTTGATTTTTGGGAACATCAGAAATGAACCGATGAGTAAGTGCTCTGTAAATATTCAAAATTAAATTCTAGATTTTGGTTAAGTATCAGAGACCCTGAAAATTTTTCAGAAGAATATGTGGTGGAGGAAAAAATCTGAGGTTTGATCTTAGTGTGTGTAGCTAACAGAAGTGAAAATGGAATAACTGTTGTAGGTCATTTTACCCTTCAAGCCTTCACATTTATTTATTTTTTCGTTCATGGGATTTGGGCGTCGCTGGCAAGGCCAGCATTTATTGCCTGTCCCGAATTGCCCTTGAGAAGGTGGTGGTGAGCCGCCACCTTGAACTGCTGCAGTCCATGTGGTGAAGGTACTCCCACAGTGCTGTTAGGGAGGGAGTTCCAGGATTTTGACCCAGCGACGATGAAGGAACAGCGATATCCTTCCAAGGCTGGATGGTGTGTGACGTGGAGGGGAATTTGGAGGTGGCGGTGTTCCCATGCGCCTGCTGCCCTTCTCCTTCTAGGAAATAATAGTGAAGCAGACTTCAGGGGCTGAAAATCCACACCCCTGGTGCACTTCCAGTGTAAACCTGCTGGGATTGCAGTAGAGTCTGGAAATTAGGCTGGGACCCAGATAAGCAATTCCTTTCAAAAACACCAGTTGAGACAACGGACTCCTCTCTGAACTGTCGGGTGTTTCTCCAACTGAAGCTTCGGGGATGGCTGGTGCTGCAGAGGCTGCAGAAGCCTGTGCTCAGCAATCTGTCTGTCACCCCTGAACAAAGGCACCAGAGTTTACTTGGGGCTTCATTATTCTAATCAGCACCTTGATCAGAAAGGTCATCTGTCGACGCAGGGATTTCACTTCAACCAGGGTTTGGAATTACATGATGCAAATATTGAATACAAAAGTAAGGTAGTCACCTGTGCAAGACTTTAGTTAGCAGTTTTGGACACCTTTATTATAGAAAGAATACTGAGCTGTGGAAAAGGTTGAACATAGGTTTACTAAGGTGATATCAACAATGAGAATATAGTAGCTATGATGGGAGACTTGGAAAAACTAGGACTGTGTTAGGACATTTCAAGAGTGACTCCACTTCAAAGAAAAAAGCTGTAAAGCGCTTTGAGACATCCGGTGGTCGTGAAAGGCGCTATATAAATGCAAGTCTTTTTCTATTCTGTGTTCACTAGAGTAGGAAAAGTTAAGGTTTCAATGGTACTGTTAAGAGTTTTGAACGGGTTTCGGAGGGTAAATAGTGAAAGGTTATTCTTCTGGTAACAAAGAGGCATAAATTTACTAAAAGCATAAAGGGCAGGTTAAAAGCATTTTTCTTCCTGGAGAGTCGTTAGAATATGGAATCTTCTCCTCTTAGGCAGTCCCTCGGAACCGAGAATATGGAATACATTCCAAGTGGCTATTGAAGCTGAGTCAATCACAGCATTTTATAAAGAAAAAAAGACTTGTTTTTATGTAGCGCCCATCATGTCCTCAATACGTTCCAAAATGCTTCACACCCAATGAAGTACTTTTTAAGTGTAGTCACTAGTACTCAGACGAATATATTTGAGAGACACTGAATAAAAGGAAAATTACTATGGTTATTGTATGAAATTCTTCTTGTGAAATTCCTTTACCTCAACTTTAATAGAGCTGCCATTTCATTTATTTCAAGTTGGATTCTGTTTGAGTCCATTAGCTGAAGCTGTTCACTTTTATCCTCTCCCGCTCTTTCTCTTTCTCTCCCTCCCCACCCTCCCCAAGCCATGATGTTCTTTATTGTTGAAGTTGCTGCCCCAATATCGGAAATCTATTGATTTGAGATCCTGTATAGCTGTTTTGGTCCAAACTTAGGCAAGCCTTCATTTTGGTCTCACTTTGAAGTAGTTGTTAGTACAGATCCCAGACAATGGTCAACAACTTTTGTAATCGGAGCAGTTTGTCTCTGTTGCACAGACTTTGATTTATTTTATGTCTTCTGATTCAATTGTGGTTAGGGGTGGGGGGCATGAGGATGAAAAAATCCAGGCACTCGTATCACAACATCTCTTGGGTAGATCCCTTGTTGAATTTAATGTCCAAATAGCACCAGTTTCCCAGCATCTTTTCCTGACGTTTCAGGTAACAAGTTAAGCCTGGATCACCTGGAGTTATTCCCCTCCATGGGTTTTCTTAAAATTCTGTTTCTACCTAATGGTTATATATTTGTGTTGGGTTATTGGGTCAATTTAACTTGGCTCAAGGAGACAGAGTTCACTGTATCCTGATGGCAACTAAAGAAACTAGTGACATTTCATATATAGATGGGAAATCCCTCTGGGGAATAATTCCAACAAATCGAAAGCTTGAAGCAGTAGCATTAATTTCCAGTATGCTTTACAAACCAGCAAATGGCCTAGAATCTGTTAATGCAAGCTATAAAAATCCATAAAAGCTGCAAAACTAAACTTTGGGCACTTGCCATAGAATAAGGTGTTACCATGGTAACACCTGATGCATTGTGGGAGGCTAGTACTTCTAATTTATTTTTGCTTGCTTTTCAGTAGGAAAGAAATATCCTACTAAATATCCATGGTTGCTCATGTTGCTGAGTGAGTTAGATAGTCTGAACCTATGCTATCTGCACCATCACTCATCCGTCAATGGTAATTCCTATTCTCTACAAGCAAACAACTTTTTTTATTCTGCTTTTCTTTTCTCATTTTTATATCCATTTAAACTATTTCAAATGTCCATAACTGTTAATTACAATCATACTTCTCTCAAAAAATCCCTCTCCGCCTTCTAAGCAGGATACCACAAGCTTGATGTAATGCACTGATGTGATGTTATAAAGGAAATGGAACATTGGGCAGTCCTGGCAAAATGTATCCAATACTATTGCTTGTATAGATCTCATAACTGATTAGAAAGTGAAATCTTTCTAGACTGGGGTGGTCTGATAAATGTCATTATGGTTACTTAATTAGGGTCATACATATCTTTCACAAAATAGTACTGAATGCATCTTGGGGAAAATGAGTGAAACCAGTTACCCTTCAAAGGTTCATCATTGTTTACTTCTCAACTGATTGGGCGTGGCAGAATCATGGAAATAAATGTAAATATTGCTCTCCGTGCCAGGAGTCCACATATCCACCCTGGTGATGCCACATTCCAGCTCCCCCAGGTGCTGCTAAAGTCTAATCACCTCGAGTGTTGCTATAACCCAGCCCCCAAGAAGCACCACACCCCAATCCCTGCAAACGTAGCTGGACCATGGCTCCCTACTGAGTGCTACCAGACCGCCAGTCTCCCCAAGGCTGCCATGCCGCCACCACTTCCCATATGTTGCCAGATCCCAGCCTTCATCTGCTGCCAGGGTGCAGTCTCTGAGTGCTGCCACACCCTGACCTCCCCCATTCCAATAAGTGCTGTTCGATCCCAACCTGCCCCACCCAAGCTCGCTCTTGCGCTGCCAGTTTTTAAGCCTGCCCTGAATACTGCCAGACCCCAGCGCTTGTTGAACACTTAGCTCTGTTCTAAGTCATGGCTTGATCATTATATTCCATCCAAAGGGACTGTAACATGATAATAATAATTCAACTTTATTGTCATTGTACAATGCACAAGTACATGAACAACGAAATGTGATCTTGCAAGCTCCCATGAGTCCAGTACAAATAACATTAACATTAAACGTAAATAGCACCGTCCTGGGAGAAGCAAAGCCGCTGCGTCTGTGCGTGCCGCCATTCCATTTCCACCATTCCTCCTGTCCGACAATCTTCAGCCCAACACCCGGGCCTGCTCACCAGCCGCCCCTCCCAGGGCTCCTTCCGTGACCTTCTCACCAACCGCCCCTCCTCGGGGCTCCTTCGTTCATCACCATATCCAGTAGAGGTGTTAAAAACATAGAAGATAGGAGCAGGCCATTCAGCCCCTCGAACCTGCTCTGCCATTCAATGCGATCATGGCTGATCATCCAAATTCAGTACCCTGTCCCTGCTTTCTCCCCATATCCCTTGATCCCCTTAGCCTTAAGAAATATATTTAACTCCTTCTTGAATATATTTAATGAATTGGCCTCAGCTCTCTTCTGTGGTAGAGAATCCCACAGGTTCACCACTCTCTGGGTGAAGAAATTCCTCCTCATCTCAGTCCTAAATGGCTTACCCCTTCCCTTTAGACTGTGACCCCTGGTTCTGGACTCCCTGCCTTCGGGAACAGCCTTCCTGCATCTACTCTGTCTAGTCCTGTTAGAATTTTATAAGTTTCAATGAGATCCCCTCTCATTCTTCTAAACTCTAGCAAATATAAGCCCAATCGACCCAATCTCTCTTCATACGTCATTCCTGCCATCCCAGGTATCAGCCTGGTGAATCTTCACTGCACTCCCTCCATGGCAAGAACATCCTTCCTCAGATAAGGCGACCAAAACGGCACACAATACTCAAGGTGTGGTCTCACCAAGGCCCTGTACACCTGCAGTAAGACATCCTTGTTCCTGTACTCGAATCCTCTCGCTATGAAGGCCAGCATACTATTTGCCGCCTTAACCGCCTGCTGCACCTGCATGCTTACCTTCAGCAAAAAATTCCAGTAGATTAGTCAAGCACGATTTACCGTTTGTAAATCCATGTTGACTTTGTCCGATCCTGTCACTGTTTTCCAAGTGCTCTGCTATTACATCTTTTATAATGGACTCTAGCATTTTCACCACTACCGATGTCAGGCTTACCGGTCTATAATTCCCCATTTTTTCTCTACCACCTTTTTTAAATAGTGGGGTTACATTAGCTACCCTCCAATCCATGGGAACTGTTTGAATCTGTAGAATTTTGGAAGATGAACTGTTGCTACATTTATGCTCTAAGAATCACTGTGAAATCCAGCATCATGATTGTCAACCATAATTCACAGTAGGACTGATATTTGTTGGTCTTAAAATATAGTGGCAATGAAAACAGTGCAAGTACATCAAAGACAGGAGAAATGATTATCCCAGCATAGCCATTGTATCTGATAAGTGACGTTGCAGGCTACTATATCTAAATATTATTAAAATCAGTATGTGTTGTCATCTGTAAACATACTTTGTGGATGTTTCCATGTTAATTGTATACACACCTATGTTACATCGGGTGATGCCTGCCTTGTCACATTTTTTAAGTATGACAGGTTGGGTACTTCTGAGAATTACTTTGGGTCTGTGTGCAGTTCTGGGCTCCAGCCACCAGGTGACACTATGGAGCACTATATTCTTCTCCACTCTGAATCGCTGACACGTTGGGTTCCCACTGTGCAAGGAGAAATAGTTTTTAGTTATTTTATTTTAAATACACTGGCCTAGAAATTCATTGACGCCACTTTTGGGGCGCTAAAGTGGGGCGTCCGCCGCCAAATCTAGGCCACTTCTCCGATATTCATTAGCTTCGCCCTACTAGTTCGGGCAAGCGCTAAAACTGCTGTTGGACGCCTCTCTTTGGGCGCTAAGCCGGAGGTGGTGATCGATAGCGCCGAGGCCGGGCGCAGCGCAGGTGCGGCCATCTCGTGACTGACAGCAGACACCCTGGCGCCGGCCAGCTCTTAAGGGGGAAGGGTCGACTGTGTCTGCTGCCACGCCCTGGATAGTGGAGCCCTCCAGCTAGGCCTGAACACTGCTGCTGGACCCAAATAGCGCCTGAAGACATGGAGAAGGCCCGTGAACGTGCGCAGCGCTTCTCAGAGCGTGATCTGAGTGTGCTGCTTGCTGCTGTGGAGAAGAGGCGCCATGTTTTGTACCCGGACAATGGCAAGAAGGCGACGGTCCGCGTCTACAGGTGAGCCTGGAGGCATGTCGCCAGCAAGCTGTCAGCCAACAGCGACATCCCCAGGACCGGTGCCCAATGCCGCAAAAAGATAAATGACTTCACACGCATTGTCAGGGTGAGTACCCTTTCCAATGACCTCCTCATCCTTGCATATGCACCTCACATTATGGGCAAAGGGACCTGAAAGCTCTAATGGCCAGCCTTCATCCAGCAGCTATGGGACAGGCATGAGCATCAATTGCACATTCTGCACTGAACACACTGGCCAAGCTATTCCACCATGGGAGGCAGTGCACACCAGATCATGGCGACACACTGGCCAGGCTATTCCACCATGGGAGGCAGTGCACAGCAGATCATGGCGACACACTGGCCAGGCTATTCCACCATGGGAGGCAGTGCACAGCAGATCATGGCGACACACTGGCCAGGCTATTCCACCATGGGAGGCAGTGCACAGCAGATCATGGCGACACACTGGCCAAGCTATTCCACCATGGGAGGCAGTGCACACAAGATCACGACGACACACTGGCCAGGCTATTTCACCATGGGAGGCAGTGCACACAAGATCACGGCGACACACTGTACTTAGAGGCCGTCCTTTCTCTTGCAGGCCAAGCTGGCGAATAATCGCAGGAGCCGGACTGCGACCGGGGGAGGACGACCCCATATCCAGCCACTCACCGACCTGCAACATCGCGTGGAGCGCCTCATGGGTTGCCGGGTGATTGGGCCCGTTGCATGTGGAGATGCCGACCCTGTTCTGGGAAGCAATGGTAAGGACATCACCTTTTGCACCTCTCTCGTCCCACTTGCGCATCAGATCTACATCCTTTGCCACTGTCCAACCAATGCGCTGAATGCCACCACTCGTGCATCCTGCACTGACGCCCTCTCCTCACTCTAAAGCTACTCTTGTGCCTTCCTGCTTTCAGATGGTCAAGAGGAGGTCCCTCAACTTGCCAGTGACAGACCCTCCGATGAGGAGCAGGAGGAGGAGCAAGAGGAAGGCGGCCCATCAGGGGAACCCTCAGCCGCGGCCACCCAGGCCAATGTAGGGGACACGTCTTCCCTGGAGGGCAGCGTGGCGGAAGTGTCGAAGGGGAGGGGAGCTCCTGGGACCTGCGTGCTGCAGAAAGGCGGGAGGGGGGTGGAAGCTCGGCGGCCTTCTCCCCAGAGGGGGGATGCGTCGGAGGGGAGTCCAATTGCTGGGCCCAGCGGCCTCCAGCAACGCAGGAAGGGTCGGCCAGCTCGGCGGCCTTCTCCCCAGAGGGCGAGTCCGGCCTCCAGTCAGGAGATGGTCTTCGCCGAGGAGATGGAACACCTCGAAGACTTGTCCGCGGACTCGGAGCGCCAGCACATGGAGCTCATGGCGGCAGTGGCACGGTTGCCTGAGTCCATCGATTCCCTCTCTCGGAGTGTGGCCGAGCTCGGGCCCTTAGAGGCCACCAGTCGGGCGGAATACCGGGCAGATCTTTCAGCGACTGGCCAGGTGATTAGTGGTGCCGTCCAGTCACTGGCTGCTCTGCTGCGGGCAGTGAACAGGTCAACACGGGCACTCACTGCTGCCACACTCGCTGTGTCAGCCAGGCATCGCCAGGGTACCCGGCGCGTTGCAGCAGCACATCGGTCTGTCCCTCGGCAGATTGGTGCGCATGCTGCAGTGCTGGCCCGGGCGAGTGCCAATGTCTCAGGCGACCAGCGAGCGCCTGCCATCCGCCAGCTTGCCGCCATTCCTCCAGCCGCCACTGCCACTCCCCCAGTGGAGCTGTCAGGAGCTGCTGCAGCGACTGATGCTGGCCAGCCACAGCTGCAGCAATCAACAGCCGGCCGCTCGACGCCCAGACCTTGACTAGGCCGACCCCCAAGGGTATTTGCCGTCACGACATGTGCCCCTCAGGAGCCTGCCCCCAGCCTTGCAGCAGCCAATGGCCTTACTTTGAGGCGGAGCAGCAGGGCGGGCAGGGGCCACCCAAAGATGGCCAAGGCATCGCCCTAGCGGGCCAAATAGTTGAATGTGTGGCCATTTGTGTTTGTTTCTTGAGGCCGAGAATTGGATGTTTGTTTTTGAAGGCCGATGATGTGATGTTTGTTTTGGACGAAGGCCGAGAATGACGGCCATTTTAGTTGCCCTATTTTGTTAATCCTCCCCAGGTTGTGGGAGCGAGTAATGTGTTTGAGTGTTTTTTGGGGGTTTCCTCTGTTTTTGGTTTTCATGTGGGAAGGGCCCAGAGTTTGTACAATAAAGCATTTTATTTATTCACATTGTCCATGTTTGATCTTTGAAGTGTTTGTTGCCTTAACCGGCTGAGGGCTTGCGGAGCGGCTGCAATCATGTTCTATCATTGGCACAAGCCATTCCCTGACAGGGGGCCTAGAAGTGACGTTCAATAAGCTGCCGACGGGCGGCCCTTGGACCTTGTGCGTCCCTCCTGGGCTGGTACTCCTCGTCCTCGTCGTCCTCATGCTCCTCCTGCTCCTCCTCCTGAGGTGGTGGTCCAACGTGAGGTGGCAGTGCCTGAGTCCTGCGGATAGCCAGGTTGTGCAGCATGCAGCAAACGACAACGAATTGGGAGACTCGATCCTGCGAATACTGGAGGGCTCCCCCGGAGCGATCGAGACAGCGGAACCTTTGCTTGAGGACGCCGATTGTTTGTTCTATGAGGTTCCTCGTCGCTTGATGGCTCTCGTTGTATGCCTCTTCAGCAGGGGTCGTGGGCGCGCGGAGCGGGGTCGTGGGCGCGCGGAGCGGGGTCATGAGCCAGGTACACAAAGGATAGCCTTTGTCCCCGATAAGCCATCCTCTTGGGGGAGGCTGTGCCTGGAACATGTCAGCCACAGTTGTCTGTCGCAGGATAAAGGCATCGTGGCTGCTGCCTGGAAAGCGGGCATTGACAGCTAGGATGCGCTGCCTGTGGTCACACACCAGCTGTACATTGAGGGAATGGTAGCCCTTCCGGTTGCGGTAATCCTCGGCATGCTCAAGAGGTGCCCGCAAAGCCACATGCGTGCAGTCAATGGCGCCCTGCACCATGGGAAGCCCGCTATTCTTGCAAATCCCACTGCACGCTGCTGCTGCTTGTCCAGGGTCATGGGGAAGGAGATGAATTGATGTCTCCTTCTGAAAAGGGCTTCGGTCACCTGGCGGATGCAGCAATGCACGGCGAACTGGGAGATGTTAGCGATGTCCCCAGAAGCGGATTGGAAGGAGCCGGAGGCATAGAAGTTGAGAGCCACCGTCACCTTCACTGCCACCGACAGAGACGTCCTGCGCATCAGCTGTGGCTGCAGATCTCTCTGGAGCAGCCGGCAGATGTCTGTAACCACCTCCCTTCGGAATCGCAGCCTCCTAACACACATCGCGGCAGACATGGTCAGATAGGAGGTCTGCTGGCGGTATACCCTGCATGGGTAAGGCCTCAGTTGGCGACACCTGTTGCCCCCTCTGCGTCTAGCCAGGGCTGCCACTCTCTCACGGCGTCTGTAAGCCCTTCTGGCATAAGGCTGAAATTCAGCGTTGCCACCCAATGCAGCCCCCATTATATGCTGGCAAACACTGAGCTCTGAATGAAGGCAAAGATAATTGGTAAGCTCTGGCCTGAGCCAAAAATACCTGTCCAAGTGTTGGTCCAAACCAGTAAACTCTCCTCCTTGGTCTCTGTCCAAAAAACCGTTGCACAAGAGTGAATGCTGCAAAATGGCTGGCCTTTATACTGCTGGGTAAGTGCCCTTTAATTAGCGCTCCCCCCGGCCCGGCTGGCCTCTGTACCGTTCCACTTCACAGTCGCTCGGGACGCCCAGCGCACAATGGGCCGGCGCGAGTGAAGTTCCGGTTTGGGGCGCACAAAGGGCGTTGCACTATTATATGACGTCATGATCTGCGCGCGCAGCAGGGCGCGCGCTAAGACTTTGCGCCGGCGCTAAATGTGTCCTGAAGTTGGGGAGAGGCGCAGATCGCGCTGCGCCCGGGCGATAAGCGCCTAGCGCTCGAGATCTACTCCCCCTAAGGCGCTAACGGCTGGCGCGCCCAACTGAATTTCTAGGCCACTGTGTTTTTAAATCTACTTTATTTACTTCTTCCCCATCAGGACAGCTGCTCCAGGCTGTGATAATATTTAATTCTCCCCACTCTGGCCAGGTATTCCACCCCACTGCAGCTCCCTGTTTTCTAATGTTAACTCACTGCCCCCTAGGTACTGTTAAATAATCTTTTACTCTGCCCCTCAAACTGCAAAATTTAAAAAATCCTATTTTTAATAAATAGATTAGCACCTTGCTCTCGTGCCCCACTGGCTGCCTTTCATTACAGCCTTGGTTCCTGGTGTGGCTGCCCAACCCAATATCTCTTTCCCGCACCCACCTCACCCCCTTCCCCCGCCCAACCCCTCAAGCTAGCCTGTTCCAGCATGCTCTGACTCTGTATTCCTTGTCTGCAGACTGGCCTTATTGCCTACTGCCCCAGTCTGGCTGTCCTCGCTTTACCACCCCTCCCCCCCCCCCCCCCCCCCACCACACAAAAAAAAACCCCAGCCTCTGACCTCACTTCCCCTACTGCCACCTTTTGACCTTGCCCTGCTCCAATCCAGATCTACCTTGTCATCCATGACTGCAGCTTCCACCACCATCTTCCAGCTTCATCTCCATCTCTGATCGTAGCACCAATGCCCTCCGTTTCAAGCCCATTCCACCTCCCATCACTCAAATGCTCCTGTGCTGGCTCTTTGAAAGAGCTATCCAATTAATCCCACTCCCCTGCTCTTTCCCCATTGCCTTGTAAATTTTTCCCCTTCCAAGTATTTATCCAGTTCCCTTTTGAAAGTTATTATTGAATATGCTTCCATTACCCTTTCAGGCAGTACATTCCAGATCGTAAGGACTCGCTGTTTTAAAAAAAAGTCGTCCTGCCGCCTTTGGCTGTTTTGCCCAATTACCTTAAATCTCTGTCCTCTGGTTACCTACCGACCCTTCTGCACACTGGAAACCATTTCTCCTTATTTACTCCATCAAAAACCTTCATGATGATTTTGAATACCTCTAGCAAATCTCCCTTTAACCTTCTCTGCTCTAAGGCAAACAACTCCAGTTTCTCCATGTAACGGAAGTCCTTCATCCCTGGGACCATTCTAGTAAATCTCTTCTGCACCCCTCTCTAAGGCCTTGACATCCTTCCTAAAGTGTGGTCCCCAGAAATGACCACAATACTCCAGCTGAGGCCTAATCATCAGTGTTTTATAAAGGTTTAGCATAACTTCTTTGCTGTTGTACTCTCTTCCTCTATCCCGTATGCAATGTTCCCCCTCATTGGTTTTTGGGGTGTGCCTCCGCATGCGTGAAATTTAACATTAGAAAAGCCAGTCCCAGGCTGCGTGGGAGCAACGGAGAGCTGTGTGGCCATGCAGGAATGTTGCCCATATGTCTATTTAACAGCCTTCTCAACTTGCCCTGTCACATTCAAAGACTTGTGTATGCACACCCAGGTCTCTCTTTTTGCCTTCCCTTTAAAATTGTATCACTTCGTTTAAATTACCTCTCCACATTCTTCCTGCCAAAATGAATCACTTCACACGTCTCTGCGTTAAATTTCATCTGCCATGTACAAGAAACTTTGTGCTATCCGGCACCGACGGGACCGAGCTGTTGCCGTCCCATCAAAACTGCCGGACAAACCAGCGCTAATGTTGAAACATACGGAGATTTTGAGCTCCGTATCTGGCAACAAACCCTGCAGCTTCTAAACAGTTGGCCGTACCTTGCAAGTGTCTGTAGCTTAGCAACAGCTTCAGCGAGACCTTGCAGAGCCTGACTGGTGAAAAAAAAACCTAACGAAACGGCTCCTGATTTTTGCCAGTGGCTCGAGCATTCCAGACAGTTAACCTCCGGATAAACCAAAGTTTCCTGTATGTGTCTGCCCACTTCACCAGTCTATGTCCTCCTGAAGTCTGTTACTATCTTTTTCACTGTTTACTACATTTGAGTTTCTTGTCATCTGCAAACTTTGAAATTATGCCCTGTATACCCAAGTCCAGGTCATCAATATACATCAAAAAGAACAGTGGTCCCAATACCAATCACTGGGGAACACCACTGCACACTTCACTCCAGTTTGAAAAACAACCGTTTACCACTACTCTCTGTTTTCTGTCCCATAGCCAATTTCTTATCCACGCAGCCACTGCCCCTTTAATCCCAGGGCTTCAATTTTGCTAACAAGTCTATTATGTGAATGAGAGAAACTAGGAAATTATATGATGGGTATGTACTCGAATTGGAAGGAAGTGACAAGGATCTGTACTGGGGCCTCAACTATTCACTACATTTATTAATGACTTAGATAGGGAACCGTAGCATAGTGGTTATATCACTGGACTAGTAATCCAGAGACATAAGTTTAAATCCCACCACGGCAGCTGAGGAATTTAAACTTTTAGTTAATTAAATAAATCTGGAATAAAAAACTAGTATCAGTAAAAGTAACCATCTATCAGATTGTCATAAAAACCCATCTGGTTCACTAATGTCCTTTAGGGAAGGAAATCTGCCGTCCTTACCTGGTCTGGCCTATATGTGACTCCAGTCCCACAGCAATGTGGTTGACTCTTAACTGCCCTCTGAAATGGCCTAGCAAGTCACTCAGCTGTAACAAACCGCTGCAGAAAACAATAAGAATAAAATGGGATGGACCTCGGCACCGACTTTAGACATAACAATGGCACACCCAGCCCAGTCGACCCTGCAAAGTCCTCCTCACTAACATCTGGGGACTTGTGTCAAAATTGGGAGAGCTGTCACACAGACAAGTCAACAGCCTAACACAGTCATACGCACAGAATCATACCTTTCAGCCAATGTCCAAGACCCCTCCACCACCATCCTTGGGTATGTCCTGTCCCACAAGCAGGACAGACCCACCAGAGGTGGCGGTACAGTGGTTTACAGTTGGGAGGTAGTGGCCCTGGGAGTCCTAACATTGACTCTGGACCCCAAGAAGTCTCATGGCTTCAGGTCAAATATGGGCAAGGAAACCTCTTGCTGGTTACCACTTAATGCCTTCCCTCAGCTGATGAATCAATACACCACTTGTAAGAAGCACTGAGGGTAGCAAGGGCACAGAATGTACTCTGGGTGGGGGACTTCAATGTCCATCACCAAGAGTGGCTTGGTAGCAACACTAGTGGCAGAGTCCTGAAGGACATAGCTGCCAGTCTGGGCCTGCAGCAGGTGGTGAGAGAACCAACACGAGGGGAAAAACCTACTTGACCTCGTCCTCATTATTCTACCTGTCGCAGATGCATCTGTCCATGACAGCATTGGTAGCGGTGACCACCGCACAGTCCTTGTGGAGACGAAGTCCCGTCTTCACACTGAAGACACCCTCCATTGTGTTGTGTGGCATTACCACCGTGCTAAATGGAACAGATTCAGAACTGATCTAGCAGCTCAAAAATGGGCATCCATGAGGTGCTGTGGGCCATCAGCAACAGCAGAATTGTATTCCACCACAATCTGTAACCTCATGGCCTGCCATATCCCTCACTCTACCATTACCATCAAGCCAGGGGACCAACCCTGGTTCAATGAGGAGTGTAGAAGTGCATGCCAGGAGCAGCACCAGGCGTACCTAAAAATGAGGTGCCAACCTGGGAAAGCTACAACACAGGACTACATGCATGCTAAAAAGCAAAAGCAGCATGCTATAGACAGGGCTAAGCGATCCCACAATCAACGGATCAGATAAAAGCCCTGCAGTCCTGCCACATCCAGTCATGAATGGTGGTAGAACATTAAACAACTGATGGGAGGAGGCTCCATGAATATCTCCATCCTCAATGATGGCAGAGCCCAGCACGCGAGTGCAACAGGCAAGGCTGAAGCATTTGCAACCATCTTCAGCCAGAAGGGCCAAGTGGATGATCCATATTGGCCTCCACCTGATGTCCCCACCATCACAGAAGCCAACCTTCAGGCAATTCGATTCACTCCACGTGACATCAAGAAACAGCTGAGCGCACTGGATACAGCAAAGGTTATGGGCCCCGACAACACCCTCACTGTCGTGCTGAAGACTTGTGCTCCAGAATTAGCTATGCCTCTAGCCAAGCTGTTCCAGTACAGCTACAACACTGGCATCTACCCAACAATGTGGAAAATTGCCCGGGTATGTCCTGCCCACAAAAAGCAGGACAAATCCAATCTGGCCAAATACTGCCCCATCAATCTACTCTCAATCATCAGCAAACTGATGGAAGGTGTCGTTGACAGTTCTATCAAGCAGCACTTACTCACCAATAACTTGCTCACCGATGCTCAGTTTGGGTTCCGCCAGGACCACTCAGCTCCAGACCTCATTACAGCCTTGGTTCAAACATGGACAAAAGAGCTGAATTCCAGAGGTGAGGTGAGAGTGACTGCCCTTGACATCAAAGCAGCATTTGACCGAGTGTGGCATCAAGGAGCCCTAGTAAAATTGAAGTCAATGGGAATCGAGGAAAACTCTCCACTGGCTGGAGTCATACCTAGCACAAAGGAAGATGCTTGTTGTTGAAGGTCAATCATCTCAGCCCAGTGCATCGCTGCAGGAGTTCCTCAGGGCAGTGTCCTAGGCCCAACCATCTTCAGCTGCTTCATCAATGACCTTCCCTCCATCATAAGGTTAGATATGGGGATGTTTGCTGGTGATTGCTCCAGTGTTCAGCTCCATTCACAACTCCCCAGATAATGAAGCATTCCATGCCCGCATGCAGCAAGTCCTGGACAGCATTAAGGCTTGGGCTGATAAGTGGCAAGTAGCATTCGCACCACACAAGTGCCAGGCAATGACTATCTCCAACAAGAGAGAGTCTAACCACTGCCCCATGACATTCAACGGCATTACCATCGCTAAATCCCCCACCATCAACATCCTGGGGGTCACCATTGACCAGAAACTTAACTGGACCAGCCACATAAATACTGTGGCTACAAGAGCAGGCCAGTGGCTGGGTATTCTGCAGCGAGTGTCTCACCTCCTGACTCCCCAAAGCCTTTCCACCATCTACAAGGCACAAGTAAGGAATGTGATGGAATACTCTCCACTTGCCTGGATGAGTGCAGCTCCAACAACACTCAAGGAGCTCGGCACCATCCAGGACAAAGCAGCCCGCTTGATCAACACTCCATCCACCACCTTAAACATTCACTCCCTCCACCACCGGCGCACCGTGGCTGCAGTGTGTACCATCTACAAGATGCACTGCAGCAACTCGCCAAGGCTTCTTCGACAGCACCTCCCAAACCCGCGATCTCTATCACCTAGAAGGACAAGGGCAGCAGGCATATGGGAACATCATCAAGTTCCCCTCCCAGCTACACACCATCCTGACTTGGAAATATATCGCCATTCCTTCATCGTCGCTGGGTCAAAATCCTGGAACTCCCTCCCTAACAGCACTGTGGGAGTACCTTCACCACAAGGACTGCAGCGGGTCAAGGGCAATTAGGGATGGGCAATAAATGTTGGCCTTGCCAATGACACCCACATCCCAGGAATGAATAAAAAAACACACAATATAGAGCCATATATCCAAGTTTGCTGATGACACAAAGATTGGAAGTATAATAAGTAGTGTAGACACGAGCATAAAATTACAAAGAGACATTGATAGATTAAGTGAATGGGCAAAACTGTGGCAGATGGATTCAAAACAGCTAAGTGTGAGGTCATTAATTTTGGACCAAAAAAGGATCGATCCAAGTATTATATAATTGGTGAAAAGTTAGGAACAGTGGAGGTTCAAAGAGTTTTAGGGGTCCCTGTACACAGATCACTAAAATGTAGTAGTCGGGTACAGAAAATAATCAAAAAGGCTAATGGAATGTTAGCCTTTATAAATAGAGGGCTAGAATATCAAGGGGAGGAAGTTTTGCTACAGCTATACAAAGCCCTGGTTAGACCACATCTGGAGTACTGTGTACAGTTCTGGGCACCGTATCTTAGAAAGGATATATTGACCTTGGAAGGAGTGCAGCACAGATTCACCAGAATGTTACCAGGGCTCCCAGGGTTAAAGTATGAGGGGAGATTACATAACTAGGCTTGTATTCCCTGGAATATAGAAGGTTAAGGGGTGATTTGATTGTGGTTTTTAGGATTGTGGTAGGAATTGAAAGGTTAGATAGAGAGAAACTTTTTCCGCTGGTGGGGGAGCCTAGGATAAGGGGACATAACCTTAAAATCAGAGCCAGGCTGTTCAGGAGAGAAGTTAGGAAAAACATCTTCACGCAAAGAGTGGTCGAAGTGTGCAACTCTTTCCTACAAAAAGCAGTAAATATTAGCTCAATTAATAAGTTTAAATCTGAGATTGATAGATTTTTGCTAGAAAGGGTATAAAAGAATATGGAACCAAGGCAGGTGGATGGAGCTAGGATACAGGCCATGAATGAATCTCATTGAATGGCGGAATAGGCTCGAGGGGCTGAATGGCCTACTTCTGTTCCTATGTTCCTATGTGGTACTTTTTCAAACATCCTTTGAAAGTCCATATATACATCAACCATACTACCCTCGTCAACTAACCCTTACCATTACTTCATCAAAGAACTCAATCAAGTTAGTCAAACATAACTTGTCTTTAACAAATCCATGCTGGCTTTCATTTCTTAACCCATATTTTTCCAATGCCAATTAATTTGTCCCAGATTAGGGCCTCAAAGTTTCCCCACAACCGATGTTGGGCAGACTGGCCTGTAGTTGTCGGGTTTATCCCTCTCCCCTTTTTTGAGTAGGGGTGTAACATTTGCAATCCTCCAATGTTCTGACACCACTCCCATATCTAAGGAGTATTGGAAGATTGTGGCCAGAGCCGCCACAATTTCCACCTTACTTCCCTCAACAATCCCATCTGGACCGGGTGACTTTTCTACTTTGAGCGCTGCCAACCTTTTAAGTACCTCCTCTTCATCTATTTTTATCCTATCCAGTTTCACTACTACCTCCTCCTTTACTGCAACATTAACAGCATCCTCTTCTTTAGTGAAGACAGATGCAAAGTACTTATTTAGTACCTCAGCCACAGACTCTGCATCTACAAGAAGTTCTCCTTTTTCATCCCTGGTCGGCCCCACCCTTCCTTTGACTACCCTTTTACTATTTATACATTTATAAAAGACTTTTGGATTCCTTTTTATGTTACCCGCTTATCTATTCTCATTGGCCCATAATTTGCAGTCAGTGGCGAAGTAAGGGTGCCCGTTGCTGGCCTCGAAGAAAGCTGCCCACAGAGATCTCGCGAGAAGTTTGCCTTTCTCGACGTACATTTGATTGTAGCACTCTGTAATGGTAATTCCCAGCAAAGAGCTGCAGTGAAGGCAACAAGCTGTCTAAGCAGCCAATCACGTTGAATAATTCTCACAGACAGCAAACCAGGAAATGAAAAGCAGCTTTTATTTGGACTTTTAAAAAATATTACAAAGAGCGAAATAAAGATTGGGACTTTCACGTGGGGATAAGGTAGAAGCTGAAATATCATGAACAAACTTTGAAAAAACAAATTTTAAGTTTAGAAAAAAATTGTAACTTTTATGATACTGGATAAATTTCACACTCCACAAATATAAAAATTAGTTTTTCAGGGCCAGAACTGTTGTTTCGCAGTCAATACACTGTTAAAACCTCAATTACACCTAGTCCAACAAGGCTTTACATTTAATGTGGTATTTAACAGCGATGTTAGTGCAGAAATGCCCAAGTTTTTGTCAGTTCCACTGATTTCACTGATTGTCGGCTATGGAAGGGGGTCCAGAGTGTAGGCTGTGTCAGAGCAGTGAATGACTGGCTGCAACTTCAGGATTTCTGCGTTTAAATGCGCATGCGCTACATCCTGAAGTTGCAGTCAGTTTGAGAGGGTTAATGGCGGCTAACACTGACAGTTCGCCATCATTATCCACTGCAAAATCCAGGCCATACTCTCTCTTTGCCCCTCATTTCCTTTTTCAGTTTTCCTCTATTTTCTGTACTCTGCTTGGTTCACTACTGAATTATCAACCTGACATTTATCATAAGCCTCCTTTTTCTGTTTCATTTTAATCTCTATGTCTTTAGTCATCCAAGGAATTCTAGCTTTGGATGTCCTTCCTTTCCCCCTCGTGTGAATGTGTCTAGTCTGCACCCGAACTATCTCCTCTTTGAAGGGCTCCCATTGCTCATTTACTGTTTTTCCTGCCAGTCTTTGATTCGAATCCACATTGAACTTAGCCCTCCTCCAGTTGAGTATTTTCACATTTGAATGTTTCCATAACTACTCTAAACCTAATGATATTGTGATCATTGTTTTCCAAATGCTCTCCCACTGCAACGTGCTCCACTTGCCCCACTTCAGTCCCCAGAACAAAATCCAGCACTGGTTCCTTCCTCGTTGGGTTGGAAACACACCGATTAAGAAAGTTCTCTTGTACACATTTCAGGAATTCTTCCCCCCCTCTTTGCCCCTTACGCTGTTATTTTCCCAGTTTATATTAGGATAATTGAAGTCCCCCATTATCACTGCTTGACTTGCATCTTTCTGCAATTTGCCTGCAAATTTGCTCCTCTATCTCCTCCTGAGCAGCAGCATAACAGCTCCTATATTTTTCCTTAATTCTAACCAAATAGATGCTGTCTTTGAACCCTCGAGTACATCATTCCCTTCCAGTGTTGTAACAGTATCTTTGATCAATACTGTCACTGCTTTTTATCTTCACTATCTTCCCTGAATACATTGTAGCCAGGAATATTAAGTGCCCATTCCTCCTCTAGTTTAAGCCAGGTCTTTGTTATTTCCACTATATCATAATCCCATGTGACTACTTGCACCTGCAGCTCACCAATCTTATTTACCACGCTCTGTGCATTTATGCATATGCACTTCAAACCCATCTTAGTCTGCCTTGCATTTCCCATTTCCCCCCATCTGATCCCTCCTATTTTTGACCTATTCTTTATTCTAATGCTGTTTGTCTCTCCCAGCCCTCTGTGCACATTGTATCTCCTATCTTACGCTTCAGCTTGGTGTCCCTCTCCCTGCAAAATTAGTTTAGACCCTCCCCCACAGCACTAGTTAACCTCCCTGCGAGGACATTGGTTCCAGCTCTGTTGCGGTGCACCCTGTCCATTTTTTACAGGTCCCTCCTGCCCCAGAACTGATCCCAATGCCCTAGGAATCTGAAGCCCTCTCCCCTGCACCATTTCTCCAGCCACGTGTTAACCTGTCTTATCTTACTGTTCCTATACTCAGTAGCACGTGGCATCAGCACTAATCCAGAGATTACCACCTGAGGTCCAGCTCTTTAACTTCCTCCATAGCTCCTGAAACTCTGTCAAACCTCAACCCTTTTCCTACATATGTCATTCGTTCCTACATTGAGAACAATTTCTGGCTGTTCCCTTTTCCCCCACACCTCCCCCCACCTGCAAAATGTTCTGCACCTGTTCATGATGTCCTTTACCCTGGCACCAGGGAAGCAACATACCATCAAGCCTCACGTCGGCAGTTGCAGAAATGCCTGTCTAGCCCCCTGACTATCGAATCCCTTGTGACAACTGCATTTCCACTCTTCACTATGCCCCCGGTACAGTCATTTGCCCCATAGTGCCGTGGATGTGCCCTGGACTGCACTCCTCCGATATAGAGTCATAACGGCACAGAAGGAGGCCATTCAGCCCATCGAGTCTATGCCGGCTCTCTGTAGAGCAATCCAGTCAGTCCCATTCCCCCGCTCTATCCCCGTAGCCCTGCAAGTTTATTTCCCTCAAGTGCCTATCCAGTCTCCGCTTCCACCACTTCCGTCGGCAGCAAGTTCCAGGTCATCACCACTCGCTGAGCAAAAAAGTTTTTCCTCACATCCCCCCTGTATCTCTTGCCCAAAACCTTAAATCTGTGTCCCCCTAGTCCTTGTACCATCAACTAGTGGGAACAGCCTTTCCCTGTCTAGCCTATCCAAACCCGTCATAATCTTGTACACCCCTATCAAATCACCCCGCAACCTCCTTTGCTCTAATGAAAACAAATCCAGCTTCTCCAACCTGTCCTTGTAGCTAAGATCCCCCACCCCCGGAACCATTCTGGTAAATATCCTCTGCACCCTCTCGAGGGCCTTCACATCCTTTCTAAAGTGTGGTGACCAGAACTGGATGCAATACTCCAGTTGTGGCCTAACCAGCGCTTTATAAAGGTTCAGCATAACTTCTCTACTTTTGTACTCAATACCTCTATTTATGAAGCCCAAGATCCCATATGCTTTGTTAACCACTCTCTCAATATGTCCTGCTACCTTCAGGGACTTATGCACATTAAATCCCAGGTCCCTCTGTCCCTGCACACTCTTTAAAACTGTGCCATTAAGTGTATATTGCCTCTCCCTGTTCCTTCCGGAAAAATGCATCACCTCACACTTCTCTGTATTAAATTCCATCTGCCATTCTGCTAGCCTTTCTATGTCTTGTTGCAGTCGATTGATATCATCATCACTGTTTGCCACACCCCCAAGTTTGGTGTCATCGGCAAATTTAGAAATTCTACTCTGTATTCCAATATCCAGGTCATTTATATATATATATCAAAAAAAGCAGTGGCCCCAGCACTGACCCTTGGGGAACACTCGTGTTGGTTCTCCTTAATTAGCTTAAACCTCTCCAAGTGCCCATTAATTTTTTCCTTGATTATTGTTTCTAAAACTTTACCCACCACTGATGTTAAACTGACCGGCCTGTAGTTACTAGGATTGTTCTTATACCCTTTCTTGAACAATGGTGTCACATTTGCCACTTTCCAATCCTCAGGCACTTCCCCCGCATTTAGGGAAGAATGGAAAATTATGGCAAGCCCTTCCACTATCTCCTCCCCCAATTCCCTTAGCAACCTGGGATGCAAGCCATCTGGACCAGGTGACTTGTCCACTCTAAGCATACCCAGCCTTTCTAGTACATCCTGTCTATCAATTTTCACCCCTTCCATTGCTTCTACCTTTTCCACCTCTACCGATATTTTGTCAGCATCCACCTCCTTAGTAAACACCAATACAAAGTACTCATTGAGTATTCTAGCCTTGCCCTGCGCCTTTAAGCATATATCACCTTCTTTGTCTCTCATCATCGTCACCGGTATTCAGTTCCCCATTCGTACAAAGCATTCCTGGCTCAAGTTCTATTATTCCAGTATTGCATTTGGGGAAGGGGCAGAAGGGTAGCCATAGATTCCATAAAATGTGTCCCTCTGTGTTCCCAACTTCTTTTCAAAAGTTGTGTTGCCTGATGAGTAAATCTGGCTTTATTTTGTCTACAAAGCTCCATTTTTCTGTTTGTTTTAGCTCATTATTGCACTTCACAACTGGTTGTACAGATTACTAAATGGGCCTCTGAGTGGACATGAAGCTGTGTCAGAAAACACAACAACAACAACTTGTATTTATGTAGAGCCTTTAACATAGTAAAACATCCTAAGGTGCTCCACAGGAGCAATTATCAAACAAAATTTGACACCGAACCATATAATGAGATATTAGGATAGGTGAAGAAGTAAGTTTTATGGAGTGTCTTAAAGGAGGAGAGACAGGTAGAAAGGCAGAGAGGTTTAGGGAGGGAATTCCAGAGCTGAGGGCTGAGGCAGTTGCAGACATAGCCACTAATGGTGGAACAATGAAAATCGGGGCTGTGCAAGAGGCCAGGTTGGAGGACCACAGAGATCTTGGAGGGTTGTAGGGCTAGCGGAGGTTACTGAGATAGGGAGGGGCGAGGCCATGGAGGAATTTGAAAACAAGGATGAGAATTTTAAAATCAAGGCATTGCCAGACCGGGAGCCAATGTAGGTTAGCAAGCACAGGGATGATGGGTGAACGGGACTTGGTGTGAGTTAGGATATGGGCAGCAGAGTTTTGGATGAACTCAAGTTTCCAAAGGGTGCAAGGTGGGAGGCTGGCCAAGAGAGCATTGAACAGTAAACTAGAAGGCATTTATTCTTTAAGAATGCTGTAACAGTCATTTATAGACGTCCGTCTCCTCTATCTTTTTGACTTTATTTCTGTATCATTTTGCTCTCTATGGGTTTCAGTAGTGTGCCCACTCTCACCTCTATCTCAGTTTGTCTATTATTCTTTCTTTCTCCCTCTTTATTTAAGTAAAATAGGCAGATGTTCCCTTTTAGTACTTCAATAAGACCTTCCTACAATCTAGCCAGAGTTGCTGTGAGAAAGGTTGGAAGAGCTGCTCCAAAGTTGCTTTTTTGGAAAATATACACACACTTTAGCAGATCTTATTTCTGTATATTTTCTCTAACAGTCATGCTGGGAGTTTGCTACGAACTGTGCAAGAGGAGGGTGTTGTAATTTTCCATGGGAAAGAAACAGCTTGAGGCATTGGCTGAAGTTCTATCCTTGTTTGTGTTGCTAAGTGAGACCAGCTGTCTGAACAACATTTCCCATATCACTTGTCAGCTGTCAGGAGTAGTTATGTTCTTCGGAGGCTATATTTATAGCTTTTTCCCAAAAGTGGTTTCTGTTTGCCATTTTATATCAAATATTTATAAATGACCATAACCATTACTCACAACATCTCACCACACTCCCCTTGCCTTCTTACTCTACTCTATGCCATATGTTATATTCTATTACGATGCCATAATGGAAGAGGGATATTAAACAGTGAGATAACTCCTGGCAAACTATATCCAATAGTATTGCTTTTAAAGAACTTGCAACTGATTGGAAACAAAGATATTTCTAGACTGAGAAAATCTGATCAATGTAATCATTTGGTAATTTAGCTAATTTAATTTTATATATACCTTTGTTGAAAAACCTCCCACAGGAAAATCAGTGAAACACAGGTTTGTCATCACCTATCTGTTATATCAGGGACGCTTCCTGTGTCCCTGACGATTATGTGTGCGGGAAGTGTGTCCAGCTGCAGCTCATGTGGGACCGCATGACGGCCCTTGAGCTGCAGATGGACTCACTTTGGAGCATCCACGATTCTGAGAGGGGTGTGGATAGCACATTTAGTGAGTTGGTCACACCGCAGGTTAAGGCCAGCGTAGACAGTACATGGGTGACCAAAAGGCAGAGCAAGGGCAGGAAGGTAGTGCAGAAATCCCCTGGGGTTGTCTCCCTTAGCAACAGGTTCACCGTCTTAGGTACTGTTGTCGGGGGGGGTGACGCATCGGGGGAAGGCACCAGCAGCCAGGCTCATGGCACCATGACTGGCTCTGTTGCAAAGAAGGGAGGGAAAAAGAGTGGCAGGGCTATAGTAATAGGGGATTCGATTGTAAGGGGAATAGATAGGGGTTTCTGTGGTCGCGACCGAGACTCCAGGATGGTATGTTGCCTCCCTGGTGCAAGGGTCAAGGATGTCTCGGCGCGGGTGCAGAACATTCTGGAGGGGGAGGGGGAACAGCCAGTTGTCGTGATACATGTTGGTACCAACGACGTAGCTAAAAAAAGGGAAGAGGTCCTACAAGTAGAATTTAGGGAGTTAGGAGCCAAGCTAAAAAGTAGGACCTCGAAGGTAGTAATCTCTGGATTACTACCAGTGCCACGTGCTAGTAAGAGTACAGAGAACAGGATAGTTAGGCTAAATACGTGGCTTGAGCAGTGGTGTAAGAGGGAGGGTTTTAAATTTTTGAGGCATTGGAACCAGTTTTGTGGTAGGTGTGACCTATACAAAAGGGACGGTCTACACCTGTGCAGAGATGGAACTGATGTTCTCGGGGTAATTTTTGATAAAGCAGTTCGGGAGCATTTAAACTAGTATGGCAGGGGGCTAGAAACCTATGTAGTGAAATAGAGGAAAGTGAAAGGCAGACAGAAATAAATGGTAAAAGGGTGAGGAATAAAAAACGAAGGGCCAAACTAATTCATAAAAATTGTGAGCATAAAAAAAGCCTGAGGGTTTTATACCTTAATGCGAGAAGCATCAGGAACAAGGTAGATGAATTAGCTGTGGAAATAGAGGTTAATAATTATGATCTAATTGGGATTACGGAAACATGGTTGCAGGGTGAGCAGGGCTGGGAGCTTAACATACAGGGGTATTCAGTATTTAGGAAGGATCGACAAAAAAGAAAGGGAGGAGGGGTAGCATTGCTAGTAAAAGAGGGGATAAATGCAATTGAAAGGAAGGATATTAACTCAGTTAATACAGAATCTATATGGGTGGAGCTAAGAAATAGCGAGGGGCGAAAAACATTAATAGGAGTGGTATATAGGCCTCCAAATAGTAAAATAGAGGTTAGGGAGGGCATCACGAGGGAAATTAGAGAAGCGTGCAATAAGAGCACAGCTGTCATCATAGGTGACTTTAACTTACATATAGATTGGACTAGCCTAATCAGTAAAAATAATGAGGAGGAGGAATTCCTTGAGTGTTTGAGGGATGGTTATCTGGATCAATATGTCGAGGAACCAACTCGGGAACAGGCTATATTGGACTGGGTACTGTGCAATGAGAAGGGACTAATCAGTAATCTTGTTGTACGGGGACCCTTGGGTCAGAGCGATCATAACATGATCGATTTCTCACTCGAAATGGAGAGCGAAGAAATTGACTCAGAGACTAAGGTCCTGAATTTAAACAAGGGGAATTATGATGCCATGAGACGGGAACTGAGTAGGTCTGATTGGACAACGTTCCTGGGAGGACTGGAGGTAGATAAACAATGGCAAACATTTAAAGATAGAATGACAAAATTGCAAAAATTGTTTATACCAATCTGGCATAAAAGGAAATCTAAAAAGGTGACTCAACCGTGGATAACAGGGGAAATTAGAGACAGCATAAAATCCAAAGATAGGGCGTATAAAATAGCCAAAAAAAGCGCCAGAGCGGAAGATTGGGAACAGTTTAAGATAGAGCAAAGGAGGGCAAAGGGCATAATCAAGAGGGGCAAAATAGCTTACGAAAACAAGCTGGCGGAAAATATAAAAACTAACTCCAAAAGCTTTTATAAGTATATCAAAAGGAAAAGACTGGTGAAAACCAAAGTTGGTCCATTGCAGTCAGATACGGGGGAATATATAATGGGAAATAAGGAAATGGCAGATCAACTAAATGCATACTTTGGGTCAGTCTTTACGAAGGAAGACACAAAAAACCTCCCTGGGATATCGGGAAAAATAGGGACATTGGCAAAGGAGGAACTGACGCAAATCAATATCTCTAAGGATATGGTGTTAAGGAAGCTAAAGGGATTGAAGGTGGACAAATCCCCAGGGCCTGATAACATGCATCCTAGGGTACTGAAGGAGGTGGCCCTAGAGATAGCGGATGCACTAAGGATGATTTTTCAGAATTCATTAGACTCAGGAACAGTGCCGATGGATTGGAGGGTAGCTAACGTTACCCCACTATTCAAAAAGGGGGGTAGGGAAAAAGCAGGTAATTACAGACCTGTAAGCCTTACATCAGTTGTGGGCAAAATGCTGGAGTCCATCATTAAGGATGAAATAGCGGAGCACTTAGCAAATGGGGACAGGATAGGACAGAGTCAACATGGATTTACAAAGGGTAAATCGTGCTTGACTAATCTATTGGAATTTTTTGAGGGAGTAACTGGTAGAATAGATGGGGGAGAGCCAGTAGATGTGGTGTACCTGGACTTCCAAAAGGCCTTCGATAAGGTCCCACATAAAAGATTAGCATGGAAAATTGAGGCTCATGGGATAAAGGGGAAAGTTTTGGCGTGGATAGGGAACTGGCTGTCAGATAGAAAACAGAGAGTTGGAATAAACGGCTCATTTTCTGAATGGCAGGCAGTAACAAGTGGGGTACCACAGGGATCTGTCCTGGGCCCCCAGCTGTTCACAATTTACATTAATGACCTGGATCAGGGAGTCGGATGCAGCATTTCCAAATTTGCAGACGACACTAAACTAGGAGGGGGGGTGGGCTCAGAGGAAGAGACCAGGAAGCTCCAGAGCGATTTGGACAGACTGGGCGATTGGGCGGATAAATGGCAGATGCACTATAATGTGGACAAGTGCGAAGTTATCCACCTTGGGTGCAGGAACGGGAGGGCAAATTATTATTTAAATGGCAATAGATTGGGAGAGGGGGAAGTACAGAGAGACCTGGGTGTTCTTGTACACCAGTCACTGAAGGCGAGCATGCAGGTGCAACAGGCGGTCAAGAAGGCAAACGGTATGCTGGCCTTCATAGCAAAAGGGTTAGAATACAGGAACAGGGATACCTTGCTGCAGCTGTACAGGGCACTGGTGAGACCACACCTCGAGTACTGTGTACAGTTTTGGTCGCCTCATCTGAGGAAGGATGTTCTTGCCATGGAGGGGGTGCAGCGGCGATTCACCAGGCTGATACCAGGAATGGCGGGAATGACCTATGAGGAGAGACTATGTAGTTTAGGGATGTACACACTGGAGTTTAGAAGATTGAGAGGGGACCTCATAGAAGTGTATAAAATTCTGACAGGTCTAGACAGACTGGATGCAGAAGGAATGTTTCCCTTGGCGGGTGAGAACAGAACTAGAGGACATAATTTAAGGATAAGGGCTAAACCATTTAGGACAGAGATGAGGGGGAATTTCTTCACTCAGAGAGTGGTGAACCTGTGGAACTCATTGCCACAGAGGGCAGTGTATGCCAGCTCATTAAATATATTTAAGAGGGAATTAGATATATTTCTACGGGCAAAAGGGGTTAAGGGTTACGGAGAGAAGGCGGGGACGGGATACTGAATTAAAGGATCAGCCATGATCTCATTAAATGGCGGAGCAGGCACGAAGGGCCGAATGGCCTACTCCTGCTCCTATCTTCTATGTATCTATGTATATGCAGGTTGGAACAATATCATGGCACAGGTATCACAGTGATATCCAGTAGGTGTAAACTGTTTCTATATCAGGTACAAGCATCACATTGAATAATATTCAACATTATGATGACGTCAAACATCATCACGATAGGACTGGCATATGTTGTTCTGCAAGTATAGTGGCTACAAAAACAGTTCAGTCTAACACAAAGTGGATCTTCCATATGACAAATGACATAACCCAGAAAATCAGGAAGCCTTTTGTGACAAAAATGTATTTTTTGTCTGCATTAAATTTTTAATTTGGATTTTTTATGGCAAGTATCAGCGTGTGAGGGGTTAAACGACCACAGGCACATAGGTTATTTCTCCAAAGAAAGGTCATAAATCCAGGTCCAGACGGGCTGAATGCAGTGGAGTTCAGAAAGTGTGAATTGCTAAGGAACGCACAATGATATGTGTAAGGTGTTAATTGTTCAAAGGGCTGGAGCCATCGTATACACTTACAGACTTCCTTGCTATGGTCAAAGATTGGCAATCTATTTAATATTGATAATGGGATATCAGTCCTTTGCATTAGAGTTTTTTGCTTGGACACGTCTTCATTAGGACTAGTCTGAGGTAGTGGGTTTGATTAAGCACACCCCTGGGCAGAGAATAACAGATGAAGTGAATGCTATGGTCGAGCACTGCTGCACATAGGTTCAAGATTTTGATTTTAAGAAAAAATACCAAGGTAAGGTGTCACAGCAAGGGTACATTTTACGGTACATTTCTCAGCCATGAGGAGCAATACAAGAAGCCATTGATAATGGCAACACTCATTTCTTTGCAGAACAACAGCAAAGACTGCATCCCTCATAGAAAGGGTGTCTAAGATGTGAAAAATGCAGAACACCTTGTGACAGAGTTTCACAGACCTTGTAGAAAGCCAAAGGTTTTACCTTGATCAAGGGCCTTCATGAAGACATATGGAGCGATTTTAACCATATTCGTTCAGCAGAAACCTGGCGGGTGGGCAATTAAAATCGCCCTGGCTCTTACCTGTCTGAAAGATGCCATGATCACAACATCTGCAATTTTAACCTGCTCTCCTGAGCAGGCAGCAAGGACATGCGCCCGGAGCCAACCGGGTCTATCTTTACATATGCATATTGCGGCCCAATGACATCATTGAGACCCGACTGTCATTTTAACTCAGGCCTGAGCGGGGAATCCACCTTGAGTTAAAATTGGGGCAGACTGGCCTGTAGCATCTGCCATCAGCACGTCATTTGAATGGCACTATAATGCCAGTCTCTGTGCAAATAATCACATGGCATTCAGACACTGTACTATGTTTATGTTGTATCCGTGTGTTAATGGAGACACGGAATGCAGGAGTTGGTTTAACAGGTGTTTACTGAACAAAGTCTGGAGGTGAACTAAAAGACATAAGACGCTATACAGGCTTATATACCCGAGTGGTCACTACCGGTATTACAGTACACAGGGGCTCTTAAAGGTACATACACCACAATTCCTCCCCTTTTAGATAATTAGTACATAACATTTTAAGTAATCATTAATTAACATGTTTACAAGAACAATAATCTACACATTTGCTGCAGTTAATCAATTATAAGTCAGTCTCTCTGGAGGCTTCCTGACTCGGTCCGGATAACGCCTCGGTGGTGTAGTAGTTTTCGGTGGTGTAGTAGGTTCTTTTGGCAAGGTCGATTCGGCTTGAATGCCAGTGTCGGGTTCATCTGGTTCCAGTATCACCGGATCGGAGGTAGATACTATGGGTATCTCTGCTTCATCCTTAGGCGTATAGAGTTGTGGTGTAGGTTGTCCCTTTTCGGATGATTCTATGATCTGGTCAGCATGGCGCCTTATTATGCTTTCTCCAATGTCCACGGTATACATCAGCGGTCCTAGTCGTGTGCAAATAGTTCCAGGCTGCCATTTCTCGGTACGGTAGTCCCGGGCCAAAACTTGTTGACCTATCTGGAAGGTTCTAGTTGGCCTTTCATTCATGCCTTGAAATTGCCGGTTCTCTACGTCCCTTCTGATGTTTGGCTTGATCAAATCCAGCCGGCATCTTAGTCTTCTATTGAAAAACATCATGGCGGGAGTTTGGTTTGTAACCACGTGTGGCATTCCTGTACGCAAACAAGAAGTTATCTACCTTATGCTGTAGTTTTATGTCTTCATTACCCATGGCCTTTATGGCCTTCTTGAAGGTCTGGACAAACCTTTCAGCTAATCCATTGGTGGCGGGATGGTATGGGGCGGACGTGTAGTGCTTAACCCCATTGTTTTTTAAGAACTTCCTGAATTCTTCGGACACAAATTGCGGTCCATTATCAGAACAGATCTGTTCAGGCAGCCCATTCCTGGCAAATATGGTCCTTAATACTGTGATGGTTTTTTCCGTGGTGGTGGAGGACATCTTTATTACCTCCGGCCACTTGGAGTGTGCATCAACCGCGATTAAGAACATTGAGTCCATAAATGGACCAGCAAAGTCGATATGTACCCTTTGCCATGGAGATGAGGGCCACTCCCATGGCTATAGAGGGGCTTGTGGTGGGGCGTTTTGGACCTTCTGGCATCCTAGACAGCTCTTGGTCATTTCTTCGATGTCTCCATCGATTCCTGGCCACCACACAAACGCTTTGGCTAGGTTCTTCATTTTCACTCCACCCAGATGCCCCTCGTGAAGCTCCTTTGGCACTTTATCCTGGAGTTTGGGTGGAATCACCACTCTGGATCCACACATCAAGGTTCCTCGGCACACTGACAGCTGTTCTCTTCTTTGCGAGAAGGCTGGCAACAGTGGTTCGCCATGTGCTGGCCATCCCTTCACCATTAAATCGTAGACTCATGAGATAGTCGGGTCATTTCTCGTTTCCTTTTCAATGGTAGAATTTGTTACTGGTAGACATTCCACTATGGTTTAGTGGAACATCTCCACTGGGTCCACTGTAGGTGCCTCTTCTACCGTTGGCAACGGTAGGCGCGATAAACCGTCAGCATTCCCATGCTGTTTTGATCCTTTGTATTCTATGTCATATTGGTGTGCCCCTAGGAAAAGGGACCACCTCTGTAGCCTTTGCACTGTCATAATGGGAACGCCCTTTTTAGGGTTGAATATGGAGACGAGGGGTTGATGGTCAGTCAACAAGGTAAATTTTTGTCTGTGTAGGTAATGGTTGAATTTCTTCACTCCCCACACCAGGCTGAGTGCTTCCCTGTCGATCTGGGCATAGTTACGCTCAGCTGAGTTCAACGAGCATGACGCAAAAGCTATCAGCCGCTCCGAGCCATCAGGGAATCTATGCGATAATACCGCTCCTATGCCGTAAGGGGATGCATCGCACGCCAGTCTGATTGGCAGTGCTGGGTTGTAATGAGCCAACACTTCCTTGGACATGATCAAGCCTTTGCATTTATGGAAGGCATGTTTACAGTCTTCGCTCCATTTCCAAATTACTCCCGTTTGTAGCAGTGCGTTAAGAGGGTGCAGAACAGTTGACAAGTTCGGTAAAAATTTATGATAGTAATTTATCAATCCCAGGAACGACCTTAATTGTGAGACATTTTCAGGTGCTGGGGCTTTTATGACCGCTTCAATTTTTTCAGGTGACTTATGCAACTCTTCTTCGTTAATTATATGGCCACAATATGATATTTGTTTCTGGAAAAATTCGCACTTGGGGCGATTTGCTCGTAGGCCCCGTTCTCTCAGCCTAGTGAGCACCTGCTCCAAATTGGCAAGGTGCTCGTTGTCCTTTTCTCTTGTTACAAGGATGTCATCTAGGTAGCATTGAGTCCCCGGAATCCCTTGCAGGACTTGCTCCATAGCTCTTTGCCAGCCAGCTGGAGCTGATGCTACTCCGAAAACCAGTCGATTGTACTGGTACAGGCCTTTGTGTGTGTTTATCGTGAGATACTTTTTAGAGGCCTCCTCAACCTCCATCTGTAGATATGCCTGTGCCAAGTCAATTTTGGTGAAACGTTTCCCTCTGGATAGTGAGGCGAAAATATCTTCTATCCTCGGAAGAGGATACTGTACCGTGTGAAGGACCGGGTTTACAGTCACCTTGAAGTCCCCACAGATGCGAATTTTTCTCTGTTCTTCAGATTTATCATTATTCAACGTTTTCTTCATGACCGGGACAATGGGTGTTGCCCACTCGCTCCAATCTACCTTGAATAACACGACTGCCTTTTCCAAATTCTCCAGCTCTGCCTCGACTGCTGGACAAATTGCGTATGGCACCGGCCTTGCCTTAAAAAACTTGGGAATTGCCGCATCTTCCACTTTTATTGAGGCGGTGATGCCTTTCAAGGTTCCTAGTTCCTGTTGAAACACTTCTTTGGCGTTGGCCAAGATGTCTTTTAATCGTTCAGGTATGACGTCACCGTCAGTGCCTGAATGGAGTGCCAGTCTAAACGTATCTTCCTGATCCATTCATGTCCCAACAGCGGTGGACCACCATCTTGCAGAATGTATAAATACAACTTCTGTATTTCCTTGCCGTTGTATACAACAGGCACCCTTATTTTCCCTCTGGGGTATACTTTCTGCCCCGTATATGTCTTCAAGATAATGGATGTGTCTTTCAAAGGTATATGCGGAAATAGCCGCTCGTAATCCTGTCGACTTATGACGGTCAGAGCTGATCCTGTATCTAGCTCCATTTTAACTGGGGACCCCGCTATCGTGAGGGTAACCCAAATGGTCTGGTAATCTTCTTTGGCAATTACATTATGTAATTTGAGAGAGCTTAGTCTCTTGTTTCCGGAGTCGCTATCACTCTTCTGGTCTTCGGAGCTACTGTCCGTCATCATTTGTACCTTTCTGTACTTTTCCTTATTGATTTTTTTTCTGTCAGTGGATTTTTTGTTTCCAGATCGGCATACACGTGCAATGTGTCCCATCTTTCCGCATTGCCTGCATGCTTTGTCCTTGAACCAGCAGGCCCTCTCGTCATGGGTGGATCTGCCGCAGCGATAACATCTCTCGAAACCCCGTGCCATTTCATGGGTGCCGAAGTCCTGTGGCTTTTGCTGTATCTCTGCAGCTCCTCTTGCTGCTGCTTCGTATGATACAGCCACACTGAAAGCCTTGTCCAGTGTCAAATCTTTCTCAGAGAGTAGCCTTTTCTGTGTTCCTTCACTTAGGAGACCGCAGACGAATTTGTCTCGTAGAGAATCTGCCAGTCCTGCCCCGAATTGGCAGTGCTTTGACAGCTTTCTTAATTCGGTGAGGTAATCAGCGTTACTTTCATTCTTGTGCTGATTCCTCCTGAAGAATTTGAATCGTTACCGCTATCAGCAGCGGTGTTGGGTTTAAGTGCTCCTGTAGGGTATCAACAATCTCCTTAAAATTCTTGTCCATCGGTTTGGCTGGAGTGATTAAGTTTCGTAACAGCCCGTATGTCCTTGCGCCCATCAGATTTAGAAGTACCGATGCCTTTTTATCATCCTCTACTTCATTCGCTGTGTAATATACCTCCACTCTTTCCACATATGTGGTCCAATCCTCTATATTACTATCGAAAGCAGTAATATTGCCAGTCTTAGGCATGCTGAAAATCAAAAATGGCGCCTCCCACGCTTTCCTTTCTTCCCTGCCAAGAAAAAATGGCGCCTCCCGCGCTTTCCCGCCACTGCCGCTGCTGGCAACGCTGTTCTCCGCGGTTTTTATTTACACAGATATTTTTAATAGTTGGAGACTCGTTCCCGCTGGACTCTCTGGGACTTTTCCCTCCCTCTGCTTGGTCCGAACGCCGACCTGCTTTGCAGCACTGGCCGTCTCCCGAGTGCTCCACCCTCCGCCTCTGTTTGCCTCCGCCTTCCGACTCGCTGCTCGGCCCCGCTGCAGTGCCACCCGATCGAGCCCCAGCCCGCCGCCCAGGAAGGATTAGTGCAGTACCTGCCACCAGCCCGGCTAGCTGGTGAAACCACAGTTTTTTTTTTCTTCTTCGATCTTCGTCTGAGGAATCGATCTCCTTGAGGTGCTGCCGAATTGCAGGTAAGTCCGTTTCCAATTCGTCGCCACTGTTGTATCCGTGTGTTAATGGAGACATGGAATGCAGGAGTTGGTTTAACAGGTGTTTACTGAACAAAGTCTGGAGGTGAACTAAAAGATACAAGACGCTATACAGGCTTATATACCCGACTGGTCACTACCGGTATTACAGTACACAGGGGCTCTTAAAGGTACATACACTACAGTTTAGTGTCTTTGTTTTTATTTACAGTCCCTAACAATTCTCTTGTGCTTTTCTCCCACTCTATTTGACCACCATTCTCCAAGCTCTGTTGTCCTATAAATTCTATAGTCTCTTTCTTTACCGCCCCTGCCCCTCCCACCCATCTAGTATAAATGAGGTTAAACTCCTTCCTCATTTAGAGCTAGTCTCTGAGATCTTACTCAGTTCAGATGCAGCCAATGCTTCCTGAATCAAAATCAGGCCAACCATTCATTAGCTCCCATAACCCTAGGCTTCCACCAAAAATTGGCAGTATACAAGCAAACACAACACTGGTTTTTAACCCCACGGCAATTTACTTCAAACTACTCTTGGATAATCTGAATACTTTTTCTGTGTGTAAACTCCCACATGAACTATCATTACCAGTTTCTCAACTAACGGCGTGGTTAGAGGATGAAGACGAGTAGTTTAATTGAAATTTAAGTAGATAAAGAAAAGCTTGAGATGTTACTATTACGTAACAAACATTTAAAGTAAAAATGGGCAGGAATTTCCTCAGAGCTGCTCCCGAGAAGTTATGCCAGTGAAGTGGGAGCAAGTCCGAAGAAATTCCCAGCCAATAGCAACACCGGGACAGTTCTTGCAGGATGTGGGAGTTAGAAGGACCTGGAAATTAGATTGCAATGCATCCATTGTGCATGTGCTCATTCCATGCCAGAACTGCATCGCCCACTATATTAGTTAGAGCTCCCTTATAGGCATCCAGGGCGCATGTCAAACAGACATTAGGCCCCCTATCTGCATATGTAAAGAAGACGCAAAACCAAGACTCTAGCGAGAATGAGGAACTGAAGGAAATTCGTATTAACAAAAAAAGTACTGGAGAAATTAATGGGATTGAAAGCCAATAAATCCCCTGGACCTGATGGCCTACATCCTAGGGTTTTAAAAGAGGTGGCTATAGAGATAGTGGATACATTGGTTGTCATTTTCCAAAATTCCATAGATTCTAGAATGGTTCCCACAGATTGTAAGGGAGCAAATGTAACCCCACTATTTAAGAAAGGAGGGAGCAAGAAGATGGGGAACTACAGGCCAGTTAGCCTGACATCAGTAGTAGGGAAAATGCTAGAATCTATTATTAAGGATGTAGTAATAGGGCACTTAGAAAATAATAATAGGACTGGGCAGAGTAACATGGATTTATGAAAGGGAAATCATGTTTGACAAATCTGTTTTTGAGGTTGTAACTAGCAGAATAGATAAGGGGAAACCAGTGGATGTGGTGTATTTGGATTTTCAGAAGGCATTCAACATGGTGCCACACAAGAGGTTATTAAACAAAATTAGGGCTCATGGAATTGGGGGTAATATACTAGCATGGATTGAGGATTGGTTAATGGACATAAAAGAGAATAGGAATAAACAGGACATTTTCGGGTTGGCAGGCTGTAACTAGTGAGGTATCGCAAGGATCAGTGCTTGGGCCTCAGCTATTCACAATCTATATCAATAATTTGGATGAGGGGACCAAATGTAATATATCCAAGTTTGCTGATGATACAAAGCTAGGTGGGAATGTAAGTTGTGAGGAGGATGCAAAGAGGCTTCAAGGGGATATAGACAAGCTAAGTGAGTGGGCAAAAACATGGCAAATGGAAAATAATGTGGAGAAATGTGAAGTTATCCACTTTGGTCAGAAAAATAGAAAAGCAGAGTATTTTTTTAAATGGTGATTGGGAAATGTTGGTGTTCAGAGGGACCTGGGTGTCCTTGTACATGAATCACAGAAAGTTAACATGCAATTACAGCAAGCAATTAGGAAAGCAAATGGTATGTTGGCCTTTATTACAAGAGGATTTGAGTATAAGAGTAAAGACGTCTTCCTGCAATTATATAGGGCTCTGGTGAAACCACACTTGGAATATTGTGTACAGTTTTGGTCTCCTTACCTAAGGAAGGATATACTTGCCATAGAGGGAGTACAACGAAGGTTCACCAGACTGATTCCTGGGATGGGGCGAGAGGACAGATTGAGTAGACTAGGCCTATATTCTCTAGTGTTTAGAAGAATGTGAGGTAATCTCATTGAAACATACAAAATTCTTACTGGGTTTGACAGGGTAGATGCAGGATGTTTCACCTGGTTGGGGAGTCTAGAACCAGGGGTCACAGTCTCAGAATAAGGGGTCGGCCATTTAGGACTGAGATGAGGAGAAATTTCTTCATTCAGAGGGTGGTGAATCTTTGGAATTCTCTACCCCAGAGGGCTGTGGAGGCTCAGTCGTTGAGTATATTCAAGACAGAGGTCGATAGATTTTTGGATATTAAGGAAATCAAGGGATATGGGGATAGTGCAGGAAAGTGGAGATGAGGTAGAACATCAGCCACGATCTTACTGAATGGCAGAGCAGGCTCGAGGGACCAAATGGGCTACTCCTGTTCCCATATCTTACGTTCTTAATGACCATAATAAGGTTTAAAATTTTTAAAAAGGAGTAAAGTTCCCACAAAAGAAAAGGCACCTGATTAGAATAGGGCAGATTTTAGAAAGATGAGGAGTGAGCTAGCTGAGGGAAGTGGAAAGAGAAATTGGACTAAAGATCAAAAATGGGATTTTTTTAAAAAAGGAAATTGCAAAAGGGCAGAAGAAATATATGCCATTATTAGAGACTATTTCAAGTTTCAAGACACTGTGGATAATTAAAGTTAGAAACAAACTAAAATGAAGGCCAAGTGTATTGGGCTGATAGGTACGATAAAATAAGAGAGAATGCAAGAAAATAAGCAAAGAGGTTGAACGGGATAAGGAAAGCAAGGAGGGAGAAACAAGGAATCAAAAAATACTTCAAATAAAAATAAAATATTTTACAAATATATCAGTAAAAAGAGAATTATTAAATGTGAGGTAGGATTCCTGAAAGGAGAGGATAAGTGGAAATTGGCATGGATACTTACCAAGTACTTTGCATCAGTATTTACAAAGGAGGTGAATATTGGGGAAGAGGTGAATCCAGAATTGGTTAAAAGCAAGACGAGAGAGGTTATAATAAATAAAAGTAAAGTATTGGAGAAGTTAAACTAAAGGAGGATAGAATGCCAGGACTTGACGGATACATTCAAAAGTCTTCAGGGAAATAGACAGGCCAGTTAGTTTAATATCTGGTCAGGAAACTTTTGGTATTTAATTAAAGATGAAATTACTAAATGTACGAAGAGAAAATCATTAGAAGCAGCGTGGATTTCAGAAAGGAAATCATGCTTGAAAAATCTGAGAGTTCTTTGAGAAAGTGACAGATATGGTGGATGGGGAAACTGCAGTAGATGTGTATGTGAATTTTCAGAAAGTCTTTGACAAAGAACATACAAGAGACTATTGGAAAAGATTAAGGGGTATGGATTTAGGGGGAGGGTAGCAAATTGGGTTATAAACTGATGGGAAGGGGTGCAGAACTGAGTAGAAGTTAAAGGCAGTTTCTCAAGAGTGAGTAGCAGTATCCCACCGGGTTCTGTTCTGGGACAACTTCTGTTCACCATGTATGTGAATGATTTGGATATCAGACCAGAGGGAGTGGTGGCCAAATTTGCAAGCAATACTAACATAGGAGGCATAATAAATAATTATGAGGACCAAGGAAGCTGCAAGGAGATGGTAGAATGGGCTAAAAAGAGGCAGATGGGATTCAATGTCAGTAAATGTGAGGTGGTACATTTTGGTTAAAAAATAAAAGTAATAATTATACTTTGAATGGAGGAAGGTTGGTTGAGGTTGAAAAGCAGATGGTTCAGGTTTACAAGATGTTAAAAGCAGTGGATATGGCCTTAGAAAAAGCTAATGGGATGCTATTGGGTTTTACAGCAAGAGGTATAGAATATACAAGTCAAAATATAATGGTGAACCTATAAAAAACCTATATAGATAAGGCCACAATTGGAGTGGTGTTTTGGGCCCACACTATAGAAAGGACACAACTATTGTCCTTACGTGATAATGAATTACATTTGAAGTGCAGTCATTTTCAATATGCAGGCAAATACAGCAACCAATTTGCAAACAGTAAGGTCCTAGAAATTGCAGATGAGGTGAATGACCAGTTAATCTACTTTTGTTGGTGTTGATTGAGTAATGTTGGCCAGGACATGGAGGGAATCCTCTGTGCTTTGATTAGTTCCACAGGTCTTTCATGTCCACCTGGCCTTGGTTTAACATCTCATCCAAAAGACAATGCAGCTACCACTCAGTACTGCACTGAAATGTCAGTCTAGATTATGTGCTCAAGTCACATCCTTCTGCCTCAGAGGTGAGAGTATCTTGTCAAACTGGAAGGTTTGGAGGGTCATTTGCCCGAATAAGACCAAATGGGTATTGGCTCTCACCAGTGGCATGATACTGCTTAAGAATCTCTCCAAATGTATGGGTTCTTGCTATTGCATTTATATGTAAAAAAATGTTTACGATACTATGCTCAAAATTGCTTCGGCAACTGTATGCTGGGAGTTTGGCATTTATTCTTTTGATTTTACATGAAATATATTAAAACGCCAATACTTTTGCACAAACAAGCAAACACACCCATGTGCTAACAATTAATTGTAGCATCAGTTTAATAGACTGTACATTATTAGTTTTATGGGATGATGAGTTTAAAGTGCATTATTTCCAAAAATTGTTTAGTTATGTAGTTTCAGTAATTGTTTTTATTTTTAAAGGGAACAAAAGAACAGCTGCTCTATGTAAAGACAAGCAAAAAAGCAAACTTACATTTATATAGCACCTTTCACAACCTAAGGACATGCCAAAGTATTTCACAGCCAATGAGGTACTTTTGAGCTATAGTCACTGTTCTGATCTAAGGTGGCAGCCAATTTGCACGCAGCAAGATCGCACCAACAGCAATGAGAAAAATGACCAGGTAATGTTTTAGTGATGTTGGTTGAGGGATAAATGTTTATCATGACACCAGGCGAACTCCTCTTTGAATAGTGTCATAGGATATTTTACAGCCTCCTGAAAGGGCCTCAATCCAATGTCTTATCTGAAACACGGCCCCTCCACCAGTGCACCACTCCCTCAATACTGGACTAAGTGTCAGCTTAAATTACGTGCTAAGTCTCTGGAGTATCTCGAGTCCATAACCTCTTAACTCAGAGGCCATTGCTACCACCGGGCCAAGGCTGACACTTTGAAACATGCAGTAGAGTAAAAACCAAGTTTTTCTGACTTCTATATTTTAAGAATTAATATTGATGTTGCAAGTTGTACCAATGTCATAGCATTAGGGAACAAGTCTGCTCTGACAGGACAACTAGTCTCAATGGTATAGCAGCCAATGTTCCCTGTAAGCTGCACTTTGTTCTGCACGGTCTGTTTCTTTTGGTGCGTGGTCCCTTTAAACTTCCACACGCGTGGATCAGCCTGTGTGGGACCTTTCCCATTGCTGTGCGGTAGAGGGAACATTGATAGCGACTGGCCAGAATATTGAGGGATAATTTTGAAAGACTCCATTCGCAGCATGGAGCCTCGCTAGATGCAGAGTGGTCACAGAATTGACACTGAAGTGTTATAGGACTATCTCCAACTCATGCTCACATTTAGTGAGGCTCCACACCAATAGCAGAATTTTCATATGGGGTATATTTAAGCTGTGGTAAATGGACAGGAAATCCTGCAATGGCTACATGATCTTCAATCCCAAATTTGTAATGCTCACCTTCAGAAGTGCAAATTCGTATAATCTACTCTCAGGTGTCCAGTTTTGTATGAATATACCACAGTTGTTCACTGCTTTTAAGTATAAGGTTTGTTAACCAGCTAACTGAAAATGCATGATTGAGATCATACTTGATTCAGAAGGGAATTATGGATTAACTGAGCTCGAGGAAAAGGAAACAATTTAGCAGTCACTAAGTCACACTAATGGTCTATCTATTTACTAGAACCCACATCCTTCGCAAAACCAAGACTGAAGTTTACTAAAGCACTTAATACTTCTTCATCTTCACGTCTAAGAACCATCCTTGGAAGTCTGTGTGATCTACAGACCATGGATGTAGTGGCTTATAATTACTTCCAGCTGGAAAGTGGGGAATTAAAGAAGTCTGGGATATAAAATGTGGGTGAAGAGACATGGGCTGGCTTCCAATTGAAAAGGAGAACAGGTGGAGCCTACTCTGCAGCATGAAGACAAGAGAAAGTTTGAGAGAAAGAATCTGGATGAAAGTGTGTAATAATTTTGAGATGGACAGTCATAAACTGGAAGAGAATTATAACACTTCACAACTAGACAGAGGTGTATCAAATTTGAAGACTTAAAGCAATTTGAAAACATATAACTTGCTCTCCTGCACAGAACATGTCCAAGATACATAAACAACTGGAGAAATTTGGATACAAGATGTGGATTAGGAGTTATTCCTCAGATGGAAAATGAAGAATACGTGGTGCCTTCTCCACAGATGTGAGATAATGACTTCTAATTGGACCATGAAGAATGGAAGAATCCTGGGAACAAATATGGATGAGAATAGGAAACTAGAGAAATTTGGATTACATAATGTAAATAATATTTTAAAAAGTAATGAGTTCCATTTGTTAAATGAAGAATGAGTGAGGCGTTATTTGAGAACATAGAAGAAGAAATAGTTCTAGGAGATATCGAGGAACTAGAGAAGGTTGCTGCACAGCACTCGTGAGACACCTCGGGCAGTAAACTAGAGGAAGTTGCAAGTATAGATGTAGCAGGTAGAATAGCCACAGTATGCTTTTAAAATATATATTCACATATTAGTACTCATTCTGTAGTGGCTATCAGGGCTGGAGCAGTGGAGACATTACGGCCATGATTTTGTAAGTGGATGCGACTTGGGAGCGGGTCAGCTGGTTTCCAGACTCCAGTCCTGCCCTCAACTACATCCAGCCCGCGGACATGATTTTTCCTTGATTGACCTTGTTAAGCCCACCCTGCAGGCTTGCTGGCCAATTAAGAGGAAGCCTGTCAGATGACATCATTTGATGACACATCATCTGCCGGTTTTCTTAAAGGAACCACGCACAATTTTTTTTTAACGGCTCATTTCTCAGTGCTTGATAGCATTGAGGTGCTGCAAACACCTCAGTCACTGTACAAAGGTGACCTCTTGCACCCAGGTTCTCCAATTACTCCTTCCATAGGCTAGAACAGATCGCAGCTGCAGGTGAGGTTACAGAAGCGATCTGTCACTGGTGAGAGAGGTTCTCCCAATGAGGTGGGACTAGACATCCAATTCAAAACTTGTTACCTACAGAAAAGTGTAAATGCATTAAAAATGATTTTCCCAACAGTTTCTTACCTCTGAAACTCACCAGTGCACCATTGGATCCTTTGCACCACTTCTGAAGCTGTCATCAATGCAGAAACATTACACCAGACTCATAACACGCCACACTCACCTGGCGTGGTGTCTGGACGTTAGGAACCCCGAAGCAGAAGTGGCAAAATTAAAAAAGAGCCCGTTAACAACTATCAAGTACCTGTTAACAGGCAGGTAAGTGGCTTTAATCCTCTTCCCGCCACTAGGTGTCGGGTCCATGCGCAAATCGGGGACCCGACACTTGGGAAGATTGATTGGAGGCGGGTTGACAGCGGGTTTCTTACCCGGTCAATCTTTGCAATTTTGACAGCGGTCCCACCTCCAAACCCACACTCTGAGCGCCAGCAAAATTCCGGCCAACCTCATTAACCATCCATGAGAAAAGATAATCAATACTGATCTCATATGCGCTGTAAGGGGTTGTGTTTTATTATATAATTCACTTGATTTAATAAAGAGTATTAACCAGATGTTTCAATGTTTCCTAGTCCTTGAACTTTTATTTGAGGTAAAAGGGTGCATGACAATATCCTGTAATACCTCCACATAAGGGCAATAGAGATATATGACAATATCCTATATAAACCCAACTGAAGTTGCTGAATGGAATATGTTAGCAGACATATTTCCCCTATCATTTGTGATCCACTAGATATTGAGAAGATGGTCTATGCAATAGCTAAGGTACTCTGTAGAAAGCCAGGGACGATGACTTGCGTAACTTTAGCACCACAACTATCTTTGAAACATTATACTGTAGGTCAGTAGATGAAAAATCAGCAAAGGAGCTTAGAATCAACTGAGACACAAGTACAAAAAAAATGTGCTCGCATTTGTATTTACTGTAGCCTACAGCTGCAACGTAGCACATGGACTGGTGTCTTCAGAGCATATATACTATACCATTTTGATTGTTTAGGTGATTGTCTGGCTCCAAATGCACACAATGGGAACTTGACTGGGGAAACGAGATCAGAGCATGGGAAGAAATTATATGGGTAGTAATGGTACTTCAAACTAGTCAAATGAACATCCTACAACACTGAAACATGGTAAGTTGTCAGGAAAAAATAGTTTTGATGGCCAGCATCTCACACACTAGCAGTGCTGTGCTACTGTGTCATTATCTTTGCTTTACTGTATTAATTACAGGCCAGTCAGTTTAACCTCAGTAGAAACGATAATCCGGGAGAAAATTAAGTAACTTGGACAAGTGTGGATTAATCAAGGAAAGCCAGTGTGGTAAACCACTTTTATCGTTCACTATCGTTACACTATGGTTATCATTGTTTATATCGTTACACTATGGTTATCACTGTTTACACTGTTGTATCACTACACAAGGTCACCTCTTGTCACGCTGTTATACCTGGTGTAAAGTCTGTGGTTTGTGCAGTTAATAAATACACAGACTTCAGAAGTAACAAACAAAACAGGTCTTTACTATTCGAAGGTCCGGGCGAATCTGCCCCAGAAATCCTGCTACAACACTTATATACTGGTGTAGTCACTATCGGTATTACAGTATACAGAAGCCAAACAAATAGTGCCACACCTAAAGTAGTTCCCTTAAAGGTGAACGGTTACATTCAATAGTTCCCTTAAAGGTAGACGGGTACATACACTACAATCCTCCCTTTTTAGCTTATTACTTACAGAGTCCCCATTAAACATACATATCTTCAACTTCCTATAAAACAAATTACAGCTATAATCTTGGTGGAGTCAATGTCATATAAAACAATTTACAAATATAATCTCGGTGGAAACAGTTCACAGGTTCCGTCTCTGCGGAAACAGTTCATAGATTCAGTCTCTGATCTTGACTCGTTCCGAACAACATTTCTATGGGGTAGCCGGTTCACCTGGCTAGCGTGACTCCTCCATAGCCTTTTTCTTGACGTAGCAGCTTGAACTTTCGTCCTGTTGAACCAGCAGTGCGGACTTTTATAACCAACTGGCTGTCTTGACATTTTCCAGTTTTTCAACTAATTTAGCTCCTTTCGTAGTGTTCCGCCTGAGATGGTAGAAGTGCTAATATTTTAGACAGTTATTATCTTCTGCTTCTTCTTTTTCTTTTCTGCCTTTTTGAAACTCTCGGAGCTCCTTTCTCGGCTACCAGCTGTAGCGCCACCAACTCTCTATGTTCCTTAGACCTTAAGTGCTTCCTCCGGATTTCAGCACTTTGGGAGTTTTCATCACAAGCTGGGCAGACCACATCCTCGTAATATTCAGTGTCACTCAACAGGTTCGTCCTGAGTTAGGCCATATATTCGGGTTCGTCCTGAGTTAGGCCAGCGAGTTAGGCCAGCGAGAGAGCCTTCTTCTTCCTCCTCACCCGTCTGGACGTTAGCTGACGGTGGTTCCTTCCCTAGACATCTTTCTTGAAAAGACTTCTTCATGCATTCATATTCATCCCGCTCTTCCTGGGTTGTCTGCCATTCCTTCACTATTGACCTCATTTGTGAGTTCAATACCTTCCCTTCCACCGGGGATTGCGGTATCAGGCTATTTAATCCTTCTACTGAAGCAGCTGTTTCAACATTCTTCTGTTCACATTGACGTGATTCAACGAACTCTTCATAGAGTAAACTGTAATACAAAATCTGTGTTGCCACCTCAGTTATTTCTGTAACTTTTGGGAGCTCCGAATTCCTTCCCTTTGCAGATTGAAGCTCGTGTTCCCATTGTGGAGTCTTGTCTCTCAGCATGTGAAGGAGTTGGCTGACCGTTAACTCTTCCGCGGGGACTCTGTGGATCAGAGTCTTCACCATTTCATCCACCTTTCCCTCCAATGCTTTCACCTCCTTTCCTCTTGTACTTTGGTTTCAAGCGCTCGAAGAAGTTGCGCCTTGATGCTCCCAAGCTCATGTTCAGAGCCCATTCTTACAGTCTCTGTGTTTCTTACAGTTTCCTTCCCTTCCACTGAAAGGATTCCCAGTTGACTCTGCTCTTCAAGTCGTTGAACCTCGGTCATTGCCGCCTCATATTTGTCTTGGGTTTCCTCCAATATTTTTATGAGTTCTTGGACATCTTGTCTTTCATGTTCTGCCATGTCTTTCACCGCTAAATTCTCATCTATGGATGGAACTTCTACCGATGAGTCTGTCTTGGCCTTGAGCTCATCAAGAATTTCCTGCAGCCTTTGGACTTCTTGCTCATGTTCAACCTTTAGTTGTTCATATGCTTCTACTGAAACTAGCTTTTCGGAGGTTGCCGAGTTAATCCCTTCCAGAATTGTAGCCTGGGCCTGTTCATACTGTTCTTTCCACTTCTCACACTCTGCTTGTAAGGAGTCGTAGAGAAGAACTGGAATAAAATCCCGGCTTCCTGAAGATTCCTCTTCATTTGCTTCTTTCGCAATTTCCTGTTGGAGTTCAGCCAAGGCTGCTATGCTATCTGCCTCTTGAAGTCTCACTGCCATCAAATCTTCTTTATTCTTGCAGTCTATCTCAGTCATTTTCCCTTTATTTTCATTTAACTGAGTGATAAGCTCCTCTTGCAACATGGCCACATTATTCACATCAGGTAAAGAAGCGTTTCTCTTTTCCATGTCCAAGATTTTTTTTTGCATCTCTTTAAGTGCACACTGCGATTCAGCTTCTCTTAACCTTGCCTGCACTAGCTCCGTCTCCAATTGCAGAACAAAATCCTCAGTGTAGCGTGGTTTGCCTTTATGCTGTATCTCTAGATCATGCAAATATTCTAACTCCTGAACATCATAAGGGAGGTGTGATCGGTAATTGGTCACGATGGCTCTATGGTCGCTCTCTGCTTGAGCCAGCAGGTTCTGTTGTCTTTCCAGACTCTCCCATTCAGTGTCATAGAACTTTTTCATTGTTTTCATCTCATGTACGAGACGGTAACTTAATTGTTCGAATTGTTGTCGTACTTTGAAATAACGTTGAGTTCGAGCTCGGTGTTCCTCCGTAATGCATATGTCTGTGACTTGAACAGACTCAGAATTCTCTGTCTTTATGCACGCCATCGTTTTTCCAACCTTAGTCAGTGAGTTCATGTTAACCTTGTTTTTCATACGTGGGCTGGACTTATCGTCTTCCGGCTCAGAGTCTGAGCTGCTTGTCTGCACCGAGTCCTCACTCGTCATTGCTTGTTGGTAGTGCCATTCCATGTCTATTTTCTTGATCCACTCCCGTCCTAGAAGTGGTGGTCCTCCCTCATGTAGTACATACAAGTTCATTCTTGGGTGTTCTTTACCCCTATCTCTCACCTTGACTCTTATTTTTCCCATGGGGTATACTTTATGCCCCGTGTATGTTTGCAATATGAACTTGGTATCTCTTAAGGGTATGTGTGAGAATAGCCGGTGGTAATCCCCTCGATTTATGACTGATACAGCTGATCCAGTGTCCAACTCCATTTTCACTTGGACTCCAGCTATTTTTAGCATGACCCAGATAGTTTGTAGGTCAGCTTCCTTACTCACATGGTGGATACTCAGACTACCCAGCTCCTGGCCGTTTGGATCTGAGTCTGGATTCTGTTCGTCTGAACTCTTCTCAGCCCCCTTGTATACCTTGTTGTACTTTTCTTGTGATGGCTTCCTTTGGTTGTTGGTCTTCTTCCCTGACCGGCATACCTTAGCGATGTGACCCAGTTTGCCACATTTCCTACATTCTTGGTTCTTAAACCAGCATTGATTCTGGTCGTGTGTTGTCTTCCCACAACGATAGCATTTTGTTGTACTCGAGGTAATTTGGTCCACCCCGAGCGCTGCCGCCTTTAGTTGCATTTCCGCCGTTCCTTTCGCTGCGGCTTCCTGTGATGCGGCTATAAGGACAGCCCTGTCAAGTGTAAGGTCGTTCTCTTCTAGTAGGCGCTTTTGCGTCCCTTCCTTGGACAATCCACCTACGAACTTGTCTCGCAGTGCCTCTGTCAAATTCCCTCCGAACTGGCAGTATTTCGCTAGCCTACGCAGTTCGACCAAGTATTCTGCGTTGTTTTCGTCTTTCCGTTGCGTTCTTGCATAGAATTTGAATCGTTCAGCCAACATCAACGGTATGGGGTGCAAGTGGTCCTTCAGAACAACCACAATCTCTTCGAAAGACTGATCCGCCGGTTTAGCTGGTGCTAGTAAATCCTTCAAGAGCCCGTATGTCTTTGCGCCCATCGAGTTTAACAATGTTATCGCCTTGTCGTCTTCCTCTATTTTGTTGGCTTCACAATAGATCTCGATGCATTCCACGTACGTGGCCCAGTCTTCTATTTCAGAATTAAAGTCGTTAATATTCCCTCGCTTAGGCATTTTTCTTCCCTTGGGAGCAGCACCAGTATTTCTTTAAGTATTCTTATTTATTTGTTTGTTTCTAAGATGGTGGTTTTCCCGCGAAAATGGCGGTTTCCCGCTCTTCCTTTCTCGCCCCGCCCACTTCAATGGCGGTTTCCCGCTTCTGGCGTCTTCTCCGCCTAATGGCGGCTTCCCGCGTTTCTTCCCGGTGGAAGGGGTACGCTTCCCCCACAGCGGACAGGTTCAGCCGCTGGCTGGCTTCCGCACAGCTCCCCTTACTCAGCTATGTCTTTTCCTCCCGCCCGCACGGCTCTACCGGCGCTGGGTACACCCCGTTAACGGAGGACAGTTCAGCCGCTGGACTGGCTCTCGCGCAGTCTCTCACCCCGTTTTCGGCTGTGTCTCTCACCCACTCCCGCACGTTCGGTTTTGCCGGCTCTGAGTACCCCGTTGGTGGAGAACAGCTCAGCCGCTGGACTGGCTCCTCGCAGTCTCTCTCTCCGCACCCAGCTCTCACCCGCACGGTTCCCGTTCGCCTCCCCCAGCCCTCTCGCAGACCGGTGTTTCCCTCCCCGGCTGCGGCTGGATTTCTCTTCCCGCGCCTACTCGCAGGCTCAGCGCTTCGTGGCTGCGGTCGCTGCCCGGATTTTTCCCGCCGATCGCGGTCCGGCTGTCACCCGACGCCGTTGGACCCGACTTTTGGCCGGCATAGCTCCCCCTCGACCGAGGTCGAGTGCTCTGCCCTTATCCTCCGGATACTTCTACACCTTCCCCTACTCACAGTCTCTTCGGCCGCCTTGTTCCCTGCTGATCGGCTCACTCCGCACCGTGGTAGAAGGGTAGTCAGTGCCTGTTGCTAATGGAAGCTTTTGTTGCTAAAGTCTTCCACCTTTCTCCTGCTGCAGCCTCGTGTTTTCTTCCAGCAGCACGATGAGGGCGGTTGCCTCTCTTCGACGCTCTTCTTGCTTTGGTAATCTTGCCGCAGGGTACGATCGGACTCGTCGCCACTGTAAAGTCTGTGGTTTGTGCAGTTAATAAATACACAGACTTCAGAAGTAACAAACAAAACAGGTCTTTACTATTCGAAGGTCCGGGCAAATCTGCCCCAGAAATCCTGCTACAACACTTATATACTGGTGTGGTCACTATCGGTATTACAGTATACAGAAGCCAAACAAATAGTGCCACACCTAAAGTAGTTCCCTTAAAGGTGAACGGTTACATTCAATAGTTCCCTTAAAGGTAGACGGGTACATACACTACACCTGGGCTGACCACAGCTGACTCCGCCCATGGCTCCGCCTGCTTGCCCAGGTATAAAGGTGGTCGACTGGCTGGTATTCCTCCTTGTTGGACCCGATCACCCACGAGGGTGGGCTCTGTCATTTAGCCAATAAAAACCTATAGTTACTATCTTAACTCATCGCTTTTCATTGGATGAATTGATAGGTATATCAATTTTATTGGCTAAATTTTGAAATTAGTGGACCGGAGCAGCCAAACGACCAGCCAAACGGCCAGCTACAACAGCCACAGCAGCCGGCCTGGCTGCGAGCCCTCCGACCGCCGTACTTGGATCTAAACCCACAGGCAGCGAACTCAGCCCTCGACTTCAAACACTGGCTGAGCTGTTTCGAATCCTACCTGGGAGAATCCGGCATGCCTCCGGGATCCAAACTAAGAGTTCTGACTGCCCAAGTGAGCCCTAAAGTATTTGCATTCATCCAGGACCTTACTACATACGAGGACGCCCTCAATCTGCTGAAAGAGCAGTACCGGAGCCCGGTAAATTCTATGTATGCCAGACATCTCCTATGATCCCGCTCGCAACAGCCAGGAGAGTCTGTAGATGAACTTTTACGGGCGCTACAAACACTCGGCAGGGACTGTGACTTTAAAGCTGTAACGGCGGCAGAAAATACTGAAGGGAATATCCGCGATGCCTTCGTGAAAGGCCTTCGGTCCGACTACTCACGGCAAAGACTGCTCGAATCAAAGGACCTCGACCTGAATACAACTGCAGCCCTCGCTCGCTCTCTGGAAGTGGCCCATCGGGACCTCGAGGCGTATTCCAGGTACTGTGCTGCGCGACCCTGGGACTCGGGCCCGACCCCGGCCGCAATACCCCTCGCACCGCCGCCTCTGGGACCTACCTCAGCGTCGGCGTCCCAGAACCGATCGGGACCGCCACCCCCGGTACCGGCTGCAACATCGGAGCCCCGCGATCGGGCCGCTGGCTGCTTCTTCTGTGGCCAGGCGAAACACCCGAGGACGCGCTGCCCTGCAAGAAACGCGACCTGCTCCGATTGCCACAAGAAAGGCCACTTCGCGAAGGCCTGCAGGGGGAGAGCCACAGACGCCAGCAGTGCCTCATGCGAGTTGTGGGGGCGGCCATCTTTCATCAAGGCCACAGATGCCAGTATCCCCTCGTGTGAGTCGTGGGGTGGCCATCTTTGATCAAGGCCACCGACGCCAGCAGGGCCTCATGAGTTGTGGGGGCGGCCATCTTCTCCGCCATTTTATTCAACGTCGTGGGCGCCACCATTTTGTCCACCACACTCGTCCGCCACCTTGTCTCCAGACCCGACCACCGCCTCACCCGCAGACTACAGCAGCTCGCTCAGCCATACACTAGCCTCCGTCACACTGGACCAAGCTCGCCCGCATCACCTGTCCAAGTCCATGATGGACATCAAAGTAAACGGCCACGCCACGACCTGCCTGTTCGACAACGGAAGCACGGAGAGTTTCATCCATCCAGACACGGTGAGCCACTACTCCCTCACTGTCCGGCCAACGCGCAACCGGATCTCGATGGCGTCGAGGTCCCATTCTACAGACATCAGCGGCTACTGTGTTGTGACCCTGTCGGTTAGGGGCACGGAGTATAAAAATTTTAAACACCTCGTCCTGCCCCAGCTCTGCGCTGCCGTCCTACTAGGGCTGGACTTCCAATCCCACCTTCAAAGTGTCACTTTGGCATACGGTGGACCCCTCCCCCCACTCACAGTCGACAACCAGCAGCCTTTAAACCGCCCACCGCGTACCACCTGCGGCCTATCCACCTTCAAGGTCCCGCCCCCCTCCCTGTTCGCTAACCTCACCCGCGACTGTAAACCTGTCGCCACCAAGAGCAGGCGGTACAGCACCGGGCACAGAGCTTTTATTAGCTCTGAGGTGCAGCGTCTCCTGAAGGAGGGCATCATCGAGGGGAGCACCAGCCCCTGGCGTGCCCAGGTCGTAGTCGTTAAGACCGGCAATAAAAACCGCCTGGTCATCGACTACAGCCAAACCATAAACCGGTACACCCAGCTGGACGCATACCCCCTTCCCCGCATATCTGATATGGTCAATCAGATTGCACAGTACCGGGTATTCTCCACCATCGACCTTAAGTCGGCCTATCACCAACTCCCTATCCGCCCTGAGGACCGCCAGTATACCGCCTTCGCGGCGAATGGCCGCCTCTACCACTTCCTTAGGGCTCCCTTCGACGTCACCAACGGGGTTTCGGTTTTCCAAAGGGAGATGGACCGGATGGTTGACCAGGACGGGCTGCAGGCCACGTTCCCTTATCTAGATAACGTCACCATCTGCGGCCGCGACCGGCAGGACCACGATGTTAATCTGGAGAAATTCCTCCGTACGGCCGAACGGCTGAACCTCACTTACAATAAGGAGAAATGTGTGTTTAACACCTCGCGTCTTGCCATCCTCGGCTGCGTAGTAGAGAACGGAGTCATCGGCCCCGACCCCGAAAGAATGCGCCCCCTCATGGAGCTTCCCCTCCCCCACTGTCCAAAGGCACTGAAGAGAACCCTGGGGCTCTTCGCTTACTATGCCCAATGGGTGCCGAATTATGCAGACAAAGCCAGACCCCTCATGAAGTCCACCTCCTTCCCCCTGACGGCAGAAGCGTGCGCAGCCTTCTCCCTCATAAAGGGAGACATTGCTAAGGCCACAATGCACGCGGTAGATGAGTCTATCCCTTTCCAAGTGGAGAGCGATGCATCCGACTTCGCCCTAGCTGCAACCCTTAACCAGGCAGGGAGACCTGTGGCCTTCTTCTCAAGGACCCTCCAGGGCCCTGAGATCCGACACTCTTCGGTCGAGAAGGAGGCCCAGGCGATCATGGAGGCAGTACGACGCTGGCGGCATTACCTGGCAGGCAAACGATTTACCCTCCTCACCGACCAGCGTTCGGTCGCTTTTATGTTTAATAACAAGCTGAGGGGCAAAATCAAGAACGACAAGATCTTGAGGTGGAGAATCGAGCTCTCCACCTATGATTATGATATCTTGTACCGGCCTGGTAAACTGAACGAACCCCCAGATGCTCTATCATGAAGTACATGCGCCAACGCGCAAATTGATAGACTGCAGACCCTCCACAACGACCTCTGCCACCCCGGGGTTACCAGACTTTACCACTTCATTAAGGCCCGCAACCTGCCGTACTCCATCGAGAAGGTCAGGACCATGACCAGGAACTGCCAAACCTGTGCCGAATGCAAACCGCATTTCTTTAGGCTGGACAGAGCAAGCCTGATCAAGGCCACCCGCCCCTTCGAGCGCTTGAGCATCGATTTTAAGGGGCCCCTCCCGTCCTCTGACCGTAATGTGTACTTCCTCAACATCATTGAGGAGTACTCCCGTTTCCCCTTTGCCTTCCCCTGCCCAGACATGACCAGTACCACGGTCATCAAATGCCTGAACGACCTCTTCGCCTTGTTCGGGTTCCCGAACTATATACATAGCGACCGGGGCTCATCCTTCATGAGCGAGGAACTTCGCCAGTTCCTACTAGCGAGAGGCATTGCTGCAAGCAGGACCACCAGCTACAACCCCCGAGGGAACGGCCAGGTGGAAAGAGAGAACGCGACTGTCTGGAAGGCCGTTCTCTTAGCCTTAAAGTCTAAGGGCCTGCCAACCTCTCGCTGGCAGGAAGTCCTCCCGGCAGCGCTGCATTCCATCCCGTCACTGCTTTGCACGGCCATTAACGCCACCCCCCATGAACGAATGTTTGTTTTCCCCAGGAAGTCGACTATGGGAACCTCGCTACCAACATGGCTGACTTCTCCGGGGCCCGTCTTGCTGCAAAAGCACATGAGGGCCCATAAAACGGACCCCCTGGTCGAGAGGGTGGACCTCCTGCACGCCAACCCCCAGTACGCCTATGTGGCATACCCAGACGGGTGGAAGGACACAGTCTCCTTACGAGACCTTGCACCCTCGGGCACCCCTGAGACACCACCGTTACCCCCCCACCACCCAGCCCAGGTAGACGGCACGCCGGAACCCCACGAGCCTTCGCCGACCACGCAGACACCAGCATTAACATCGGATACTGCATCACCGCCACCGCGCCGATCAGAAAGACTTACGAGGCCTCCGGACAGACTGACATACCCGAACTGGTAGTACACTTCACCCTGCCGGACTCAAATCTAAACAAGGGGTGAATGTGGTAAACCACTTTTATCGTTCACTATCGTTGCACTATGGTTATCACTGTTTATATCGTTACACTATGGTTATCACTGTTTACACTGTTGTATCACTACACAAGGTCACCTCTTGTCACGCTGTTATACCTGGGCTGACCACAGCTGACTCCGCCCATGGCTCCGCCTGCTTGCCCAGGTATAAAGGTGGTCGACTGGCTGGTATTCCTCCTTGTTGGACCCGATCACCCACGAGGGTGGGCTGTGTCATTTAGCCAATAAAAACCTATAGTTACTATCTTAACTCGTCGCTTTTCATTGGATGAATTGATAGGTATATCAGCCAGCATGGATTTGTTAAAGGCAAATCGTATTTAACTAACTTGATTGAGTTTTTTGATGAGGTAACAGAGAGGGTTGATGAGGGCAATGCAGTTGATGTGGTGTACATGGACTTTCATAAGGCGTTTGATAAAGTGCCACATAATAGGCTTGCCAGCAAAGTTGAAGCCCATGGAATAAAAGGGACAGTGGAAGCATGGATACAAAATTGGCTAAGTGACAGGAAACAGAGAGTAGTGGTGAATGGTTGTTTTTTGGACTGGAGGAAAGTATACAGTGGTGTTCCCCAGGGGTTGGTACTAGGACCACTGCTTTTCTTGATATGTATTAATGACTTGGACTTGGGAGTACAGGGCATAATTTCAAAATCTGCAGATGACACAAAACTTGGAAATATAGTGAACAGTGAGGAGGTTAGTGATAGACTTCAAGAAGACATAGACAGGCTGGTGAAATGGGCGGACACGTGGCAGATTAAATTTAACGCAGAAAAGTGCAAAGTGATACATTTTGGTAGGAAGAACGAGGAAAGGCAATATAAACTAAAGGGTACAATCCTAAAGGGGGTGCATGAACAGAGAGACCTAGGGATATATATGCACAAATTGTTGAAGGTGGCAGGGCAGGCTGAGAAAGCGGTTAAAAAAGCATATGGGATCCTGGGCTTCATAAATAGAGGTATAGAGTACAAAAACAAGGAAGTTATGATGAACCTTTATAAAACACTGGTTCAACTGGAGTACTGTGTCCAGTTCTGGGCCCCACATTTTAGGAAGGATGTGAAGGCCTTAGAAGAGATGGTGCAGAAAAGATTTACAAGAATAGTTCCAGGGACGAGGGACTTCAGTTACATGGATAGACTGGAGAAGCTGGGGTTGTTCTCCTCAGAGCAGAGAAGTTTGAGAGGAGATTTGATAGAGGTGTTCGAAATCACGAGGGGTCTAGGCAGAGTAGATAGAAACTATTCCCATTGGCAAAAGGGTCGAGAACCAGAGGACATTGGTTCTTCTGCCAATCACCTTAAATCTAAGGCGACATGAGGACAAACTTTTTTACGCAGTGGTTAGGATCTGGAATGCACAGCCTGAGAGGGTGGTGGAGGCAGATTCAATTGTGGCTTTCAAAAGGGAATTGGATAAGTAACTGAAGGAAAAAAAATTGCATGACTACGGGGAAAGGGCGGGGGAGTGGGACAAGCTGGAATGCTCATGCAGAGAGCCGGCACAGGCTCGATGGGCCGAATGGCCTCCTTCTGTGCTGTAACCATTCTATGATTCTATATAGTGTTTACTAAGTGTGTTAGCCTTGCTTATGGGCAAGGAAAAATGGCAGTGGTATTTTGACCGATAATACCTTGTAACTTAAACTGTGTGTAGGAAATCTGACTTAATTTGAATCTTCTTTCACACATTCAAGAAAATATACTTAAACCTCAGATGATTTATATTTTAATATTTGTCATATGAAACAACAAACCACATGAGCAAATGCTCTGCATGGTGTGGCACTAAGCCCAAATGCAACATCTCTCAATAAAGACAAAATGGCATTTTTTGGAAAAGATGATTTTTTCATAAAAATTAACACAAGTGCATGTTAAATATATAACAGTCCTGTAAACTTGTACATGAATTCTGTAAAAAATTAGATATTTTATGCAGATTTGGAGAGCTACATTACATTGCACTAACAATGCCTAACAATAGGTTCACATTGGATACTTGGTTAATCACTTTCTAAAATAAACCTCTTGTGATTTAAATGCACACCATGTTCTACTAAGACCATGGACATCCAGCTTTGGCTCACTTAAGGCCATTAAACAGAATGTATTATACTTTCAAGTAAATTGAACTGAACACATATCCGGGAATAAAAGTTTATGCTGGAGGCTTAAACCACAGGTGGGGACATAAGGCCATATGTTTTAGGCTGTGGGCCTATTCTGACATCCCGGAGTAGAGTTTTTCCTTTTCTTCAAGATCATTGCCAGTTAAGATCAATCAGCTTTCTCCCTCACTATGGCAATCCTGGGTACTTTCACTTGAAAGGCTAGGTTGTTCCTATAAAATCTTATAATTGCCAGTGGAATGAATGGTTCATCTGACCGTTTCAATTTTGGAGCCATGGCTGGGGAAGTTACAGCAGGTAGGTACTCTGAAGAGGGTTGCATTTTGGTCCAACAAATCGGTCATTCCCTACTACAGCTCTGGGCCTACCCAGAGACAGTTTACTAAAAATCTGCGCCTGGAATTTCTGTGGGGGTTCTCCCAATCTACTGCCATAACTTCAGATCCACAGTACCCCTGGAGAAATGGCATAAACAGCTAAAAACAACCACTTACACCAAAGTTATGGTGAGAGATCAGGAAAACCCATTGTAAATTCTCCCCCGTTCTTCAACTGACTGGTGGGATGGAGTTGAACAATTAACATTGATTATCAGATGGAGCAGGTGTCTAATGCTGACAAGATATTTTAATTTATAAAATGTATTAAACCTTATGTTTTTCACAATTCAACTACTTAGTTGGAAATAAAAATGGGAAAACAGCATCAATGATTCATTTTAACATTTAACAGAAGTATCACTTTGAAAAATCAGTCTAAATAAATGCAGAAATGTATGCATTGGGGTCTCCAAACTCAGCTGTTAATTCTAAATCAGATGTTTTATACACAATCTCACACAGGCAGCGGTGTTAAATTGTAAAAGAAAACTTAAGTTCTCTAACCTATAAAACATCATAAAATGTTTAAGATTGATGATTTTTCAAACATCTTATTTGTCCTCCAGAAATCTATTTCTCTCAGGTTCCCTAGCGTAGAGAAATTCTGCAAGAGCTAGTTTCACTACTGTAAGGAATTAATGTTGCATCGTATTTGCTAAATACAAATGTCTAGTGCCAGGAAAAAAACAAAAACATTAAAAACAAAATTCACAACTTTTTAAAAATGTCATTCATTTTTGATATGAGTTTTAACATAGTGCATTAATGTCCATGGGACAGAAATAATTGAGGATGAGGTACTCTGTCTGGAAAATGATTAGCTTGAACTCAACTGACATCAGATACTATAGTCTAGAAATTGTGCGATTCTGGAATTGTAACTGATCCACCATTATAATGCGGGCCTGCTGAAGTAAGAGGACCTAAATCTTATTTTTGTGTTATTGGAATTAAAAATTATAGTGTGTGTATTTCTTGTTTGCAATAGTATCACTATACTATAGGACTGGGAGGAGAGAGTTATAGCACTGTCCCTTTATCTAGAGCTTCCAGACAGTGATGGGAAGAAAGTCTCCCATTTCTGATGGCTGCAAGAGACCCAAGTCAAATGAGTTTGGAAAATTTCAACTCAGTTTCTGATCCACATCACCAAAATGACCACCATTTGGCAAAATTCTGGCAGTCTCAGATTCCCACAGGAACCTGGTGTAACAAACAGAGAAGTGCACATTGGTGCAGTAAGAGTTGCTCTTTTGAGACTGGGGCTGGAGCAAAAGCACATTGTTGGGCCAAGTGTACAAGGAGGTTTGCTCTACAGCCGGCTGTTGTATATTTGCTCAGAGTGCCGACGTTCAAATACAGAAAATGGAAGGAAAAATATTCCACTCCTTTCTCGCCTTAATCAACACAAACATTCATCAAAAATGGATTACTTAAGGAATCAATATATTAGCAATTTATCAATGGAATTAGAAATATATCCTTTCAAGTCTGTCTTGAGTTCTATTCAGATAGACTCACTTAGCATGTGTAAAATCCAGTAACAAACTTCGCCACGCACAAGATAGGGGTGCACTTCAGCAGATTGACATAACCATCCATATGTTCGAAGGGAGAAAGAGTTTGATATGTCTCTCACATCAAGGTCTGAAGCAATATGATCTTCTCATTAATGCAAAATCTATGTAACACTACCATTAGATTTTCCCCACAGCGAGAAACCTGGCGCTCCATTGCTAACCGGAAATCTTCCTTCACTCCCTTCGTAATACCTCGGGTTACAGTGTGATGTCTGCAACACAAATGAAATAAGAAAATTATTCATTTGTCTATATTCCTGTCAACTGTAGATAACTTTTCATCCTATTGCTATACCCCACCATAAGAAAATTTCAAGCTATTAAAATTTAACTCACTAAAGGTTAACAAATATATAATTAATGTCTACATAGAAATTACATTAATATTTTAAATTAATGTTTTAAACAGCTGTATTCAATTATTGAATTACTAGATCTGAATTAATGTCTAGTCTTTAGTTCTGTCTGGACAAATTCCCAAGTTTGTGATTAGTGTTTTTGTACTAGTTATGTAATAAAGTTAATTGGTTAACTCTTAAAAACTGTGCTCTTCTAAATTTCCTAATGACCAATCATACTTTCTAACTAAACCACACGAATCTGCAGTGGGTTGATTTTTTTTTTAAAGCAATGGTGCAAATTCATTGGAATGCATTGTTACTGTGATAAATGCACCCTTGCTGCACTCATTTTATAATAACTTACAAAATACAGTCACAAACATCCCTTCAAAAAAGTACTGATATAGTCTCCTGGCAAACAGTTTGCATTTTGTGAAGTACTATATACTAAAATGATCACTGTATGGCATGATGCTTAAATCATGGATTGTGTAAACACAAAAAAAAGAAAAATAAAGACATTTTTAAAACTTTTAAAACCCATGGGTTAACATGGTGACAAACACAGCACATGACGAACAGGTCGTGTGGTACCTGTCAGCTGTCTGACTGCTGGGCTGCAGTTTGAACTCCTGCGGAAGTACCCCCAGTGGAGGGCTAGAATTCCTTGAAAACAGTAAACATCAACAGTACATTCAACACTCACACATATTCACCTATTAGCACAAAACTCTTTACCTGTTACCAACAGGAAAAAGATAACTGGAAGGAATTGAACAGAGTACAAAATAACTTTCAAATTCATAAATTACAGCAATTATGTGGCATATCAAAGAAATGCAACCATACTGATTAAAATACAAGCAGTATACTACATATTCCAGAAATGCAAGTCTTTATAATTTGATGCTACATGCACAAGCTAGATAGGTTTTTCATTAGTTAAAACGTGTTATGCAATAAAATACAAGACATATGCACATTTTTCTAACCACTGGTTTAAAAAAAAAACAGGTGTAGTGAAATTAGGGACCAGTGTTTTACAGCAGAGAAAATATGTGCAGGATTTCATCATCACATCTGTATGAATAAGGACAAGAATTCCTATTTTCTCCCTGCAGTCTCACTAGGCCAAGCACCTCCTGTGACAGAAAAGACAGGTGACTTGATCTCAAGCTTCTGCCAATGCTCTTCTATTGGCAATTCTTGCTTCATTTGCCCATCTGCTGAGTTTTTTTATACATCTAGTACAGCTCAAAATATTTCACCAGTGCAGAAACATAACTAGAGGAAGCTTGATGGAGTGCGTGGCTTCACAGCTCATTTTCTCCAAGACTACGCATGTATAACTGCATTTGAAAAAACAAACTAAAAAGATGTGAAAGCAGGCCAGATTTTACACAGAATGGTCAAAATGGAACCACTTAATTGTCCAAACCAGAAATACAATTTTTCATCTTTTAAGATCAAAAGCAGCACTGCAGACTGCCAGAATTAATTTTAACAATGGGGAAAATAGCAGCACGGGCTTGCTCCCACAATAACAGACGACGCCAGGTTGGTAAGAACATGAAATTCAAGTACACAGCACTATGAAACCTGCACATCCTTCACACCCCGCCCCCCTCACCAATCCCCAAAAAGTTTTTACACCATATTAATTCACTTATAGGTCGCACTTTTTTAAAGAAAAAAAAAGGGTTTAACTTCAGGATGGTTTTAGTAAATTAAGAATATTGTTTTCCCCCCAACAGAAGACACTGAAGTTTTCAGTGTGGCCTGAATACGTGTCAATACAATATCCAGGATTTGTCATAGACTACATTGTACCAGTAATGCCCGTGCGAGCTCCATATTGGAGCTATCTACTCTAATCCCTTGTCACTGTTCTTTCCCCATACCTATTCAAGTGTTTAGAAAATATCAATTATTTTGGGGGAAATTGTAACATTTAGTCTAGGAGTCAACTTGCAAAAAGTGGATAAATAAATAAAACTGTAGAACTCATTTTATATAAAAGTGTTTTGTATAACAGGCCTAAAAATCTTCCTTAGGCTTTACTCTGTCACGTACAAGTTTCAAATCTTTCTGTAAAACAGGAGGGGAAACAATTTCAACTTTATCCAATCACAGCTCCAGGACTACTTTGCCAGTTTTAATTATACAAAATTTTAAATCCATCAGCAACATGTGTATTAAAAATGTAGATTAAATCCAATTTCGCAAACACCAGTACTGTTCAGTCTATTCAGGTCAGCTACTTGAGCCGTCCAAATACAAAAAAGAAACAGTAGCTTAGCGCAGCAGACTACAACAGAAAAGTGATTTTAATATGACAATTATCTTCCACAAAAGAACAATTCCTCAAGTTAAAACAAAGTGATTAAAATGATTTCGCAACAGGAAAGTTAATTATTGAAATTCCTTTTACCCCATAAGTTCTCAGAAGAAAGTGATTGAGAGAAGAATGGACCTTACCTGCAATTCCAAAGCTCCTTGGCTCCAGAAATCATACACACACACACATCTCTATTGTACCACACAGCTTAACATGACCATGGTACTTAAGCAGCGTTCTACCAGAGTAGCCAAATGTTCGTATCTGAACCAGTGGCACAAAGTCAAGGACTGGGGAAAATACTAAATTTTTCTTTTTTGCCACCTATTATCCTCCTATTTTCAAGGCGTTGATGCCATACTGAAACACAGGTACAGGAGCACTAGCTGCTCTCCGGTACCTCGCCAAAATAGTTCTCATTCATGTGTGAGTTTCGACACTATCAGCTGGCTATTCATCCACAGGGAGTATCACAGACAAATCTAATCATGCACTCATCTGACAGCCACACGTGCACTTCCAGAAGCCCCTGGATAGTGATCAGGAGTGGCAATCCTGGTCAACTGACCCCTCCCTAACCCAGGTACATCGAAGCCAACTATAGCACCTCTATCAGTACAAAACCTGGGACTTTCCAGAGCTGAATGGTCAAGCTACTCACGGGATAAACTCAATAAATCATCCAGGGAGATTTAAAAACCAGTACTATATCGAGGAAAAGAAAATCAACTTAATGATTTGACTGATGTAAAAAAAACTCAACAACTTTAAAATCTAACATGTTCCAAGGACGCTCAAACCACAAAAACCTAACAAATGTTTAAAGAAAGTTTAATTATTCACTAATCTCCCAAGGTGGTTGAAATTACTGTCAACCTTCTCACAGGTTTAACTCCTTCCAGCATCTTTTTCCCTCAACAACTGCAACATATATTTCTCGTCACATGCTGAAGCAAAGCAAGGAGCAACATCAATCATCTTCTCAGACAAACATACTGAAATTCCAACATTTGAGTCACAGTGCGCACCAGTAACACAGCCTTACAAGCTCAGTACTCACTTTATTAGAAGGCCTTGATTTGGCAACAGCTCTAGATGAATTTTACCACCTTCTGTAGTTCTGAGATAAGCAAATTCTTCCAACATGTCAATGTCTACAGGTGTGATTAAGGACAAGTTGAAGACTGTCATTTCAGTACAGCACTCTATTAGCTCATTTGTGATAAATTCACAAGATATGCAATGTATTATTCTACCTGGGAGCACTTTCTTAATTCAATTCTCTCATTTGGTTAATTTATTTAGGAGCAAGAATATCATGTCTTATACAACATTTTAGGTATAAACAAAGTACAGGAGACTTTGGTTTATCCAGAGGTTATATGTCCGGAATACTCGATCTAACGGCAAAAATCAGGAGCCGTTTTCTATAAGTTTTTTTAGTTCTTGTTGCTTTTTTTTTCGCAGTCAGGCACTGCAAGGTCTGTAGCTATAGCAACAGCTTCAGCTACAGATGCTTGCAGCTGCAGCCGACTGTTTTGAAGCTGTGGGTTTGTTGATTCACACGGAGCTTTTCAGTTCCGTATCTCTCAACATTAACGCTGGTATGTCCGGCACTTTTGATGGTACGGCACCAGCTCGGTCCCGTCAGTGCCGGATATCAGAAAGTTTCCTGTACTACATATTACATAGCATATACAGCACAGAAACAGGCCATTCAGCCCAACTAGCCTGTGCTGGTATTTATACTCCACACCAGTCTCCTCCCATTCCATCTACTTCATCTCAGCCTTTCGGCATATCTTTCTATTCGCTTTTCTCTAATATACTCATCTACTTTCCTTTTGAAAGCATCTAAGCTATTTGCCTCAACCACTTCCTGTGGTAGCAAGTTTCACATTCTAATCTCTGCATAAAGAAATTTCCCCTTATTTCCCTATTGGATTTATTAATACTATCTTGTATTTATTGCCCCAAGTTTTGGATTCCCCCAAAAGTGGAAACATTCTCTTCACATTTACTCTGTTCAACCCATTCATAATTTTAAAGACCTCTATCGGGTCTCCTCTAAGTCTTCTCTTTTGTAAAGGAAAAATGTCCCAACCCGTTCAACCATTCCTGATAGCTGTAAAAGTTCTGGTATCCTTTATCCGCACCTCTGAAAACCGAAAGTTTTTTCGTGGAGCGTAAGTCGTGCGCACGACATGACCCGACGCGGCCGATGCTTGACCCATGCAGGTGTGAGGAGTCAGTTGTGTCTCAGCGCTGTCACACGTGCGCCTGCTGCGCTCTTTGATATTTGTTGGCTTTTTACGATTTGTGAAAATGCTAAAAAGAGCTGCAGATACCCCTATGGGTAACAGTGCGAAGCAGAGAAGGAAGCATCTCTCATTATCGTTATCGCAGAAAGTGGAGTTATTGCAGAAGCTTGATCGTGGTGTGTCTGTGCGACGTCTTACTGAAGAATATGGTGTGGGAACTACCACCATATATGACTTAAAGAAACAGAAAGACAAGCTGTTGAAGTTTTACACTGACAGTGATGACCATAAACTAATGAAAAGTAGGAAAACATTGCATAGGGCAAAAAATGAAGATCTTGACCGTATGCTGATTGAGTGGATTCGACAACGCAGAGGTGAACGTGTGCCACTGACTGGTTTGATGGTCATGAAACAAGCTAGAATATACCATGAAGAACTGAACATTGAAGTTGAGTGTGAATATTCAGAAGGTTGGCTGCATAAATTTAAGAAGTGTCATGGTATAAAATATCTGAAAATCTGTGGTGAAAAAGCTTCTGCTGATCATGAAGCAGCTGAAAATTACATAGACGAATTTGCCAAAATAATATCTGATGAAAACCTCGGTCCTGAACAAATTTACAATGCTAATGAAACAGCTCTGTTATGGCGCTACGTTTCTAGAAAAACATTAGCAACGGCTGATGAGAGTGCACCAGCAGGTTTTAAGGACGCTAAGGACAGGTTGACTGTTCTTGGGTGTGCCAATGCTGCAGGCACACACAAGTTAAAGTTGGTAGTGATTGGAAAAAGCCAACACCTGAGATGTTTGAAAGGTGTATGCAATTTACCTGTGCATTATTATGTGAGCAAGAAAGCATGGGTAACCAGAGGAATATTTTCTCACTGGTTCAATAACCACTTCGTACCAGCGACACGAGCTCATTGCAGGCAAGTTGGACTGGAAGAAAACTACAAAATTTTATTGTTCCTGGACAACTGCTCCGCACATCCCCCTCCTGAACTTCTTGTGAAAAGTTATGTTTTCGCCATTAACTTTCCTCCTAATGTGACATCTTTAATACAGCCTTGTGACCAAGGAATTTTACGCTCCATGAAGAGCAAGTATAAAGACGTTTTTTTGAACTCTATGCTTGATGCAATCAACAGAGGCATAGGAATCCAAAGCTTCCTGAAAGAGTTCAATGTTAAGAATGCCATTTACGCAGTTGCTAATGTTTGGAACGATGTTGACAAACCAACATTAATAAATGCTTGGCACAGACTTTGGCCTTCAATGATGTTTCATGAAGATGGACCTGCAGATGAAGATTTTGAAGGATTTCCTGTCAGTCAGGAGAAAATGATGATATCAAACCTCCTTACTTACGCCAAAGGTTTATCATCCGAAAGTGTAAATAAGTTAGAGGAAGCTGACATCGAAGAAGTGCTGAACATTGACAATGATGCACCTGTTGTGCATTCGTTGAGTGATGGGGAAATTGCTGAAATGGTGCTAAATAAAGACAAGCATGAGGATAGTACTGATGATGATGACATTGTGAACACAGGTGAAAAAATTCTCAGACGATATGGTGACAATGTGTGATCAGTTAATTGCTGGCCTTGAACAACGTGCATTTATCAGTGAGCAAGAGATTATGCAAGTTTACTCAATTAAAGAGAGACTGCTTAGACAGAAACCAATGTTAATGAGACAGATGACACTGGAAGAAATCTTTAAAAAGGCCATCTGTCGTAGTGCTGCTTCAGAATCCTGTTCCTGGCCCATCTTCAGATGTCCGACTCCAACTTGATGACGACGATGACAACACTGATGTACCCTCTTCTCCAAGATCCTCAAGCCAGATGTAATGTACCTTTACTGCATGTATATGTACAGGTATTTAGCTTAGTTTGTACCTGTATATGTTTGAAGTTTTACTGAATGTTTTCCTTACAAATAAACTGTACTAGAGTATTTATCCCTGTAATACTACAGTATTTATAGTCTTTATTTATCCCACTCAGTGTGAATAAAGGTATTCATAAGGTTCGCTGCAGAAATATTAATGTGGTGGCTTACGGGGTGCTGCCCCGTAATACCTTCTGAAATCCGAAATTTTCCAAAATCCGAAACACGGCTGGTCCCAAGGTTTTCGGATAAAGGGTAGTCTACCTGTACCATCCTTGCAAATCTTTTTTGCACTTTCTCCAGAGCTTTTATGTCCTTTGTATAGTATGGAGACTAGAACTGTGCACAGTACTCGAAGTGCGGCCTGACCAAGATCCTATACAAGTTTAACATAACTTCACTACTTTTGAATTCTATACCCCTTGAAATAAATCCCAGTGCTTAGTTAGCATTTGTAATTGTTTTGCTGACCTGCAATGCTGCTTTTAATGATTTCTTTGCCTGTATCGCTAGACCCCTTCGCTCTTCTACCCCATTCAGTTCCTTATTTTGTAAAGGTGTAGGTGATACTTCTATTTTTCCTACTAAAGTGCATCACCTCATTTATTTATATTAAAGTTAATTTGCCACTTAACTGCCCAGTCTGCAAGTTTGCTAATGTTTTGTTGTATTCTTCCTCAGTGTTAGCTATCCCCACCTCGTGTTAGATATAACCCCCCTCGTGTTAGCTATACCCCCCCAGGTGTTAGCCATACCCCCCCCCCCCCAGTGTTAACTATAACCCCCCACCCCCCCTAGTGTTAGCCATACCCCTCCCCAGTGTTAGCTATACTCCCCCCTCCCCCCCACCCCAGTTCGGTATCATCTGCAAACTTTGAGTTGTTTATTCCTAAGTCAAGAACATTAATATAAATTATGAACAACAGTGGTTCCAGCACTGATGCTTGTGGAATACCACTTTCTACCTTCCTGCAATCTGAATAACTACCCTTTACCCCAACTCTCTGCTTTCTATTTTTTAGCCAATTTGCTATCCGTTCAGCTGTGGGTCCCCTGACTCCACATGCCCTAACCTTTGCCATAAGCCTACCGTGTGGTACCTTATCAAAGGCCTTCTGAAACTATATGTTAAGCTTTCGGTGAAACTGAAAGAACCCGACATCAGAAACAAGTACAAAGATGTTGTCGAGAGAAACGATTTCTTTGTACAAGGGTCGAAAAGAACAAATGTAAAAGCCCCAAAACACTACTCAGCCAATGAAGTGTAATCACTGTTTAGTGTGGCAAAACTGCCAGCCAATTTGTGCACAGTAAGATCATACCAACACCAAGTGAGACAAATGACAAGTTTATCTGATTTGCTGGTATTGGCTGAGGGACAAATTTTGGCCAACACACCATTAGAAATTACTTGCTCTTCTTCGGAGTGCAGTGGCATCCTTTACGCCCACCTGATTGACCTCAGTTTAATGTCTCATCTCAAAGATGGCATCTCCACCAATGCAATACTGCACTGAAGTGCTGAAGTCTCGAATACGATTTGAACAGACGACCTTCTGACTCAAACTCACACTGATAAAGGTGATTAATAAATAGAATGGTACTTTAGGACTTTCTTGCATATAATAAAAAAGGTAAAAGGATACTTGTGACATAATTGAAGAAGTTTTCATACTGAAAGGATCCTTGCTGACAGATTTTGTCAACTGCTTTGAGAAATAGGTTCTCTCCTCGAGGCCAGTCCAGTTGGAGCAGTACAATCACATGACCTAAAGCTAGATCATCTCGTATGTCTGTAAAGGCTCTCAACTACAAAAAAAAGTTACTTGTCAAATCTTTCTGAAAAGCAGTTTAAAGGAAACAAGAAAACAACTATTTAACAGCAGTTTAGTTTTATTTTGGGTTGTCAATCATGAATATCTAAATTTACACCTCTAAAATAAACTTAAATGATGGTGCACAAATGTGTAGCACCAGCACAATAGCAGATACCAGTTTGATCCCCATGATTGATTTGCCAATGTAACCCAGTGTCTCATTTGATTTGTTTATTGCTGCTTGGCATTGTTTAGAAATAATTAGTGAAGAATTAACTGTCACCCGTAGACCTCTTTCAGCTTCCCCACTGGCGAGCTCTATTCCACCCATGGAATACACTTGCTTCCTATTTTATTTCCAACATACAGTACCTTGCATGTCAGTATTGAACTTTTGCCACCAAACAGCTAAGTGTAAATACCTGTAAGATCTTGGCTGCCTTCTTAGAGTTTACAGTCCCCCTCTTGACTTGTGCTAATTTTATTACTTTGTATTGAGACTGTGATTGCAGGTCAATTATGTATAACAGAAATTGGAGGGGTGCCAAGCCATATAAGAACAGAATTGCATGTGCATACCACCTCATCACATCTTCAGCATGTCCGAAAATAATTTACAACCGATTATTTTTAAAGTGCATTCACTCCTATGTAAGCAAAAGAAGCAACCAATGTACACACAGCAAGATCCCACAATCAGCAAATAAGATAAATGGCTAGTTTGAGTTTTTGGTGGCGTTTATGGCAGATGAAACGTTGGCCAGGATACTGAGAAAGTTCTCTGTTCTTATTCAAAGGTGCCTTAGGATCTTCCATGTCCACCTGAGCAGACTAATGGGATTTTGGTTTATTATCTATTTCTGAAAGACAGCGGTGTTTTTATATTGTGAAACTCCCGCACTGGTGCCATTGGGTTCCTAAAGAACGAGTCTTTTACAACCCTGTAAAACTGCTGGGACTCACTAAAACAGGCCTTTCAACTGCCAGTCTTAAACAGGTCTTCCGGGCAACTGATCTTGGCAAGTCCCAACAGGTACTCAGCAACATCAGCACAATAGGCAAACACCTATAGATTTAGAAACACAGAAGATAGGAGCAGGAGTAGGCCATTCAGCCCCTCGAGCCTGCTCCGCCATTTAATGAGATCATGGCTGATCATCCAAATTCAGTACCCTGTCCCTGCCTTCTCCCCATATCCCTTTAGCCTCAAGAAATATATCTAATTCCTTCTTGAATATATTTAATGAATTGGCCTCCACCACCTTCTGTGGTAGAGAATTCCACAGGTTCACCACTCTCTGGGTGAAGAAATTGCTCCTCATCTCTGTCCTAAATGGCTTACTCCTTATCTTTAGACTGTGAACCCTGGCTCTGGACACCCCTGCCATCGGGAACATCCTTCCTGCATCTAGTCTGTCTAGTCCTGTTAGAATTTTATAAGTTTCAATGAGATCCCCTCTCATTCTTCTAAACTCCAGCGAATATAAGCCCAATCGACCCAATCTCTCCTCATTTGAAGGTCCCAGGTTAAATTCTCAGTCTGTACGGTGTTATCCGACATCAGCATGGGCAGTAAACATGGCACTACAATTGGCCTCGAGGCACCTTGGGCTAGAGAGGGGAAACATTAGCTAAGGTTTCTGCGCCTGACCTCTATTCAATACCCCTACCTGAAATTTGCACATATGTGGATGCCAGATTAGAACAGGATTCAACGCGGCTTTAACAGTCCCTTAGTTAAATAGCTTGCCACACTCCCACATGAAGAATAGCCACAAGGAATCAGAGGGTTGATGATACCCATATAACCGTACCATAGCAAGAGTCACTGGCAACAGGAAAGGAGGGAAAAAATTTGGAAATTTTATTTTTCAAAAAGCAGTTCATAAACAGAAATCATGTCTTAAAAGGAAGTTATGACGAGAAGGCGCTATATCAGATGTTGGTTGAAAACAGATTTTGAGAGTGTTGTAGTGCATTCAAGTATCAATATAATGAACCAAGGGGAACAACATGTTTTGTGTCCATGATGTCCCACGAGATAACCTGGTGACATTCTCTGAGCAAATACCAGTAAGAGGCCAGATTTTTCCTTACAGCGAGGAATAAAAAAATTAGCTAGCACTGATCTGTACACTTCCAATGGTCAGTAATCACCTGCTTGTCCTCTCATCTGGAGCTGGTGCGGGAATGCCACAGAGTAAAAAAACCACAGTTAGTAGTCCAGATAACATTAAATAAAAGTCTCCCTGAATGGCCTACTGGGTAAATGCACTGCCAGTTGAGATATTGAGCCAGAATTTCCTAGTTTTGATTTCCAGTCTGTGCTGAGTTAGCTCAACTCATCCAAGCAGCAAATGGGACACTACCGCTGGCTTCAGCATCTCAGGATTGGGGGGTGGGGTGGGGAACAGAACAGTACGGTTCTTGATCATGATTATTATCCAGTGACCCATGCTAGAAAACACATGTAGGGACATCAGGTACAAGCAAGATGCAAGGACAGAATCAGAAATGATGTCTTCTACTTAATGTCTTAAACAGATTATTTGGTCATTATCTCATTGCTGTTTATGGGAGCTCTCTGTTTGGGACAAGTGCTTTGGGACATCCCGAGGTCGTGAAAGGTGCTATATAAATGCAAGTTCGTTCTTTCTTCTTCTTTACAGTCAACTAGCCTGCCAGTACTCATTGTCTAGGCTCACACATGAAGAATGTCTAGTTGAATTAGGTATCAGAGGGCTAACAGTGCCATGGAGCTGTACCTTGCAGGCGAGATTGAGCCTCTGAGAAAGGAAGGGGAAAAAACCTAATGGCCCGGAATGTGTGGTTGTAATGATGACAAAACTGTCAGCATTCACCGTCATTACAACTGTGAATCTGACAGCAACTTCTGGAGTATGCACATGTGCAGTTAAACGCTGAAATCCAGAAGTTGCTGTCAGTCATTCCCTGCTCCTCCACAGTGCGCGCTGCAAAACTACTCATTTTACGCTGAAATAATGCTTTTAAAAACCAGCGAAAAAGTTAAGTCTTGTCGAATGAGGTAACTGGGTTTTTAATGATGTACTGAGTCACAATTACGGCTGAACAAACGTTCTGCCTCATAAAAACTAATTTTGTATTTGTGGAATGTCAAATTTTTCCATTATGATAAAAATTCCATGGTTATAATAATATATTTTTAAACGTTTGTTTATGATATTTCAGTTTCTACCTTCATCCCATGTCCCAATCTTTATTTTGCTCTCTGTAAAATGATTAAAAAGTGAAGAAAAATCAGTGCATTTTACTTCTTGGTTTGCTGTCTGAGAATTCTTCAATGTGATTGGCTGCTTAGCCAGCTTGCTGGCATCACTGTTGCTTGATGCTGGAGATCCCCTAGACTTGGCGTCAGATTTAAATTAACGCTGGGAAAGGTGAAATTGACGCCACAGTTGTTAGATCTTTGTGAGCAGCTTTCGAGTTCAGCAGCGAGCGCCATCACTTTGCTGCTGACTGCAAAATCCAGGCCATTGTTACTCATATAAAGCTTTTTGTTTGTTCACCATGACTGACTCAAATCCTTACTTACACCCAACAGCAAATACTGTAAATTATTGTTACCAAAAGGGTTTGGTCACAGTCAGTCAATCAGCTTACCTTAAAGCAAGCCAACATTAACTGAAGGCAATATGGCATCATAGCTTTGCTTGTACAGGGCAACAGCTTAAGGTCTGAAGCTAAAGAAAATGGGGTAAAAAGAAAAAAATATCAAAATGTCAGCAGTACATTTAGACCATTTGAGAAATTAAAGAGAATTATAATTTCTGCAAATTCATACTATTTCTTACATGTGCTAAGCAAATTATGCTGTATATATATATATATATAAAAAAAACTTGTCAGTCCCATCTAGATTTTTTAGTATAAATATGTATTTAATTAGAATTTATATTTAAATATACACGAGGGTAACTCCAATCTGTTTTTCCGTTCCCTCTTTTTATTGGCAACATATCAAGCTCACTTAAGATACTAGGAGGGCAATCATTTCCTAGGCCTCCACTGATGCTGCTATCAATCAGAAACTAGGTGTTGTGCAGAATCAGCCCGGGTTCTGTCCTCTGTTCGCTGCCTTTCTACAGTAGCGCGCGTTCAGGAACTCAGCAACATGGGAGATTGAACCTGCACCATACCGGTCGTGTTAAGCAATCTGCACTTCTAGGTTATAATTATCACAAAAATACAGGGCTCTAGCTTGCTCCATCCTACATGCAAATTTGTGTCAACATCTTTATGCGAGTGCAGGGGATAAAAATCACTCTTATTCTAATGTCTTCCATCACTACCACCAAGAATTCCATAGACAGAAAAGAGCTAAAACCCCTGACAATATCAGCATTGGGATTGTTAGAAGTCCCAGAGAGTTAGAGGGGTACAAATACTTTGAATATTTGGCTTTAGAACAGGTGGTAACAATCCACTTGTCCTCACTACATCTCTCATCTGAAAATGAGAAGACTCCCATTTCACAGACACAGCTTTTACCAAACCTATAAATTAGGTCTTCGACCTGAAATGTCAACACTGTTTCTCTCTCCACAGATGCTTAGTATTTCCAGTATTTTCTGGTTTTATTTCAGATATTCAGCATCTACAGTATTTTGCTTTTCTATAAATTATCCAATTGCAGTCTCAACTATTTCACACATTACAAAAAGAAATTGGAAAATGTATACCATAAGTACCTACGGCTGAGCCAAACTAACTGTGCATCTCACCCCAATATGTTTTTGCCCATGTTGAACAAGCAAACAGGTTACTTCAATCACTGTGGCACCAGAGGTAAAACATATTGTAGAGATGTACTTAGATCAATGCGTACAATGAGGTATTATATGGGGGGAACACTTTCCCCATGCTAAGTTAGTCTATTTTAGATGGGAAACAGGCACTACCAAATATCACAACTCCTTCATATCCCTCCAAAAGTCTTAAGGGAAGAGGTAAAAAAAAAAAAAGCACATTTCTGAATATCTGAAGCATCTGGTTGTGCTCCATACCTTTCCTGAATCTAGGTTTCACCTTTGGAATTTCCTCCTGTACTTTCACTACATCTTGCGTACATGGAATGACACTGCACATAACATCCAACACCTTATCACATGTCATCTGCAGAAGGAAAACAAGAGTTCAGATTCATGGATCATCTTCACTACAGTGTCAAAGTTTTGCAGTCTTTTCAAATGGTGAGAAAAAAAATTACACGGTCATATATTCAATTTATCAGCTTAAATAAGAACACAGATTTTTTTTAGAAACAGCAGAGGCCATAAAGCCTAAATCACCCTTCCATTTTTGACAGATCAAACCCACCTACCCACCTTCTCAGCATACTCCTCAATCTTTTCTATCTTCAGGAATGCATCCAATTGTCTCTTGAACCCATTTTAATGTCTGCTTTAGTGGTTTTCCCAATCATTAACTCCACAGGTAAATTTAAATTCTTTGTTTAAAAAGAAAAAAAATCTCCATGTGCAAATCAGGCAATGCAGTTCCTCTCAAAAGAGTGGTCAAAACAGTAGATTCCTTACTTAATAACTAATAATGCATGAGCATTTGTTAAGAGTCATAACGGCACAGGAGGAGGCCATTTGGCCCATCGAGTCCGTGCCGGCTCTCTGCAGAGCAATCCAGTCAGTCTCATTTCCCCCGCTCTATCCCCGTAGCCCTGCAAGTTTATTTCCCTCAAGTGCCTATCCAGTCTCCCCTTGAAAACATTGAGTGTCTCCGCTTCCACCACTTCCGTCGGCAGCAAGTAGAGAAGTTATGCTGAATCTTTATAAAGTGCTGGTTAGGCCACAATTGGAGTATTGCGTCCAGTTCTGGTCACCACACTTTAGGAAGGATGTGAAGGCGCTTGAGAGGGTGCAGAGGAGATGTACCAGAATGGTTCTGGGGATGGGGGAAATCTTAGCTATAAGGACAGGTTGGAGAAGCTGGATTTGTTTTCATTAGAGTAAATGAGGTTGAGGGGTGATTTGATAGAGGTGTACAAGATTATGACTTGTTTGGATAGGCTAGACGGGGAAAGGCTGTTCCTACTAATCGGTGGTACAAGGACTAGGGGACACAGATTTAAAGTTTTGGGCAAGTGATACAGGGGGGATGTGAGGAAAAACTTTTTTATGCAGCGGAAGTGAAGATGAAAATAAGACTTCTCTACTTTTGTACTCAATACCTCTATTTATGAAGCCTAAGATCCCATATGCTTTGCTAACCACTCTCTCAATATGTCCTGCCACCTTCAGGGACCTATGCACATCAACTCCCAGCACACTCTTTAAAACTGTGCCATTAAGTGTATATTGCTTCTCGCTGTCCCTTCTGCCAAAATGCATCACCTCACACTTCTCTGTATTAAATTCCATCTGCCACTTGTCTGCCCATTCTGTTAGCCTTTCTATGTCCTGTTGCAGTCGATTGGTATCATCCTCAGTTTGCCACACCCAAGTTTGGTGTCATCGGCAAATTTAGAAATTCTACTCTGTATGCCAATATCCAGGTCATTTATATATATCAAAAAAGCAGTGGCCCCAGCACTGACCCTTGGGGAACACCACTGTCTATACCATCCGCCAGTCTGAAAAACAACCATTTACCACAACTTGCTGTTTTCTGTCCTTAAGCCAATTCCTTATCCAAGCTGCCACTGACCCACCTATTCCATGAGCCTCAATTTTGTTAACCAGCCTTCTATGTGGTACTTTGTCAAACGCCTTCCTAAAATCCATGTAGACAACATCCATTGCATTTCCTTCATCAATCCCTGTTACTTCATCAAAAAATTCAATTAGATTAGTCAAACACGATCTGCCATTTACAAATCCGTGTTGGCTCCCCTTAATTAGCTTAAACCTCTCCAAGTGCCCTTTAATTTTTTCCTTGATTATTGTTTCTAAAACTTTACCCACCACTGATGTTAAACTGACTGGCCTGTATTTACTAAGATTGTCCTTGCACCCTTTCTTGAACAATGGTGTCACATTTGCCACTTTCCAATCCTCAGGCACCTCCCCCGCATCTAGGGAAGAATGGGAAATTATGGCAAGCCCTTCTGCTATCTCCTCCCCCAATTTCCTTAGCAGCCTGGGATGCAAGCCATCTGGACCAGGCAACTTGTCCACTCTAAGCATACCCAACCTTTCTAGTACATCCTGTCTCATCAATTTTCACCCCTTCCATTGTTTCTACCTTTTCCACTTCTACTGATTTTTTTGTCAGCATCCACTTCCTTAGTAAACACCAATACAAAGAATTCACCTGACATGCATCATACACCCTCTTTTTTTGTTTCATCAGCTTCTCTATCTCCCTCGTCATCCAAGGAGCCCTTGCTTTGGTTCCCTTACCCTTCCCTCTTGTTGGAATGTACCTAGCCTGTACTTGGAAATTCTCCTCCTTAAAGATCACCCATTGTTCCGTTATAGTTTTTCCTGTCAGTCTTTGGTCCCATTTTACCCTGGCTAGATCCTTTCGCATCCCATTCCAGTTTAGAAGTTCCACTCTAGATTGTTCCTTGCTCCTCTCCATTGCCAATCTAAATCTTATGATACGATGATCACTTGTACCCAAGTGTTCTTCCAGACACTTGGTCGACCTGGCCCACCTCATTCCCCAGCACCAGATCCAGCAATGCCTCCTTCCTAGTTAGGCCAAGAACATACTGGTCAAGGAAATTCTCCTGAATACATTTCAGAAATTCCTCCCCCTCCTTTCACTTTACCCTCGTGTTATCCCAATCGATATTTGAGTAATTAAAGTCCCTCAATATCACCACTCTATAGCTCTTGCATATCTCTGCGATTTCCCTGCAGATTTTCTCCTCTACCTCCCTCTCACTATTTGGAGGCCTATCGAATACTCCCAATAGCGTGATCATACCGTTTTTGCTCCTCAACTCTAACCAAATGGATTCTGTCCTTGTCCCCTCAAGAACATCCTCCCTTTCCAACACTACAATGTCTTCCTTAATCAGCACTGCCACCCCACCTCCCTTTTTTCCTTCCCTATCTTTTCTGAACACCTTGTAACCTTGAATATTAAGTGCCCAGTCCTCACCGTTTTTAAGCCAAGTTTCTGTTATTGCCACATGGCTAATTATGCTTGTACCTCACCAACCTTATTCACCACACTTTGCGTTTATATACATGCATTCTAAACCCATTTTTGAATTTTTCGTAGTCTTTCTTAGTCTGCTCCTATCTAATATGGTACTACTTCCGCCTCTAGTACTACTTTCTTCTCTAGTACTATCCAACACACTCACTCTTTCATGCACCTTATTCCTCTTTTCTACTTCTATATGCTGGTGCCCATCCCCCGCCAAGCTAGTTTAAACCCTCCCCAACAGCACTAGCAAACCACCCCGACTCTGTTAAGGTGTAACCCATCCGGCTTGTACAGGTTGTACCTTCCTCTGAAGCGGTCCCAATGCCTCAGGAATCTAAAGCCCTTTTATTTTTACACCTGTCCTCAACCCCTGCACCAAGCAGCCAACTTAGTTTCATTCAAGAGGAGCGGCAGCAACCAGCTCTTCCCTCATCTACGATAATCCTGCTTTACGCTCAGCTAATATGGGTTGCAGAATAGCAACAGTTTGACACTCCCTTTCAATCTTGGTAAGGAATAGCATCGCATCTTCACAGTGTCCACCATTCAGATTAGAAACTTACTGTGTGAGGAACTCTCAGCTGAGTTCTAGCGACCCTCAACACCAATTAACCACAGCAGTAACCCAGGAGGTCAAAAGGTCATATACCAAACTGTCTCTTCTGAACAGTAACAGCATGTGCATCAAAAATGTTCATCAAGCTGATCACGTTTTCAAACAGACTAACAAGATATCCCGAAATCTTGTAAAAAATAATTAAAACCATATAATAAACCAGAATATATTTTGGTTACAATGGAATAGGAAATTTGAAGTTTGTAAAGCGGTTAGGCAAAAGCCATTCTCTAAGTTCCTGGAATATATTACCATTGTGGACTTACTCTGTATTCTCCTAATGCAAAGTGACAGGCAGCCATTTGGATTAATGCTCGCTGCTGTTCGAGTGCGCCCTGAATCACGACATGCTGCTGGGCTCCTTGCAGAGCACCTAACTGATGAAGACTGTTTATTGCTTTTCTGTATTGGCCCTTCAAAAAAAAAAGCTTAAATTACAAACTAAGGCAATAAAAAGGTAAAGAACATCACGTACATCACTTAAATAATCCCATTATGCATATAATAAAAATGTAAAAAGTCAAAAATATTTATTGCTGATCTTTAGACCACTTCAATAATCTTGCTTTCCTTAATCAGCAAACTAACATTTGAATAATAGATGACAGAAATTGTAACTGCTTTTATTCTTCTAATCCTTTGGATGAGATATTAAGCCGAGGCCCCATCTGCTCTCTCAAATGGATGTAAAAGATCCCATGGCACTGTTTCGAAGAGTGGGGGGGGGCGGGGGGGAAAAGAGAGTTATCCCTGGCATCCTGGCCAATATTTCTCCCTCAATCAACATAACAAAAACAGATTATCTGGTCATTATCACATTGCTGTTTGTGGGAGTTTGCTGTGCGCAATTTGGCTGCAGCATTTCCTACATTACAACAGTAACTACACTTCAAAAGTACTTCATTGGCTGTAAAGCACTTTGGGACATCCTGTGGTCGTGAAAGGCACTATATAAATGCAAATCTTTCTTTTCTTTCACTAGTGTGCAGTCAAGCTTACTTTTATCCAGTTTCCTTTAAAGTATTTTAATTTTATTTATATAAATAACTACCTATCCTCTACCTATTGCCCTTCCTTGCCCACCCGCAGCAGCACAGAAGACACTGCCATGTGGTGAACTATGCCACAACACAGTGCATTGGTGCCAAGACGGCATACCACTGAAATGCCAAATGGTGTATTTCTAAATTTAACTTAAATTTAAGATTTTAATTTAAGTAACTATTAAATCACTTTTATAGCTTTCTAAATATGAGCAACTTCCCTCTCAATACATCTAAAAAAAATTAGTTCAGACTTAATGGTAAAAGGTTTCTATCTATCTATACAAGATGTTTTGTGCCTGCATGAATGTAGGATTCCCATTTGCTTTCTGACTGGGTTGCAGTAGTAGCCACCGTTTCCTGGAAAATGTATCTCTCACATCAGAGACTGACAACTGTATACAGTATATGCATTTTGTTTGTTTACATTGAGCATATTACATTGACATCCAAACATAGGATTCAACGTCCCAAAAAAGGATGGTATGAGTGTGGTGGGGGTGGTAACAGATGTACCCTTGGGGACATGGCAATGCAGTTGCAACCAGAGGCAAGTTGGGAAGTTCCCACCATGGCAAGTTGGGAAATTTGACCAGATAAAATATACATGAAAGCTGCCAGATTTTAATAAAAACCCCAACTGGTTCACTAATGTCCTTCAGGGAAGGGAACCTGCCACCAATGTTCCCTTTAACTCCCGCACAGCCACTCACCAGCTTTTCAATGCAAAAACTGTGCATGCCTGAATTTTTGAATGGGCCACGCAGCTCGTTAAAGGGGCCACATGGCCCCCCAAAAATTAGAGGGAGCATTGCCTGCCACCACTACCCGGTCTGGCCTACATGTGACCAAAGTTCCACACTACATGGTTAACAATGCCCTCAGGGCAACTCGGGATGGGCAATAAATGGGGCCAAATTTTTTTTGTGTGTAAAAGGAATGTTCAGAGGCTGTGGGGAGAGAGATTACACTGGAAAAGCCAAGCTTATTAACAAACTTGTGAGATACTGTTAAGTGATGCATTTTATTTTTAGGGATTTGTAGTGGGGTAGATGAGGAACTTTTATGGTAGCTTTATATTGGAGAATTTCTGTTTATATGTGATTGTGTAAATTTTTGGCGGAATATGAATGGTGAGTAATGATAATAGAAAGGAAAAATTATACAGACTGAAATACTTATCCAACAAGGAAGAAAACTCCCAGAGGGATTCAAGTCACATGGCAATAGACAAGAATTTTTAAAAATGAAAATAACTATTAACTTCAACCAGTAAATTCAGAAGAAGTCACTGATTAAGAAGGCTGAGCAAATATATTTGACAACAAAAGGGCTTTCTGTACTTCCACAGTCAGCGTGACCTCAAATAATTTACCTGGTATATAATCATGTCGGTTATGAATATCCTCAGCCACAGCCAGGTTTCAGTCTTCCATGACATGCAGATTCGAGTGAATTCTTAAAAGTGGAAGAGAATCAGAAATAAGTTCTACAACACATCATAAAACAGTGACTAATAGTGCATCTCAGTTTAAGGAAGTTAAGGAAAAAAAAGTTATTCAGTACTTGCAAGTACCCTTGCAGAGATATGCAACCATTGTCTGGTGACAAAAATGGAGCTGCAGTCCGTGAGGTGAAGCGGTTAGTTACAACTGAGGGCATCCATAATTTATGGGTTCTCTCTGTACTGTGTTTCTTAGCTTAATAAACAACTTCTTCTAAGATACCACCCTCAAAATAGTTTCTGGAATTGCATGCTAAGAAATTGTGTTCTATTATTTGAGGTACGTTAGAAAGTTAGTCAAGCCAATACTGTATTACAAATGGACATGTGTTTGAAAAAACCAACCACAGAGCACACCCAAGTGCTAGAAACATTGTGCACTATTTTTTTTATTCATTCAGGGGATGTGGGCGTCGCTGGCAAGGCCAGCATTTATTGCCCGTCCTCAATTGCCCTCGAGGCGGTGGTGAGCCGCCTTCTTGAACCGCCGCAGTCCGTGAGGTGAAACGGTTTGTTACAACTGAGTGGCCATTAAGAGTCAACCACATTGCTGTGGGTCTGGAGTCACATATAAGCCCAGACCGGGTAAGGGCGGCAGATTTCCTTCCCTAACGGAATTAGTGAACCAGTTGTGTTTCTACGACAAACCAGTAGTTTTATGGTCACAATCAGCTTTTTATTCCAGATTTATTTAATTAACTAAATTTAAATTCCCCCAGCTCACTTCTCCGGATCATTAGTCCAAGCCTCTGGATTACTAGCCCAGTGACATAACCACCATGCTACCGCTCCCTATCAAGCCACAAAATACTCTGATCAGAACAGCCCTAGCATGGACAGCTATGTAGACATCAGTATAACTTTTTTCTCTCACATGGCAGCTGTTGCTGATTTTGTCATTGTCATTTACACCTCATCTAGAGTCATCATTTGTTTCTTAATTTGTCCCATTACCATCTCCTTTTGCCTTGCACCATCATCTCTTTTGTCTTTTAATCTCTCCTGCCTTCCACCCTATCACAGATCTTCCCTTTGTTCTTTCCTCCCCTCCTCCCTTTCCCTGCCCCACACTTGCTTAAAAATCTGTTACTTCTCCAACTTTTTCCAGTTCTGACGAAGGGTCATTGACCTGAAACATTAACTCTGTTTCTCTCTCCACGACGCTGTCTGACCTGCTGAGTGTTTCCAGCATTTTCAGTTGTTGTTTACCTTTATATGTACGATGATTGCTTTTTGTTATGAGTAAAGTCCCTCTATTTACCAGATTGACTTCTGAAAGGCGACTATATTTCAAAGGGTTTTGGTAGAAATGCCTGCATAATTCTGAGAAAGATGGTAACCAATAGAGAATTTAGAAACTACTCCCTTTTGAAGATGTGCTTCTCTATTAATTTGTTTGAAAAGTCATCAAAGAAAGCCATTCAAAAGAATTTAGCTAAATGCAGTTTTCAATGTGATAGCTATAAACAAAGCCAATTTCACAGAACTAATTTTTCTACTTTATGTCCAAACATTTAAATAAAAAGCCCTAAAAAAATTTACAATCCTATAATTTTTACAACTGTTTAGCTGTAGTTCTTTCCTAAAATTATTTAAGAGATTCTAAAATAGCACTGTTTAAAACAAGGTAACAAATATTTGCAGTCCCCTTCAAATGTTTTGATGTGTGTAAAACAAACCTTTCACCTATACTTATCCACAAGAATTGCTGTGTAAACTGTACTGGAGAATAGGAATTACTTCGATGCGGTAGCTCCCCAGATGCCTCGATAAGATCAGGGAACCATGGAGAGGTGATCTGAACTGAACTGAAGAACCTTCAAACTAACAAAGTTCACAATGCACAAAATGTAACTACTACTATTACAGACATCCTTATATAAAGCATTAAACAAGATGTGGCAGAATGATGAAAATGCTAACAGCAGAAATCTACTGTTGTCTTTTTTATTAAGTATAGAACTGCTTCAAGGCAGAAGAATGGGTAAGGAGAAATATGGCTGCCACTTGACTGATCAAGTGAAGAGCTTCTGCACCTCTCTGTACAGATAGTAAAGAGGTTTTACGACCATTCACCTACAAAGCGCTCCCCCAGTGAGCGGAAGGAAAACAGGATTTTTAAAAAGATTTAAAAACAATTGTACCCGCCCAAGCAACATAGGTTACACAGGGGTATCTGCTGCCCAATTTTTTTTACATTTTTATTTTTTATTTTTTTTAAATTGTCCTTTGCTTCAGTAACTTCCCCAATCTTAATCACTGGAGAAACACCAAACAGAATGGCAGTCAAATCTTATAACTCACTGTACAGATAAGAGCAGGAGCACTTCAGCTGCGTGCCATGATAGCAACCATGCTTTTACCATTTCTGCCCTCGGTGTCAGCACTATTTCTGTTTACAATGGCATGGATATGACACGCAGGACTTCTGGCATCTGGAAATCAGTCATCAGGCAAATCTCCAAGAAACCAAAGCAAACAATTATATTTTAAATTTGTCACAGACTTCAACAGTTGCATTAGTGGCAGATCTGTACCATAAATGGAGTACTACTTATACTACAATATAATTGTGAGTAACCTAGTAAATGATTTCCATCTGAAAACCTGAAAGGGGACTGAATCGTTCAGTGCTTTCACACTGGGAATGAGTTAACCGAGCCAGTAATTTGATGCAACAACTGTTAACCAGTCAATCTCTAATATAAATGGAGAAAAATCAAAACTGTGTGCATGTTCAGACATCCTGACGTTACAACAAAATCTCACCAGATATTTAGAGGTTCTACAGAGCAAGAGAATTTACTTCCCATTATAGAATGGGATCAGCCCTACCTTTTTCCAAAGCCTCTTGAGAATGAAGCAACTCCCAACTTTCTCTTGCAACCTTAAAGCTTTCAAGTACATCAATTGAGTTTGGCAGCTCAATCTTATTGACAACAATGTGACGGTTACGCCCTTTTCCAGAACATTCTTCATCATCTGAACTCTGAAATAAAAAATGAAATAAAGTAACTTCTTTAGAATTTAAATATTAAGCTGCTAATATTGTTTCCACCAATTTTCTCTCTTTTGTTCCTCCTCTGCTAGAGAAGTTAACTCCTTCCATGGGGTCAATCATTCTCCTGTACCTCGCCCAAGTGGTTGTTCCTCACGTGAGCCTCGAGAATGAACATTTCCAGGCTACTCAATCATAGAGAACAAGGTACATCACAGCTGAACCAGACTCTGTCCTTAAACAATATTCACACACATTGACTTCCAGCAGGGATCACTAGATAACAATCTGGAGTGGAAAACATAGCATAACTGGACTAGGAGGGAACAATCAGCTAAGGTCAACTGTAGTGTCTACCACTGTCCAAACAGTGATAGCCAACTTAGAGGCTCTGAACTGGAATCTTCCAGGTCGACATGGCTCGGCTACTCACTGCCATGGCCAGCTGAGCCACTGGGAAGCCATTTGTATTTTAAAAGTTAAATAATAAATCCATTTAATCACATTAATAATACTGCATTTACTAATCAATTTCTTGCTAATTAAATTAAAATAATTTCATGAGACTTGTAATGACTATCCACAATCATTATAGTTTTTAACCCCATTATTCCTTCAGTGTGAATGTCATTACATGGCAGGAATACAAAATACACTGAGGTCTATTTTGCGATCATAAAAACAAGATCCAAAAGAGAATAAATCTACAAATTAATTTATCCTGAACCGCCTTCAAGGCATTAATCCAACTGATGAGTCATAGTCTTCAAACTCTATTCCTGACATTTGGTGTTACTGGAGCCCATCAATTAGGTTATTAACTTGAAATGGGTAACAAAAATCCATTATTCTTTATAAACTAGAAATTAAAATATTATAAAACAGTAAGTGAAAAATAACAAGCAGGAGTTCGGTGTTGAATTGAATCAAGATGACATCATCCCAGGTGCCCTCTCTTGACACAAGAGATTAACTGGAGGGTCTAGTGTGCATAACTAAAAGTTAGCAATATGGAAAGAGTGAGGATCTGCAACAACACAGTTGGTATATTTAGCAGATTTTCTGTGGAATTGTTGATAAAGACCAGAGGAAGTCGAAAATTGTCTCCAACTTCTGAAATCTGTTGCTGTTACACGTTTGAAGCTTCAACGAACAAGTTAACAGAAACATTCACAGCAGCTGACCATCACACAGCCTGAAACAGTGAGCCCTTGGTTTCAGAGTTAAGCCTGTGAAAGGATTTGAAAACAACAGGTATACATCAAGTGTTAAAGCAACCTAAAGGCACTGTGCACCTAGGCTAATTTAATGTGTGGTTCAGTCAAGTGCTGGAAATACATTTTTAGGGCCAATTCATTACTTTTCTAGAACTTATTCCACAACAAAAACTACAGAAAAAGTCAATGGCTGACTGATATTCCACACTTTATAAATCAATACACATCTATTGTTATATGGTTTGTAGAGCTAATTCCATTCATAACAAGCTTAACCTTTCATCACACACTATTTTGAATGTGTTAAGTGTTGTTAAAAGATAAGAGCAAATTATGGCATAATCAATTTAGCAACAGGTCTCAATGCTACTTGATAATCTTGTTAAACAGAGATCACTATTTTCTCTCTAAGTAGGTGATTGGTTCACAGCAGAACATTACTTTCATGTTCTTGATTTGATGGAAGCAACCATTTTCACGCCCGTCATGGCATGGCACTGTCCAAGATCCCTTCAGTTAAAACAGTTGCATCAATGGTTTCCCAACAAGATATGGCAGGCGATCTGGCGAACTCCATCCTGTGCAGGAAGATGTCTTAAAGGGTTAGGGGCACAGAACACTTGGACACCGACGACAAGGGGAAAAAGGAAAAACCGAAGGGCGGAGATGATTGAGGGTGGGAGTAGCAATGGTATGAAGGGTTTTATGGTGGCTTTAAAAGCAGGTGGAGAGAATTGGATAGGGAGTACCAGAGCGAAGAAGGGGCCGCCATTGGTGGAGCAAGGGACAAGGAGAAGCCCAATGTTAGAGGAGCGAAGGGGATGCAAGGCAAGATCACTGATGTGTGGTAGCTCAAAGCCATGAAGGAATACGAAAGCATAGACAAGAATTTTGAAGTCAACTCACTGGGGCATGGGGAGCCAATGGAGCTTTGAGAAGATGGAGGCAATGGGAGTGAGGGATTTTGTGCAAGTGAGGACACAGGCTCCAGTTTTCTGGATAAGATGAAGCTTGTGGAACATTGAGATGGGGGTGGGGGACAGTTAGGAGATTATGGAGGAGGAAGTTGAGATTGGGGGGGTTAAGCAGTATGCCAAGATTCCTAACTTCCACCCAGCCTGAGAATGGCAGCTGGGTGGTTAATGGAGTTATGTGGGAGCTCAAAAAGGACGGCTTTGGTTTCACCAGCATTAACCTGAAAGGAAGTGTAGTTCATCTTGGCCTTGATGTCATGCAGGAGAGTGGACTAACAGCCTTTAGAGCAATGGATGATGCAAAGGTAGCTGGGTGTTGTCAGCATAGAGATGGAAGCTGACCCCAGGCTCTCTGATGATGCTGCCAAGGGATAGCATGCAGGATATGGAGGAAAAAAAACCAAGAATGGATCTTTGGAGGTGACCATGCGGGCAGAGAAGGAGAAACCGTTGGAGACAGGTGCGGACCCAGGTCAAGTGGAATGCAAAGGAAAGTCGTTGCAGGAAGACAGAATGGTCAATAGCGTCGAAAGCAGCTGCGGGGTTGGCTATGATGAGGAGAAATTGAACACCAGAGATACAGTTACATAGAATGTCTTTTATGACTTTAACTAATGAGGTCAGTGCTGTATGCCAGCCAGATGCAAGTCAGATTAGAGTGTGTCAAATAAGGAGTGGTGGGAGAGTAGTTGTACGACAACGTAGTTCATGATTTGAGAAATGGAAAGTTGGAAACAGAGTAATACTTGGAGAATAAAGAGGGGTTAGTAATAGTAGTCTTGAAATGGATGGAGACAGATTGATGATCGTAGCAAGCATGGGATTGAGGAAGAGATACTGGATGGTTTAGAGCCAAGATGGAGACAATCAACTGGCAGGCTTCATGGACAAGGTAGATGTATTCAAAACTGAGGGAGAGAAAAAAAAAACATGAACCACTATACAGTCTGAGGTGGTCCAATCAGACCTCACAGCAAATAGCCAGATGCGTCAATCACCAAGTGTGTTCGAGCTTATGGCCTGAGAATTTGAGGCCATGGGGAGAAAGACCATCAGGGATCGGAGGGGATGAGGCCATCAAATGTGGAAGCGAGAAGGTTAATAGAAGCATAAATGTCACCACAGGTGGTAGACCACTGGAGAGGGAAGTCAGAATCTGTGTCGGCACATGAAAACATCCTACAAATAGTTCCCTACAGCCACTATCTTCTTGATAGTACGGTCCCCACCACATATAGCGTGCATGTTCGTGCCAACACGATTTGCCTGCTATACGCGGTAGACGGTATATCTATCTGAATGAACTACTGTATAACACTGTAGCAGAGGTTGACCTGATGTCACGTTAAATGTAACAGCTGATGCAAACTTCAGGCAGCTTCAATCAGTTGTTCGCACGGTTAACAACTACAGGAGGCAGTCGGAAAGTGGAGACTTCAAAAACCAATGCATGAGTGAAGGATACCATCAACATTTATTCTTTGAGTTATACTGAAGGCTTTTGTTTTTGAACTAAAGGGAGGATTGGTGAGGGGGGGGGGGGGGGGGGGGTGTTCTGCAGAATGCAGCGTGAGGTCTTTGTTTTGTCCATCATGCAGGATACTTGTCAGATTATGCCTCATTAAAGTACATGGTAAATCATCAGGTTGTTTGACATACTATTACATCTTTGTTTGATAGTTATCTAATCAGTAGCCAATTGCTGGCTAAATGTATATGGCTGCTGTTTGGTTGTATCTAAAGGCAACAGCTAGCCTTTGTGGCCAAAAGCAGGAACGTTGCCTCACTCACAGACTAATACCAGATCAGGAAACTTATGAAAGTCAGTGCCCTCCCCAAACTTTGCTGTCTATCAGACTGTAAGAAATAGTCTCTGAATAAGATCATTTTAAATTCATGTGAACTGATACGATATTGTGGACTGATCAGATTTTTCTACAAGTATCTGTATTGCTACTGTGTAATGCTAACTGAGTAAATTTACAGGTTTGTTTAGCCTGAACGATATAGTGTTTTATCAGAAAGCTCAGAAGTGCATAGTGGGCAACTCTGCAATGTCTGATGCGGGATAACTTGGTAAAAGGTCATTATTGATTCTGTCGCATGCAACATGCACTAGGGTGCAAATTTCTTATTATAGGATGCACCACTCTTCATTTTGCTGCAAAACAAATGATGTGAGCTGCAAGGGAACATAAATACCCTCCCTCTCATCCTGCCAGGGGTCCAGAAAGGGGGGCTGCTTGATGCAAGTCATTAGAAAATGGTACCACATCACTAGTGGTGCGTGGGTCAGCAACAAAGGTTGCCCCCAGTCCACTACCTGTTGATATCCTTGCCCTTCAGTATAGCTGTGTAGTCAGGCCAATTGAAGGATTCTGAGCTGATGACCATATTAGCTGAAGTAAACAGGCTGCTGTCCAGCACTGTGATCGAACAGCTTCCTGTGAAACGAGAAAGCAGTCAATCTTATGCATTGTACTATGTGGTTGCCAAGAAATTGGAGGTTTCTGGATCCCAGATCAGTGGACAAATTCAAAATGGCAACACTACCCCATATTATTCAGGCAGCATAGCCAAGAAGCTGGCTGGTGACAGTGCCCTCCAAAGACCCTCTACTCTCTCACTAGCATTCAGTCCAGGCATACAAAGTTCCTGAGGTTCAAGTTTCAGAGTTGCAGCTATTGGCACAAGTTTGGCCTTTCATCAGCACAGATCCTTCATAAAATGTGCAGCTGATCTATCCCTGAGGCACTTATTATATCCACCCTCATTTAGACAACTTGGTTCCTAAGTACTCCCTGTCAAAAAGCAACTTGGGTTATAGTCTGGCAGGTTCTCACCAAATACAATAAACTGGTATCTCTACAAGAAATAATATTTTGAGTGCTTTACTGAGAGTCAGTTACATGTGTGATGGAAAGGCTAGCGGATTAAGGACATGATAATAGTTGCCCTCAATGCCAATCTCGGGTAGAACAGTAGTCAAGAATGGGAAAAAGCCATTTGGATCATAAGGTCTTAAAAAAGTGTTATGGAGAGGAGGAGGGGTTTCCAGAGGATGGTGCCTAGGCACAGTCATCAAAGAAAGAAGACAAAAGACTTGCATATATATAGCGCCTTTCAGGACCACCGGACGTCCCAAGGCGCTTTACAGCCAATTAAGTACTTTTGAAGTGGAGTCACTGTTGTAATGTGGGAAATGCGGCAGCCAATTTGCGCAAGCTCCCACAAACAGCAATGTGAAAATGACCAGATAATCTGTTTTTGTTATGTTGATTGAGGGAGAAATATTGACCAGGATCCGGGAATAACTCCCCTACTCTTCTTCAAAATAGATCTTTTACGTTTACCTGAGAGAGCAGACGGGGCCTCGGTTTAACGTCTCAATTGAAAGACGGCACCTCAGACAGTGCAGCACTCCCTCAGTACTGCACTGGAGTGTCAGCCTAGCTTTATGTGCTCAAGTCCCTGGAGTGGGACTTGAACCCACAACCTTCTGACTCAGAGGCGAGTGTGCTACCAACTGAGCCACAGCTGACACGCACTCACAAGGTGGGGTGAAGGGAGGAGACAGGCAGAGTAGGAGGAACTGAGAGACAGGAGTCACAGGAACTGAGAATTTGAGGGGAGGAAGGTGGTAGTAGGATGGAGGAGGTTATAGAGATAGGGCAGGGTGACGCCATGAAGCGATTTAAACAAAAAGATAAGAATTTTAAATGAGGTTTTGGGGGACCGGGAGAATGTAGGTCAGTGCGAACAGGGATGATGGGTGGAAAGGACTTGGTGCAGAGAGGATATGGCCAGCTGAGTTTTGGATAAACTGAAGTTTATGGCGGGTGGAGGATGGGAGACCATGCAGGAAGACATTGAAGTCCAGTCAAGTCTGGAGATAACGACGGCATAGAGGAGGGTTTCAGCAGAAGATGGGCTGAGCAACGGCGGAGACGGGTGATGTTATGGAGGTGGAAGCAGGCGGTCTTTGTGATGGAAAGTATGTGGGGTCAGAAACTGAGCTCAACATTAAATAGGATAAAAAGATTGCAAACAGTCTAGTTCAACCTGAGACAGCAGCAGGAGAGGAGGATGGAATCAGTGGCAAATTTGTGGTGGGGGGTCGAAGATGATGGCTTCAGTCTTCCCATTGTTTACAATAACAACTTGCATTTATATAGTGCCTTTAATGTGGAAAAATGTCCCAAGGCACTTCACGAGGCATAATCATACAGGAATGGACACCAAGACAAGAAGACAGGAGGGGTGATCAAAAGCTTGGTCAAAGAGATGGGTTATAAGGACGATCTTAGAGGCGTAGGGGTTTAGGGAGGGAATTTCAGAGCTTAGAGCCTAGATGGCTGAAGGCACGGTTGCCAATGGTGGGGTGAAGGGGTGGGTTGCATAAAAGGGTCAGAGGAATGGAGGGTTTGGGGACAGTTGTAGGGCTGAAGGAGGTCACAGAGAATGGGACTGGCAAGGCCATGAAGGGATTTGAACACGAGTATGAGAATTTTAAATGCGAGTACCTTGGGAAAGCTGGAGCCAATGTAGGTCAACAGGGACAGAGATGACGGGTGAGCGGGATTTGGTGCAGGTTAGGATATGGACAGCAGAGTTTTGGATGAGCTGAAAGTTACAGAGGCTGGAGAATGGGGGCCGGCCAGGAGGCCATTGGTATAGTATAGTCTGGAGGTGACAAAAGCACAGATGAAGGTTTCAGCGGGAGATAGGCAGAAGCAGGGGCAGATATGGGCAATGGAAGTAGACATTGTTTATGATGGAGAGGAGATGGGTTGGAAGCTCAGGTCTTGGTCAAATAGGACATTGAGAATGCAAAGAGTCAGGCTCAGCCCGAGACAATGGCTGGTGAGTGGGATGGAATTGGAAGCGAGGGTACAGTTTGCGGCGGGCGCCGACGACAAGGGCTTCAGTCTTCCCAATGCTTAACTGGATATCAGGTAAACAGTCTGATAACCTAGAGGCAGTTGCGGGGCCGAGAGGGGTGGGAGAACAGCAGCTGGGTGTCATCAGCATACATGTAGAAGTTGACCCATGTCTGCAGATGATGTCACTGAGAACAGTATTACAAAAGGTCTGACACCAGGCAATTTACAGCAGGGAGAAAAATAACTTTCAAAAAAATAATGAAAAACCCAGGAGATATAGATTACTCACCAGTGTTTTTTCCCTCCCATCTCCAAGTTTCCGTCTTTTATGAAGGTGTTTACTCCGGTCGATATCCACATCACCATATATATTTGACAAGTCATCCAACAAAATAAGAGGAACTTGGTTGCTGGAAGGACTAGATGCTAATAAGAAAATTATTTTTAGCTGTTAAAACAATATGCATGAAACATAAAACAAACACAGCATCAGCATTAACAAGATGATATTCTGCTACTTTTTGGGAACTGCATGATGATTCATTTTATTCACAGAATATATTGAAGAAGAAGTGCACTCAAACATTTATGATATTAAAATCTAGCACTCTGGATATAGATAGTTCACATTAACAGTGCCACATAACACCATGAACCTACAGGGCAATGTTTGCTGTGCAGCTCTGTGAGAGCCAACAATCAAATCAACAGATGCACATGGCAATGCCTCTTAGCTACTTTCAATGTTGGTTCTTGCCATCTTCCTTGTTAATTGGTCAACTGAATCATTCAAATTTATTCCTCTAGATTTCTCAAAACTTTTTTTTTTTTTTTTTAAATTGTTAATCATACAAAAATCTGCAATGAACACTGCAAATAGAAAGGGTCGGTTTCATTGGTTAACAGCAATGAAAACTAAAGATGATTCCCCAAGCCATTCACTAACAGAAAGCAACATTTCTTAAGAATTTCAGCATACATGGCACCACTATTATGAAATTTAAGCTAGTCCACATGATATGTGAGACGAGATTAGTGCACGCATGTCAAGAATTCAATAGTATGCATCACATAAAAGACAAACAAACCAAACTTCAAATATGGTTTAAAGCAAAACTAAGCTTTCGATTGACTGTTTTCTGACACAACATAGGCTTCAAAATCTCATTATCGCTGTCATGTAGTCACAAATCTTATGTACAGGATAATGAGAGGCTATGGAGTGTGTTATAAAACAGCAACAAATTGAGGGTATTCAGATGACATCAGAAATGTCTGGAGCAAAGATTGATTGGTCTACCAATATCAAATTAATTTCATCCTTGAAATATATTCCAGCCTGTGATATTCTGTGTAATAACTGAAGTACACAATATAGTTTATTTCATTTCTGGAATGTTATTTTGCCAATGTTAGGTGTCATGGCAGATAGCAACCAACAGCAGACTCCTATGATCGAATCCTGTGATTTGGACTGAAGTGGTACCAGATTTTTCACAGCATGTTACAGGGTGAATAGAATACCCTAGCAACACACTGCCGTCTAAGTGTCATTCCAAATTCTCTGCCACTGTATTAAATTGTCACTTTGCATCTTTTAAAACTTTGCCATGTTTCGTAACTGCCTTTGTGAAAGGGTGGCTCCAATTAAATAGGAGATGGGGCAATTTTCACTTGCACATTAAACTAGTAATGTTAGCATTCATTGGCGCATTTTAGACAGATTTACATTAATGCTATGATGCTATAATTCAGTATACAAATCTATGAAAGCAGATTTGCAAGTGACTGCCCCATTAATTCAGCTTGCTCAAACCAAGATGGCTTGTTATTTATTTTTGATCGGGAGCAAAAAGGTCTTTTCCCTCTCAATAAGTATTTGCCCGTCTCTCTTCAAAAGGATCTCGGTCCCATTCCATCTCCCCCTCCCTTGAATAGAATTTCCCTCAACTGCTCCTCATCTCAAAAGAGTGTCTCTAAACTATTTCCATCTTATTCGCTGCCTCCACAACCAGGTCCATAAGATGGTTTTCTTTGTCTCCCTTCCCCGCTACACCCTGGAACTGGAACTCTCCATCCTCAACAGCGAATCTCTCTTTCTGCCCTTCTCCACATGGATCTCTTTCTTTTCTCATTCCCTCGGGGGACAGATAGCAGCCTTTGTAAGCAAGATCGAGAGTCCCACATGGTATGTTGCCTACCTAGTGCCAGGGTAGGGGACATATCAAACCGGCTTGAAAGGATATTGGAGAGGGAGGGGGAGGATCCAGTCATTGTGGTCCATGCCAACATCATAGGGAAGAGTAGGCAAGAGGTCCTGTTTGGGGAGTACCAGGAACTAGGAGCTAAATTAAAGAACAGGACCACAAAGGTTATAATCTCTGGATTATTACCTGAGCCACGATCAAATTGGCGTAGAGATAAGCTGATTAGGGAAGTTAATACATGGCTGAAGGAGTGGTGTGGGAAAGAGGGGTTCCATTTCATGGGGCACTGGCACCAATATTGGGACAGGAAAGAACTGTACCGTTGGGACGGGCTCCACCTGAACCAGTCTGGGGCCAGGGTCCTAGCGGAAAGGACAAATAGGGCGGTCACAAGGACTTTAAACTAGTAAATGGGGGTGGGGTGGGTGGGGAGGGCTCAGGAGGAAATTGCAGTACAAATAGTAGTTCAAAAATAAACAAAAGGGAAGAGAGTAGAGCAGCATTCAGAAATTGTGCTTTAGGCACTACAGGTAAAGGGAAAACTAAAAGATGTAAAGCAATTAAACCAGGAGAGAGAAATACAAAACGAGTAAAACATTAGAGCTGAAGGACAGGCTAGGGTGTGTGGCTCAAATAAGCGTTTTTTGTACAAACGCATGGAGTATATAAGGAATAAATTGAATGAACTGCAGACACTTATTCAAATTGGAGGTTATGGCATGGTAGCCATTACTGAGACATGGCTGCAAGACAGTCAGGGCTGGGACATAAATATACCAGTTTATAAGGTCTACAGGAAAGATAGGGAAAATGGCAGAGGGGGAGGAGTAGCCTTAGTGATCAAGGATGAAATCACTTCAATGAGAAGAGGATTTAAAGAGAGGTAAACAGCCAGTGGAGACCTTATGGGTTGAATTAAGAAATAGGAAAGGATCCAAGACTGTAGTGGGAGTTGTGTATAGGCCCCCTGGTAGCAGCTCAGAAGTGCTAGATTGTATAAATGCTGAGATTAGACAAGCATGTAGCAAAGGCAGAGTGATTTTAATGGGGGATTTTAACTTTCATATAGATTGGGAAAAGCAGATTAGCACCAGTCAGAAAGGTAGTGAATTTCTTGAGTGTGTCCGGGATAGCTTTCTACAACAATATGTCCCAGAGGCAACAAGGGAGCAAGCCATATTAGATTTAGTAATGAGTAATGAGCCAAATTTAGTTAACAGCCTAACTGTGCATGAACATTTATCCAATAGCGATCATAAAATGTTCCGAGTTCAAGATAATGTTTGAAAGGGAGAAACACGAAACAGCTACTAAAATTCTAGATTTAGGTAAGGCCGACTTCAACAGGATGAGACAGAGACTGTCCACAGTAAACTGGGCACATCTGTTAATGGGTAAAACAACAGGAGATGTTTAAAAAGGAATTTGTGATACAAAACCAGTTTATACCCCTGAGGGGCAAGAGCTCTACTTGCCAAAAAAAACAGCCATGGACAACTAAAGAGGTAAGGGAAGGGAAGGGCATACAAAAATGCAAAAAATAGCCCCGACCCTGGCAAATGGGAAAGATACAAAGAACAGCAAAGGGTCACAAAACAGATAGTAAGAGCTACAAAAAGGGAGTATGAAAAGAAACTTGCAAGGGATATCAAAATCAATACCAAGAATTTTTAGTTACATTAGGAAAAAGAGGGTGGTCAGGAGCAATGTTGGCTCCTTAAAAACTGAAAGTGGTGATATTGTCAATGACAATGGGGAAATGGCGGACTTGTTGAATAATTACTTTGCATCAGTATTTACAGTAGAAGAGGAGGCTAGCCTGCCGGAAATCCCAAAGAAACTATTATTGAATCGGGGACAGGGACTCAATAAAATTAACGCAAGTAAAATAACAGTAATGAAGAAAATAATGGCACTAAAGAGTGACAAATCCCCAGGGCCAGATGGTTTCCATCCCAGGGTTTTAAAGGAAGTAGGTGAGCACATTGCAAATGCCCTAACTATAATATTCCAAAGTTATCTAGATTCAGGAACCGTCCCTTTAGATTGGAAAATTGCATATGTCACGCCACTATTTAAGAATGGCGAGAGGGGGAAACCAGGGAATTATAGACCAGTTAGCTAGAGTTTATAATTAAGGATAGGGTGACTGAACACCTTGAAAATTTTCAGTTGATCAGAGAGAGCCAGCATGGATTTGTAAAGGGTAGGTCATGCCTGACAAACCTGATTCAATTTTTTGAAGAGGTGACTAAAGTAGCGGACAGGGGAATGTCTGGATGTTATTTATATGGACTTCCAGAAGGCATCTGATAAAAGTCCCACATAAGAGACCGTTATCTAAGGTAGAAGCCCACGGAATGGAGGGCAAATTAATGGCCTGGTTAGGAAATTGGCTGAGCGGCAGGAGACAGAGTAGGGATAAAGGGTAGGTACTCAAATTGGCAGGATGTGACTAGTGGTGTCCCGCAGGGATCTGTGTTGGGGACTCAACTATTCACAGTATTTATTAACGACTTAGATGATGGCATACAAAGTCATACATCCAAATTTGCTGATGAGACAATGATAGGCAGCATTGTAGGCAGTATAGATGAAAGCATAAAATTATAAAAGGAATATTGATAGATTAAGTGAATGGACAAAACTGTTGCAAATGGATTTCAATGTAAGCAAATATGAGGTCATCCACTTTGGACCTAAAAATAGAACATGGTACTTTCTAAATGGTGAAAAGCTAGAAACAGTGGATGTCCAAAGAGACTTGGGGGTTCAGGTACATAGATCATTAAAATGTCATGAACAGGTACAGAAAAATAATCAAAAAGGCTAATGGAATGCTGACCTTTATATCTAGAGGGCTAGAGTACAAGGGGGTATGCTGCAGCTGTACAAAACCCTGGTTAGACCACACCTGGAGTACTGTGAGCAGTTCTGGGCACCACACCTCAGGAAGGATACATTGGCCTTGGAGGGAGCGCAGCGTAGATTTACCAGAATGATACCCGGATTTCAAGGGTTAAATTACGAGGAGAGATTACACAAATTAGGGTTGTAATCCCTAGAATTTAGAAGGTTAAGGGGTGATCTGATCAATGTTTTCAAGATATTAAAGGGGAACAGATAGGATAGATAGAGAGAAACTATTTCCACTGGTTGGGGATTCTAGGGCTAGGGGGCATAATCTAAAAATTAGAGCCAGATCTTTCAGGAGTGAAATTAGGAAACACTTCTACACACAAAGGGTGGTAGAAGTTTGGAACTCTCTTCCACAAACGGCAATTGATGCTAGATCAATTGATAATTTTAAACCGGAGATTGATAGCTTTTTGTTAACCAAAGGTATTAAGGGATATGGGCCAAAGGTGGGTATATGGAGTTAGATCGCAGATCAGCCATGATCTCTTTGAATGGCGGAATAGGCTCAAGGGGCTGAATGGCCTACTCCTGTTCCTATGTAGCACTGCTGCAATAGCGATAATCAGGAATTCATACATCAGGCATACTCCTGAGCACGTGCCTATCGCACTTCCTCACCCGCTCATCCATTTTTTTTTATTGGCTCTCTGCTCTTTTACTTCCTTTCTCTCTCATTCCTATCCACTTTCCCTTTTTCTCACTTTACTCTTCTGTTTTACTTCTCTTGTGTGCAATCCTAAACACTTCCTCCCCATCTCCTGCAACATTTGTACTGATATCTGGCAAGACTGCGAAGTGAGAGGGGGGGGGGAAGTAGGCCACAGAAAACGCAGAGTAGGGAGAGTGCAGGCCTTAGAGAAAATAGAGATTAGGAGGGAGCAGGCCCATAGTAATCTCAATGAGGCATGCTTCAGGAAGTGGGGCCTCGAATGTCAGGGACTTGAAGCAGACAAATAAACTGGACCAGACTGCTGCAAATGCCTGGGTTGGAATGGCCACACAGTGGCTCCTGGAACTTCCTCTGCTAAAGAATGCCATGATGGCTCTGGTAACTGTAGCTGTGGGGACATCAGATTCTGCCTAATTGTTTTGCCAGGCCCAGGAGCGGATGTAACCAACCAGGAAGGGGAAAGGAGAGATGAACCTGGAATCCAACATGTTCAGAGAGCATTATAAAACTGAAGAGAAGTTGTTGGAGCCAATTCTTCTGTGGATTATTTTTTATTCATTTATTGTGTAATAGATTTATTTTTAGGGATTTATATTGGCATGGTTAAGGAACTGTCAGCAGCTGCATCTTGTAGAATTTTGTTTTGCTGCAATCTGTTGGAGATGAAAATTAAAATTGGACAAATATTGTGTGTAATCTTATTGGCAATTAATAAAATTAGAAAGAAAAACCCAGATTCAAACACTTAACCAGGAGGCAAGAAACAAAACACTAATTTGCATTTATAAAGTGCCTTTCATGTCCCAAGAACATCTAAAGCCCTTTACAGCCAATTAATTATTTTAAAGTGTAGTCTCTGTTATGTAGGCAGATGCAGCAGCCACACAGTGAGGTTCCATGAACAGCAAATTACATAATTGACCAGTTAGTTTGGTTTGGTGGTGTTGGTTGAGGGACAAGTGACTGCCAGATTAAAATTGACCAACGGCTCGACAGTTAAAACACAGGCAACGGACGTGACATGCACAATAAATTTTATTATAAAGATCTTTATCTTTATTCCTTGAGCCCCATTACACTACTGGAAGTATGACAGGGTGCTACTGCCCGCCACCAGTCTGCCCTAGCATTGCCCCTATCCCAAATCCCAAGGACAGGGTCACTTATACAAAAGGAGAGCACCTGTGCCATTTACAGTGCTCCCTGAGCATCCGCCTTTTTAAAAATATTCGTTGTTGGGCCATGGGCGTTGCTGGCAAAGCCAACATTTATTGCCCATCCCGAATTGCCCTCGAGAAAGTGGTGGTGAGCTGCCTTCTTGAACCGCTGCAGTCCGTGCAGTGAAGGTACTCCCATAGTCAGGATGGTATGCGGCTTGGAGAGCAACTTGGAGGTGGTGATGTTCCCATGTGCTTGCTGTCCTTGTCCTTCTAGGTGGTAGAGGTCACGGGTTTGGGAGGTGCTGTCGAAGAAGCCTTGGCGAGTTGCTGCAGTGCATCTTGTAGATGGAACACACTGCAGCCACGGTGCACTGGTGGTGGAGGGAGTGAATGTTTAAGGTGGTGGATTGGGTGCCAATCAAGTGGGCTGCTTTGTCCTGGATGGGGTCGTTGGAGCTGCATTCATCTAGGCAAGTGGAGGGTATTCCATCACACTCCTTACTTGTGCCTTGTAGATGGCGCAAAAGCTTTGGGGAGTCAGGAGGCGAGACGCTTGCTGCAGAATATCTAGTCTCTGACCTGCTCTTCTAGCCACATTATTTATGTGGCTGGTTCAGTTAAGTTTCTGGTCAATGGTGACCCCCAAGATGTTGATGGCGGGGGATTTAGCAATGGTTATTCCGTTGAATGTCAAGGGTCAGTGGATAGACTCTTGCTTGTTGGAAATATTCATTGCCTGGTACTTAAGTGGCAAGTAACATTCGTGCCACACATCAGCCCAAGCCTGAATGTTGACAAGGTCTTGCTGCATGCGGGCATGGACAGCTTCATTGCCTGAGGTGTTGCGAATGGTACAGAACACTGTGCAGTCATCAGTGAACATCCCCACTTCTGATCTTATGATAGAGGGAAGGTCATTGATGAAGCAGCTGAAGATGGTTGGGCCTAGGATACTGTCCTGAGGAACTCCTGCAGTGATGTCCTGGGGCCGAGATGATTGACCGCCAATGACCACAACCATCTTCCTTTGTGCTAGTTATGACTCCAGCCAGTGGAGAGTTTCCCCCCGATTCCCATTGACTTCAGTTTTATTAGGGCTCCTTGATGCCACACTCTGTCAAATGCTGCCTTGATGTCAAGGGCAGTCACTCTCACCTCACCTCTGGAATTCAGCTCTTTTGTCCATGTTTGGATCAAGGCTGTAATGAAGTCTGGAGCCGAGTGGCCCTGGCGGAACCCAAACTGAGTGTCAGTGAGCAGGTTATTGCTGAGTAAGTGCCACTTGATAGCACTGTCGATGACACCTTCCATCACTTTGCTGATGATTGAGCGTAGACTTATGGGGCAGTAATTGGCCGGGTTGGATTTGTCCTGCTTTTTGTGGGAACTGGGCAGTTGTCCACATTGCCAGTGTTGTAGCTGTACTGGAACAGCTTGGCGAGAGGCGTGGCTAGTTCTGGAGTGCAAGTCTCCAGCATGACAGCTGGGATGTTGTCGGGGCCCACAGCTTTTGCTGTATTCACGACTGGATGTGGCAAGACTGCAGAGCTTTGATCTGATCCATTGGTATTGGGATCGCTTAGCTCTGTCTATAGCATGCGGATTCCGCTGTTTAGCATGCATGTAGTCCTGTGTGGCAGCTTCCCCAGGTTGGCACCTCATTTTTAGGTACGCCTGGTGCTACTCCTGGCACACACTCCTACACTCTTCATGGAACCAGGGTTGGTCCTATGGCTTGATGGTAATGGTAGAGTGAAGGATATGCTGGGCCATGAGGTTACAGATTGTGGAATACAATTCTGCTGCTGCTGCCTCACAGTGCCTCATGGATGCCTGGTTTTGAGCTGCTACATCTGTTCTGAATCTAACCCATTTAGCACGGTGGTAGTGCCACACAACACGATGGAGGGAGTCCTCAGTTTGAAGACAGGACTTCGTCACCACAAGGACTGTGTGGTGGTCACTGCTACCAATACTGTCATGGACAGATGCATCTGTGATAGGTAGATTGGCGAGGACGAGGTCAGGTAGGTTTTTCCTTCGTGTTGGTTCTCTCGCCACCTGCCGCAAGTCCAGTCTGGCAGCTATGTCCTTCAGGACTCGGCCAGCTCGGTCAGTAGTGGTAGTATCGAGCCACTCTTGGTGATGGACATTGTCTCCCACCCACAGTACATTCTGTGCCCTTACTGCCTTCAGTGCTTCTTCCAAGTGGTGTCCAACATGGAGGTGTACTGATTCATCAGCTGAGGGAGGGTAGTAGGTGGTAATCAGCAGGAAATTTCCTTGCCATGTTTGACTTAATGCTTTGAGTCAATGTTGAGGAATCCCAGGACCACTCCCTTCCGCTTGTATACCACTGTGCCACCACCTCTGGTGCGTCTGTCCTGCTGGTGGGACAGGACATACCCAGGAATGGTGATGGAGGAGTCTGAGACTTTGGCTGAGAGGTATTATTCTGTGAGTATGACTATGTCAGGCCACTGCTTGACTCGTCTGTGGGACAGCTCTCACAATTTTGGCACAAGTCCCCAGATGTTAGTGGGAAGTACTTTGCAGGGTTGACTGGGCTGGGTGTGCCTTCGACATGTCCGAATCAGATGCCTAGGTCGATGCCAGGTGGTCCATCCGGTTTTATTCATTTTATATACATTATTATCGTAGCGGTTTGGTACAACCTAGAGGCTTGCTAGACCATTTCAGAGGCAGTTAAGAGTCAACCGCATTGCTGTGGGTCTGGAGTCACATATAGACCAGACCGGGTACGGACAGCAGATTTCCTTTCCTAAAGGACATCAGTGAACCAGATGGATTTTTACAACAATCCGGCAGTTACATGGTCACCATACTAGCTTTTTTTTTTAAATTCCAGGTTTATTTAATTAACTGAATTTAAACTCCCCAGCTGCCATGTTTGGATTTGAACGCATGTCTCCAGATTTGAGATCTGAAGCTTGAATCTGTCAAGTTTCAGCACTCAAATTATGAGACTATTCCTGTAGGCTGTACTTTCTACAATAAATTATACAAGTTTATTTTCCCTTCCTGTATGATTAGAAGTGTCCATGATTACATTTTCCCATACTTATCTCCAAGAATCTTTTGTGCAGACACTGATTGAAATTCATTAACTCGCAAGAGACACTTCTGCAATAGGTCAATGTAGTGATGTTTGGTTATACCTCATGAAGGATGCAGGTACCTTCGCTGTTTTGTTCCATGCAATTTTAAAATCACTACAGGAAACTTTCTGGTATCCGGCACGGACGGGACCGATGTGTTGCCGGTTCATCAACAATTCCGGATAACCGAACGCTATAGTAAAAGATACGGAGCTCAGAGCTCTGTATAAAGCAACAAACCCAACAGCTTCAAAACAATTGGCACAAGTTGCAAGCGTCTCTGTAGCTTAGCAACAGCTTCAGCTACACCCTTGCACAGCAACAAATGGAGTAAAAAAAAATAAAAGTTATCTGAACAGACTCCTGAATTTTGCCGGTGGAGAGCGTTCCGGTTATTTAAGGGCCGGTTAATCGAAAGTTTCCTGTACAACCGGTCAACAAGACACCTTCCCTCATATGCCTGATTACCAGGTTTCCTTATTTCCTTCCTGCATCTGCATACAGGTGAAATTTTACTGTAAAATACAGGAATTCCTGTAGATACAAGAGCACTAATTTTGGTCTACCTGCTACAATGTTATTTTCCTAGCAACCCCTTAACTAACCTTGAAATAGAGATGGCTGGATACTGCCGACATATTGGAATGCATTCTTGAAGAAAACCAGCATTGTAGAATAAACAACTTGGTGCTTATACTTCCTGTGGCCTTCGTCATCAAAACTGTTTATATATCTGCATAAATCTTTCATCCTATGCAGAATTTCACCACAATTCCTGAAAAATTAATTTGAAAGAAAATCTAGAACTCAGAAATAAGTGGAATACTTGAAAAACAAAAACAAAAAAAGCCTCAATATTATTCTGAATTGTTAATTTAGACTTCAAGCTGCAATACTAAAAGCACCATCAGTTTTTAAAGAAATGTCTGTTTGTGCTACACATATAGTTTTTGAACGGTCAGCACTGAAAGAATGAATGCAGTGCAATAACAGCACTATGTATGGGCTGGTTCTGAATTAAAGAATCAATCTTTCCACTAATGCACTTTTAATCTTTGTATTTATAGATGGCTGCTCGTGTCAACTGAGTGGGAATCAGTGCTTCAACACAACCAGAACTTCTAATTTTTAAATTGAGAAACTAAGGTACAGGATAGCACCAATGTTTAATAGATCATGAGAAAACAAGGTAAAAAAGGAAATAATGATTAGTTAAAGCCATGCCTGGGTTTTAAAAACTTGAAGGAAGGAAGGAAAGACTGAGGGAGGTAAAGGGTTCAATAGCTTTGAGGTCCTCGGAGACTATGCATTAACTCTTGATTTCAACACAATGAGGATGCAAGGAGGATAAGCATGTGATCGAAATATCTGCAGCTTATGAGGAACAAGGAGAAAGTTCAGGGGAGCAATGAATATAAAAATACTGACAATGTCAGGTATCAAACATGTTTTCTTGCAGTTAGGAGACTTTCCATAATGTACTAGTTAGAGATCGGATTTGAATTTTTACCTCGGTTAACTCAGAGATTATTTCAAAATGTTATTCAGTGTCTTCAGCTTCTATTAAGATAGGGCAGCTTGACACCCAACTAAGGATTGTGATGCAGCTAATAGACATTCATTAGTTGGCTGATTCTACATAGTTTATATAAACTTACTAAAATTGAATAATGTAATTTATTCATTATTTTCTAAAGGCCATTTTTGCTAGTCTTACACAGATTGGAAGGCGGCAAGTAGAAAAAAGGGAATCTACCCCAGGGGATCCTCTTTCACATTATTCAAGTGTGCCACCTAACTGGTTGACCAAGAATAGCCATCAACTGCCTCCAACTGTCTGTGCATTGGACACGCCCACTTAACCAACCTTGGAAAACAGCCTGGAAATCAGTTGGGTAGAAAGAAATTGTTAAAAACTTGATATTAAATTATGTAAAAGACTTTTTTCCACACAGATAAAAGGTAAAATAGCTCAACTGATTGTAACATTAAAGAAGCATAATTTGAAGAAGTATAATTTGGAGTATTTTTCTACAATGCTTATCCCAGAAAGTAATGGGCCACAATGCTCATCCCAGAATGTAGTGGGCCACAATGCTCAATCAGAATTCTAACCTGTTTGCTTTGTCGATTTGCCACTCACACCTCATTGCCACAATAGACAGGATTTCAAACAATCTGTCCCATGGTTCCACTATCAGTGATGACTTCTCAGTCAGGCCTTCTATGATATATTTCTGAGTGCTCCGCTTGGTGGGTGACTTTATATCAGCTGTGTCTTGGGAACCTAGCAGAAGACGGGATAAATTAATTTGTTATCTGTTAATTGGCTACAGCACAAACAGGGAAAAAGCAGCTTCTCCATCCACTACAGGTCGATCTTTCAAATTCCATAGCCTAACTCTGAAAAATCCACCCATTCAGAATTCATACAAGGAGGCATACTTCAAGAGTCAAATTCTTCTCAATCAAAACATTTCTGACAAGTCCAATTTAATAGGCAAAATATTGGATCTAATATACATTTTAAATTCACAACTATGAACAGTCCCCAGAACTTGCCAATTCTGGTCTAATGCATGTTAAATATTAAAGGGTGTGCTCCTTACAGTCAGTAAGTCATCTGTGCTAATGTGTATGATTGAAGTACTCCTGCTCCTCCCTCCCCAACATGAACCCCAAATGACTCCAAGTATTATGGCACTGGTAAATAATTGTGCTGCATTACAGGTACCATTGAATTACTCAGGAAATGCAGCACCAGTTGAAATGCAACACTAGATAAAAAAGGGATGAGGTCAAACTCAAACAATTCAAGTCACCAGCAACCAGTCCAGGGAGTAGCAGGCCTCACGATTCCACACAAGGAACTTCTGAATTAAGCAGTACTGTTGGTGAGCCACAGTATAAATCAGGTGCTTCCCCAAAGCGATAGTGAGAAATAACAGACGGCAACATTTTCTGTCAAAGTACGCCGGTTTTCTGGCATGAGCAGAATGGAAAATTGGGCAGAGAGCCATACTGCCAGTTCCCACCCACTTCTCCCATAGCAATCTTCCGGCATCCACCTAAATATGGGCAGGAATACTCTAATAAAGGAGATAATTGTGTGGAATCGTGAGGCCTGCTACTCCCGGGAATGGTTGCTGGTGACTTGAATTGTTTGAGTTTGACCTCATCCCTTTTTTATCTAGTGTTGCATTTCAACTAGTTATATGTCACATAATCCTCATTAGCACCATAGCAATGTTGGATGTAAAGAATGATTGTATAAAACAGGACTCGAGTGCTTCCAGGGCCAGTAGAACACATCCCTAACCTTATATGGGCAATACAGCGAGTCAGGTCAATGGATAGACCATCGAAGAAGACAATGCAATGGGTAGATTGCTATCAGTTCCTCTGAGCGGGCAAACTATTTGAATTCGTCATGGTTGCAGGCCCCTTTAACCTGATGCCGGTGCCGTAGTCCACCAAAAAAATTCAGAAGCCTAACCAGGGAAACTTTACCAGGATCAGTGATGGAGCAGACATAAATCACCCCCACCGCCTTCCGGTGGTATTGTGACCACCAGAAAGTCTCACCAGTAGTCCCTCTGACTCACTCCAGTAATATTTCCCAACAGTCAACTACAGAATAAGGCAGAGGCCTGGGAACAGAGCTCCAGCCTGCCTTTTTGGATGGGGAAGATGGTTGGAACAAGGAGACATGAAAGAAGGGAAGCAAAATAAAAGACTAACTTACAAAATATAAAACTGTACTGGAAATGCTTAAAAAGTGCAAAAATTCTATTTGCACGGGTTTCTTCTTCTTAGGCAGTCCCTCGGAACCGAAGATGACTTGCTTCCACATTAAAAATATGAGTTCTCAGGTGACTGATGAGTCCAATGCGGGACCTACAGTCTCTGTCACAGGTGGGGCAGACGGTGGGTGGGTGGGGTGCTTGGGTTGACGTGCGCTCCTTCCGCTGTTTGCACTTGGCTTCCACTTGCTCCCAGCAGAGACTCGAGGTATTTGCCGCCTTCCTGGATGCTTCTCCTCCACTTTGTACGGTCTTGGGCCAGGGATTCTCGTGCCGGTGGGGATGTTGCACTTTTCAAGGAGGCTTTGAGGGTGTCCTTGAAGTGTTTCCTCTGCCCACCTGGGGCTCTCTTGCCGTGTCGGAGCTCCAAGTAGAACGCTTGTTTTGGGAGTCTCGTATCGGGCATGCGGGCGATGTGACCCGTCCATCGGAGTTGATCGTGCGCGGTCAAAGCTTTGATGCTGGGGATGTTGGCCGGAGAGAGAACACGGACGTTGGTGCACCTGTCCTGCCAATGGATTTGCAGGATCTTGCGAAGGCATCGTTGGTGGTACCTCTCCAGTGCTTTGAGGTGCCTGCTGTACATGGTCCATGTCTCGGAGGCATACAGGAGGGCGGGTATCACTACTGCTCTGTAGACCATGAGCTTGGTGCCGGGTTTGAGGTCCTGGTCTTCAAACACTCTCTTCCTCAGGCGACCGAAGGCTGCACTGACACACTGAAGGTGGTGTTGGGCTTTGTCATCGACGTCTGCCCTTGTTGACAGTAGGCTCCCGAGGTATGGAAAGTGGTCCACGTTGTCCAAGGCCTTGTCGTGGATTTTGATAATCGGTGGGGGGGGGCAGTACTGTGTGGTGGGGGCAGGTTGGTAGAGGACCTTTGTCTTACGGATGTTTAGTGTAAGGCCCATGCTCTCGTACGCTTCGGTGAAGGTGTTAATGATGGTTTGGAGTTCGACCTCCGAGTGTGCGCAGACGCAAGCGTCGTCTGCATACTGTAATTCAACGACAGAGGATGGGACGACCTTGGATCTGGACTGAAGGCAACGGGGGTTGAACAGTTTCCAGTTTGTTCTGTAAATTAGCTCCACTCTAGCAGGGAGCTTATGGAGGGAGAGATGGAGCATTGCCGCAAGGAAGATCGAGAAGAGCTTTGGTGCGATGACACAGCCTTGTTTGACCCCGGTCCGTATATGAATTGGGTCTGTGGTGGAACCGTTGGTCAGGATCACGGCTTGCATGTCGTCAGGAAGCAGGCGGAGGATGGTGACAAACTTTTGAGGGCAGCCGAATTTGAGGAGGACACTCCATAATCCCTCACGGTTGACAGTGTCAAAGGCCTTTGTGAGGTCAAAGAAGGCCATGTACAGCGGTTGGCGCTGTTCCCTGCATTTCTCTTGTAATTGGCGCGCGGTGAAGATCATGTCCATTGTGCCCCTTAGTGGGCGGAATCCGCATTGCGACTCTGGGAGGAGCTCTTCAGCCACTGGGAGAAGGCGATTGAGGAGGATTCTTGCGATGACTTTCCCTGTGGCAGACAGCACGGAAACTCCTCTGTAATTACCGCAATCGGACTTGTCACCTTTCTTGAAGATGGTCACAATTACAGCGTCTGAGATCCCCTGGCATGCTCTCCTCCTTCCAGATAAGAGAAATGAGTTCATGAATTCGTGCCAGTAGTGCTTCTCTGCCATGCTTTAGCGCCTCGGCAGGGATTCCATCTGCTCCTGAGGCCTCGGTATTCTTCAGTTGTCGGATGGCCTTTTCAACCGCATGCCGGGCTGGGGTTGTGCTGAGATGGTGGCGGGTAGCATGCTGCGGGATGGAGTTGAGGACACTCGCATCGAAGACAGAAATAAAATAAAACTGTATTGGAAATGCTTAAAAGGTGCAAAAATTCTATTTGCACGGGGTTACGCAAGTGATCATTACTTAATTGTATTTTTAAAACACTTTCTAACAGCAATAAAAACCAATTTCTCTCTCATATCTGGTCCACAGCGACCACGCAATACTGGGCTCTTAGGAGAGTGCGTTGCATTACCTTGATGCTGGCTTTCCAATGAAGGAGATCTGGTAACGTAACCAATATAAAACTCTGCTGCCTTGTGGAGATATTGATACAACAGATTGGCAGGTAATCTCACATCAGGGTTATTAATAATTAGAGGTAGGACATCACATACTGTAGATACAAAGGTACATTTTATTACAGAAACATTTACATTACCACAAGAAAAAAAGTTTCATAGGTGATATAACACTAGTAGCATAAAAAGAGCTGAATTATGCATTGCCCCACCCTCAAACAAAAGTTCAGTTTTAGCAAAAGAAAAAAATGACCCATGCCTTTTTATGTTCAGGGGGAAGTATTTTTTGGAAACCAGAAATCATAAGGAGGCAATGATGGATCCCAATTCTTAAATTATAACCCAACATCACAACACCCTAAGAATTATAACTAGCGAGGGATTTTACTAGATCTTCAGATCGCACGACTTTTTACTCCCCCTTTTTTCTCCCCTCTCCCAACTAACCATTCCTCGTGTCAACCTGGACAACAAGCATCAACAGACTGTACATCGACATGGGCATCACATCTGAGCCTGACCAATAGCCACACATATGCATATTGCATTGCAAGTAGCAATGAGAAATAGGACCCTGAAGAGGATTCATCTCTCCTGCCCAGCCTAAGAGCACTAAGATGCACTACAACACCATCACAACTGCTCTGGTTGCAATTAGCTAACTCAGCACAAATCAGGGATTAAGACTGAGATTTTACTAATCTACATAACTCAGAACCACAGCATGTAGTGCATTTACCAACTGAGTCATCAGGAAGTTCCAACCCAAAGTAATCCAGGTATTGCTGTTACAAACTTAGATTTTCATATCAATGCTTTTTTCTTTCTTACCAAATAACTTTCTAAAACAGTTGACAGGCGAGTCTTGATCATCAAGGTTTTCAGCTTCCAATAAAGTTTCACCAAGACTGACCTAATTTATGAAACAAAATAAATATACCCAAAATATTTATCAGTCAACTCTGAGTACTCAAAAACATTTAAAAATTTCAAAATCTCTCTCTATGGTTAAAAGTCTTGCATTTAGCGCACATCAAATTTAAAGCCTGCAGTGTCACACATGCAAAGAGTAGGACACACAGTAAGCTGCACAAAGATCAGTACAGATGAGGGAGGCCGTTTCCCCCTCTAGCTCATCCCTCCATAGAAACCCATGACACCCGCCCCCCACCTCCCCCACATCCTCATCACAGTATCTAACTACCTCTTAAATGCTCGGATCATGCTTCCCAGAAGACCATTCCAAGAATCAATCACTATGCGGCAAGTGCTTTCTGACATCAGTCCTAAACTTATCTTTTAACAGTTGGCTCCGATGTTTTTTGTCTTGCAGTCGTGGTCTAAGTTGAAAAGTGTGCCGGATTAACCTTCTCTATTCCACTTAGTCTCTTAAATATATACACACACCTCTATAAGGTCCCCTCTTCTTCACCTCCTTTCAAGACTGAAAAATCTAAGTTTTTCTAACACTTGCTTGATTGGCTCAAATAACAATGCAACAAATAATTAAGTAAACAACGTTAACTGCCTGAAAGGATGCCTAACATCGGTAATGCAGCCAGCTCCATTTTGAATGGGGCCTACCACCGGGTGTCCAAAGCGCCTGTTTCAGGCGATCGGCCCTTTTAATATGGAAACTGGGGTCCCATGACATAAATAGGACCCCAATTGCCAATTTAGGTCATAACTAGTCAGGGTCTATGCCGTGCACTCTCCGATCAGTTCCACGGATAATGGAACCGAAGAGGCCCAGCAACAGTAAGTACTGAATTACTCTTGTGGGCCCCAGAGGTGCAGGTGTGCTTGAGACTTCCCCCCTCCTCACAACTTTCATTGCTGCCCTGGCCCAATCTTGTGGCCGCAATACGGTGAACTGCACCAGGACGCCTGTTTGGCAACCCACAGCTTGCCTATGAAATTTAAATGAGGCTGGGGCCTCAAAATAGCAGGGTCTCTTCGCTGCCGGAACAGTCGGCCAACCAGTGCACTTCACCAGTCGGTTGCCCACAAGTCAAAAATCAATCCCCTTGCCTAATGTCTCTCTTCTAACCATGTTTATATTGTTCTTCTTTATCTATTCAGCCACCATACCGTGCTTTCATCCCCCTCAGTCCCTCTGCCTGCAACTCCTCTTCCCTCTACCTCATCCTCAGTGCCGTATACCTTTAGGGCGCATCTGCTGCCAACAAAATAAAGTAGTTTCTCATGCGCATTGCCACTGGTTTTTTGGTTGTTCTTGCCGGACTTCCCACAGATTGGTGAGAGAGAAAGGGGTGGGGAAGAGATCGCTGCTGCCGAAATGAAGAAAATAAAAATTTAAAGTTTGATCACTGCTGCCGAACTGAGCCGCGTCAGGAGAAGAAAACAAATTAAAAGTTGAATTAACATTTATGCGCTGCTGAACTGAGCCAAGAAAGGACGGGAGGGGGTGGGGGAAAAAGAGATCGCTGCTGCTGATCTGAGCCTCATCGGGGAAAAGTGATTGCGGCTGCCGAACTGAGCCAAGAGAGAACGCTCACATTTATTCGCTGCCGAACTGAGCCGAGTGAGAAAGGAGGGAAGGGGTGGGGGAAAAGAGATTGCTGCTGCCGAACTGAAGAAAATAAAAATGAAGTTAAATTGGTTAACGTTAATATTTATGCGCAGAATGCTTCTGCGCAGCTTCCGGTTCATTGGCAGCAGTCACTCCGATACCTTTAACCTCAAACCACCATGCTTATCTGAAAAGCCCATCTCTGTTCTCTCCTTTTCTGTTCCTCGAGAAGTTCACTCTTGTTCATGGGTTTCCCAAAACTGAGAAGCTAGCAATTCATTCTCAAAAGTGTTTATACCACTCTAAACAGAATATAACACTATGTTCTATTTATTTATACTGCTAAATAAGCATTTAAAAACAAATTTCTGGTTACCCAGTGCGAAGACACCAGGGGAAAAGGTCACTGGGGGCCATGGGATAATAGATCGCGGGGAGGGCGGGATGGGGAGGGGAAAGGAGTGTAGGGAACAAGAGGGAAACCAGGTGTAAAATGGACAAGAGTGGAGCTGATATTTTTGGGGCCTGACCTTTCTTTATCATTTAAAAATTGGTAGCAGGAGCAGGAGGTGCACCAAAATTTGTAGGGCTGGAGGCGGAAGACATTTTTAAAAAATAAGCAGCAGGAAAAATTTAGCCAGAAGGAATCCAGGCAACATATATAATTTACTATATATGAAAAGCAGTGAGGATTTTAAAAGGTACTATATTTACAGGTGATACTATGAACGCAACATGACTGATTGACAAAAATGGGGCATAACCCAACATTACATGACCGCCCCAAAATGAACCTGTAGTAATTGTCAGGTACTCTTTGCTGAAAAAAATTGTGATTGTGACCTCCTAGGAACATCCAATTGGGAAATGTGAAACGAACTGTGCCATCTGAATTTGATAGTCATCAATTTAAAGCCCAACTGAAAGCTACCAAAGTAAATGCAGTCAAAATAGGTAAGAATAAGTAAAGAAATTTGCGCAGAGGAGCAGTAATGTAAACCTGAATACTGAACACCGAAGATGAAACTATGGCTCACAGTGAATCATCAGCAACCACCACCACCCACCCTGGTGAGCTGAAATCCCTCAAGTCAACCAGAAATCCAATCCACTTCCCCCTCCTAACTGAGCAGTAATTTTTTTTTTTTTTTTTTTTTTTTTTTTAAATTCGCTTATGGGATGTGGGCGTCACTGGCAAGGCCAGCATTTATTGCCCATCCTTAGTTGCCCTCGAGAAGGTGGTGGTGAGCCGCCTTCTTGAACTGCTGCAGTCCGTTACTCAATGTCTTATATCTGCTCTTCTCTGGTGAAGGTACTCCCACAGTGCTGTTAGGGAGGGAGTTCCAGGATTTTGACCCAGCGACGATGAAGGATCGGCGATATACTTCTAAGTCAGGATAGTGTGTAACTTGGAGGTGATGGTTTCCCATGCACCTGCTGCCCTTTTCCTTCTAGGTGGAAGAGGTCGCGGGTTTGGGAGGTACTGCCGAAGAAGCCTTGGCGAGTTGCTGCAGTGCATCTTGTAGATGGTACACACTGCAGCCACAGTGCGCCGGTGGTGGAGGGAGTGAATGTTTAAGGTAGTGGATGGGGTGCCAATCAAGTGGGCTGCTTTGTCCTGTATTGTGTCGAGCTTCTTGAGTGTTGTTGGAGCTGCACTCATCCAGGCAAGTGGAGAGTATTCCATCACACTCCTTACTTGTGCCTTGTAGATGGTGGACGGGCTTTGGGGGGTCAGGAAGTGAGACACTCGCCGCAGAATACCTAGCCTCTGACCTGTTCTTGTTGCCACAGTATTTATGTGGCTGGTCCAGTTAAGTTTCTGGTCAACGATGACCTCCCCAGGATGTTGTTGGTGGGGGATTCGGCGATGGAATGTCATGGGGCGGTGGTTAGACTCTTGCTTGTTGGAGATAGTCATTGCCTGGCACTTCTGTGGCGCGATTGTTACCTGCCACTTATCAGCCCAAGCCTGAACGTCGTCCAGGCCTTGCTGCATGCGGGAATGGACTGCTTCATTATCTGAGGAGTTGTGAATGGTGCGGAACACTGCAGTCATTAGCGAACATCCCCATTTCTGACCTTATGTTGGAGGGAATGTCACTGATGAAGCTGCTGAAGATGGCCGTTAGTTGCTTAATGGTCCACCACCATTCACGACTGGATGGGCCTAGGACACTGCCCTGAGGAACTCCTGCAGCGATGTCCTGGGGCTGTGATGATTGACCTTCAATCACCACAACCATCTTCCTTTGTGCTAGGTATGACTCCAGCCAGTGGAGCATTTTCCCCCCCCGATTCCCATTGACTTCAGTTTTACTAGGGCTCCTTGATGCCGCACTCGGTCAAATGCTGCCTTGATGTCAAAGGCAGTCACTCTCACCTCACCTCTGGAATTCAGCTCCTTTGTCCATTTTTGGACCAAGGCTGTAATGAGGTCGGGAGCAGAGTGGTCTTGGCGGAACCCAAACTGGACATCAGTGAGTAGGTTATTGGTGAGTAAGTGCCGCTTGATAGCACTGTCGATGACACCTTCCATCACTTTGTTGATACTAGAGAGTAGACTGATGGGGCGGTAATTGGCCAGGTTGGATTTGTCCTGCTTTTTGTGGACAGGACATATCTTGGCAGTTTTCCACATTGTCAGATAGATGCCAGTGTTGCAGCTGTACTGGAACAGCTTGGCTAGAGGCACAGACGGTTGTCAGGGTCCATAGCCTTTGCTGTATCCAGTGCGCTCAGCTGTTTCTTGATATCATGTAGAGTGAATCGAATTGGCTGAAGGCTGGCTTCTGTTATGGTGGGGACCTCGGGAGTAAGCCAATATGGATCATCCACTCGGCACTTCTGGCTGAAGGTGGTTGCAAACGCTTCAGTCTTGTCTTTTGCACTCGCATGCTGGGCTCCACCATCATTGAGGATGGGGATATTCATGGAGCCTCCTCCACCCGTTAGTTGTTTAATGGTCCACCACCATTCACGACTGGATGTGGCAGGACTGCAGAGCTTCGATCTGATCCGCTGATTGTGGGATCGCTTAGCCCTGTCTATAGCATGCTGCTTCCGCTTTTTAGCGTGCATGTAGTCCTGTGTTGCAGCTTCCCCAAGTTGGCACCTCATTTTTAGGTACGCCTGGTGCTGCTTCCGGCATGCTCTTTTACACTCCTTATTGAACCAGGGTTGGTTCTCTGGCTTGGTGGTAATGGTACAGTGAGGGACATGCCGGGCCACGACGTTACAGATTGTGGTGGAATACAATTCTGCTGCTGATGATGGCCCACAGCGCCTCATGGATGCCCGGTTTCAGCAAACTCACCCATCCCCATGAGAAAAAAAATCTAGGGAGAGGAGCAAAAATTCTATTCATTTTGGGATCCCTTGCACACACACACCGGACAACAAACCCAGTTCAACAGTCCCTCCTAACAAAATTGCTGAAATTGAAGCATCCTAGTGATGCTGCATTGTACCCTCTCTAACTATCCTTCCTATAGTGTGGGGCCTAATACTTCACACAGTACTCAAACTAAAGTCTTAATGTTTTATATAGGCTCATCATTACCTCTTAGCTTTTATTTTCCATACCTTGTGATAAAACCAAGAATTCAATTAGCTTTTCTCAGCATTATCAACTGATGGGCTACCTTTAATGTCCTGTGAACATGTACCCGCAAGTTCTTCTGCTCTTCCACAGTACTGAGCCTACTTCCATTTTGAGAATAATTACTGCTGTTTCTTTTTACCAAAATATATCACTTCAGTTATAAGTAGAGCAGACAGAAATTTTGTGGGCAGAGGATGAGATATACCAGAGGGAGACAATAATCCCACATAATGTCACAATGCCTGCAATTACAACATGACAGTCAAATGTTGACATGGGTTCTTGCCATTATGTTGACAGACAAAATTGCCACTGAAAAATCATGACGCAGAAGCAAGTTTGATATGTACAGGAAATGCGCACTATTCACAAAACTTTTAACATTTATAACATCTTTATGGATTAAGGGCACAGCTACATAACTAACTGTGCCACTAAGTGCGGACAGTAAGAATGTCTATTTTTAGCATCACATCGGATTATTCGTGATTTGAACTTTTTATTTCAAAAATTTACCTGAAGGTGGCCTGCTCTTTCACAAATCTACTGTGGTCTCTTTTTTTTAAAAATTGCATATGTCTTCTTAAATCCATTATTCTCAGCATACTCCAGCAGTTAGAGAGGATAAGTATTTTACTTACAAGTTGGTAATCACCAGGACCCCCCACATACCAACCACTTGAGGTCATATCTCAGTTGGATGGGTTTTGTCAGTTCTTGTCCAGAGTATTAAATAGGAGTATAATGGAGCATTTCTACTCACAGCTCGCCTCCTGTTGACCAATATTTGGAGTACTGTCCCACCTGCTGACTGGTGGACATGTGGTATTAAGTAACCTTGATCACATTCCAAACTGCTGGCTGCAACAGGATCAATTACAGTGGGTAGCGCAGACCACCCCCATATGCTCGTTAGAGTAAAACGCAGCTTTCAACAGAAAGAAATGGGAAATTATCTATTTTTTGCAATGTTGGGTTCTTTGATTTGGACTTTTTGGGGTAGGGGAGAACCAAGTTATTTCATACCATTCTTCCCTTCTCTAATTTTCTATGTCTCCTTGTACCATGTACAGGCCCTGTCCAGGATGGTAGGAAATCAAATTGCTCCCAAATACCTGACAATACCACTGCGCAATTCCCACTAGGAGTTGTAGTCTGGGGTGATGTTGCCTCTGATTTTCTATTCTGGCCTGCAAGGCAATGTCCAACCTCCAGCTAAGCATCATCCTCAATGAAGCTGCTGGGGTCAGGCACTACACCATGTGGCAAATCATGGACTTGACCCCTATGCCCCATTTGGCCACTAGGTGCTATAGGTTTTTAAAATCATAGAAAGCAGCACATTCAGAACAAGCAACTTACTAAAGGTCACTTTGGTTCAGAAACGGTATCTCAATCAGAGTAAGGAGGAGAATCGGCTGCACACATTTTAAACTTATTTTTGTTACACTAACAACTGATCTACAGCAATTGCTGAAACAGAACACCAGCAGTGACAATATAAGGGTTAGTTAACAACTATAAAAACAAGATCAGTATTGTATGAATATACATACCCCATGCTGTACCACAGATTCTGGGAACCGTCTCAAGAGAAGCAGCAACATTTCTGCTCTCTCCAATGTGTTGAAGCACTGCTCTGTGGCTTTAAGAAGCATTTCACATTGTATTCGACCTGGAAGAGTCTCAAACAGACCTGAAAAGCAATTTAACTGAGTTTTAAAATTTATGATTTATATACAACTAGCTCGAAGTACAGTATACTATTTGTACTTCAATATCTCACAAAATATTCACATTTGGTTCATGCAGCCCTTTCAGATAGGATATGTCACATCAATACTTCATAAACTTCACACATTGTTGATAATTCACATTTACAAACTATATTAACTTCCTCAATGATACAAAGAGCAGATGCCATCAGCAACTTGGGTTATTCTGTGACAGAGAAGCCAGCCTGGGAACTCTTGCTCTATTTCTGCAAACCACATTCAACGTGGGACAAAGACAGACTCAGTGTGCCTCAATGCTAGTTTTAAAGCTAGACACCATGCTGGCCACTTAAGAAAACGTTTTACAGCCCTTTAAGAAGTAATTTTGTTTTGCAGCATGGAAAGGTAAATTCCTTCCTTTTCTGGAAAAATACAGAATATTTTAGTACAAAGTTCACACAAAGGGTAGTAGAAATCTGGAACCCTCGCCCCCAAAAGGCTGTGGATACTAGGACAACTGGAGCTTTCAAGACAGAGATTGATAGATTTTTGTTAGGTAAGGGTATCAAAGGATATGGAGCAAAGATGGGTAAATGGAGTTGAAGTGCAGATCAGCCATGATCTAATTGAATGGCGGAGCAGACGCGAGGGGCTGAATGGCCTAATCTTGTTCCTAATCTCTCTCGTGCTGCACTATATTCTCCAGCGTGAAGAACGCTGAAGAAATAAGTGCGATTATATCTAATCAATTTCCTGTGACAATGCCTACAATTAAATGGAGGAAATGTTAAGTCTTTTAGCTTTTTGTTGTAACAGGCCGAGAGAGATTACAGCATCACCCTTGGAGCAAGCAAGAACAACCAAACCATTCTAGCAATAGTCCCCACCGCTAATAGCGGGCGCGGTCATGTGAACACGACTTTCCCGCTGTACAAGATGGCTAGTATAACGTGGCATGTTTCATAATTACTTTTACATAAAATTTAAAATCATTTCAATTTTTAAAAAGCCGAGGGGATCTTCATACTCCATCTCTCCACTTCCCACTGCGTACATTTACAGTGCCGTTACTCAATGCCTAAATGTCAATAGGCAAACGGGAAATTGATCATGGAGGGATTTTAAGATAACAATGAGGACTTTGAAATCTCGGTCAGCTTTTCCTCAGGAACTTGGGGTGGCGATTAATGAACTAGATCCGTTTAAGAGGCAGTTAGACTGTCATGTTAATTTTAAAACGGAGCCAGAAGGTTTCAAGCTCAGCAAGAAAGGCTCGTAGCAATAGCAGGAGTTCCAGAAGCCATGGAGTTAGCACTAAATTGCACTTTAACAAGGTGCAAACAGCTGCTTGAACTGCCCGAAATAGTCAGCGCACTTAATATGGTTTAAGCGGCGCCTTTGTAATTGACGTCTATGGCAAATGGTCAGCGCCATTTGCCCGATACAGGCAGCTGTCCGGGATAAGCGGGGACAGTGCAAGTGCTGGGTTCTATATTAGCACAAAAACTCCTGTAACAGGCGCCCACCGTTAGTTAGACTTGCCCTTGCCTGTTTAAGGTCGGCGATATTTTGCCCTGGAAGTTGCTGGAGGTGCGAGATGGAAACAGCAAGGAGCCCTCAACAGCACATCTGGGATCGGAGTGAACAGGTCAAGCAACTGTGTATCTCCTTAACCAATCAGATAGAACGATTCTGAAATTAACAGCTAAACAAGGAAGTGTAATTTAGAATGGTGAATTAAAATGTCAAATCAGGTACGGAAAAAGAAATAAAGAGGGGGAAAGAAGTATTGGATTAAGAGAAAAAAAAGTTACAAAATGTTTTAATTAAAAAAAAAGGGCCCAAAAATTGCTGTCAAAATAGCGGCGAGGCTAATAGTGCTCACTGTTATTTAAGTGCAAGTTCAACCGAGGGCTGAAATATTTTTTAATTTTTTGTTAAAATCTCCAACAATTAAAAACCTGAAGAAATGAGACTCCACACCTGCAATGCATAATTTTCAGTGCCAGAGACTGGCAATAATTAACACTTAATCACATAGTTAAACGAGTACTTAGACTTGACTTAACTTGCCATGGCGATTTTACTTCGTATCTACCGCGTAAGTACAGGAATTTCATGCCACTCAATGTATTTCAATGGGGAGCCAGACAGGGAGATGATGAATTTCTGTGTTTAATTGCACATCTGCCCTCGGCTTAAGTTGCTGTGGCATTTGCACTTAAATAACGGCAAACGCTATTAGCATTGCCATTGGCCCAGAAATTCCATTTGTGGGCCTCCCGCGGGCGGAGGGCTGCGATTTGGAAAAATCTGCGCTTGGACCGGAGGGCTCCCGGGAGGCGCAGAGTTCCGTTACTGGGCCTCTCCAAACTGCCGGTGTGCAGGGCCCACGTATCCCAGAGGCGCAGGGATCACGTGGGCCATGGGGAGCCAATCAGAGAAGGGAATCTCCATTCATACATTTGACAGGAAGACCATTCAAATATATGAATAGAGATCACCTCCAAAACAGTAAAACTTCAAATAAAAATGTTTTTAAATCGCATTTTTAAAATGACTATAAATTACATAAATTAAACTATTTTAAACAAAAATGTACATTTTTGACAAAAATAATTAAAGTTTTTAACGGGGCTAAAAATAAACTTACCTTTCTTTAAAGTATTTTTAAATGATAAATCAGTGGAAATTTTTTACTTTTTTCAACTCTTATCCGCCTGCTTTTTACCAGGCGCAAGAATTGTAAGTGTTTTCTGCGGGTGGAGGGTCTCCAGAAAACGGAACGCTCCACCCGCAGAGGCCCTGCTCCAGCGCAGCCAGAGGATCTATCAAGAGCTTTCTTGACAGATCGGAAATGCCGGTTTCCAGCGCATGCACAGTGCATGCCTGAGACCAGCATTTCCGATGTCCCTACGGGTGAGTACACAGTGCGTACCCACCCGTAGGGACCGGAATATCCGGCCCATTATTTTGACAGCAATTTTTGGCCAATTGTTTTTCCTAAGTAGTAACAGCGCCATCCTCTGGAAGAAGTGAGAATAACAGATGTTACCTTTTACAGCATTACCTACTGATTTCTATGGACATTCTTTTTTAAATTCATTCCTGGGATGTGGGCGATGCAGGCAAAGCCAGCATTTATTGTCCAACCCTAATTGCCTTGGAGGTGGTGGTGAGCTGCCTTCTTGAACCGCTGCGGTCGTTGTGGTGAAGGTACTCCCATAGTGCTGCGAGTGAGGGAGTTCCAGGATTTTGAACCAGTGACGATGAAGGAACGGCGTAATATTTCCAAGTCAGGATGGTGTGTAACTTGGAGAGGAAGTTGCGGGCGATGGTGTTCCCATGCGTCTGCTGCCCTTGTCCTTCTAGGTGGTAGAGGTCGCGGGTTTGGGAGGCGCTGCCGAAGAAGCCTTGGCGAGTTGCTGCAGTGCATCTTGTAGATGGTACACACTGCAGCCATGGTGCGCCGGTGTGGAGGGAGTGAATGTTTAAGGTGGTGGATGGGGTGCCAATCAAGCGGGTTACTTTGTCCTGGATGGTGTCAAGCTTCGAGTGCTGTTGGAGCTGCACTCATCCAGGCAAGTGGAGAATATTCTATTATACTCCTGACTTGTGCCTTGTAGATGGTGGAAAGGCCTTGAGGAGTCAAGAGGTGAGTCACTCGCTGTAGAACACCCAGCCTCTGACCTGCTCTTCTAGCCACCGTATTTATGTGGCTGGTCCAGTTAAGATTCATGTCAATAGTGACCCCCAGGATGTTAATGGCGGGGGATTCGGCGATAGTAATGCCTTTGAATGTCAAGGGGCGGTGATTAGACTCTCGCTTGTTGGAGATAGTCAGTGCCTGGCACTTGCGTGGCACGAATGTTACTTGCCACTTAGCCCAAGCCTGAATGTCATCCAGGTCTTGCTGCATGCGGGCATAGACTGCTTCATTATCTGAGGAGTTGCAAATGGAACTGAACACTGAGCAATCATCAGTGAACATCCCCACTTCTGATCTTATGATGAAGGGAAGGTCATTGATGAAGCAGCTGAAGATGGGTGGGCCCAGGACACTGCCCTAAGAAACTCCTGCAGCGCTGTTCTGATGACTGACCTCGAACAACCACAACTATCTTCCTTTGTGCTAGGTATGACTCCAGCCAGTGGAGAGTTTTCCTCGATTCCCATTGACTTCAATTTTACTAGGGCTCCTTGATGCCACACTCGGTCAAATGCTGCCTTCATGTCAAGGGCAGTCACTCTCACCTCACCTCTGGAATTCAGCTCTTTTGTCCATGTTTGGACCAAGGCTGTAATGAGGTCTGGAGCCGAGTGGTCCTGGCGGAACCCAAACAGAGCTTCGGTGAGCAGGTTATCATTGAGTAAGTGCCGCTTGATAGCACTGTCGACGACACCTTCCATCACTTTGCTGATGATTGAGAGTAGACTGATGGGGCAGTAATTTGGCTGGATTGGATTTGTCCTGCTTTTTGCGGACAGGACATACCTGGGCAGTTTTCCACATTGTCGGGTAGATGCCAGTGTTGTAGCTGTACTGGAACAGCTTGGCTAGAGGTGCAGCTAGTTCTGGAGCACAAGTCTTCAGCACAACAGCCAGGATGTTGTCAGAGCCCATGGCCTTTGCTGTATCCAGTGCGCTCAGCCGTTTCTTGATATCATGTGGAGTGAATCGAATTGGCTGAAGACTGGCTTCTGTGATGGTAGGAACCTCAGGGGGAGGCCGATATAGATCATCCACTCGACCCTTCTGGTTGAAGATGGTTGCAAACACTTTAGCCTTGTCTTTTGCACTCGTGTGCTGGGCCCCGCCATCATTGAGGATGGGGATATTCATGGAGCCTCCTCCTCCCATTAGTTGTTTAATTGTCCACCACCATTCACGACTGCAGAGCTTTGATCTGATCCGTTGATTGTGGGATCGCTTAGCTGCGTCTATAGCATGCTGCTTTCGCTGTTTAGCATGCATGTTGTCACCTCATTTTTAGGTATGCCTGGTTCTGCTCCTGGCATGCTTTTCTGCACCACTCATTGAACCAGGGTTGGTCCCTTGGCTGGATGGTAATGGTCGAGTGAGGGATATGCCGGGCCATGAGGTTACAGATTGTTGTGGAATACAATTCTGCTGCTGCTGACGGCCCACAGCACCTCATGGGTGCCCAATTTTGAGCTGCTAGATCTGTTCTTAATCTATCCCATTTAGTACGGTGGTACTGGCACACAACACGATGGAGGGAGTCCTCGGTGTGAAGACGAGATTCATCTCCACAAGGACTGTGCAGTGGTCAATGCGGTCATGGGCAGGTGCATCTGCGACAGGTAGATTGGTCAGGGCGAGGTCAAGTAAGTTTTTCCCTCATGTTGGTTCTCTCACCACTTGCCGCAATCCTAGTTGGCAGCTACGTCCTTCAGGACTCTGCCAGCTCGGTCAGTAGTGGTGCTACTGAGCCACTCTTGGTGATGGACATTGAAGTCCCCCACCCAGAGTACATTCTGTGCCCTTGCTATCCTCAGGGCTTCTTCCAAGTGGTGTTCAACATGGAGGAGTACTGATTCATCAGCTGAGGAAGTGCAATAGGTGGTAATCAGCAGGAGGTTTCCTTGCCCGTGCTTGAACTGAAGCCATGAGAATTCATGGAGTCTGGAGTCAATGTTGAGGACTCCCTCCTGACTGTATACCACTGTGCCAGTGGGACAGGACATACCCAGGGATGGCGATGGAAGAATCTGTGACACTGGCTGAAAGGTATGATTCTGTGAGTATGACTGTGTCAGGCTGTTGCTTGACTAGTCTGTGGGATAGCTCTCCCAATTTTGGTACAAGTCCCCAGATGGTAGTGAGAAGGACTTTGCAGGGTTGACTGGGCTGGGTGTGCCTTTGTTGTGTCTGAAGCCGGTGCTGGGTGGTCCGTCTGGTTTTATTTTTATTACTGTTTTTCGTCGTGGTTTGTTACAACTGAGTGGTTTGCTGGGCCATTTCAGAGGGCAGTTAAGAGTCAACTACATTGCTGTGGGTCTGGAGTCACATATAGGCCAGGTAAGGGCAGCAGATTTCCATCCCTAAAGGACATTAGTGAACCAGATGGGTTTTTACGACAATCCGATAGTTTCATTGTTACCATTACTGATACTAGCTTTTTATTCCAGATTTATTTAATTAACTGAATTTAAATTCCCCAGCTGCCATGGTGGGATTTGAACTCACGTCCCCAGATCATTAGCGCAGGCCTCTGGATTACTAGTCCAGTAACATAACCACTATGCTACCGTTCCCCATGATGTTACAATCGTGAGAAACCTAAAAAGCGGAGTCCATTTCTCTTAATTCAATTTTTAGTACTAAATTCCCACTTTTCTGTGTTATTTGCATATCTTAATTCAAATTACTGAATAATTCAATTTTTTATAGTACACAATAACTTCAAATTATTTGGAAGAGACTACTTAGATTACAAAGTTACTGAGTTTGTTAGTTAACTGTTTTGCCACAGCCGTGACAAAACCAGTGGTGGTGCTGCCACACACAATTTTGTTGTGTTGCGGATCCAAAACCTATCAGATAGGATTAAGTTAAAGCACTGATCACCCAACCCCTAAGACCTACTAAACAGCAGATGAGAAGCTCTGAGACAGTTCTTATGTAGGTATGATTGCACTATTGAATTACTTTAGTCTGTCAAATTAGAAGGACAGTCTCACTTAGCTGCATGAAGCCTGATTCAGCTCACTTTCCTGTTGTCAATACCTTCTGTGCACCCCTCATCTTACAGTTACATAGTTAGCCAACTGGAACAAAATTCTCTTTGCTACTTTTTCCACTTACAAACAGGAACATTACTGCATTTTCACAGAATTAAAAACAGTGTCACATGCATACACGTAGATATGATCGACTTATCCGCAGATTTTTTAAATTGAGGGTTATTTCTTATTTTCCGCTCCCGTCTCTTCCTCAGTCCTCCCCATTACATGCATCATTCACCAGCTAAGATGGCTCGCTGCCAGATTTCTGTTAATTTTGTTGTAACCAGCCACTGGCAGACATAAAAGGTACCCAAAGGTAACTAACCCTCCAATCTTCCCATTATTTAGAGGACATTTGGCCTCTAGTGGACACCCCCCCCCCTCTAGCATGGCAGAAATCAGTAATTTGTTGTGAGGAACTGCAGGCTTGATCTCCATCCTACTATCTGTGGCACAAAGAATTAAGATGCAAAATGCTGCACCTCCTTGCTTTTTATTTTAATTCCAATTCATAACACTAGACACTAATATTTATTTTTAAAAATAGCAGTCTTCTGCATACAGAGAATATTAGAAGGTTGATGTTGAATTACAAGTTAGTAATCCAATCAAGAGGATCAGATGACTATATAAATGATGACTGCTAAACTCCAAGATTAGATTTACTGCCTGTAATTTGCTGACCATCAACTAGCATATGGAGGTTAGTTTATTTTTTTCCCCTAGACTAACATAGCTTCTCACTGGTGACAACTTTGACATTTTTTGAATGAGATGCTATGGTGCCTGGTAGAATTTTCAATTTGTGACACAGAACCCCCACAGGATAATCGGCCATTCTGGATTGTGAATTATTCAGAAATTCACTGTTCTCTACGTAATATAACATACGACATGACGCAATAAAAGTAGTAACACTATGCCATTTGATTTTTGAAAAACTTACAACAGAAAAGTCTTACAAACGCTTTATTGTGATTCCAAGTCATGCATCAATTTGAATTCAAGGAGTCAGGCACTCAATGTGCACACAGGCCTCCACCGGCATTGCTTAAGATAGATGTTAGAAATCACACAAGGATAGCCTGGAATAACTCATCTGCCAATTTCTCCCTCCATTCATTACTCTTACTGTCGTATTCCCTGCCCCCCTCTCCAAACAGCACTGCACACTGGCAAAATTATGACAAATTCCATTTCATGTCGCCCCGCTCAGTAGTAGTGAGTTGGTTTACCTCTATTTGGCGAACACACTGATATACCTATCACGAGGGTGGGCTCTGTTATTTAGCCAATAAAATTGATATACCTATCAATTCATCCAATGAAAAGCGACGAGTTAAGAAAGTAGCTATAGGTTTTTATTGGCTAAATAACAGAGCCCACCCTCGTGGGTGATCGGATCCAACAAGGAGGAATACCAGCCAGTCGACCACCTTTATACCTGGGCAGGTAGGTGGAGCCATGGGCGGAGTCAGCAGTGGTCAGCCCAGGTATAACAGCGTGACAAGAGGCGACCTCGTATAGTGATACAACAGTGTGAACAGTGATAACCATAGAGTAACGATATAACAGTGATAACTATAGTGTAACGATAGTGAACGACAAAAGTGGTTTACCACACACACGTTATAAGGCATTAAGAAAAATTAAACAATTTTTTACCTCGTAAAAACTGTGTCTGCTTGTCCTGAGCATCATTGCGCAGTGCTGCTGTAATGACGCTTATTTCCCTCCATACCATCGGCTGATCAGGGAAATTTACAAACCTGTTATTTAGAAAAACACAGTGAGATACTTGTAATGCACACAATAATACTTCACTGTTCTGGAATGCATACCATTACAAAGTCACAACGTACTTAAGTCTTAAATTCAAATTAATTGTGGCTAGCTCAGATGCACCAGCCCAAATAAAATTGGATAAATTATATAGGAATAGAAAAAAGTTTGATTTGTAATTCTAGGATAAGTACAGGGTTTCACTACCCAATACAGACAATACCTAATTGGAACATTACACGAGTTAACATCACCTCCCTCTTGTTGCTCAAAAGGATTTCTCACATTTATAATTCCATCAATTGATGCTACAACAGTTGAAAATATTAATGTTTCCATTTCAGGGTTAAAAAAAGGAAACTCTCCTGCAATATGATTTTGTATTCAGATCCTACACAAGCCCCCGAGAATGGGTTCTAATGAATGCTCTACATCCAAAATTGTTACCTAACTTTTTGCTGTTCAGATGCTGGCGAGCTTTCTGTGTATTGCCAGCATTTTGTTTTTATTTCGGATTTCTAGCACTTGCAGTTTCTTCTTTTCATCTCCCAGAGAGATGCCTGGCACTATCTCAAAGCACTTTATCGGTGTCCTGCTCATGTGGGAAGTTGCTTGTTGTGTTACTTACATGTCATAAAGGAGTCTTCCAGCTGAAGCCGTTCTCTCAGCATTTCGCTCAATTGTGTACATTTCATACTAAGAACAGAAACCATTAAAATATTAATGGAAAAAATCAGTAAACTAATCCAAAACATTTAGATATGATTGCATAAAGGCAATATTCAGTAATAGCTCAACATTATTTTTAGGGGGAATCAAGCAAGAGTAAAAGTTGAGTTTCAAATATTATCAGCAACCTGCTGACTGACCCCCCAATTTCATTAGCAGCATGGGTAACAACAGAATAAAGGACATCAGATACTAAATCGGGAAGTGAAAGAGAATTTCTGGAACCATCTAAATCAAAAAGCAAGTTTTATGTGGGATCTCACCAGGCTAAGAAACAGATTTTAAATATATACGCACTTGTCACTAAACCATCCCACCCAATTTTGATTTTGTCATTTCGAGCTTGGCTCAGAGACTACTGACACTAGTGCAACAACAAAACATGTTGAAACAAACTTTCCACTTCTGTTCAAAAGCAAAATACTGCAGATGCTGGAAATCTGAAATAAAAACAGAAAATGCTGGAAATACTCAGCAGGTCAGGCAGCTTCTGTGGAGAGAGAAATAGCGTTAACGTTTCAGGTCAATGACCTTTCGTCAGAACTGGAAAAAGTTAGAGATGTAACTGGTTTTAAGCAAGTACAGAGGCTGGGAAAGAGTGGAGGGGAGAAAAGAGCAAAAGGGAAGGACTGTGATAGGGCGGAAGGCAGGAGATGCTAAATGACAAAAGGGATGATGGTGCGAGGCAAAGAGAGAGATGGTAATGGGACAAGTAAAGAGCAAAAGATGGGTCTCGAAGGGGTGTAAATGGGAACAGCAGAATCATCAACAGCTGCCGTCTGAAAAAATGAGGGCAGAGGTTATGATCTGAAATTGTTGAACTCAATTTTGAGTCCAAAAGGCTATAAAATGCCTAATTGAAAGATGAGGTGCTGTTTCTTGAGCTTCACTGGAACAGTGTAGGAGGCCGAAGACAGAGTGGTCAGAGGGGGAGTGGTCAGAGAATTAAAGTGACAGGCGACCGGAAGATCGGGCTCACGCTTGCAGACTGAATGGAGGTGTTCCACAAAGCGCTCACCCAATCCGCATTTGGTCTCCCCAATGTAGAGGAGACCGCATTGTAAGCAACAAATACAATATACTAAAATTGAAAGCAGTACAAGTAAATCGCTGTTTCACCTGGAAGGAGTGTTTGGGGCCCTGGATGGTGGGAAGGGAGGAGGTAAAAGGGCAGGTGTTGCATCTCCTGCGCTTGCACAGAAAGGTGCTGTGGGAAGGAGAGGAGTGATTGAGGAGTGGACACAGTGTCGCGGAGGGAACGTTCCCTTCAGAATGCTGAAAGGGGAGGGGAAGATGTATTTGGTGGTGGGATCACGCTGGAGGTGGCGGGAATGGCAGAGGATGATCTGTTGAATGTGGAGGCTGGTGGGGTGGAAGGCAAGGACAAGGGGAACCCTATTGTGGTTCTGCGAGGGCAGAAGTGCAGAAAATGAAACAGATACGGTCAAGGGACCTGTCAACCACAGAGGGGATTCCTCAGTGGAGGAAAAAGGAAGACATATCAGAAGCACTGGTATGGAAGGTGGCATCGTCAGAACAGATGCGACGGAGAAACTGGGAGAATCGAATAGAGTCCTTAGAGGAAGCAGGGTGCGAGGAAGTGTAGTTAAGGCAGCTGTGGGAGTCAGTGGGCTTATAGTGAATATTGGTCGATAGCCTATCCCCAGAGAAGTCGAGGAAGGGAAGAGTCCGAGATAGACCATGTAAAGTCAAGGGAAGTGCAACCTGCTGAGTATTTCCAGCATTTTCTGTTTCCACTTTTGTTTATTGTCAAGAACAGAAACTATTACAATATTAGTATGTGTGGGGGGGGGGGGCGGGGAAATCAGTACAGGTTGAGTGTCCCAAATCCGGCAACCTCGGGACCGAGGACGAGCCGATTTTCGGGTTTTTCCGGACTTCAGAACGTGTTTCTGCTATCCGAAGTCCGGAAACGCCCAAGCACAGGTTGCGATATTTCCGGACTTCGGATATCAGAAATACGTGCCGAGTCCGGAAATGCCTGGGCCCAGGTTGCGCTATTTCCAGGTTTTGGTAAGCCTCCCTCAGGGTGTCCGGATTCCGGAACATTTTACAAATTCCAGGCCCCTGCCACCAATCGTCCCGGAGTCTGGATTCCAGATCTCCGGATTTGGGACACTCAACCTGTATATTAGTTTAAAACGGACATAAATATTTCAGATAGTGTGCGATTGAATGAGCTGCAATTTGATAATAACCAGCACAACTTTCAGTAAAATACTTTAGCCAGGACCCTACCATATATGAATATTAAATTAAAAGCTTCATTGATTGTACTCAATGGAACACTTAACCAAAGGCAGAGTGCCGTAACTTCACTCCCAGAACTTCAGTTGTGGTGGTAGCAGAGGAACTGAGTAAAGGTAAAGGTAGGGCAGGCATCGGAGAATAGATGGCATTGGGTTACAACGACAATTTGATCAAATAGTTCTGTTCATGTCATAAACTACAAAAGCAAGATGAAGTGTAACACGGAATTTCCACCTTTAAATCATTGCTGGATGCACATATTATAATGTGTAGGTATTAATTAATCAACAACATGATTTTCCATGCCCAGCGTCAAAAGAAATTCCTGCAACTGTCTCTTTCTGACTTCATCTATTTTTCTGTCTCGTGACAAAATTGAAACATTTTGTGTTATGGATTATTTATTGGATTTGTTCTTGCTCATCACAGCACTCGCGTGTTTAAAAATGGTTATTGCTAGCTATTTCAGCAAGCTCCTGGTCTTGCAAAACAGTCATCAATGTGCGTTTGAAGGATGTTCCAGTGGAACAAAAAAAGTGGTTTAATATACTAATGTTTGTCGAGTGAAGAGCCAGAAGTGTCATTCTGCCCAGCAGTGCTCCTGATAACTATCTGAACAAGTGTTCATTTCCAACAATCACAGGTTAACTGAAGTAATTAGAACAGATCATTAGATCTCTCAGGAGGGCATCAAACTATTCAATTCAAACATCCCATGTGACTGACATCTTGGGGATCATTTAAAAATAATAATAGGTTTGCTTGCGAGCTTTATCTGAGGTGAATACCTGAGGCAATGAGCAGGCCCATGTTTCTTTCTAGATCCTTTGATGGGCGGCTCTGCAGCCAGGAACTTTAGACTGTGGCCTTATATTTGGCAGTCAGTCTGATGTCGCCACGGGTACAAATCTAATCAGAAGACTGTGTGATAGCAAGTAGCCATAAAAAGATTGAAAGACTTGCATTTATGTAGCGCCTTTCACGACCACTGGACATTACAAAGCACTTTACAGCCAAGGAAGTACTTTTGAAGTGCAGTCACTGTCGTAATGTAGGAACTAAGTGAATTGTTTCAAGAGTCAGTGTTTTTTTTGTTCTATGGCAGCCCTGCCTTCGATCTATTTTATTTCCTTTCCAGTTTTGAAAAAAGGGTTTCGACCCGAAACGTCAGCTCTGATTTCTCTCCACGGATGTTGCCTGGCCTGCTGAGTTTTTCCAGCATTTTCTGTTGTCGTTTCATATCAACATCAACTTGCTTTTATATAACACCTTTAATGTAGTAAAACGTCCCAAGCTGCTTCATGGGTGTATTATCAAACAAAATTTGACACCGAGCCACATAGAGATATTAGGACAAGTAGAGACAGAATGACTTACAACAATTAGCTTCTCAGCAGAATAGACTTCATGGTCTCCAGTTTATATTTTTTGGCACACTTTTGCATTCATTAAAGTAAGCACAAAAGACTTGTCTTCCAGTGTCAGTATCAATTGTTCCCATGTCAAACTAAATGCAGAGTAAAGTTTTCTTTACTGCCTTAAAAATGTAGCTTAGCATTAGAAAAAAAAAAGTCCAACCGCACCACTGCGATATTTCATAGAATCATAGAATAGTTACAGCACAGGAGGCCATTCAGCCTGTCGAGCCCATGCCGGCTCTCTGCAAGAACACTTCAGCTAGTCCCACTCCCCCGCCCTTTCCCCGTAGCCCTGACATTTTCTTTCCTTCAGGTACTTATCTAATTCCCTTTTGAAAGCCACGATTGAATCTGCCACCACCACCCTTTCAGGCAGTGCATTCCAGATCATAACCGCTCGCTGCGTAAAAAAGTTTCCCCTCATGTCGCTTTTCGTTCTTTTGCCAATCACCTTAAATCTGTGTCCTCTGGTTCTCGACCCTTCTGCCAATGGGAACAGTTTCTCTCTATCCCCTGTCTAGATCCCTCGTAATTTTGAACACCTCTATCAAATCTCCTCTCAACCTTTTGTTCCAAGGAGAACAACCCCAGCTTCTCTAATCTATCCACAAAACTGAAGTCCCTCATCCCTCGAACCAGTCTCGTAAATCTTTTCAGCACCCTCTCTAAGGCCTTCACATCCTTCCTAAAGTGCGGTGCCCAGAATTGAACGCAATACTCCAGTTGAAGCTGAACCAGTGTTTTATAAAGGTTCATCATAACTTCCTTGCTTTTGCACTCTGTGCCGCTATTTATGAAGCCCAGGATCCCATCTGCTTTTTTAACCACTTTCTCAACCTGCCCCGCCACCTTCAACAATTTGTGCACATATACTCCCAGATCTCTCTGTTCACACACCCCCTTTAGAATTGTACCCTTTAGTTTATATTGCCTCTCCTCGTTCTTCCTACCAAAATGTATCACTTTGCACTTTTCTGCATTAAATTTCATCTGCCACGTGTCCGCCCATTTCACTAGCCTGTCTATGTCTTCTTGAGGTCTATCACTATCCTCCTCACTGTTCACTATATTTCCAAATTTTGTGTCATCTGCAAATTTTGAAATTGTGCCCTGTACACCCAAGTCATTAATGTACATCAGGAAAAGCAGTGGTCCTAGTACCGACTCCTAGGGAACACCACTGTATACCTTCCTCCAGTACAAAAAACCGTTCTACACTACTCTCTGTTTCCTGTCACTTAGCCAATTTCATATCCATGCTGCCACTGTCCCTTTTATTCCATGGGCTTCAACTTTGCTGGCAAGCCTATTATGTGGCACTTTATCAAACGCCTTTTGGAAGTCCATGTACACCATGTCAAACATATCACCCTCATCAACCCAGTTTACCTCATCAAAAAACTCAATCAAGGTAGTGAAACACAATTTGCCTTTAACAAATCTGTGCTGGCTTTCCTTGATTAATTCACACTTGTCCAAGTGATTGTTAATTTTGTCCCCGATTATCATTTCTAAAAGCTTCCTCACTACCGAAGTTAAACTGACTGGCCTGTAGTTGTTGGGTTTAACCGTACACCCTTTTCTGAACAAGGGTGTAACATTTGCAATTCTCCAGTTCTCTGGTACCACTCCTGTATCTAAGGAGAATTGGAAAATTATGGCCAGTACCTCCACGATTTCCACCTTAACTTCACTCAGCACCCTAGGATGCATCCCATCTGGTCCTGGTGACTTATCTACTTAAGTACAGCCAGCCTATCTAGTACCTCCTCTATCAATTTTTATACCATCCAGTATCTCCACTACCTCCTCTTTCACGATGACTTTGGCAGCATCTCCTTCCTTGGTAAAGACAGATGCAAAGTACTCATTTAGTACCTCAGCCACGCCCTCTGTCTCATGCATTGGTCTCCTTTTTGGTCCCACCCCTCCTCTCACTACCCATTTACTATTTATATGCCTATAGAAGATTTTTGAATTCTCTTTTATGTCAGCTGCCAATCTACCTTCATACTCTCTTTGCCCCTTTTATTTTCTTTTTCACTACAACTCTGAACTTTCTATATTCAGCCTGATTCTCACTTGTATTCTCAACCTGACATCTGTCATACGTGCTCTTTTTCTGCTTCATTCCTATTTCCTACACAAAGCATTCTATGGCCTTTCTGACCGAGATTTCAAATTTAGTGCCAAATTATGGGACATTTTGCACTGAACACCCACTAAAATATGGGTTGAGACTGCCCAATCTTTCTTTGTGATCCTTACAGAGAGAGTGCAAGAGGAGACTTTCTTCCTATTAGTCAAGGCTTAACTCGGGTCACAGAGGTGGGACATCCCGTAGTAAACAAAACTACTCTGAATACGCTACACTGTATTGCACTGTACAAAATATACAGGAATTATAAGGCTGGATTTTAATCGAAGGATTCTGAAGAATTTTTTTTTTAATAAAGTGACGCAGGAACAACCTTTAACTTACTGTCTAGCTTTTATTAATTTTATATAGCTTATATAAAAAAGAAAAAACTTTTTTTTATAACTTTTATAAGAAATGTACAAGACTGATCACTTATTTTATATCGGATCACGAAGACATTTTTGTCTTAGAATACTCCTGTGAAGCGTCTTGGGATGTTTTACTACGTTAAAGGCGCTATATAATTATAAGTTGTTGTTGTTGTGGTCGTTATGTTAGCTGCCTGAACAAGTTGCAAGGTAAAGGCAGTGTGATGTAATAACCTTTAAATCTTGTTATACATACTGTATGAAGCTGTCAATGATTAGTTATGCACCCTAAACAGAGATGTCAATGTTAACACACACTGTACAGACCCGTCATTCGTTGAGTAGTAAACACTGTATAGAGCTGTCTGAGTGACTTTTTTACTAATATACATTGAACAGAGTTGCTGATCATTGTGTACAGTTTTACAGAGCTGCCGCTGCACAGGGTTTTTGAAAGTCCTTCATTAGGAGAGATGGACAGCGCAGAGCAGCAAGTGTCATTCATTGGTAATATACACTGTACTGAGCTGTAAAACAGTAAAGTGTATTCTTTATATGGGAACAGTTTGATGGACAGTGAAGGGGGTCACTGATGATTGGTGACGATGGATGTGATCCCATAAAGGGTACAGGACAGGTTCTGCAATATTTCCATTCCCCCCTCAACCCCTCCGAACCCCCCATTTCCCCTTCCTCCCGACCACCCTCCCCATTTCCCCCTTACCCATTCCTTTGCCCCTCGCCCTCCCCCCCCTTCCTTTGCCCCTCGCCCTCCCCCTTCCTTTGCCCCTCGCCCTCCCTCACCCCTCTCCCTCCTCCTTACCCCTCTCCCTCCCCCCTTACCCCTCTCCCCTTACCCCTCCCCCCTTAGCCCTCTCCCTCCCCCCTTACTCCTCTCCCTCCTCCCTCCCCCCTTACCCCTCTCCCTCCCTCCTTACCCCTCTCCCTCCTCCCTCCCCCCTTACCCCTCTCCCTTCCACTCCTCCCTTACCCCTCTCCCTCCCCCCTTAGCCCTCTCACTCCTCCCCCCTCACTCACCCCTCTCACTCCTCCCCCCTCCCCCTCACTCCTCCCCTCACCCCCCACCCCTTTCTTTACCCCTCTCCCCATATCCCTCTCCTTAACCCTCTCCCTTGCTCCTCCTTGCCCCTCTCCTTCCCCCCTCTCCCCTCTCCTTCCCCCCTCTCCTCCCCCCCTCCCCTTTCCCCCCTCTCCTTCCCCCTCTCCCCTTTCCCCCTCTCCTCCTCTTCCCCCCCTCTCCCCCTCTCCCTCCCCCCTTACTCCTCTCCCTCCTCCCTCCCCCCTTACCCCTCTCCCTCCCTCCTTACCCCTCTCCCTCCTCCCTCCCCCCCTTACCCCTCTCCCTTCCACTCCTCCCTTACCCCTCTCCCTCCCCCCTTAGCCCTCTCACTCCTCCCCCCTCACTCACACCCTCTCACTCCTCCCCCCTCTCCCTCACTCCTCCCCTCACCCCTTTCTTACCCCTCTCCCCTTATCCCTCTCCTTAACCCTCTCCCTTGCTCCTCCTTGCCCCTCTCCTTCCCCCCTCTCCCCTCTCCTTCCCCCCTCTCCTCCCCCCCCTCCCCTTTCCCCCCTCTCCTTCCCCCTCTCCCCTTTCCCCCTCTCCTCCTCTTCCCCCCCTCTCTCCCCTTTCCCCCCTCTCCTTCCCCCTCTTCCCCTCTCCTTCCCCCTCTCCCCTTTCCCCCCTCTCCTTCCCCCTCCCTTCCCCATCTCTTCCCCCTCTCCCCTCTCCTTCCCCCTCTCCCCTTTCCCCCCTCTCCTTCCTCCTCTCCTTCCCCCTCTCCCCTTCCTCCTCTCCCCTTCCCCCCTCTCCCCCCTCCCCTTTTCTCCCCTCCCCTTCCCCCTCTCCTTTCCCCCCTCCCCTTTCCCCCCACTCCCATTTCCCCCTCTCCTTCCCCCTTCCCCCTCTCCTTCCCCCTCCCCTTTCCCCCCTCTCCTTCCCCCTCCCCTTTCCCCCTCTCCTTCCCCCCTCCCCTTTCCCCCTCTCCTTCCCCCTCTCCCCTTTCCCCTCTCTCCTTCCCCCTCTCCCTCCTCTCCTTCCCCCTCTCCCCTTTCCCCCCTCTCCTTCCCCCTCTCCCCTTTCCCCCCTCTCCTTCCCCCTTTCCCCTCTCCTTCCCCCTCTCCCCTTTCCCCCCTCTCCCCTTTCCCCCTCTCCTTCCCCCTTTCCCCTCTCCTTCCCCCTCTCCCCTTTCCCCCCTCTCCTTCCCCCCCGCTCCTTTCCCCCCTCTCCCCTTTCCCCCTCTCCCCTTTCCCCCTCTCCTCCTCTTCCCCCCCTCTCCCCCTCTCCCTCCCCCCTTACTCCTCTCCCTCCTCCCTCCCCCCTTACCCCTCTCCCTCCCTCCTTACCCCTCTCCCTCCTCCCTCCCCCCTTACCCCTCTCCCTTCCACTCCTCCCTTACCCCTCTCCCTCCCCCCTTAGCCCTCTCACTCCTCCCCCCTCACTCACCCCTCTCACTCCTCCCCCCTCTCCCTCACTCCTCCCCTCACCCCCCACCCCTTTCTTTACCCCTCTCCCCTTATCCCTCTCCTTAACCCTCTCCCTTGCTCCTCCTTGCCCCTCTCCTTCCCCTCTCTCCCCTCTCCTTCCCCCCTCTCCTCCCCCCCTCCCCTTTCCCCCTCTCCTTCCCCCTCTCCCCTTTCCCCCTCTCCTCCTCTTCCCCCCCTCTCCCCCTCTCTCCCCTTTCCCCCCTCTCCTTCCCCCTCTCCCCTCTCCTTCCCCCTCTCCTTCCCCCTCTCCCCTTCCCCCCTCTCCCCTTTCCCCCTCTCCTTCCTCCTCTCCTTCCCCCTCTCCCCTTCCTCCTCTCCCCTTCCCCCCTCTCCCCCTCCCCTTTTCTCCCCTCCCCTTCCCCCTCTCCTTTCCCCTTTCCCCCCACTCCCATTTCCCCCCTCTCCTTCCCCCTTCCCCCCCTCTCCTTCCCCCTCCCCTTTCCCCCTCTCCTTCCCCCCTCCCCTTTCCCCCTCTCCTTCCCCCTCTCCCCTTTCCCCTCTCTCCTTCCCCCTCTCCCTCCTCTCCTTCCCCCTCTCCCCTTTCCCCCCTCTCCTTCCCCCTCTCCCCTTTCCCCCCTCTCCTTCCCCCTTTCCCCTCTCCTTCCCCCTCTCCCCTTTCCCCCCTCTCCCCTTTCCCCCCTCTCCTTCCCCCTTTCCCCTCTCCTTCCCCCTCTCCCCTTTCCCCCCTCTCCTTCCCCCCCGCTCTTTTCCCCCCTCTCCCCTTTCCCCTTTCCCCCCTCTCCTTCCCCCTCTCCCCTTTCCCCCCTCTCCTTCCCCCTCTCTCCTTCCCCCTCTCCCCCTCTCCTTCCCCCCTCCCTCTCCTTCCCCCTCTCCCCTTTCCTTCCCCCTCTCCCCTTTCCCCCTCTCCTCTTTCCCCCTCTCCTCTTTCCCCCCTCTCCTCTTTCCCCCCTCTCCTTCCCCCTCTCCTTACCCCCTTCCCCACTCCTTACCCCCTTCCCTCTTCCACAGACTCTACCCCACTTCCCCGCTCCTTCCCCCCCTTCCCCCCTCCTTACCCCCCTTCCCCTCTCCCCTGCTCCTCTCTCCCCTCACGCCTCTCTCCTTACACCTCTCCCCTTCCCCTCACCTTCTCCCCATCCCCTCTACTTCCCTTCCCCTCCCTCTCCCCTTCCCCACTCCCTCTTCCCCTCTCAACACTCCCTCTAACCCCTTCCCCACTCCCTCTTCCCCCCCTTTCCCCACTCCCTCTTCCCCCCTCCTTACCCCCCTTCCCCACTCCCTCTTCCCCCCTCCTTCCCCCTTCCCCCCTCCCTACCCCTCTTCCCCCCTCCCTACCCCCTTCCCACCCCCCTACCCCACTCCCTACCCCCCTTCCCCACCCCCCTTCCCACTCCCTACCTCCCCCCCCTTCCCCACTCCCTACCTCCCTTCCTACCCCCCCTTCCCCACTCCCTACCCCCTTCCCCACTCCCTACCCTCCTCCCTACCCCCCTTCCCCACTCCCTACCCCCCTTCCTACCTTCCCCACTCCCTACCCCCCGTCCCCTACCCCACTCCCCTACCCTCCTTCCCCACTCCCCTACCCACCCCCCTTCCCCACCCCCCTCCCCTACCCACCCCCCTTCCCCACTCCCTACCCCCCTTCCCCTACCCTCCTTCCCCTACCCCACTCCCCTACCCTCCTTCCCCACTCCCTTACCCTCCTTCCCCACTCCCTTCCCTCCTTCCCCACTCCCTAACCCCCTTCACTCCTTCCCCACTCCCTAACCCCCTTCACTCCTTCCCCACTCCCCTTCACTCCTTCCCCACTCCCTACCCCCTTCCCTCCTTCCCCACTCCCTACCCTCCTTCCCACCCCCCTTCCCTCCTTCCCCACTCCCTACCCCCCTTCCCTCCTTCCCCACTCCCTACCCCCCTTCCCACCCCCCTTCCCTCCTTCCCCACTCCCTACCCCCCCTTCCCTCCTTCCCCACTCAATTCAATTCAATTCAAATCGCTTTATTGGCATGACAAGTTACATCTTATGTTGCCAAAGCATCAGAAAACATTCATGTTTGTTCACAAAAATACAGATCTATCCATGCAGTGTATAAACAGATATATCCCTGAGTGTATAAATATATACTTTCATATAATTTATATATACTCTTTTCTTATATTTACTGGTTGTCCCTCTGTTTATGGCAAGCTGTAACATAGTGTGCCGCTAGTGTTATGCAATTTCTCTCTTCCCCTAGTAGGTATGGGAGTTTTTGGTCGTCATTCAAATTTCTGAATTCCGGGCATATTTTTGTGAATTTTGGGTAGAAATTCTCCCTTATGCCCTGATATTTTCTACAAGCTATGAGGAAGTGCATCTCTGTCTCCACCACTCCCTGACTGCAGTGAGAACATATCCTGTCCTCACTTGGTAGCCGGGTCTGTCTGTGTCTACCTTTTTCGATCGCCAGGTTATGTTCACTAAGTCTGTACATTGTCAAAGTTTTTCTCAGTTTGCTATCCTTTACCATGGTCATGTAATCAGCCATGTTGTATTGTCTGTTTAGGGCCAAGTAGCAATTGAGTTTGCTTTGGGTTTTTGTTGTTTCTGCCCAATATGACAGATATTTTTCCTTTTGCTCAGCGACGATTGTGTTGGGTCAAATTCTTTGTGTTACGCTGTCACTGTCCTGGGGCTGGTTATTGTTAGTAGTTACTTCACTGAGTCCCAGGACTAGCTAACAGAGTATTCTTCTTTATGGTCCTCTCTTGGCATTTCAGGGCTTCGTAGTGATAGCATTGGGGGTTGCTCATTTCTAGGTGTTTCCAAAATTTGGTGGCTCTTTTTTGGATAGTGATTATTAATGGATATTGGCCTAGTTCTGCCCTGCATGCATTGTTTACTGTTTTCCTTTGAGTCCAGAGTATACTTTTACAGAATTCTGCATGTAGGATCTCAATTGGGTGTTTGTCCCATTTTGCAAATTCTTGTTGTTAGCGGTCCCCACACCTCACTGCCATAGAGTGCAATTGGTTCAATTACTGATTTGAAAATTTTGAGCCAAATCCTAATTGGGATTCTATTTGGATTTTTTAATGGCATAGAAAGCCCTTCTTGCTTTCTCTTTCAGTTCATTCACAGCCAGTTTGAAATTTCCCGTAGAACTGATTTTTAAGCCCAAGTATGTGTAGTTAGTGGTTCTGCTGTAGACCCTCCTTAGTTGGTGACAGCAGAACCAGGTCGCCTGCATAGAGGAATTTAACCTTGGATTCATATAGGGTGAGGCCGGGTGCTGTAGATTGTTCAAGTAGTTTTGCCAATTCATTTATGTAAATATTAAAGAGTGTCGGTGAGATTGGCGAGCCCTGCATCACCCCCCGCCCATGTGGGAAGTATTCTGTTTGTTTGTCTCCAATTTTAACTGCACATTTGTTGTTTGTATACATTGATTTAATTACATCATATGTTTTTCCCCCTACCCCGCTTTCGATAGGTTTCAGGAATAAACCGTCATGCCAGATGGAGTCGAAAGCCTTCTGGAAATCTATAAAGCATGCGTAGATTTTGCTTTTGTTTTGATGAACGTGTTTGTCAATTAGGGTCTGTAGGGTAAAGATATGATCTGATGTTCTATAGTTTGGCATGAATCCAATTTGGCTTTTACTCAAGACATTGTGCTCCTCAAGGAAGTTTATAAGTCTTTTGTTTATGATGCTACAGAATACCTTCCCCAGGTTACTGTTTACACAGATGCCTCGATAGTTATTTGGGTCGACTTTGTCCCCACTTTTGTATATGGGCGTTAAGAGTCCTTTGTTCCAGATATCAGGGAAGTAACCTACACTCCCTACCCCCCCTTCCTTCCCCACTCCCTACCCCCCCTTCCTTCCCCACTCCCTACCCCCCCTTCCTTCCCCACTCCCTACCCCCCCTTCCTTCCCCACTCCCTACCCCCCCTTCCTTCCCCACTCCCTACCCCCCCTTCCTTCCCCACTCCCCCTTCCTTCCCCACTCCCCCTTCCTTCCCCACTCCCCCTTCCTTCCCCACTCCCCTTCCTTCCCCACTCCCTACCCCCCCTTCCTTCCCCACTCCCTACCCCCCCTTCCTTCCCCACTCCCTACCCCCCCTTCCTTCCCCACTCCCTACCCCCCCTTCCTTCCCCACTCCCTTCCCCACTCCCTACCCCCCCTTCCTTCCCCACTCCCTTCCCCACTCCCTACCCCCCCTTCCTTCCCCACTCCCTACCCCCCCTTCCTTCCCCACTCCCTACCCCCCCCTTCCTTCCCCACTCCCCTACCCACCTTCCCCACTCCCCCTTCCTCACTCCCCTTCCTTCCCCACTCCCCTTCCTTCCCTACCCCCCTTCCTTCCCTACTCCACTCCCCACTCTTCCCCCCCTTCCCCACTCCCTACCCCTCTCTCCATCATCTTTACTCCGAGCCTCTGGTGCTCACACAAGCGACGCGGGGCCGCTTCTCCCCTTCCTCTGGTTCACACCGACCTGAATCCCGAAATCAGTGGGGTACAAGGTCCTGGCGGTGATTAGCCAAGCTTTGGCGGCCCAGGGATCCTCCGTCACCAAATCGCGAGCTTTCTTCACCAGGAACTCGCAATCAATCTGCGCCGCCATGATGAAAACAAAATGAACTGCGCGTGCGCAAAGCGCGTTTCCTGTTCGTTGGCGGGGTCACTCTGTTTAAAGATAAATTACTGGATTAAGAAAGGACTTACATTTTTACAACACCTGATCACATCTCTTAGGATTCTCCACAGCCCTTCACATACAATAAGAAAGAACTTATATTTATGTCAAAGCGCTTTACTGCCAGTGAAGTATTTTTGAAATGCAGTCACTGTTATAATGTAGGGAAACGCAGCAGCCAATTTGCCCAAGACAAGGTAATGACCAGTAATGAGGGAAAAGACCAACTAAATTGTTTTAGTGCTGTTGGTTGAGAACTATCTGTTGGTCGGGCCACTGGGACCACTCCCCTGCTCTTCTTCAAATAGTGCCATGGGATCTTTTACATCCACCTGAGAGGGCAGACGGGACCTCGGTTTAATGTCTGATCCAAAAGACAGCGGGGCGAAATTGGGCTCAGTGTTGCCTGTTTTTGGGGTGCCATCTTCTTGCCCTTCCTCCACTGACTGGGCAGCTTGCAGTTCTTGGGTATCTGAAAGGAGAAAGGGACAGTGGTAGGGTTGTGATGAGGGGAAAGGAGAAAGTAAGAAGTGCTTACACTTCTTAAGTAAGTGCTTACACTTCTTACACCACTTAAGTAAGATGCTTACACCATCAGCAGCTTCTCCTCCAGAAGATACTGTGTGATGAGGGAGAAGTGGGATGAGGGAAGGAGGATTAGGTATGTGGATACCCTCTTCAATGGCTTCAGCCCTGCCGGTGATCACGGCCTCAGCAATGGCCCTTACCATAATGGCCAGCACCATTTCCCCCATGGGGATAAGAACATGCAGGCGCACCTTTCCCCTCCGGTTAGTTCCTGCTGCCTCTGGTTGTACGCCACCTTCTCCTGCAAGAGAGAGGGAAGTGTGTCAGTGAGTGTCGTGCAATCTGTGTGGGTGATGTGGCTGTCACAGTTGAATAGCTGGCACTGTGTGCAAACTGTGAGATGTGGGTTTGAGGCTTGCAACAGTGCTAAGTGTGTGAAAGTGAGGTGAAGCATATGGATGTTAGGTATGGGTCCTGAATGATAGTGATTTTTGGTAGGTCTGCGATGGGAGTGTGGTGAATTAAGCAGTGGCTGAGGCTAGTGGTGCAATTAATAGGATACGGCATTTGAAGATGCATTCACTGACCTTGACCACTTGTATGAGAAACTTCTTCCTGCATTGCATCCATGCTCTTGGAGCTATACTCCTGGCATTAACTTCCTCCGCTGTCTCTTGCCACTGCCTTCTGAGCATGTGTCTGGAGGGCCTCCTGCCCACCTGAGGCTACAGGACATCTCTCCTCCATTTCACCTCTTCCACCAATGCAGCGTCCGAAAACCTTGGTGCTCATTCTCTCCCATGATCAGCCATTGATGATTGTTGCACAGCACACTATTCGCAATGATCTTAGCACCTCCAGCAACCACAATGCACCTTCCCTTTAAGTGGTGCAGGCTAGCTTTAAGTATTGCTAGGCAGTAACCATATTGGGCCTCCTGCTGATGCATGCAGCCAATGAACAGCGCCGGGAGTGCTGGCTGCACGCAGAAATAATTATAATGAGCAGGCAGCACGAAGTTGGCGTGCTGCCTGCATTCCACTGAATGGGCGCAGGTTAATTGCGCACCGCAACCCCTGCGCCCATTTTTGGGGGCTAACCAATTTAACCCTAGCAGCTCTGACAGTGCAGTACTCCCTCAGTATTGCACTGGAGTGTCAGCTGATATGTGCTCAAATCCTGGAGTGGGGCTGACGCAGATGGAAGAATACTACCACTGATAGTTTACAGCTTACACTTGATGAATTACTCTTTGAAGTTGAAATTACTGTTGTTAGGTGCAGCAATGGAAGAAGCAGTTAATTTTTTGGAGGCAGGGTTCAGCGAGGAATGTGGCTAGGAGATCTTCTTACTCTTCTGCAAATAGTGCCATGGGATATATAACAGCCACCTGAACCAGCAGATTCAGTTTAACACCTTCAACAATAGAGAACAAGAAATGTCACCTAAGGATGGAATGCATCCTAAGTTGCTGAGGGCAGTAAGTGTGGAAATAACAAGAGGCTCTGGCCACAATCTTTCAATCCTCCTTGGATGTGTGAGTGGTGTCCAGAGGACTGGAGGGTTGCAAATATTACATCTCTTTTCAAAAAAGGGAGCGGGATAAACCTCTACAAGCCAGTCAGCTTAACGTCGGCAGTAGGTTAACTTAGACCCCATAATCCAGGACAAAATTAATTGTCACTTGGAAGAACATGGATTAATAAATGACAGCTGACATGGATTTGTTAAAGGTAAATTGTGTCTGACAAACTTGATTGAGTTCTTTAACAGAGAGTGTTGATAAAGGTAGTGCAGTTGATGTTGTATATATGGACTTTCAAAAGACATTTGATAAAATGCCATATAATGGACTTGTTAGCAAAATCAAAGCCCATGGATTTAACGGGGCAGTGGCAGCGTGGATACAAAATTAGCTCAGAGACAAAAAGCAGAGAGTAGTGGTGAACAGCTGTTTATCAGACTGGAGGGCAGCAGACAATAATGTCCCCCAGGCGTCAGTATTAGGACCACAGCTCTTTCTGATATATTAATGACCTGGACTTGGGTATAGGAGGCATATTTTCAAAGTTTGCAGATGACACAAAACTTGGAAATGTAGTTAACAGTGAGGAGGATAGTAGTAGACTTCGGGAGGACATCGACAGACTGGTGAAACAGACAGACACGTGGCAAAAGAAACCTAATGCAGAGAAGTGTGAAGTGATGCATTATGGAATGTAGAATGAGGAGAAGCAATATAAACTAAATGGTACAATTTTAAAGAGGGTGCAAAACAGAGACCTGGAGGTTCACATACACAAATCTTTGTAGGTGGCAGGACAAGTGCTATTAAAAAAATATGTATTCCTTGGCTCTATAACTCGAGGCATAGAGTACACAAGGAAGAAAGTTATGCTAAATCACTGGTTAGGCCTCAGCTGGAGTATTGTGTCCAATTCTGGGCAGTACACTTTAGGAATATGTCAAGTCCTTGGAGAGGGTACAGAGGAGTTGTACTAGAATCATCCTAGGGATGAGGGACATCAGATATGTGGATAGACCAGAGAAGCTGAGATTGTTCTCCTTAAAGCAGAGAAGATTAAGGGAAGATTTAATAGAGGTGTTCAAAATTATGAAGAGTTTAGATAGAGTAGATAGGGAGAAACTGTTTCCACTGGCAGGAGGATGGACAACCAAAGGACACAGATTTAACATAATTGGCAAAAGAACCAGGTGGGATATGAGGAGAATTTTTTTATGCAGCTTGTTGTTATGATCTGGAATGCACTACCTGAAAGGGTGGTGGAAACAGATTCAATATTAACTTTCAAAAGGGAATTGGATGTATACTTGAAAAGGAAAAATGTGCAGGGTTTGGGGGAAAGAGCAGGGGAGTGGGCCTAATTGGATAGCTCTTTCAAAGAGTTAGCACAGGCACAGTGGGCTGAATGGCCTCCTTCTGTGCTGTAATATTCGATGATTCACTCTCATAGTACAGAAGTGTCTGCCTAGATTATGATGCTCAAGTTCTGGTGTGGGGCGTCACTCCTTGGGCTCGATTTTCATTGGGCCGTTGAGGCGGGATTGGAGGCATGTGGGGGGTTAAAATTGTGAAATCGGGGGGCATGAACCCATCACGCCCCCAACCCGCCTCCATGCCAGTTTCAAAGGAGGCGGATACCCAACCTGTGCTGGGACCCGCCTCCCCGAGGTGGGAAGGGGATTAGTGCCAATTAACTGCCTGTTAACAGGTAGTTAACAGGCAGTTTTTAGCCTAATCCCTATTTTTATCCCTGAAGTGTGGGATTCCCGACGGCTCCAAACCACGCCAAGTTCGGCTGAAGGGCTTGGAGGGTTTGAGATGTCCGGTGTTCAGGTGAGTGATGTGTGCATGAGTGCAGAGGTAAGTGTGTTTGGTGTGTGTAAAGTGTTTAAATAAGTTTTACTTACCTTTATTTACCTTTACAGCCTTCCTTCCTTCAGGTCTCGGGAGTCCCTCACTGGCACAGAAAGCAGAATGGCCGCTATAGTAATCTGGGATGTTATGATTAAAGGTTATCCACCAGGTGGTGCTGTAGCCAATGCTGCTACTAAGGTCAGAGGTTTGCTTCCTGTTAAGGTCAGAGGTTTGCTTCCTGGAAGGTCAGCACAAGGTGGAATGCCAGGATGCTGATGCAGGCTGTCTGTAAACGTATTTCTCAGTTGTTAATAAAGTACTCGTGTTAATTCTAACATCTAGCCTCTTTGAGTTCCTTGTTCCACTTTCTGGATTTATCACATTTGGCGACGAGGCAGCTATAGGACTCTGCATAAAGAAGAAAAGTCTGCCAGGACGTTTAAACAACAAAATCACGAGCTAAAGTTAGCTACAAGCTGGAAGAGAGCATGGCTGCCACGGTAGGAACGATTTCCGCTTTTGATATTCAAGCACAAACCTGGGAAGAATACTGTGAAGTGTTGGGTTATTTTTTTGAAGCTAATTAAATAAATGATGCCGGAAAAAGGAACGCCATTCTGCTTAGTTCAGTGGGAAGCCAAACCTACAGTTTGATGAAAAATCTGCTCAGTCCTGAAAAGCCTGGAGACAAATCATTTGTTGAATTAGTGGCTTTGCTAAAAGAACATTTCAACCCTAAGCATAGTGAGATTGTACAGCGGTTCAAGTTTAATTCAAGGAACAGGAAAGAGGAAGAGAGCGTAATGGACTATGTAGCGGTGTTGTGTAAATGAGCACAAGATTGCAATTATGGAAACAACCTGAAGGAAATGCTGCGAGGTAGGCTAGTTTGCGGAATTATGGACAACTGAATGCAGTGTAGATTATTATCCGAGACTGGGCTTACTTATGAAAAAGCATTGGAACTTGCTCAAGCCATAGAGACAGCGAACCGAGATGTAAAAGAAATACAGGGTTCAGACAGGGCTAATGCTACGCAAGTTGCAGGTCAGGTTGTTGTGCACAAGTTGAACATGCGTCAGAAACCACAACGTGAGCATCTGAAGGCATGTTATAGATGCAAGGGCGATCACCTGGCGAGCGAATGCCGGTTTCTGGAGGAAAAGTGCTACAAGTGTGGGAAACAAGGACACATAAAATGAGCTTGCAGGGCGAAATCACCTGTGGAGGAATCCAAACCAAAAGGGGGAGGACAGCAAAACCAAGGGAGAGAAGTGAAAAAACATGGAGCACACCACATCAGCAGGGAAGCTGAGGAAGAAGAGGACATGTTCATAATGTATAGCATGTTAGAGAACATTCCAAAAGTGGCTCCTATCACATTGCAACTGACAGTAAATGACTCTAAGGTGAACTTTGAAGTGGATACAGGGTGCGGCGTGACCATAATGAACAAGGCAGAGTACTCAAAATTGTGGAACCGTGCAAAAGTTCCAGAGTTAAAGCCTTGCTCCCTGCATCTTAAAACATATACAGGTGAACGAGTAGCAACATTAGGTACAGCTAAGGTAACTGTGCAACACAGGGACACAGTGGAACAGCTACCTGTAGTTACAGTATCGGGTACCGGACCAAACCTGTTAGGTCGGGGCTGGATAAAAGAACTTAAATTAGACTGGGGAGCAGTACATCAAATAGATGCGGGCAAACAGTTGACTTTGCAAGAAGTGTTGAGTGAACATGAGAGTGTGTTCAAGGAGGAACTTGGCACGTTTAATGGCCCCCCAGCTAAGATTTATGTAGACAAGGAGGCACCGCCAAGGTTTTTTAAACAACGACCTGTGCCTTATGCCATGAAGCCAAAGGTAGAGGCTGAGCTTGACCGTCTATTGAGAGAGAACATACTGGAGCCGGTGAAATGTTCGGAATGGGCAGCTCCCATAGTACCTGTTTTAAAACCGGACAATTCGGTAAGACTCTGTGGAGACTATAAATTGACTGTCAATCGGGTGTCCAAACTAGAGCAGTATCCTATTCCCAAAACAGAGGATCTCTTTGCAAACCTGGCTGGAGGAAAGAAATTCACAAAGTTGGATATGAGTCATGCCTACTTGCAGATTACACTGGATGACGAATCAAAGAAGTATGTCACCATAAATACACACAAGGGTTTGTTTACATATAACCGCTTACCGTTTGGTGTCTCATCTAGTCCAGCTATCTTCCAGAGGACAATCAAAGGTGTACTGCAAGGGATTCCACATGTTTCCATCTATCTGGATGACATTCTGGTGACGGGAAGAACCGACCAGGAGCATCTGAGCACTCTGAGAGAGGTACTACAGAGATTGGAGAGGGCAGGGTTCCGGCTCAAGAGGAGTAAGTGCACTTTCCTGGGGAATGAGGCAGTGTTCCTGGGACACAGAGTGGACGCTACCGGGCTCCATCCACTCAAGGAGAAGGTACAAGCACTGCAGGACGCCCCTGCTCCTACAAATGTGGCTGAGTTAAAAGCTTACCTGGGACTGCTGAACTATTATAACAGGTTTTTACCAAACTTGTCAACTGTGTTAGCACCTCTTCACAAACTACTGCACAAGGAGACACAGTGGCAGTGGGGAGAGGAGCAGGGGGTTTCATTTGAACAGTCCAAGAAATTGGTGCTGTCGTCGGATGTGCTGGTTCACTACAATGCAGAGAAAGACATCATTCTCTCTTGTGACGCTTCACCTTACGGGGTGGGGGCAGTTCTTTCACACTGCATGGAAGATGGAACTGAAAGACCAATAGGGTTTATGTCCCAAACTCTAACACCAGCAGAAAAAAACAATTCCCAGTTAGACAAAGAGGGGTTAGCAGTAATGTTTGGGTTACAGAGGTTCCACAAGTACATATATTGCAGGAAGTTCACCATATGCACCGATCATAAACCTCTTCTCTCTCTTGTCAATGAAATGAAAGCAGTTCCACAGATGGTGTCACCCCAGATCCAGAGGTGGGCAGTGACGTTGAGGGCATATGAGTATGTCATCGTCTACAAGGCGGGCAAGTACCATGGGAACGCAGATGCCTTGAGCCGTCTTCCACTGCCAGCCACACCTATCCGTGCAGCTCCAGAGGACAGAGTTTTGATGTTGGAGGACACTGACATGGCACTTGTGACTGCAGAGCAAGTAAGAACATGGACAGGTAAAGATCCAGTACTGTCTAGAGTTCGAGAATATGTGGTGAGGGGATGGCCACAGCATCTGGAAGGGGCTGACTTCACACCCTACAGTGTCAGGAAAACAGAGCTGAGTGTGCAGGATGGTTGCGTGTTGTGGGGAGCACGAGTGATTATTCCACAGTCAGCACGACAGTCTATCCTAGAGCAACTACATCAGTGTCATCCTGGGGTCTCGCGTATGAAAGCCTTGGCTAGGAGTTACTTATGGTGGCCAAAGCTAGATGAGGAGATAGAAAATCTAGTCAAGGCATGCAGCACTTGTCAGGAACACCGGAAGGCACCAGCAGCGGCTCCTCTCCACCCATGGGAGTGGCCGGATAAACCATGGAGAAGATTGCACTTTGATTATGCAGGTCCATTCATGGGGAAGATGTTCCTCATAATCATTGATGCACATTCCAAATGGATGGATGTTTATCCTGTAAATTCTGCTTCCGCCACTACTACTATAGACTGCCTGCATCGGAGCTTCAGTAATCAAGGGCTACCGGAGATCGTGGTGAGTGACAATGCCACTTGTTTTGTGAGTACAGAGACAAAAGAGTTCTTGAGAAAAAATGGCATAGTGCAGGTGACCTCGGCTCCATATCATCCGTCCTCGAATGGACTTGCGGAGAGAGCCGTACAAACATTTAAGGAGGTGATGAAAAAAAGTGCAGAAGGGAGTTTAGCAGCCAAAGTGTCACGGGTTCTGTTCAGCTACAGAATAACACCTCAATCCACCACAGGACTCTCTCCTGCTGAGATGTTATTAGGTCGTAGACTACGATCCACTCTTGACCTTGTCCACCCAGACCTAAAAAGGAAAATGGAAAACAGACAAAACAAACAAAAAGAGAACCATGTCAAAAGAACAAAGAGCCGAAGTTTTGGAGAAGGAGATGCGATCCTTACCAGGAATTTCAGTTATGGACCAAAGTGGATTCCTGGCTTCATAGACTCAATGACAGGTCCAGTATCATACAAGGTCATGTTGGGAGATGGTAGGGTAGTACGCAGACATGTAGATCAGATACTTCCCAGACAAGGGGAAATTGAAATGAAGGTTCCAGATGCAATGACTGAAGACAGGGTTGCCCCCAGTTATCCAAGTGCATCTGTGGTGCCACCACCAGGGACAGAGATAATTCCACAGGAACCTATCCGTCAAGAGGAAACCGTTGTTGCAGAGTCAGATACTCTGAGCACTGCTCAGGAGCAGCTGGTGGCTTCACCACAAACAAGCAGGGACTTTACTGTTAGACGTTCACAAAGGACTCGCAAGCCACCAGAGAGATTGATACTGAACTGTTAGATTTGTCAAGTATGGAACATGATGAATGGAGACTCCTTATGTGACCCTCAGGAATGGTTGTTTGTTAAGAAATTTATACTGAAATCTTAAGGGGGGAGGGATATAGTAATCTGGGATGTTATGATTAAGGTTATCCACCAGGTGGTGCTGTAGCCAATGCTGCTACTAAGGTCAGAGGTTTGCTTCCTGTTAAGGTCAGAGGTTTGCTTCCTGGATAGGTCAGCACAAGGTGGAATGCCAGGATGCTGATGCAGGCTGTCTGTAAACGTATTTCTCAGTTGTTAATAAAGTACTCGTGTTAATTCTAACATCTAGCCTCTTTGAGTTCCTTGTTCCACTTTCTGGATTTATCACAGCCGCAAGCTGTCAAAAGTTGCAGCATTCAGCTTTCTGTTCTGGAGAGATCTCTAAATCAGCCTGAGAGGAAGGAATTAACTTAGTGTACAGATTGTCAGTGTTTGACAGCTTCAAAGAGCTGTCAAACGCTGATGTTTCATCTGCCAAAAGCTCTTGACAGATGAAATGTCAATCTGTGACGTCACCTGTTGCCGGGTGGCCCTTAATTGGCCTGCTGAGCCCGCTGGGCGGGCTCAACAAGGCCAATCAAGTGAAAATCGCATAGGTTGGCCACAACTCGATTGAGGCGGGACTACAACCCCAAAAGTTGTAGTCCTGCCTCCTACACGCCTCCAGTATCAAAATCCAGCCCCTTGACTCCAAGCCAAACTATGATCAGAACCAAGCTACAAAATCTATTTACTTAAAAACAAAACTACACATTCCATCAGGCTCTTGATATGAGACAAATTCTAGCATGAGATTTACAGTCGCAAGCTGCATGCTGGAGTTGTCACCCACAAAAAATATAAACAAGCTCTTTCTATCACATGCAGTACAGGGGAACGACCTGTCAGTACTTGTGTTAGAGTTTTCTGTTCTGTTATTGCTGCTGCAGCTATTCCAGGCCACTGATATTCTTCAGTTACCTGAGTCAAACTTCCTGCTATTTATGGGACAAGGTGCATTCAGCCAATCAGCTATGAGAAATTATTTGGTAGAGGATGGACATAAAGTGGAAAATCATTTAGTTCGATGTCTTGCCAAACAAGTTAAGCTTTTGAATTAAAAATTGACTTTGGTGGCTTACTCATACTTTAACAATTGACTTTTTATCTTATCAGCTACTTCATTATTAGAATCACATTGCCGATGGGAGACCATTGAGCAATAAAATCAGCATGTGTTTCAGAACTATATGTGGAACTCTGCCCTCCTCAACTCCACAGCAATGCAATTAAAGTAGATAGTAAATACAGGCTCCCAATTACATCACTGAGAAAATAAAACTGATACTGCATCCTTCAGTATAGCTTAAAAGTGACATTCTTCTCTTGTCTCATAATTTTTCCGGTCTTTATCTTGTTTACATTTCTTTCATTTTTTCATCTTTTTCTTCTCATCTCATTTCTCTTTTTTCTCCTTGACACTTTTTATTGTATTTTCTTTCATAACCTGACTGGCTGTGAATTTTGTGATTGCTAAAATAATAAAAATAGAAAAGCAATTGGGGAAAACAAAATATATGGAGGTAGAAAAAGGAAGACCGAACAAGCAGAAGTAGGTGTTTAAAGGAGAACTGCACAATTTGTCTTATTGTTGACTCTACCCAACCCACTCAGTCTCTAAGACAGATTACCAACCACAGCTAAACCTCCAAGAAGATAAAGCTTTGTGAAATTTTCCTTTGACCTTCAGAAAGTAAACAAACAAAACTAAATCCAGTCCACACTTACAACTCTTATCCATGGTTAAGTCACCTTTGTACCTGCAGTTCAGGATCCATCACATCCCATATAGTATTTGATGAGCTGTTTATCTGCATTCTTGTTGCTGAACAGATATTTATTCATGTCATTTTTCCTTGGAGTGAATTGAGACAGGATTAAATACTTTTGTTGTGAGTCTATCCTACACATTTAGGGCTAGATTTTCAGTTGCTTGCGCCAGCAGTTAGCGCCTTAAGAGAAGTGATTTCCGGGCGCTATGCGTGTAGCGCCCGGGCGCAGCGCAGTTTGCGCCCCGCCCCAAATTAAGTTGCCCGTTAGCGCCGGCGCAAAGTTTAGCGCCCGCCCGGATGCGCGCGCAGAAAATGACGTCACATCCTCGTGCAACGCCCTTTGGCCGCCCCGATTGCAAACTTCAGTCGGACCGCCCCATTGTGCGGCGGGCGGCCGGAGCGTTTGGAAAAAGGAACGCAACACAACCAGCGCGGGCCCCGGGGGGCGCTAATTAAAGGGAACGTCCTCTCCAGTATAAAGGCCATCCATTATTTCAGAAAACAGTCTTGTGCAACGCATTTCTGGAGACACAACAAGGAGGATAGCTAACTGGTTTCAAGCAGCAAGAGCCAGGTATTTTTGGACTCAGGCAACAGCGCTGCAAGTGGCCATTTGGAAATTAGAGTGTTTGCCAGGATTTGATGGGGGTTGCATGGGGTGCCAACGCGGAGCTGCAGCTCCATGTCCGTAGGGCTCGCAGACGCATTGTGAGAGGGGCAGCCCTGGCTAGAGGCAGAGGGGGCTACAGGCGTCGGCCACGTAGGCCTTACCCAGTCAGGCTATACCGCCAGCAGCGCTCCTACCTAAACATGAGTGCCGCGCGATGTGTTAAAAGGCTCCGATTCCGGAAGGGGGTGATTGCAGAGATCTGCCACCTGCTTCGCCGAGATCTGCGGCCAAAGCTCAGGTGCAGGACGTCTCTGTCGGTGGAAGTGAAGGTGACAGTGGCATTGAACTTCTATGCCACCGGCTCCTTCCAATACGCTGCTGGGGACATAGCAAACATCTCCCAGTACGGCGTGCATCGCTGCATCCGCCAGGTGACCGAAGCACTGTTCAGAAGGAGAAGCCAATTCATCTCCTTCCCCATGGCCCTGGAGAGCCAGCATCAGCGCGCATTGGGATTTTCCAGACTCGGGGAATTCCCCTTGGTGCAGGGCGCCATTGACTGTACGCATGTGGCTTTGCGGGCCCCTCTGGAGCATGGCGAGCAGTATCGCAACAGGAAGGGCTACCATTCTCTGAATGTGCAGCTGGTCTGTGACCACAAGCAGCGCATCATGGCAGTCAATGCCAGCTTCCCAGGCAGCAGCCACGATGCCTTTATCCTGCGGCAGAGTACTGTGCATGACATGTTCCAGGCACAGCCTCCCCCAAGAGGATGGCTACTCGGGGACAAAGGCTATCCTTTGTGCACCTGGCTCATGACCCCGCTCCGCGCGCCCAGGACCGCTGCTGAAGAGGCCTACAACGAGAGCCATCAAACCACCCGCAACATCATCGAGCTAACTATTGGGGTCCTCAAGCAGCGGTTCCGCTGCCTTGATCGCTCCGGAGGAGCTCTCCAGTATTCGCCGGACCGGGTCTCCCAATTTGTGGTGGTTTGCTGCATGCTACACAACCTGGCTATCCGCAGGACTCAGGCACTGCCACCTGACGTTGGACCAGCACCTCAGGAGGAGGAGCAGGAGGAGCATGAGGAGGAGGAGGAGGAGGAGGAGGAGGAGCAGGAGTACGTTCCCAGGAGGGAGCGACCAGGGCCAAGGGCCGCACGACGCCACCTTATTACACGGTACTTCTAAGCCCCCTGTCAGGGAATGGCCAGGGGCCATGAGGGAAGATGAATGCAGCCGCTCCGCAAGCCCTCAGCCGGCGAAGCCAACAAACACTAAGAAGAACAACCATGGAGACTGCATGAATAAAGATAATTTTTTATTAAACAAAAATGAAAAGCCCTTCCCACATGAATCCCCAAAAACAATAAACGGGCCCCACAAAAAGCCCAACAAACGACTCACTCCCACAAACTGGGGAGGAGCCACTCCACCTTTATTGAAACCGGGCCTCAACGTCGGCCTAACGCAAAAAAAAAGCCCTCCAAAAGCACAACCATGGGCAAAATAAAGATGGCCACCGCCATATTAAAGGAAAGCTGGCCACACCCTCTACTGAGTGGCCCGCGAGGGCGAGACCTTGCCCAGCATTTTGCCTCCCCTGCCCTGCCTGCTGCTCCTTCGCAAGCTCTGCCCAGTGGCTGCTGCGAGGCTGGGGGAAGGCGCCTGAGGCTCAGATGCCCTTCCGCCAGATGCCACTGGGGGGCGGCCTACACGGCGTTTGGGCCTCGAGGGGCCGTCTCCTGAGTGGCGCGCCTGAGCCTGGCCACCATCAGCTGCAGCCGCTTGCCCTTGACGCCCCAGAGGGGGAATGGCGGCGACGGATGGTGCAATGTGGGCCAGCTGGCGTCTGGGATGCGCTGGCTGGTGCTGTGGCGCGGTGGCACTCGGCCGGGCCCGCACTGCAGGATCCGCAGCAATCAGCCGACGGCCGGCTTGCTGGGATGGTCCAGCGCGGCGCCTGCCCTGGCGATGCCTGCCTGAGACAGCGCGTGTGGCAGCAGTGAGTGGCCCTCTGGTCCTGGTGTGCGCGCGCATCACATCCGCCAGGGTCTTGACGGCATCAGTTAGCATGCGGCCAGTCGCGGCAGTTGCTGCCCCGAACTCGCGCACACTGGTCGCCAGCGACTCGATGGCCTCAGGCATGCGCCCCACCACGCTCATGAGCTCCGTGTGGCGCCGGTCCGAGTCGTCGGCCATCTGATCGAGCTTCCGCACCTCCTCCGAAGTGAAGGTGTCCGGACTGGAGTCGCGACTCTCCCGCTGGGGAGGAGGGGGCCGAACTAGGGGACCCTTGCCGCGTTGGTGACGGCGAGTTTGCCGAGCAGCAGCACTCCCCTCTGATCCTTCCCCCCTTTGGGGGGAAGGCCGCGGGCCACGCGCACGGCTGCTGGGTGGCTGGACGCCACTGGTCCCAGAAGCTGCATTGCCCTGCGACAGTTCCTCCAGGCACTCGTCCAGTGAGGAGGTGTCGAGCATTTCCTCCTCTCCTGCGGGACGTGACTGTTCCCCCGAAGGTCCGGCTTGCTCCTCCTCCTCCTCCTGGTTGGAGGTGCTGTCACTGGCAGCCTCAGGGTCCTGGTCGTCACCAGCTGAAAGCAGGAATGCACAAGAGTAGCTTCAGAGTGAGGAGACGGCGTCAGCGAGGGAGTTAGGACTGGTGGGATTCAGCGCATTGGTGGGACAGTGGCAAAGGAGATAGCTCGGATGGGCCAGTGCGACGCGAGAGGGCCAAAAGGCGAGGTCCTTACCATTGCCGGGCAGTGGAGGGTCGGATACACCGCACGCTGTGGGGACAATCACACGTGCTCCCATGAGCACACACACGCGCTCCTCCAGCCGAGTGAGCTCCTGCAGCTTGGCGCGGCCACCCCTGGCACGGGCCTGGCGATTAAACGCTACTTTAGCCTGCAAGAGAAAGGACGGGCTGTAAGGGCGCAGTGAAGCCCTGATGTAGTGTGCACTGCCTCCCATGGTGGAATAGCTTGGACAGAGTGAAGCCCTGATGTAGTGTGCACTGCCTCCCATGGTGGAATAGCTTGGACAGAGTGAAGCCCTGATGTAGTGTGCACTGCCTCCCATGGTGGAATAGCTTGGACAGAGTGAAGCCCTGATGTAGTGTGCACTGCCTCCCATGGTGGAATAGCTTGGACAGAGTGAAGCCCTGATGTAGTGTGCACTGCCTCCCATGGTGGAATAGCTTGGACAGAGTGAAGCCCTGATGTAGTGTGCACTGCCTCCCATGGTGGAATAGCTTGGACAGAGTGAAGCCCTGATGTAGTGTGCACTGCCTCCCATGGTGGAATAGCTTGGCCAAAGTGTAGAGTGCCGAATGGCCATTTGATGCTCATGACTGTCCCAATGCTGCTGGCTGAGGGCTGGCCAAAAGGACTTTCAGGTCCCTTTGCCCATCATGTCAGGTGTACATGCAAGAATGAGGAGGAGACTGGAAAGGCTACTCACCCTCACAATCCTGGTCAGATCGTTGTACTTCTTACGGCATTGTGTGTGGGTCCTGGGGGCCTCGCCGGTGAATGTCACCCTCTGGGCGATCTGCTTCCAGGCTTTGGTGTAGTCGTGGTGGGTTGGATTCCTCCCACTGTCTGGAAACAAGATCTTGCGCCTCACCTCCAGAGCTGTGAGCATGATGTCCAGATCACCCTCTGAGAAGCGCAGGGCACGCTGACGGGCCTTCTCTGGCGTTGCCATGACTCCCTGGGGCTGAGCAGTAGTGTTGAGGCCTCTTTGCAAGGCTGCAGTGTGCAGGGCGTGGCAGCAGACTAATTCGTCCCTTCCCCCTTTAAGAGCTGGTCGGCACCACGGGGTCTGCTGTCAGTGCAAAAATGACCGCACCCGTGCTGCGCCCCGCCTGGGCGCTATCCCTCTGGACCGCCGGCTTAGCGCCTAAAGAGAGTAGTGGAACGCCTCTTTTAGCGCTCCACCAACCTCTTAGGGCGAAGCCACTGAATTCCCGGCAACGGGGCGCTACTTTGGGGCGGGCGCTAACTTCGGGCGGGCGCTAAAGCTAGCGCCCCAAAACTGCCTAAACTGAAAATCTAGCCCTTAGTGTGTGAGCAAAATATTTCTTTGAATGAGGCTTGCTAATTTTTTACTTGCATCCTCTAGTCCTGTACAAATTAAATAACCTTTTTTTCCACCAATTCGCTCCCTTTCCTTCTCTCCTGAAGGCATTGACTCCTTCCTGGGCTATGGTTCTACAGTTAGTTATGTCACCCTCCAGAACTTCAGCCAAGTGATCACTCTTAATGTATGTGCCTTGACATTTAGTGCTGGCAGCCTCTTCCTACCAGGTAGGCATCACAGTTGAGCCTGAACCCTATCTTCATCTAATATCTACATGTGCACTTCCACCAGGGATCACTGCATAGCAATTGGGAACAGGAATCCTGGTTTATTTTCCTTTCCCTAACCCAGGGGTGATGAGTCCAAATGTAATCTCCCCATCAGCCACCCCTGCCCTCCCAGCTGAGACCATCCTGGTCTATATGGCTCAACAGGTCACACCCTTAACCAGCTGATTTTTGGTGAACGTATCAACACTTTAAAGACCTGAAACATCTTTACTCCAATGAAATTAAGTCTGGTTCCATGACTCTCTTCATTGCATATATAGCTATATAAGTCCCGGAATAATCCCAGTCACTCTTCTCTGAACTTTCAATGTAGAACTCTAAATTAACAAATTTTATGTTGTTATATATTTTTGAAATCTTACTTAATGATTTTTATTAAGTGAAGTGGAGGGAAGAGCCACAAAGCTGATCCCCAGTGTCAACCGTGTACGTTATGAGAAAAAACTGGAGAAACAAATTTTTCAGCCTAGAAATTAGGTATCTAAGAGGTGGTCTTATTTTTTTTTATTCGCTTATGGGACCTGGGCATCGCTGGCAAGGCCAGCATTTATTGCCCATCCCTAGTTGCCCTGGAGATGGAGGTGGAGGTGAGCTGCCGTCTTGAACCGCTGCAGTCTATGTGGTGAAGGTACTCCCACAGTGCTGTTAGGGAGGGAGTTCCAGAATTTTGACCCAGTGACGATGAAGGATCGGCGATATACTTCTAAGTGAGGATGGCGTGTGACTTGGAGGGGAACTTGGAGGTGTTGGTGTTCCCATGTGCCTGCTGCCCTTGTCCTTCTAGGTGGAAGAGGTCGCGGGTTTGGGAGGTGCTGCCAAAGAAGCCTTGGCAAGTTGCTGCAGTGCATCTTGTAGATGGTACACACTGCAGCCACGGTATGCCGGTGGTGGAGAGAGTGAATGTTTAAGGTGGTGGATAGGGTGCCAATCAAGCGGGCTGCTTTGTCCTGGATGGTGTCGAGCTTCTTGAGTGTTGTTGGAGCTGCACTCATCCAGGCAAGTGGAGAGTATCCCATCACACTCCTTACTTGTGCCTTGTAGATGGTGGAAAGGCTTTGGTGAGTCAGGAGGTGAGACACTTGCCACAGTATTCCTAGCCTCTGACCTGCTATTGTTGCCACAGTATTTATGTGGCTGGTCCAGTTAAGTTTATGGTCAATGGTGACCCCCAGGATGTTGATGGTGGGGGATTCGGCAATGGTAATGCCGTTGAATGTCAAGGGGAGGTGGTTGGAGATAGTCATTGCCTGGCACTTCTGTGGCACGAATGTTACCTTGTCAGCCTTATTGAATCATTTAATATTGTTAAGGGTATAGAAAATGTTAATCTGGAATATTAGTTTAAATTAAAATAGGATTAGAATAAGGGGACACAGATTCAAACTAGTAAAAGGTAATTTTAGGACTGTTGTTTTACGTTCTTGTAAAATGCCTTGGGAAGGTTTACTACGTTAAAGGTGCTATACAAATGCTAGCTGTTGATGCTGTTGAAATTAGAAAATTCCTCTTCATACAAAGGGGTAAAATTTGTTTGAGCCAGAACGGGGCACAGGGATCAATCCCTGCGCCTGAACGAGTAGGTCTGAGGCTCACCTGATATTGAGCCTGTCATCTTATTTAAATTACACTAGCAAGCTGCAGACTCCTAATAGGATTCAAAGAGTGGCCCTCAGGTAAGTGGTTAAAGGGGACAGGGAAGGCGGACGAACGGGAAGGGGTGAGATGGGGCTGGGAAGGGGTGAGATGGGGCTGGGAAGGGGTGAGATGGGGTTGGGAAGGGGTGAGATGGGGTTGGGAAGGGGTGAGATGGGGTTGGGAAGGGGTGAGATGGGGTTGGGAAGGGGTGCAACAAGGTCGGGAGAGATGGTAGCGGTGGTTGGGATGGAGGACGATTGGGTCGCGTGTAGACCTGATTTTCCTGAGTGCAGCAAGCGCTGGCTACCTCAGAATAAACCAGTCCTGCACAGGGGGCTTCAGACAGGCATTACGTCCCTTATTTGCATATGCAAAGGCCATCTTCTGTTTCAGGCGTGTGAAATAAACTTTCAAAAAGAGTAGTGGAGGCAAAAGGCTTGGAATTATTTATGAAATAATTGGATGCTAGGGTCTATTTTGGATGGGCAGAATTGCCTCCCCATTCTGTAATTATGTTGTGAAGTCAAAAATGGAAGCTTAACCATAAAAAGAAAAGAAAATCCTAGAAAAAAGTGACTATGAAAAAAAAACACATACACATATGCATATATAGTTTTTGTTTTAGATTTTTAAATTGAGCATTCATAAATACCAGTAAACTCTTGTTTAAACGGCACTTCTCTACATCTACCCTTTCAAATCCTTTCATAATCTTGAAGACCTCTATCAGGTCACCCCTCAGTCTTTTTTCTGTTCAATCTTTCCTGATGGATATAACCTCTTAGTTCTGGTATCATTCTAGTAAATCTGTTTTGCACCTTCTCCAGTGCTTCTATATCCTTTTTCTAATATGGAAACCAAAACTGTTCACATTACTCCTAGTGTAGTCTAACCAAGGTTCTATATAAGTTTAATATAACTTCTCTGTTCTGGACTTGTTAGATGTAGGTAGCGCCCATAGTGGTAGTTATTGTATAGCAGTGTGTTATTTGACCTTTATTATGTCCGTGTATAATTGAGACACGGACTGCAGGAGTTGGTTATAACAGGTCTTTACTGAGTGGAGACAACCTGGAACTACTATGCAAAAGTTACTACACAGGCTTATATACAGGGGTGGTCACTACTGGTACTGCAGTATACAGGGGCTGCAGAATATAGTTCCTTCTGCAAAGTACATACACTACAATTCCTCCCCTTTTAACTAAACAGTACATAACATTCGATTAATAATTAAATAACATATTTACAATTACAGTTGCTAGATACATTAGTTGAAGTTAAGCAATTATAAGTTCAGTCTTTGAGGAGGCTTCCTGATTCTGTCTGGATAACGCCTCTTTGGGGTATCAGGTTCTTCTGGCAAAGTTGATTCGGGATCAACGTCATTGTTTGGTTCGTCTGCTTCCAATATCACTGATTCTGAGGTAGATGCAATTGGTACTTCGGTTTCATCACCAGGTGTATCGGATCGTGGTGTGGAATTGACGTTTTCCAGTGACTCTAGAATCTGGTCAGCATGGCGTCTTACAATGCTCTCTCCAACGTCCACGGTATACATTAGAGGTCCTTGCCGTGTACAGATCGTTCCTGGCTGCCATTTCTCTGTGCGGTAGTCCCGGGCCAAAACTGGTTGACCTATCTTAAAACTCCTGGTCGGCCTTTCATTCATATTCTGAAACTGCCTGTTCTCCACATCTCTTCTGATGTTTGGCTTAACCAAATCCAAGCGGCATCGTAGTCTTCGATTGAAGAACATCATGGCTGGAGTTTGGTTGGTAACCGCATGTGTCGCATTCCAGTAGGCAAACAAGAAGTTATCCACCTTGTGTTGTAGGGGTATATCTTCATTACACATTGCCTTGATAGCCTTCTTGAATGTTTGATCGAACCTCTCAGCCAATCCATTGGTGGCTGGATGATATGGGGCGGATGTGTAATGCTTAACACCATTGTTCTTTAAGAACCTCCGGAACTCTTCAGACACAAACTGTGGTCCATTGTCAGAGCAAATCTGTTCAGGCAGCCCATTTCTGGCGAATATGGTTCGTAAGACTGTGATAGTTTTTTCTGTGGTGGTTGAGGACATTTTTATTACCTCTGGCCACTTTGAATGTGCATCCACCACAATTAAAAACATCGAGTCCATAAATGGACCAGCAAAATCAATGTGCACCCTTTGCCATGGAGATGAGGGCCACTCCCATGGATGTAGAGGGGCTTGTGGTGGGGTGTTTTGGACCTTCTGGCATCCTGTACAGCTCTTGGTCATCTCTCCGATTTCTCTATCGATTCCCGGCCACCACACAAATGCTCTGACTAAGTTCTTCATTTTTATCCCTCCCAGATGACCCTCATGAAGCTCATTGAGCACTCTATCCTTCAATTTGGGTGGAATTACTACTCTGGATCCACACATCAAGGTTCCTCTGCACACTGACAGCTGTTCTCTTCTCGGCGAGAATGCTGGCAGCAGTGGTTCGCCATGTGCTGGTCATCCCTTCACCGTTAAATCATAGACCCAGGAGAGTGTCGGGTCATTTCGTGTTTCCTTTTCTATGTTTGCATTCGTCACAGTGAGACATTCGACTATGGTCGAGTGGAATATCTCCACTGGATCCACTGCAGGTGCTTCTTCCACCGTCGGCAATGGTAGGCGCGACAATCCATCAGCATTCCCATGCTGTTTAGTTCCTTTGTACTCGATGTCATATTGGTGTGCCCCTAGGAAAAGGGACCACCTCTGTAGCCGTTGTGCTGTCATTATCGGTACGCCCTTCTGAGGGTTGAAAATGGAGACAAGGGGTTGATGATCAGTTAGTAGAGTAAATTTCTGACCGTGCAGGTAGTGATTGAACTTCTTCACCCCCCACACCAGGCTGAGGGCCTCTCTGTCAATCTGGGCGTAGTTACGCTCGGCTGAAGTTAACGAGCGTGACGCAAAAGCTATCGGCCTCTCTGAAACATCAAGGAATTTATGTGACAGTACTGCTCCAATGCCGTAGGGAGACGCATCACACGCCAGTCTTATCGGTAGTGATGGGTTGTAGTGAGCCAATACTTCTCTTGAAGTGATTAGGTCCTTACTCTTCTGAAAGGCCCGCTTACATTCATTGCTCCATTTCCATGCTACTCCAGTTTGTAGTAGGGCGTTCAGTGGGTGCAGAATTGTGGACAAATTCGGCAAAAACTTATGGTAGTAATTCACCAATCCGAGAAATGACCTCAGTTGCGACACATTTTCAGGCACTGGAGCCTTAACTACCGCTTCAATTTTGTCAGGGGACTTATGTAACCCCTCTTCATCAATCACGTGGCCACAATACGATATCTGTTTCTTAAAAAACTCGCACTTGGGGCGATTGGCTCGTAGCCCATGTTCTCTTAGTCTAGTGAGCACCTGCTCTAGGTTGGCAAGGTGTTGTCATCTTCACCTGTCACTAGGATGTCGTCCAAGTAACACTGAGTCCCCGGAATCCCTTGCAGGACTTGTTCCATCGATCTTTGCCATATCGCCGGAGCTGATGCTACTCCGAATACCAGTCGATTATACTGGTAAAGACCTTTGTGAGTGTTTATCGTGAGATACTTCCTAGAGGATTCTTCAACCTCCATCTGCAAATCTGCTTGTGCTAGGTCAATTTTTGTAAAACGCTTCCCTCCAGATAGTGAGGCGAAAATATCTTCTATCCTCGGAAGTGGATATTGTACTGTGTGAAGGACTGGGTTCACCATCACCTTGAAGTCCCCACAGATGTGAACCTTCCTTGGCTCCTCAGACTTATTGTTTAACGTTTTCTTCATGACAGGAATGATGGGTGTCACCCACTCGCTCCAGTCTACCTTAGATAACACGCCTGCATTCTCCAGATTCTCCAGCTCTGCCTCGACGGCTGGGTGAATTGCATATGGTACCGGTCTTGCTTTGAAAAACTTGGGAATTGCATTCTCTTCTATTTTTATCGAGGCGGTTACGCCTTTAAGAGTTCCCAGTTCTTGTTGAAATACCTCTTTGGCGTTAGCTAAGATTGTTGACAATCGTCCAGGAGTGACGTTGTCATCCTTTTTACCAGCCACCGTCAGTGCCTGAATGGGGTGCCAGTCTAAACTTATCTTTCTGATCCATTCACGTCCCAATAACGGTGGTCCACCATCTTGCAGTATGTACAGATACAATTTCTGTATTTCCTTGCCGTTGTATTCGACAGGCGCCCTTATTTTTCCTCTGGGGTATACTTTTTGCCCCGTATACGTCTTCAAGACAATGGATGTCTCTTTCAAGGGTATGTATGAGAATAGCCGCTCGTAGTCTTGTCGGTTCATGACGGCCAGAGCTGATCCTGTATCCATTTCCATTTTGACTTGGGACCCTGCTATCGTGAGGGTGACCCAAATGGTTCGGTGATCCTCTTTTGCGATTACGTTGTGAAGTTTGAGACAGCTTAGTCTCTTGTTCCCGGATTCACTATCGCTCATCTGGTCTTCGGAACTACTGTCCGTCATCTTTTGTACTTTCCTGTACTGTTCCTTAGTAGCCTTTTTGTTGTCGTTAGTCTTCTTCCCAGACCTGCAAACTCGTGCAATGTGTCCCATCTTTCTGCATTGCCTGCATATTTTGTCCTTGGACCAGCAGTCCTTCTGGTCATGGGTTGTTCTGCCGCAGCGATAAAATTTTTCAAATCCCCGTGTCATTTCGTGGGTGCCGTATTCCTGTGGCTTGTGCTGTATTTCCGCAGTTCCCCTTGCTGCTGCTTCGTACGATACTGCCACGCTGAAAGCCTTATCTAGCGTCAGCTCTTTCTCTGAGAGTAACCTCTTCTGGGTTCCTTCACTCAGGAGTCCACAGACAAATTTGTCCCGTAGGGTATCTGCCAGTCCTGCTCCGAACTGGCAGTGCTTTGATAGCTTGCGTAGTTCCGTAAGGTAATCAGCATTGCTCTCATCTTTATGCTGATTTCTCCTGTGGAATTTAAATCTTTCTGCTATCAGCAGCGGTGTAGGATTTAGGTGTTCCTGTAGGATATCAACAATTTCGTTAAAACTCTTCGCCCTCGGTTTGGCTGGAGTAATCAGGTTCCGCAATAGGCTGTACGTTCTTGCGCCCATTAAATTTAGTAGTACCGATGCCTTTTTCTCATCGGCTACTTCGTTTGCCTCGCAATATACCTCGACCCTTTCCACATACGTGGTCCAGTCTTCTATTGCATTATCGAAGGCAGTGATATTGCCAGTCTTCGGCATCTTGGAAATCTAAGATGGCGCCTCCTGCGCTTTGCCTTCTTCCCCGATTTAACAAAATGGCACCTCCCGCGCTTTGCCTTCTTCCCCGCTGGATTAAGATGACGCCTCCTGCGCTTTCTGTCTTCTCCGCTGCTGCTAGCGCTGTTGCTGGCGTTTTATGCCTTGATGGCGACGCCCTATGGTCTTCGCGCACTTCCCCCCGCGCTGCTGCTAACGCCGCTCTCCGCGGTTCCCGTGGCAAACTGCAGCTCCTCGCGGCTTCCTGCGCTTCTAATTTTTATTATTTCCCCGTCGTCGGAGCAACCCTGCGGGTCACTTGCCTCCCTCTTCTCGGGTCTGTACGCTACCCGGCTTCGTAGCACCAGCCGCGCCCTGTGTGCTTCACCTTCTCTCTCTCTCCTCTTCCCGGCAACGCTGCTCGGCCCTGTTGAAAAGCCACCTGATCGAGCTCTAGACCGCCGCAGCCCAGGAAGGATCAGTGTACTACCTGCCACCAGCCCGATTAGCTGAAACACCATCGACAGGATAACCAAGCCCCGCTCTCGACAGCCTCTCCTGCAAATCTTCAACTCCGATGAATCAGAGGCGGATGCCCACGGTCGACGCCCGTTTCTTCTGTTCGTTTTATTTTTTTCTTTCTTCCTTCTGGCCTCGACCTCTGATAACTTCGCTTCAGGGATGGAACCCCATGAGGTGGTGCAGACTATAGGTAAGTTCGGATCTGCTCGTCGCCAGTATTATGTCCGTGTATAATTGAGACACGGACTGCAGGAGTTGGTTATAACAGGTCTTTACTGAGTGGAGACAACCTGGAACTACTATGCAAAAGTTACTATACAGGCTTATATACAGGGGTGGTCACTACTGGTACTGCAGTATACAGGGGCTGCAGAATATAGTTCCTTCTGCAAAGTACATACACTACAACCTTCTTCCTGTCTGCATAAGAAGTAGTATTCAAGGAAGTGTTTTCTCAGTTGTGAACAAGGTCCAAGTGTGGCAGCTTGTTTTCTATCCTCCTCCATCCTTCCTTATACGCTAGACAAGACGCAATGTCTGTGAGTATCCTTGTTTGGTAACATAGTAACAACCTTGTTGGTATAGTATTTTGACAATACTTTGTCAATAAGAAGTTGATTAGCTGCTAGCTACTAAGGGTTAGCTTCAGTGCTATTTACTTATACAGTTACCTACTTATCCGTGTTAAGCAGTCTATTCTGTTTTCATAAACATGTTTTTGCATCTTATGTAACATCTAATGTATAGTACTTACCTCTGTGTCCAAAACATACTTTGCCTTTGTTTACAGTTTCACACTTTTATTCAAGTAAAGCTTCAAAACAGCACCCTGCTTCTCGAGGAGTTATTTGAATGAGTGTTTAGCTGACTGGATAGCTGGATAGGAGTTACATCTAGTGAGAAGAGTACAGTGAAAAGACTGCAATACGGCTAGCTGTGAAGAGAGGAGACCCTCCATGTGGAGCAGCAAGGACTCAAGAGTTAAGTGGCTGTCATCTAGGCACAGAGTAAGCCATCACGACATAGCCAGCTTAAGTCTTCACCTTGTACACCACACTTACCTCACATCATCATGGCAGACGGTAATACCGAAAACGCTACTCAGCAAGTAGAAGACTTTAAACTGTTAGATGAAACTGGAGAATGGGACAATCTGTCTATAAGCTCTCATTACTACAAATCATCAGCCGGTTCATGGTCATTAGCTGGTTCTAGGGCTAGTATGGCCATCGCCAGAGCACGGGCCAAGGCAGAAGCAGCCCAAGCCAGAGCAGCTTATGCCAAGAAAGAAATAGAAATAAAAGTTGAACGGGCCCGTCTCCAAGCCACATTAGACGCCCTGCAGGAAGAAAAAGAGAAAGATGCTGCATTAGCTGAGGCACAAATATTGGAGGCAGTTTTAATGGAAGCTGATCCTGAGTCAGCTAACAAAGTTTCAATTCCCGTTCCGCATCAGAGTCGACTACAGCGCACCACAGACTATGTGAGTGACCAAACTGACACACAGTTTATGAGAGAGAGAAATGAAGACCCACACATCTCTACAGACTCAAGCACACCATATAACATGCTCCATGTCACCAACCAAGTTCAAAATGGACTGCGTGCCTCAAGTCACAGCATCCTCCCCCACAAAACAGAGGACACCGAGCAGAGGAATGGAGCGCTGAAGAGAGAAAGTCAGCAGCAAACCCCCTCTCGTTTCCTTGAGACCCCCAGCAGAGCCCCTACTCAAGGCAACCGTGGCATAGGCCCCACCACCTACGACCTTGTCAAATACCTTGCACGCAGCCAGCTGGTGGCTACAGGGTGATACGCTTATCAATTACTTCATAAAAGGTGATGAGTCGAAGAAGAGATGATGAGTCGAAAGAAGAGATGAATAAGGCTTTTATTAGCTAAGAAGAGACCATGCTTCTTCGTGAGTGACTGAACAAGTCTGAACGAAACCCACACAGTGGTGGGTGGAGTCAGCTGAGGCATGCCTCCATACACAGCGCCACCCAGAGGTGGCAATATACAATACAGTGGTTTACCACATTCACCCCTTGTTTAATGTGAAGTCCGGCGGGGTGAAGGGTACTACAAGTTAAGTCTATCAGGAGGCCTTGTCTGACGTCCTGATCGTCGTGGTGGCGGCGGTGGTGTTGCAGCATCCGACGTCGGGTCTGGTGTCTGGGTGGTTGGCGAAGATTCCTGGGGCTTTGGCATGCCGTCTGCAGGGGTTGGGTTGGGAGGGGTGGTGGGGGATAACAGTGGTAAGGGGGATAACGGTGGTAAGGGGGATAACGGTGGTAATTCAGGGGTACCCGAGGGTGCGAGATCTCGTATGGAGACCGTGTCCTCCCGCCCGTCTGGGTATGTCACCCAGGCATACTGGGGGTTGGCGTGTAGGAGGTGCACCCGCTCGACCAGGGGGTCCGTTTTATGCGTCCTCACGTGCCTCCGCAGTAGGACGGGCCCAGGAGAAGTCAACCATGCCGGTAGCGAGGTTCCCGATGTAGACTTCCGGGGGAAAACGAACATTTTCTCATGAGGGGTCGCATTAGTGGCAGTACAAAGCAGTGACCGAATGGAGTGAAGCGCTGCAGGGAGGACCTCCTGCCAGCGGGAGGTCGGAAGGCCCTTAGATTTTAGTGCTAAGAGGACTGCCTTCCAAACCGTCGCGTTCTCCCTTTCCACCTGGCCGTTCCCCCGGGGGTTGTAACTGGTGGTCCTGCTCGTGGCGATACCTCTTGTTAGCAGGTACTGCCGAAGTTCGTCGCTCATGAACGATGAGCCCCTGTCGCTATGTATATAGCTGGGGAACCCGAACAGAGCGAAGATGTCATTCAGACACTTGATGACCGTGGTACTGGTCATGTCTGGGCAAGGGATGGCAAAGGGGAAACGGGAGTACTCATCAACTATGTTGAGGAAGTACACATTGCGGTCAGCGGAGGGGAGGGGCCCTTTAAAATCGACGCTCAGGCGTTCGAAGGGGCGGGTGGCCTTGATCAGGCTTGCTCTGTCCGGCCTATAGAAGTGCGGTTTGCACTCGGCGCAGATTTGGCAGCTCTTGGTCATGGTCCTGACCTCCTCGATGGAGTAGGGCAGGTTACGGGATTTGATAAAATGGAAAAACCTGGTGACCCCCGGGTGGCAGAGGTCATTGTGGAGGGACTGCAGCCTATCACTCTGCGCGTTGGTGCATGTACCACGTGATAGGGCATCTGGGGGCTCATTGAGTTTCCCTGGCCGATACAAGATATCATAATTGTAGGTGGAGAGTTCGATTCTCCACCTCAAGATCTTGTCGTTCTTGATTTTACCCCTCTGCTTATTATTAAACATATATTATATAAAAACATATATTGCCCTTTTAGTAGCTCGAGGGCCGCCACGTACGTATTAGAGTCCCGGATTAGCATATATACTTGATGGCTCACCTGGGCGGTCAAAATTTTCAGTTTGTGATCCTCCTCTGTAACCTGTGAGATTGCGAGGAAGGATTCAAAGCAGCTCAGCCAGTGTTCAAACTTGGCTGATGCACCCACATCTTGAGGGTCGAGGTCCAGGCGTGGTGGTCTGAGGGCTCTCAGCAATGTCTGCTGTATCCGTTGCTGTTGTTGCTCCTCAGGTGTCGCCATTTAACTTTTAGCTAATAAAATTGATACGCTTATCAATTACTTCATAAAAGGTGATGAGTCGAAGAAGAGATGATGAGTCGAAAGAAGAGATGAATAAGGCTTTTATTAGCTAAGAAGAGACCATGCTTCTTCGTGAGTGACTGAACAAGTCTGAACGAAACCCACACAGTGGTGGGTGGAGTCAGCTGAGGCATGCCTCCATACACAGCGCCACCCAGAGGTGGCAATATACAATACAGTGGTTTACCACACAGGGTTAACCACATTTGATGATAAACCAGAGAATTATTGGGCCTGGAAGTCCTCCTTCCACGGTGCCATATTGGGCCTAGACCTGTCGGCAGGAGAAGAGCTCGACCTCCTTACCAAATGGCTCGGCAGGATAAAAGCAGTCAGAGACATCCGCCAGCTGGGTTGATGATGTCTTGGGCGAGGCTGGAAGAAAGCTACGGCTTGTCCAAAGCCATTGAAAGGGCTCTCTTTGCTAGGTTGGAGAACTTTCCGAAGTTGACAAATAAGGAATCCCAGAAGCTCCGCGACCTTGCAGAGCTGCTGTTGGAACTCGAAGCTGCAAAGCAGGATGGCTACCTACCCGGCCTATCGTACTTAGACACTTCCAGAGGGGTAAGTCCCATTGTTAAGAAGCTTCCATTCAATCTGCAGGAGAAGTGGACATCATTCGGGTCAAGGTTCAAGTTAGAGCACAACGTTACCTTCCCTCCATTCTCTGTGTTTGCCAACTTCATCCGTAGAGAAGCCAAAGCCAGGACCGACCCCAGCTTCAACGTCTTCTCCTCCCACACAGCACTTGCCAGAAGAGACAAGTTTGACAGACATGGAAAGACACCAATATCTGTCCACAAAATGCAAGTGTCTTCAACCAAGAACACAAGGGATCGGAAGAAATCCGAGGATATGAGCAAACAATGCCCCATCCACAACAAGCCCCATCCATTAAAGAAGTGCAGAGGCTTCAGAGAGAAGTCCCTGGAAGACCGCAAACAGTACCTCAAAGAGAACTCCATATGTTTCAAGTGCTGCTCCCCCACGAACCATCTCGCTAAGAACTGCAAGGTAGATGCAAAATGCACAGAATGTGAAAGTGATCGGCACATTTCAGCACTCCACCCAGGCCCAGCTCCTTGGAAGTCAGAGTCGTCTCCTCCCGCCTCAGAGCACGGTGGGGAGGGAGAGGGAGCCGCCTGTCCGGAGATTACATCCAAGTGCACCGAGGTGTGTGGAGAAGGAGTGAGCGCAAGAGCATGCTCCAAGATATGCCTCGTTAATGTGTACCCTGTAGGACGTCGCCAGAATCTGAAAAGATGTATGCCATACTAGACGAACAAAGTAACTGTTCTCTAGCAAGATCCGAGTTCTTCGACATCTTCAAGGTCAAAGGAAGTCCGTCGCCTTACACGCTGAAGACGTGTGCTGGACTTTCAGGGATAGCCGGCAGGAGGGCCTGTGGTTATGTTGTTGAGTCAGCTAACAGGAAGATTAGTCTCCCCCTTCCTACACTCATCGAATGTAATCAAGTCCCTGACAACCATTCTGAGATTCCCACTCTGAATGCAGCTCATCACCACAGTCATCTGAGACGCATTGCAGACGAGATCGCACCTCTTGATCCAGACGCAGACATACTCCTGTTGTTGGGCAGGGACATCCTGAGGGTACATTGTAATGTATGTACCTTTAAGGGGGAGAACTACATTTTACAGCTCCTGTATCCTGTAGTAGCGGCAGTGACCACACCTGTATATAAACCCTGAGTAGTGATCTGTACAGTCAGTTGCAGTTTGAACCACGTTGAGTAAACACCTGTTGATCGTTCCCTGCAGTCTGTTGTCTGATTATTGAAGGACACAACATTAAGATACATGGATATAACATTGGCGACGAGCAGATTCGAACCTACCTGCAACTCTGCATCACCTCCCAGGGATTCGCTCCTAGAGAACAGTGGAAGGAGGTCGAGTCCAGAAGCACGGGCGTCGACCACGGGCAACCGCCCAGTCATCCAGCGGAGATTTGAGCATCGCAGGGGAGGCTGTCGAGAGCCAGGCTTGGCTTTCCAGTCACGGTGGTCCAGCGCAACGGGCTGGCAACAGGTACTGCACAGACCCTTCCCGGACAGCGGCGGCTAGAGCCGACCGAGCGGCACAGAAAAAGGGCGAGCAGCGTCGACAGGGGAGAGAGAGAGGGCAGAGCGCACAGGGCGCAGCCGGTGTTCAGGACCGAGCGGCGTCAACGGGGGAGAGAGAAGAGAGAGAGCAGAGCGCAGCCGGTGTTCAAGGGCCGAGCAGCGTCAACAGGGGAGAGAGGCACGCAGGAAAACGTGAGGCGCTGCCATTGCCACGAGGACTGCAGAGAGCGGCATTGGTAGCAGCGCAGGAGCAGCGCACGAAACCCACAGGGCGTCGCCATTTGCCACGAGGACCGCTGAGAGCGGCGTTGGCAGCAGCGCGGGAGACGCCATTTTAAGCCGCAACGGGGAAGAAAGGAAAGCGCGGAAGATGCCATTTTAAGCCGCAGCGAGGAAGAAAGGAAAGCGCGGGAGACGCCATTTTAAGCCGCAGCGGGGAAGAAAGGAAAGCGCGGGAGACGCCATTTTAAGCCAGTCTAACCACACCCAAAAATGCCGAAGAGTGGCAGTATCACAGCGTTCAACAATGAAGTCGAAGATTGGACGACATATGTCGAACGCATAGAAGTATACTGCAAGGCGAATGAAGTGCCAGATGACAAGAAAGCGCTGGTATTGTTGAATTCAATGGGTGCAAAAACGTATGGCTTACTACGAAACCTAGTAACCCCAGAGAAGCCAGTAGAAAAGGATTTTGAAAACATAGTGTCAATCCTACAGGACCACTTAAACCCCACACCGCTGCTGATAGCAGAAAGATTTAAGTTTCACAAAAGGAACCAGCATAAAGATGAAAGTAATGCTGAGTATTTAACGGAACTGCGCAAGCTATCAAAACACTGCCAGTTTGGAACGGGACTAGCAGATACTTTAAGAGACAAGTTTGTGTGTGGGCTTCAAAGTGAAGGAACCCAGAAACGGCTTCTATCAGAAAAGGATCTTACGCTGGACAAGGCTTTCAGCATTGCAGTATCACATGAAGCAGCAGCACGGGGCGCTGTAGAGATACAACGGAGACCGCAAGAATATGGCACAAATGAAATGTCATACGGAACAGTGAAGTGCTATCGCTGCGGCAGAACAACACACGACCATAATGATTGTTGGTTCAAGGACCAAGTGTGCAGACAGTGTGGAAAAGTAGGACACATAGCAAGAGTCTGCAGGTCGGGAAAGAAAACCAGCAGCAAGAAATCTCCACAGGAGAAGTACAAGAAGGTACATAAGGTGACGGAGAGTAGTTCAGACTAACAGAAGAGTGATACAGACTCCGGAAGCAAGGAGCTGGGTTGTCTGAAACTACATAATGTGATCAAAACGGAGGATCACCAAACTATCTGGGTCACGCTCAAGATAGCAGGAGTCCAAGTGAAAATGGAATTGGACACAGGATCAGCCCTAACAGTCATAAACCGAAGGGACTACAAGCGGCTATTCTCACATATACCCTTGAGAGATACAAAGATTGTCTTGAAGACGTACACAGGGCAAAAAGTCTACCCCAAAGGAAAAATAAGGGTGAACGTTATATATAACGGCAAAGAAACACCAAAAATGGACCTATACGTATTGCCAGATGGAGGACCACCACTACTAGGACGTGAATGGATCCGGAAGATACAGCTAGATTGGCATTCCATATAAGCACTGACTGTAGATGCCAAAAAAGATGACGACGTCACACCTGGACGACTCAAAAATGCTAACTGACGCACAAGAAGTGTTCCAGCAGGGACTCGGAACACTAAAAGGCATAACAGCGACGATCAAAATAGAGGAAAATGCAAGCCCAAAGTTTTTTAAGGCCAGACCGGTACCTTATGCGATCCGCCCAGCCGTCGAAGCAGAGCTGGAAGGTTTGGAATGTTCAGGAGTACTGTCCAAAGTGGACTGGAGCGAGTGGGCTACACCCATCGTTCCTGTAATGAAGAGGTTATTGAGTAATACGCCTGGGGAACCAAAGAAGGTTCGCATCTGTGGGGACTTTAAGGTGACAGTGAACGCAGTCCTTTACACTGTACAATATCCGCTTCCGCGGATTGAAGATATTTTCGCCTCGCTATCTGGAGGGAAACGCTTCACTAAGATTGATCTGGCCCAGGCGTACCTGCAAATGGAGGTAGAAGAAGCCTCGAAACAGTACCTCACGATCAACACTCATAAAGGTCTCTACCAATACAACCGGCTGGTGTTCGGGGTAGCATCAGCTCCGGCTATTTGGCAAAGGGCAATGGAACAAGTCCTGCAAGGGATTCCAGGGACCCAGTGTTATTTGGACGACATCCTGGTCACGGGCGAAAATGACAGTGATCACCTCGCCAACCTGGAGCAGGTGCTCACTAAATTGAAGGAATATGGGCTCCGAGCTAATCGCCACAAATGTGAGTTTTTCCAGAAGCAGATCTCGTATTGTGGCCATGTTATTGATAAAGAGGGGTTACATAAGTCCCCTGAAAAGATTGAGGCAGTAGTCAAGGCTCCAGCACCGGAAAATGTGTCACAACTGAGGTCGTTCCTCGGGCTGGTGAACTACTACCATAAGTTCTTGCCGAATTTGTCTACCGTACTACACCCACTGAACACCCTACTGCAAACGGGGCTACCATGGAAGTGGAGTGATGAATGTAAACGAGCTTTCCAGAAGAGCAAAGCATTGATCACATCAAAAGAGGTGTTGGCTCATTTCAACCCAGCACTACCAATTCGGTTGGCGTGTGATGCATCACCCTATGGCATTGGAGCGGTGCTGTCGCACAAATTCCCGGACGGCTCGGAGAAGCCAGTAGCCTTTGCGTCTCGGTCACTAACCTCAGCCAAGCGTAACTACGCCCAGATTGACAGGGAGGCCCTCAGCCTAGTGTGGGGAGTGAAAAAGTTCAATCACTATCTGCACGGGCAGAAGTTCACCTTGCTGACTGACCACCAACCACTTGTCTCCATCTTTAATCCAAAGAAGGGCGTTCCAGTGATGACTGCGCAACGGCTACAAAGATGGTCCCTTTTTCTAGGGGCGCACCAATATGAAATCGAGTATAAGAGCACGAAACAGCATGGAAACGCTGATGGGCTATCACACCTGCCACTGCCTACTGCGGAGGAAGCACCAGCAGTGGATCCTGTCAAAATATTTCATTCGACTATAATTGAATGCTTGCCAGTAACTAACGCTGGTATAGAGAAGGAGACCCGAAATGACCCGACACTGTCTCGGGTATATGATTTGACGGTGAAGGGATGGCCAGCACATGGCGACTCACTGTTGCCAGCATTCTCATCCAGAAGAGAACAGCTGTCAGTATGCCAGCGGACCTTGATGTGTGGATCCCGAGTTGTAATTCCACCCAAGTTAAGGGAGAGAGTGCTCAATGAGCTTCACGAAGGTCATCTGGGAGGGGTGAAAATGAAAAGCCTTGCTAGGGCTTATGTGTGGTGGCCGGGGACCGATCAGCAAATCGAGGACCTGACAAAGAGCTGCTCAGGATGCCAGAAGGTCCAAAATGCACCACCACATGCCCCTCTACACCCATGGGAGTGGCCCTCATCTCCATGGCAACGGGTGCATATTGATTTTGCTGGTCCATTCATGGACTCAATGTTTTTAATAGCCGTGGATGCGCACTCGAAATGGCCTGAGGTGATCAAAATGTCCTCCACCACCACGGAGAAAACTATTGCAGTCCTACGGACCATTTTTGCCAGGAACGGCTTGCCAGAGCAGATTTGCTCTGATAACGGACCACAGTTTGTGTCCGAAGAGTTTCGAAGATTTATGAAAAGGAATGGGGTAAGGCATTACACATCCGCCCCGTATCATCCAGCCACAAATGGATTGGCTGAGAGGCTCGTACAAACCTTTAAAAAAGCAGTAAAGGCCATGTGCGATGACAACATTCCACTGCAGCATAAGGTGGACAATTTCCTGTTAGCCTACAGAAATGCGACACATGCAGTCACCAACCAGGCCCCGGCCATGATGTTCTTTAACTGAAGGTTGAGATCTCGTCTGGATTTGCTCAGACCAAATGTACGAAGAGATGTTGAGAGTAAGCAATTCCAGCACATCAATGAGAAGCCGACAAGGAGCTTCAAAGTAGGGCAACCAGTCTTGGCCCGCGACTACCGAACAGAGAAATGGCAACCAGGAACGATATGCACACGGCAGGGGCCACTAATGTACACAGTGGATGTTGGGGAGAACATTATGAGACGCCATGCTGACCAGATCCTAGAGTCACAGGAACGAGTCAACCCCATGTCTCGGCCATACGTACCTGGTGAGGAACCCGACGTACAGGTCGCATCTACCTCAGAAACAATAGCATTGGAAGCTGATGAATCAACTGACGACAGGGTGTTAGAATCGCCTGCGCACCAAGAGCGAGACACTCGGGAAAGGCGTTATCCAGAAAGAATCAGGAAGCCTCCCCAAAGACTGAATTTATAAATAGACTATTTTCAGTTAATGTTGCATGTTAAAAGTGTTAATTGTAATTAGTTTGATATTTAATTGTTAAATGAGTGTTATGGTACTGTTAATCTAAAAGGGGAGGAATTGTAATGTATGTACCTTTAAAGGGGAGAACTACTTTTTACAGCTCCTGTATCCTGTAGTACCGGCAGTGACCACACCTGTATATAAACCCTGAGTAGTGATCTGTACAGTCAGTTGCAGTTTGAACCACGTTGAGTAAACACCTGTTGATCGTTCCCTGCAGTCTGTTGTCTGATTATTGAAGGACACAACATTAAGATACACGGATATAACATACATAAGGTAAGGAAACAGATCAATGATCCACATGACGCCCCTTTCGCCCAAAGGTTAGACCTCGGCTGGGTCGTTGTTGGAGACGTGTGCCTCAGGGGTGCTCACAAGCCATCTCAGGTGAGCACACTCAAGACTGCCATCTTGGAGAATGGTCATCCAAGCTACCTTACCCCATGCAGTAGTCAGATCCAAGTGACAGAGAAGTTCAGTCATACGGCCCAGCCTCAGAACCCGCCAGCGCTGATCTCCACAGACAGCACACAGATGATGCTCACTGGAGCGAACCTGGGTCAGTCAGTCTTCTGTCGCACCGCCAGTGACCACAAACTTGCTCCATCGATCGACGACACGAGATTCCTCCAGATTATGGACAATGAGGTCACTCGTGACAGCTCTAACAGCTGGGTTGCACCCTTACCCTTCCAGAACCCCAGACGATGGCTGCCAAACAATGGGGAGTATGCCTATAATCGTCTTAACTCACTCCGTCGCACACTAGAGAAGAAGCCAAAGATGAAAGCACACTTCCTAGAGTTTGTCGAGAAAATGCTTGTCAACGATCATGCAGAGCTAGCTCCTCCACTCCAGGAAGGCCAAGAGTGTTTGTACCTCCCCTCCTTCGGAATCTATCACCCCAAAAAGCCAGAACAGATCCGCGTGGTGTTTGACTCCAGTGCACCATATCAGGGAGTCTCTCTCAACAATGTACTCCTCACAGGGCCCGATCTCAACAACAGTCTCTTGGGGGCACTCATGAGATTCAGGAAAGAGCCCGTCGCCATCACTGCCGATATCCAGCACATGTTTCACTGCTTTGTGGTGAGAGAAGACCACAGAGACTTCCTGTGGTATTGCAACAATGACCCCAGCAGTGACATTGTGGACTACAGAATGCGTGTCCATGTCTTTGGCAATAGCCCGTCCCCTGCTGTCGCCATATACGGACTAAGGAGGGCTGCCAAGGAAGAAGAAGATGACTTTGGCAGTGATGTGAGAGGGTTCATCGAACGAGAGTTCTACGTCGACGATGCACTGAAGTCATTCCCTGCCGAAGCAGAGGCCATCAGTGCCCTTGGGTGAGCTCAGGAACTACTTGCACTATCCAACCTCAGGCTACACAAAATAGCCTCTAACAGACTAGCAGTGATGGAGGCATTCCCCCCTGAAGATCGTGCTAAGGATGTCAAGGATCTAGACCTCTTCACTGATGACCTCCCCCTACAGCGTAGCCTAGGAGTGTCTTGGAACATAGCAACAGACACGTTCACGTTCCAAGCCTTAGATGACAAGAAACCCTTCACACGTAGAGGAGTGCTCTCTACAGTCAACAGCCTATACGACCCACTCAGCTTCTTAGCCCCTGTCACCATACAAGGCAGGCTGCTCCTCAGGGAACTCTCCACACGCGCTGAAGAGTGGGATTCACCCCTCCCTGAAGAGATGGAAGCAGAGTGGAACAGATGGAGAGACTCACTTCAAGACTTACAGGAGATCCAAATACCTCGCTCCTATACGCCCTTCTCTCCCTCAAATGTCCAATTCAAGGAGCTTTGTGTCTTTGCAGACGCATCCGCTAAGGCCATCGCAGGTGTGGCTTATCTGAAGGTCACCACTCAAGATGGACAAAGCAAAGTCGGCTTCGTCTTTGGAAAGGCCAAGTTGGCACCCCAGCCAGACCTCACCATACCTAGATTGAAACTGTGCGCAGCAGTATTAGCAGTTGAGATTGCAGAGTTCATAGTGGAGGAGATGGATCTGAAGTTCGACAGCATCAAGTATTATACAGACAGCAAAGCGGTGCTAGGATACATCCATAACCAAACTAGGTGGCTCTACGTCTCCGTGAACAACAGGGTCCAACCTATGCGACAGTCCACATCCCCCGACCAGTGGAGGTACGTCCCCACAGACCTGAACCCAGCTGACTATGGGTCTAGATCTATAATGGCGCCCCTTCTCAGCAGCACGACATGGCTGTCAGGACCAACTTTTCTTCAGGATCCATCCCTGCACTCCTCTGAACCCAATGAGTCATTCGACCTCCTCAACCCTGTTTCTGACTCCGAGATACACCCACAAGTCACAGCAAACGTCACTCAAATCTCTAAGGACCTGATGAGCACCAAACGCTTCGAGCGTTTCTCCAAATGGAACACTCTCATAAAGACAGTAGCACACCTAACCCACATAACTCATACCTTCTCCCAGCCTACACAAGAGAGTAGCTGCCATGGGTGGCACATCTGTCGTAAGAGTCCCTCTGAAGAGGAGCTCAAGAGAGCCAAAATCCTTGTGATGAAGAGCGTCCAACACGAGTGTTACTCAGAAGAGTTGAAGTGTATAGCAGCAGAACACAACCTACCCCCTCACAGCAGTCTATGGAAGCTGCATCCTATCATCGACACCGACGGACTTCTCAGAGTTGGGGGGCGCATATCGCAGTCTCAACTAGGAACAAATGAAACCTCGTTCCAGGTCGTCATCACCTGGCTACTCTGCTTGTGCGTCATCATCATGAGGCTGTGAAGCACCAGGGCAGACATTTCACCGAAGGTGCCATCAGAGCAGACGGACTCTGGTTGGTTGGAGCTAAGAGATGTATCAGCGGCACGCTTTTCAAATGTGTCATCTGCAAGAAACTCCGTGGGATGACAGAGCACCAACAGATGGCAGATCTGCCAGCCGAGCGGCTACAAGTAGCACAACCTTTCACCTATGTAGGTGTGGACGTCTTCGGGCCATGGGGCGTGGTCTTATGTCGCACCAGAGGAGGACACGCCAATAGCAAAAGGTGGGCGGTGATGTTCTCATGTATGTCCACAAAAGCTGTACACATCGAAGTTATTGAAACAATGAGCGCCTCCAGCTTCATAAACGCTCTGAGAAGGTTTTTCTCAATCAGAGGCCCGGCAAAGCAGGTACGCTCAGATTGCAGCACAAACTTTGTCGGCGCTTGCCGAGAGCTGAAGATGGATGGATCAAGTTCCAGCTCAGAGAATGTGGAGAAGTATCTCCAAGAGCAGAAATGTACCTGGGTATTCAACCCACCTCACTCATCCCACATGGGTGGCGCATGGGAGCGCATGATCGGCATTGCCCGCCGCATCCTCGACTGCATGCTTCTCCAAGGTAGATCATCGTGCCTCACACATGAAGTCTTGACCACACTGATGGCTGAGGTCACCGCCGTGATGAATGCAAGGCCCCTCATCCCAGTATCTTCAGACCCGGAATCGCCCCTCATCCTCACTCCGGCTATGCTTTTGACCCAGAAGACAGGTGTTTCCCCTTGTCCTCCAGGGGAGTTTGGGAAAAGAGAACTCTTCAAACAAGAATGGAAACGGGTTCAGAGTCTAGCGGACATGTTTTGGGACAGGTGGCGGCGGGAGTACCTCAACACACTGCAGAGACGACGCAAGTGGTAGGACAAGAGGCCAAATCTCAAAGAAGGAGATGTTGTCTTGATGAAGGACAGTCAGGCAAAAAGGAATGAATGGCCTATGGCTATCATCGTGAAGTCCCTTCTCAGCCAGGACAGGAGAGTGAGAAAGGTGGACTTGAGAGTCGTCAAAGAAGGAACAGCAAAGGTCTTCTCTCGGCCTGTCTCTGAGATGGTCCTTCTTTTGTCGCCAGAGGACTCCAGTGACAAGTAGAGTTAAGCTTATGTGGGGACCCCAGACGGGGAGTGTCCTGGACTTGTTAGATGTAGGTAGTGCCCCTAGTGGTAGTTATTGTATAGCAGTGTGTTATTTGACCTTCTTTCTGTCTGCATAGGAAGTAGTATTCGAGGAAGTGTTTTCTCAATTGTGAACAAGGTCCAAGTATGGCAGCTTGTTTTCTATCCTCCTCCATCCTTCCTTATACACTAGGCAAGATGCAATGTCTGTGAGTATCCTTGTTTGGTAACACAATAACAACCTTGTTGGTATAGTATTTTGACAATACTTTGTCAATAAGAAGTTGATTAGCTGCTAGCTACTAAGGGTTAGCTTCAGTGCTATTTACTTATACAGTTACCTACTTATCTGTGTTAAGCAGTCTGTTTTGTTTTCATAAACATATTTTTGCATCTTACGTAACATCTAATGTATAGTCCTTACCTCTGTGTCCAAAACATACTTTGTCTTTGTTTACAGTTTCACACTTTTATTCAAGTAAAGCTTCAAAACAGCACCCTGCTTCTCGAGGAGTTATTTGAATGAGTGTTTAGCTGACTGGATAGCAGGATAGGAGTTACATCTAGTGAGAAGAGTACATTCTCTGCTTTTCAATTCTATCCCTCTAGAAATGAACACCAGTGCTTTTTTTTCACTTTTTTTTATGACCTTATTAACCTGAGTGACTACTTTTAGTCATTTGTGTATCTGCACCCCCAGATCCCTCTGCTCCTCTCCCCATTTAGACACTTATTTTCCCAGGAGTATGTGGCCTCCTTATTCTTCCTACCAAAATGTACCACCTCACACTTATCTATATTGAAGTTAATTTGCCAATTACACACCCATTCTGCAAGTTTATTAATGTCTTCCTGTATTTTATCGCAGTCCTCTGTATTAACTACACCCCCCAATTTGGTGTTGTCTGCAAATTTTGAAATTGTACTTTCAATTCCCGAGTCCAAATCATTTATGTAAATGGTGAACAACAGTGGTCCCAGCACTGATCCCTATTGAACACCACTTCCCAACCGTAGTCAGTCTAAGTAACTACCTTTAACCCCTATTATTTTCTGTTTTGTAGCCAGCCTGCTATCCATTCTGCTACTTGTCCCCTGACTCCACATGTTCTGACCTTAGTCATAAGTCTACCTTATCGAAGGCCTTTTGTTAAACCAAATATATTACGTATACTGCATTACCCTTGTCTACCCTTCCTGTTACTTCTTCAAAGAATTCAATAATGTTGGTCAAGCATGACCTTCCCTTTTGAAATCCATGCTGACAGCTCTTTATTGTATTTTCAGTTTGAGTAAGGATTCCATTATCTTTCCTACCACCGCGTTAAGCTAATTGGTCTACAGTTCCCTGGACTTGTTGTAACTCCCTTTTTAAATATAGGAATAACTGACATAAATCGTGCCATTTATGTAGAAAGGACTTATGGAATATACTGGGCGGCCTGCTGGTGGCGCTGTCCAGGGAAAGTATAAATACTCGGGCACGGGCCCAGCTTGCTCAGAGATATTTTGTAAACAGGAACTAGTGAAGGATAACTAGACTTCCATGTTGTGAAACAGTCGATTAAAGCCTTGTTTAATACTCTGACCAAGTGCCTAGTAGTTTTTTTACGTCAATTTAATCGACTGTTTGCTGCTCCACGCTCTGAGTGGTTTTGGGAACAGACGGCTATGACTCAAATGGTAGAAGGGAACCAGAGGTAGTAATCAATCCATCATGGAGAAACTACTCCGACCCGCCCGTCTTGACCTGGACCCGAATTCACCTACAACGGCTAAGGTATGGAAACACTGGTATCGTACCTTCAGCAACTTCCTTAGGGTGTGTGGTGAGAATGTTCCTGATAAGTTAAAGATACTTGCCAATTATGTATCCCCTCATGTGTTTGACTATATCGAAGACTGTGTAGACTATGACTCCACTATCCAAATACTACAGCAGCTATATGTTAAGGCCCTAAACGAAACTTTTGCTCGGCATCTACTGGCCACAACTCGACAACAACCCGGAGTATCACTTGACGATTTCCTTCAAAAGCTTCACAGGCTCAGCAAAGATTATAATCTCAAAGCTGTCTCAGCTGAGCAGTACCAGGAGGAGTTAATTTGTGATTCCTTTATTAACGGAATTGCGTCTACTTTCATACGCCAGCGTCTGTTGGAGAATAAAACCCTCAAGTTACAAGTTGCCTATGACCAGGCATGTTCTCTGGACTTAGCAAAAAAAAATGCAGCTGCCTATGACCAGGCATGCTCTCTGGACTTAGCAAAAAGAAATGCAGATGCCTATCTTTTACCGCGTGCACGGACTGCTGCTATCACTTTTGGTGACTCCTCCAATGGGCCTCAGGTGGAAGCCCTCACTGATGGCTACTCTATCCTAGCCGATGACGACCCGACCCTAGAAGCCCTCACTGATGACAACCCTGCCTTAGCGGCATCTTGGCAATCTGGAAGGAAGTGTTTCTTCTGTGGAGGTGCATTCCACTATAGGAAATTTTGTCCTGCTCGTAACGCAACCTGCAGTCATTGCAGTAAGAAAGGTCACTTTTCTAAGGTATGTCAGTCAAGAGCCTCTGTTAGTAAGAAAGGTCACTTTTCGAAGATATACTGGTCAAGAGCCCCTGTTAGTTTTGTAGCTGCTATCTATAAAACTGCTCCTCCCCCAAGAGCCACTACTAAGGTTACAGCTGCTATCTATAAAACTGCTCCTCCCCCAAGAGCCACTACTAAGGTTACAACTGTCAAGGGTAAAACTGCTCCTCCTCCCATCACAGCTGTTTTCCCCCAAAGCCTGTCCCATGCAGCCATGAAGGTTTCGGTAAATGGACACATTTTGAGTGCACTAATCGACTCATGCAGCTCTGACAGCTTCATCAGTGAGCAGGCTGTCAGTAAGTTAAAACTGCGTATTTTCTTACTCCTTGGACAGGGAAATTGCAATGGCTCTGACGACACTGACCACCAACTCTTCCGGCTTTTGTCTTGTCGACCTTATTCTCAATGGCTGCACTTATTCCTCCACCCGGCTCAGGGTGCTCAAAAACCTATGCAGTGATGTGCTCCTGGGACAGGATTTTCAGAAACAACACAAAAGACTCACTTTTGAGTTTGGAGGGTCAAAACCTGAGCTTACTATTTCCAAAGTACCATTTTGTGCGCTTTCGGCGGCTTCGCTCGACGAGCCCTCCTTGTTTGCCAATCTTCCCCCCTGATGTAAGCCCATAGTCACTAAATCATGACGTTTCAGCCAAGATTATCTATCTTTTATCGAGGCCGAGATCTCTCACCTTCTAGCTGACGGTATCATTGAGCCATGTTCATCTTCCTGGCGGGCTCAAGTCGTCGTTGTTAAAAATCCTCTGAAGCAACACAATAAACGTCTTTGCATCGATTACTCGCAAATTATTAACCAGTATACCGACCTGGATGCCTACCCACTACCACGCATCGATGACATGGTCAATAACCTTGCCAACTACAAGGTATTTTCAACTTTTGACTTAAAGAGCGCATGCCATCAAGTACCGTTAAAGAACTCTGACAAAAAGTATACGGCCTTTGAGGCCAATGGTCGGCTTTACCGGTTTCGTCGCCTTCCATTTGGGGTCACCAATGGGGTGGCCGTCTTCCAATGGGCAATGGATAGCCTAGTCAAACAGGAGAACTTAACGGACACTTTTCCATATCTGGATAATATCACCATTGCTGGTCATGACCAGAAGGAGCACGATGCCAACCTCCAGAAATTTATTGACGTTCTCCGTCATCGCAACTTAACCTTAAATGAGTCCAAATCTGTGAAATCAGTACCATCAGTCAACATCCTTGGCTACTGTGTGGGCAATGGTGTCATCAAACCGGATCCAGAGTGACTTTGTCCACTTCAGGAACTCCCACCTCCTACGAATCTCGGCTCTCTTCGTCGGGCCCTCGGCATGTTCGCCTATTATGCGAAGTGGATACCCCACTTTTCCGACAAGATCCAGCCCCTGCTTCACGCAAAGTCATTTCCGTTGAAGGCAACGGTTATTTCAGCTTTCGACCTCCTCAAGCAACAACTAGAAAAAGCCACGCTTCGTTCCATCGATGAAAATCTCCCTTTTGTGGTCGAGTACAATGCATTGGATGTGGCGATCTCGGCTACCTTGAATCAAGGTGGTCGACCCGTTGCATTTCTGTCCAGAACTTTGCAAGGTAGCGAGCTCCATTATCCTCCTGTCGAGAAGGAGGCTACGGCTATCATTGAAGCAGTACGTAAATGGAGTCATTTTCTCGCTCGTCGCCATTTCACACTTATAACCGATCAGCGCTCCGTGGCCTTTATGCTGGATAATCGGAAACGCACTAAGATCAAGAATAACAAAATACAGCTCTGGAGGATGGAATTGGCCACCTTTGGCTACACCATACATACATACCCGGCAAAGAGAATGTGGCCCCGGATACCCTCACGCGTGTATTCTGCTCTTCCATGTCAACTTCGACTCTTGCAGATCTTCATACTGACTTATGCCATCCTGGCGTTACCCTTATGTTACACTTTGTGTGATCTAAAAATCTCCCATTTTCTACGGAAGACGTGAGAAAATCATGCTCCACTTGTAGAAATTGCGCGGGATTAAAACCACAATTCTTCCGTCCGTCAGATGGCTCGCTCATACACGCTACACAGCCTATGCAGCGACTCAGCATTGACTTTAAAGGGTCACTGCCTTCCTCAACGCGAAACACCTACTTGCTTACTATGGTGGATGAATATTCACGCTTTCCCTTTGCTTTCCCCTGTCCCAATATGCTTACTTTCACAGTGATCAAATGCCTCGATCAGGTCTTTTCCCTTTGTGGTACAGCCAATTTCATCCACTCTGATCGGGGTCCCTCCTTCATGTCAAGCGAACTCAAAAGTTATCTTTCCCAACGGGGAATCGCCACAAGTAGAACGACACCATATCATCCTATTGGAAATGGACAGGTTGAGAGATACAACGCTATCATTTGGAACGCTGTTCGTCTTGCACTGAGGTCACACAACCTATCAGACCAGCAGTGGGAAACTATGCTCCCTGACGCATTGCATTCCATCAGGTCTCTTCTTTCTACATCCACCAACGCTACTCCTCACGAATGATTCTTCGGGTTCCAGCGTCGCTCCACTCATGGGATGTCCCTACCATCATGGTTGGCAGCTCCTGGCCCCGTGCTGCTCTGAAGATTCGTCCGACCCTCTAAGAGTGATCCCCTCGTCGACGAAGTGGAACTGACGGATGTCAATCCCACGTACGCATACGTGCGGTACCCTGATGGCCGGGAATCCACAGTGTCACTCCGGGATCTGACTCCCTGCCCAACCAGTCCCACGGACCCAATCGAGGGTGGGACCCGTATCAATGACGCCGATAACCTGCGCCCCTCTGAGGATGACGTCCTACCCGGGACATCAAGGGATCTGCCAGCTATTCTGCCGGTTCAACCCGGGGAACAGAGTGCTCCCTGCGAGATGGCCACCCGAAGCCAGGACGCCGGTCAGTCACCGACTACTGGGCAGGGTGAAGCCAGCTCTGCGCCTGTGGGGGCCCGCACCCGGAGCCACGATCTCCCCAGTCCCCCTTGGGTCGATCAAAGCGACACGGACTCTGCCAGCCCGCTGGTACAAACTAAATGACCCAGAGGCCAAAACACGGTCCGAGGAGATGTGCCTTCCGGCCACCGACGGAGATCCAAATGGCTGCATCTATTCTTAGTCCGATTAATTCGGTAGAAAGAAGCCGCCGGACTTCCAATCTTTCAGGCGGGAAGAATGACACAAATCGTGCCATTTATGTAGAAAGGACTTATGAAATATACTAGGCGGCCTGCTGGTGGCACTGTCCAGGGAGAGTGTAAATACTCAGGCACGGGCCCAGCTTGCTCAGGGACATTTTGTAAACAGGAACTAGTGAAGGATAACTAGACTTCCATGTTGTGAAACAGTCAATTAAAGCCTTGTTTAATACTCTGACCAAGTGCCTAGTAGTTTTCTTACGTCAATAACATTAGTTGTCCGCCAGTCCTCTGGCACTTTTCCATTTTCTAATGAATTTTTATTTATATATAATAGTGCCTCTGCTATCTCTTCCCTAACTTTTTTAATATGCGTGGATACAATCCACCCGGACCAGGAGTTTTATCCCAAGTTTGATTAGTTCATCAATAATCCCCCCCCTTTCTATCTTAAATGTCTTTATCTCTTTTTTGATCTTTTCTTCTAATGTCATGTCCACCATGTTAGTCGCCCTGGTAAATAATTATTTGATATTTCTGCCATTTTGCTGTCATTACCTATGAATTTCTTGTGTGTATCCCTTAGTGGCCCTATCCCTATCCTGATTTTTCTTGTGTTATTTATGTGTCTGTAGAATACTTTACTATTTCTTTTTATATTCCTTGATAATTTAATTTCATAGTTTCTCTTTGCCTCCTAATTTTTTTTTACTTCTTTCCTAACATTTTCATATTCCCCTTTGTCATCCTCTCCTTTGTTGTCTATGTACTTAGTGTATGCTTTTATCTTTAGTTTCAATTTTCCCCTTATTTCTTTATTCATCCATGGTGTGTCATTACTGACTAGTTTGTTCTTGTTTTTTATAGTGGGATATATTTCTCCTAGACTCTATTGATCATTTTAAATGTTTCCCACTGCTGTTCTATTTCTATGTTTGTTAGTAAATTTTTCAAGTTTACTTTCCCTAGTTCCATTCTCATCCCCTTAAAATCATCCTTTTTCCAATTTATTACTTTGGACTTTGTCTTACTTATGTCCTTCTCAATCTTTATCTTAAAACTTATTGGCCCAGAAATTCGGGTCGGGGGCTTCCCGCGGGTGTAAGCCCCCAACCTGCACTTAGCTTGCACGCCGGCCGTTGTGTTGTGGGCCCCCGTGGAATTGCGATCCTGGGCCTGCTCCAACTGCCGGCGTGCAGTGCTTGCGTATCCCAGGGGCGCAGTTAGTTCGATGCGTCCCCTGGGATCACGTGGGCCATGGGGAGCCAATCAGAGCAGGGAAATGCCCATTCATAAGTTTGACAGGAACTTAGAAATACTACGGGCCGCAAAACATCACTAAATCTTCAAATACATTTTTAAAAACCCATCACATTTTTTAAATAAACTATAAATTACATGAAATAACTATTTTAAACAATAATTTAAATTTTTGAAAAAAATAATTTTATTTTCTAACGGGGCTAAAAATAAACTTACCTTTCTTTAAAGTATTTAAAAATAATAAATTTGTGGAAAAAATGTTTTAATTTTAATTAATTCACCACTTACCTTGTAAAAAGCAGGCCTTATGCCTGCTTTTTAAATGTGTAACTTCTGGAGACTTACCCTCCCGGAGAAACCTGCAAAAAAAACGTAAGTTCGATGCGCACGCGCTGCTTCTCCCGCGCACGCGTTCGAACTCTGAACCCCTTCTTTCAGGGGAACGGAAGTGCCAGTTTCCCGTGCATGCACAGTGCATGCAGAAAACCGGCACTTCCATTGGGCCTACGGGTGAGTACCCCTTGCGTACTCACCCGTGGAGACCCGAAGTTCTGGGCCATTGTGTTATGATCGCTATTGTGATATAGAGGTTCCCGTACTTACTTCTCTTATCTGTTCTGGTTCATTTTCCATTACTAGATCCAGCAGTGCTCCTTCTCTTGTTGGGCTTTTTACATACTGGGTAAGAAAGGAGTCTTGTACACATTGTAAAATCTCCATTCCCTGTACCCCATTTGCTACCTCATCTTGCCAGTTTATTTGGGGTAGCTAAAATCTCCCATGATTATTATTCTATGACCTTTACTTATTTCACATATTTGCTTACATATTTCTTCCTCCACCTCCTTTCCACTATTAGGTGGTCTGTCGTATACCCCGATTAGCATGACCGATCCTTTACTATCTTTTATTTAAATCCATCTGGATTCTGTCTCTAACCTTGTTAGGTATGTCCCTTTTTTCTACTGCCATTGTGTTATCTCTAATTGGTACAGCTAACCACCCCCTTTCTTTTTTCGCTGTCCTTTCTGATTATGTTATAACTTGCAATATTTAGTTGTCAGTCCTGTTCTTTATGTAGCCATGTTTCAGTTATTCCTACGACATCTGGTTCCTCGCTACAATTATTGCCTCCAGTTCCCCCATTTTATTTTGGATGTTGTGTACATTGCTGTACAGACAGTTTAATTCGTCTTTAATAGTTATTCCTTTTGTAGCCAGTTCCTGCAGCAAGAACGCATTCAACTTAAATGATACCAACATTAAAGGGTCAAACGACTGTACTGTAAAGGCAGTTTTGTGAAATTGACCAAATATAAGAAACTGACCAATCTTCGTATCCTAGCATAACATGAGGAAAGACGAGACTTTTAAAAGGAATTTGTAATACACGCTCTGGATTAAACAGTTTAAGAATCACAGACACGACTCTTTTACTCATGAATATGATAAACAAGCAAGTGGCTGGAACAATCAAACCACACAATGGCCTGTGTTTGTGTAAATTCAACTGACTATCCTGTCCAACGAAACTCCTTGGTCCAGCTGTTAACCAGATTTACAATTGGTTCCACCGAGTCTGGAACGGCTCCCTCATCTTTTGGAAATGTTAATGCCAGGATTGACGTTGGATTGAAACCCATTCACTAACCTTTCAAACTGATGATAAGCAAGGAAGTATCTAATCAAGACGTTTCTTTATGTGATAATGGTCGAACATCAAACAGGATGAAGACATTTCTTTTTGTATTGTATGGTTTGAAATTGAACAGAATGGCAGAAAGGCGAGATTAAGATGGTACAATCAAAAGGGGAAGGGTTTATGTCAATCTATTGTCATGGGTTTTGATCTTTTGTATTATAAAAGGGCGTGTTTAGAAAGGGAACGGGGCAACTTGCAAGGAAAAATGCGGATGGTTTGATCACCCGTACAGATGGAAACAGGCTCCTCCACTTGATCGCTGGGGTGAGTGGTGCTTGAGATTAAAGAGTTAAAGGGAACAGTGTATGTTAGTATTGTTTGGAGTTATAAGGGAATAGTGCATTGACGTTTGTATGTTATTCATAATACAATAAAGTTAAAAGCATACTGGATTGTACTGAGTTTGTGAGCCTTGACCATTTGACTCCACCGGTTCAAGTCGGATTCTGGAATTATAAGATGGGAGGTGCGGGTTCACCTACCTACACTTTTACTTTATTTTTAACAGTCCTTTTATACTTCTGTTTTATAACTGTATTTGTTCCCTAACCATTTATGTTACCCTTGTTCCTTACAAATAATTGCATCTGCCATGTGACGTTCCGAAGCTGTTTAATGTGGACCACTGTTTTCGAGGTAGGTTGAAGACTGGAACTTCTTTTTTGGGGTCAGCGATCAGGTGTTTGTTGAGAACATTGACATTATCCCAGAACCTTTTCCAACGTGCCTCAGGATTGAATGAGGCCACTTCAAGAGCATTAGCCTGATCCCAAAAGGCTGGCAAGATTTCCGGTGTGTCTTTGGAAGCTTCTGGAGATCCTTATGAATTGTTAAGTTCAGGTTGGCCATGGTTTGATTGTAGTGCAGAAATGTATGTGTCCCTCGGAATTTTGGGGGGTATATGTGCCATAATGGGCAACCATTGCTGAAATATAGGAAACGTAGCAGCCAATTTGCACACAGCAAGATCCCACAAACAGCAATTAAATAAATTACCAGATCATTTTTTTTTAGATGTTGGTTGACAACACAGGGAGAACTCCCACTGCTCTTCTTTGAATAGTAACATGGGATCTCTTACATCCCCGAGAAGGCAGACAGGGCCTCGGTTTAACATCTCATCCAAAAGACGGGACCTCCAACAGTGCATCACTCTCTCAGTACTACATTAAAACGCCAGCTTAGGTTATGTGCTCAAGTCTCTGGAGTGGAGCTTGAGCAAACAATCTCCTACTCAGAGGCAAGAATGCTACCACTGAGTCAAGGCTGACACTTAGAGGGCCTCGTCAATGGTAGTTAAGATGCTGATTTGTTTTTGCTGTTTTCCCTGATAGACTGTACATAATAAGTAATTTGTTACAAAGTATTTACAGCACAGAAATAGGCCATCCGGCCCAACAACCTATGCCAGTGTTTATGCTCCACACAAGCCTCTTTCCACCCCTCATCATCTAACTCCATTAACACATCCTTTTATTCCTTTCTCCCTCATGTGTTCATCTAGCTTGCCCTTGAATACATCCATGCTGTTTGCCTCAACCACGCCCTGTGGTAGCGAATTCCACATTCTAACTACTCTCAGGGTAAAGAAGTCTCTCCTGAATTCCCTATTGGATTTAATAGTGACTATCTTATATTTATGGCCCTTAGACGGGCTCAGCAACATAAAAACAGTTCTCACCTATTGTATTGGAAAGTCTTTGATCTTTTTGGTTATTAGCAGAGTGAGGTAGGATAGATACTGGGACGCAGAATAGCAGAGAGATTTTTATCAAACAGAAAGGCAGCCAGTTTTGTTAAAGAGAAAGTTGTGAGGGCTTTTGCTGAGATAGAGATATTCGAAGTGCTGGAGGATAGTTAGAAGCTATGCTGTCTAATTCAAGTAAGGTGACCCACTAATGTGGGCTGGCATGGCATATTCTTTATTTTGTATTATTACATGACGATACGATTGTATGGATTGAATTGAGCAAGTCTGGTCGTAACAGCTATTCCGTATATTCACCTGTGAAATAAAGCCTTGTGTTTGCTAGGTCCACCTTCGGGGAGATTGAACTAAGTAAATTTCACTATTTAGTGTATATTTGCTCTCCTTTTTCTTTGTCCCAAAATGTATCACTTCACATTTCTCTAGATTAAATTTCTGCTGACATCTATCTGCACAATCTATTAAGATCTCTGTGCTCCTGAAGTCGCTTACTCGCTTCACAGTTAACCACGTTCCCTATTTTTGTGACTTCTGCAAATTTTGGTTACCGGAATTCAAATCATTTAGTTCCAATAGTGGCCCCATGAGTAGATATCAGTTTGAAAACAACTATTAACCACTGTTTTCTATTTTCTGACTTCCTATTCACATTGCCATGTTGCTTTTCATGCTGTGTGCCTTACATTTATTGACAGCCTCCTAAACAGCACCTTACCAAATACCTTTTGAAAATCTATGTACACAATATCCACTACATTTCCTTTATCAGTACCTCAAGCCATTATTTCCTCAAAAGAACTCTATTACATTTGTAATATACAACTTGTCACTTATAAATCTGCGCTGACTTCCCTTAATTAATGTCTTTTTAGATGAGTATTAATTTTCTCCTGTATCATGGCCTATGGAAATTTACCGGCTACCAATAGACTGACTAGCCTATAGTTACCCAGGTTATCCCTTTCCCTCTTTCTGAATAGTGGTGTCACATTAGTAACTCTCCAATCCCCTGGTACAACTTCCATATCCAAGGATGTTTGAAAGATAGTCAGAGCCTCTATTTCCTCTTTGACTTCCCTCAGTATTCTATGATGAATGCCATCAAAGCCTGGTGCCTTTTCCACTGTTCCACCAATTGTTTTGTAAAGATTAAGCATGACTTCCTTGTTTTTTGTATTCAATGTCCCCGTGAATAATTCACTTCCTGTGAATAATTGGAAAGAAAATTATTGAAAAAGGTGAAACGTTGCAGAAACTCAAAAAATTCAAAGAACCAAACAAAGAGAAACATAAATTTTCTTCACATTTTCCAGGCTGAAAATTGAGTACAGCACCTGGCAGGCATTGATTGTGGGGACTTTCCTGGATGAATGTAAAAGTAAAATTCTGGGTTCTTTCTGTCTGTAACATTTTAATATTTTGTACAGCCGAATACAATTCTGTTAATTGTTTTCCTGCTAGGCTGTAGAACTTAAGCTTCTCTCATTCTTCCACAACTGATTGCCTTTATAATGGGGATCAGTCTAGTTGTTCATCTCTACAGTTCTCTTCAATTCTTGTAGATACTTTGGGCTCAATTTTAACTCAGCCGTCAGGCGGGCTTTGAGGCGTGTGGGGGGTTAAAAATCGCAAAACCTGGGGGTCGGGACCCCCCCGCCTGGTTCCCGACACCTAGCCATTTTAACCCAGGTGTGCCTGATGGTCCCGAATCAGTCCCGCCTGCAATAGGCGGGACTGGTCTTTAGGGCCCTTAAACAGCACTAATTGGCCTTTATAATCCCATTTTAACAGGCCCTTGCCTGTTTAACCCTTTTCTCACGCAAAACACGCCTGGTGGGGATGACGCCTGTGAAACCTGGCATGAGCACTATTGGCTTGCTGACTATCAGCTGCAGGTCAACCATTAAAGAGGAGATTTGATCAGTCATCATTTGCAGGTGGCAGGACTTTGTTGTCTCAGGCCTGGGGCAACTTTTACCAGGCTTAACCACACCTGTGGAAGGTTGGCGCCTCGCACACTTCTCCAGTGTGACCTCCTGCAAAACCCCTCTCGCCACCCTCACTCAGCGCTTCCTCAACGGAGGCATCTACCAGAAGCATGGGAGGCCTTATTTTCCTTCCCTTCTTGGCATTAGAGGACCTCCAGCACCAGGCGCGGCAGCAGCAGAACCAGGAACAACAGCAGCACCAGCAACAGCAGCAGCAGCAGGGAGCGCCAGGCTGCTGCTCACCCACCTGAGGCAGCACAGGCCAGAAGGGGCCAGCGCATGGAAGCCCGTCGGCGCAGGAGATACCCCCCAAACAGGATCTACAGACACAGGGTCAGCTACCTCAACATGACTGAGCAGCAGTGCCAAAGGCGGCTCCGACTTTCACGACAGGTAAGTGACTGACATCTGCGCAATGATACAGCAAGACCTGCTGCCCAGAGGACCAGGTGGACACTCCTTACCAGTGGCCATCAAAGTCACCACCGCACTCAACTTTTTTGCCTCAGGCTCATTCCAGGGATCATCAGCAGACATCAGCGGCATCTCCCAGTCGGCCACACACATTTGCATCACGCAGATAAACGGTGCCCTCGCGCACAATCACATCCATTTCACCAGGGATCACGCAAATGTGACAGCGCGAGCGGTTGGATTAGCTCATCTGGCAGACTTTCCAAGGGTGCAGGGCGTCATTGACTGCACATATGTGGCCCTTAGGGCACCCCATCGCAATCCAGGTATTTTTGTCAACCGCAAGGGCTTCCACTCCCTTAACGTTCAGCTGGTGTGTGACCACAAGAAGGAGATTTTGCATGTTTGTGCCAAGTACCCTGGCAGTTGCCATGACTCCTTCATACTACGCCAGTCTAGTGTGCCTCCGCTATTCAGGCTGCCAGACCAACTTCATGGATGGCTACTTGGAGACAAAGGCTATCCCCTGAGGACTTGGCTAATGACGCCGTTGAGGAGGCCAGCCAACGAAGCTGAGGAGCGCTACAACTCCAGCCACATTTCCACCAGATCCATAATCGAGCAAACCATTGGCTTGCTGAAGATGCGCTTCAGATGCCTGGATAGATGAGGTGGAGCCCTACAGTACTCAGCAGCCAGGGTCTCCAGAATCGTCGTGGTTTGCTGTGCACTCCACAACATGGCACAGCGTCGTGGCTTGCAGATTCCTGAGGACCAAGTGGCTCCTCACATACCCTCCTCTGAGGATGAGGATGAGAAGAAGGAGGATGAGAAGAAGGAGGATGAGAAGAAGAAGGAGAAGAATCCTGCAGAGCCCATCAACCAGCGGCAGCATTACGCGCGAACATTGTTGCCTAAGATGCAAGGAACGCACTCATCCTAGCCAGATTTGCTTAGCCTAGTAAATCAAACTCTTTTGCCTCGCAGCCTCTTACCTGAGCATCGACAATGGCCAAACCCTGCGGATTCCGAGCTATTTGACCAGCATCCTGACAACTGCAAGTAATCCTAAGCCCTCAATGTGAAAGCCCCATTTGCGAAATGACACGCGCCAGAACTGCAGCAGTTGCCATCAGAATTTTTATGCAAAACAAACAACTGATGGCATTTTTACAAAATACACAACATTACACCCAAGTGACTACCCTTGTGACTATTTGTGCTTTATTTTCCTCTTACGCGTGCTCCCAGGTAGTGGTTCCCATGTGGCTTCAGCAAATGTGGAGGCCCCTTGCTCACTTTCCTGCTGCTCCTGTCTCGACACCTTTGGCGGGCGTCCTCTGGGGTGGCGAGCCTGTGAGGGCTCGTCAGCAGTCTGCTGCTCCTGCGGCTGTGCAAGAGTTGAGACGACTATCTCAGTTGAGTGTGGACTCCGGCGGGGCTCTGACCGAGGGCTCTGCAGTGGCATGGAAGCGTGAGCGCTTGGACAAGAGCCCCCACTTCCTTGAGGTCTGCCACCAACCTCCCTCTCATGGGTCAGCTCCCCCTCCGCACCTGCAAGTGGCTTGAGAGCACCTTGCTGCACATCAGGGGGACCATGAGGACCCGTATCTGCAATGGCAGTCCTACTCAGAAGGACTTCCACGAAGGTCTGGTTTCTCTGTTCAATAGATGCCCATCGCTCCTCAAGAGATGTCATTCTATTCTGAACACTCACCTTGTTTTCCATACCCTGGTGACTAACCTCCTCCATGGCCGTAGCCTTCCTCTCCTCTACCGTAGCCCTCCTCTCCTCTACTGTAGCCCTCCTCTCCTCTACCATAGCCCTCCTCTCCTCTACGGTAGCCAGCCTTACCACAGAGGCAGCAATCATTTCCACGTAGGTAGCCATCCTTTCCGTGTTGATGCATTCATGCGCCACTGACTCCACAAAGGCTCTGCTCATGTTCGCTATGGACTCCTCCATTCGCTCCACACTTGCAGCAACCCTGGAGACAAAACCTGCCAGAGACTCCTGCATCTGTGCATGGAGTTCCATCACCTCTGATCTTACGGATGGACCCAGTGGCAGAGGGTCGACGTGCAGCTGAGCCGAGCTGGCAAAGTCCTGCGCCCTCCAACGAGGACTCTCCACTGCTGTCCCTGTCTCCGCAATCTGCTGATGCTCACTTGTGAGCTGTGATACACCAGGTGACAACTCTACTCTATGTCCCGAAGGTCCCACCGAGGTGTGAGTGTCTGCGCTGGTGCTGGGTGCGCTTATTTCTGCTGACGCTGCACCCTCAGAAGTTGCAGATTCCTCTGAGGAGTCTGGCATCGCAGGCTCTTCCTCCTGCACACTGGGGACGGGGGGTCTCGATGGTCCTGTGGGGGAGTCAAGGAAAAAGTTAGAGATGTGATGCCAAGGTTACATGCACATTGCATTTTGCAGATGATCATAACTCCATATGATGTAGCTTCAGAATCATTATCAGCGACTCGTACAATGCCAATGTGAGAGATGGAAAACTATTCTGTCACCAGCTTGCGGGGATGCACCTGTCTGTCCTTCCCCAACTTCCGCATCTCTGTCAGCCCCGACAATCTCCAGGACGGCTTCCTCCCAGGGGGTGAGCTGGGTTAATGAGGGTGGCCCTCCTCCTGTCCTGCCTTGCTCTCTCCTGTTGCGAGCTCTCTTTTCCTGCAATGAGGGAGACAAGTGGAGGTTGAGTGAGAATGAAGGAGTGAGTGCAGAGATTGCATAGCATAGATACTTAGAAGGAGACAAAGATGGAGTGAGGTTGCAAGACCAAGGGCCCTCCCTGTGTTGTCAGTTGTGTTCAAAGCATCAGAGTGAGAGGGAGTGTGAGGGCTGCATGGTCGAATAGTTAGGTGAATGTGAGCATAGAGAGAGAGGGAATGGCTAAGGGTGCATGGATGTGAGTGTCAAGTGGGATGTGGAGGAAGAGATTGCTAAAGCTGAGTGCTGGTGAGGAAAGGCAATGGGGATCAGATTGAGGGTGATGGAAACTTCATACTTACTTTTCCAGTGCGATGAAGGTCATGGAATCTTTTCCTCCACTGCATCCAGGTGCACCGTGTGAGCTCCAAGGAGTTGACTTCCCCAGCCACCTGTAACCACACAGCCTTGGTCTGACTGGGAGGCCTCTTCCTCCCTGAAGAAGGGAACAGGACCTCCCAGTGGGCCCTAGCACCATCCAGCAATGCCTGGAGTGAAGCGCCATCAAATTTTGGGGCAGTTCTTGCTGACCATTGCTCCTGTAGGCTCCCATGCCATCTTAATGGTAAAGTTTGGAAGCCTGAAGATGCAAGGCTTGCTGTGGACCTTAAAAGCAGCAGCAATGATGACATCATATTCTGCGACTTTCTGACTGGAAATACTCAATTGCCAAGGGTTCCCACACGTTGGAAATCAATTGGCCAATTGAGTTAACATTGCATCAGTCTCACAGACCCATTTAGATTCATGTGGGAAACACTAAATTCGGGGAACCCAACAGTTCCCCGCACCCAAGTTAAAATTGACCCCTTTGTTTGACTAGAATTGAACACAGTGCTCCAAGTGTGATACGATATCCGCATGCCCGATACGAGACACCCAACACAAGCGCTCTACTCGGAGCTCCGGCACGGCAAGAGAGCCCCAGGTGGGCAGAGGAAACGCTTCAAGGACACCCTCAAAGCCTCCTTGAAAAAGTGTAACATCCCCACCGACACCTGGGAATCCCTGGCCCAAGACCGCACAAAGTGGAGGACAAGCATCCGGGAAGGCACCGAACACCTCGAGTCTCTTCGCCGGGAGCAAGCGGAAGCCAAGCGCAGGCAGCGCAAGAAGCGCACGTCAACCCAAGCACCCCACCCACCCGCCCCTTCAACTACGGTCTGCCCCACCTGTGACAGAGACTGTAGATCCCGCATTGGACTCATCAGTCACCTGCGAACTCATTTTTAATGTGGAAGCAAGTCATCCTCAGTTCCGAGGGACTGCCTAAGAAGAAGATATCCTGTGGTCAGAAAATTCTATGTAAGTACTGACTCATTCTGAGGTTATGGTTGTATGGGTGTCAGCAACCCTCCAGTACCTCACTCAGCTCTGTATGCTTAGACAAGCCTCAGCACGGTGTTCAACTAGAGTGCATCACAGATAAAAGAAAAATAGACTTACACTTATATAGCACCTTTCACGACCACCGGATGTCCCAAAGTGCTTTACAGCCAATGAAGTACTTTTGAAGTGTAGTCACTGTTGTAATGTAGGAAACGTGGCAGCCAATTTGCACACAGCAAGCTCCCACAAACAGCAATGTGATACTGACCAGATAATCTGTTTTTGTTTTGTTGATCGAGTGATAAACATTGGCCAGAACACCAGGGAGAACGCCCCTGCTCTTCTTCGAAAGATGAGCCTGATAACATCCTCAACATTCAATACCCAGACTTAAGTGATCAGAAGTAGTAACTCAGAGCAGTTTTCTGTCTCTCTTTGCATAGGTATACCAAGGCCAATTTTAATACCCTGCTGCTGCCCAAGGACTGCACACTTGGACAAGATGTGTCACGATGTTATTCAACTTGAGGTGCATCACAGATCTGCCCAATAACACCAACTGTCCCTGAGTTAGCTGATCTTAGGTAGGGTGGTGGTGAGAAGAGTGCCACAATTGGCCAAGAACTCTTAGTTACAAAGGGGAAATATTAGCCACAATTTCCACTACTGATCACAAGAGCAATGGTGTTATATCCTCCTTCAAGTAGGTTGTTTCATTTCATTTACGACACCGGTTTATTTGCCTTAACAACCAAAGACTTTTCAAGCAACCTATTATGGCATCATAATTGATCATTGCCAGTGTAAAATGTTACTACATCATGACATCATGTTATAACATCATGATGATGTCAAAGATCAACCACAATAACAGTGCAAGTAAAGTAGCCTTAAAAGCAGTTCAGGCCTAGCACAGAGCGGAAACATGATCGTCACATGTGATTGTTCTAAATAGCAAGTGACGTTGTAGCCTAGAGAATCAGAAAGGCTTCAGATTGTTTAAAAAGCCATGAAAAACTTTGAAACTAGTCTGATGACACAAGTACATATATTTGGGAGGATGATTCAAAACTGTAGGATAAGATTCTGCCATTTACAAAGAAATTATACTGGAATTTGAACAAGAAAGCTCTAATGTGCATCCATATAATGGAAATGGGTGCTTTCATTCAGATCGTTGGGTGAGGAGGAAAATAGAAGGATGGAACAATTATTTCCGGTTGGAGGTAAATTGAAAGACCACCTTCAGCACACACTTTGGGTGGGACTTAATGAGGGTACAATAACTATGCCGCATTAGACATGGCTGACGTAACTAAGCCACTTTTCCGGCAATGGCTTCTTTTCCTGCTGTTGGAGATTAAGATTGAGAATAGTATATTATATTTTAGTCACTTATATGTGGTTCCATTTTATATTAGTACTGTAATTAAAACCTTAGAATTAGAAGACTGCAAAAGCAATTAACAATACAGTACTATAAAGATCAACTACAGCCTTCTTCGAGGTCAGTTTGCACATGCCTACATTTAGATTCACTATCACCACAACAACAACAACTTGCATTTATATAGCACCTTTAACATAGTAAAACATCCCACAGCGCTTCTCTGGAGTGTTCTCAAACAAAATCTGACACCATAAGGAGCTATTAGGACAGGTGAACAAAAGCTTGATCAAACAGGTAGGTTTTAAGGAGCATCTTACAGGAGGAGAGCGAGGCGGAGAGGTTTCGGGAGGGAATTCCAGAGCATAGGATAAGTAGTAGTTTATGGAGGGTAGATGATGAGGGGTCAGAAAGGAGGGAATTAGAGTAATTGAGTCTAAAGGTGACAGCGAATCTGAGGTATGGAGAGAGGCGGGCAATGTTTTGCAGGTGTAAATAGATGGTCTTGATAATAGATAGGATGTAGAATTTGAAGCTTAGCTCAGGGTTGAACAGAACACCCAAGTGTTTGCATGGTCTGGTGCAACAAGTAACTGGGGAAGGGATGGAATCAGTGTCAAGGGTGTGGAGTATGTGGCAGAGACCAAAAATAACAGCTTTGGTTCTTCTCTACTGTTAAGTTTGGGTTCCGCCAAGACCACTCAGCTCCCGATCTCATTACAGCCTTGGTCCAAACATGGACAAAGAAGCTGAATTCCAGAGGTGAGGTGAGAGTGACTGCCCTGGACATCAACGCTCCACTGGCTGGAGTCATACCTAGCACAAAGGAAGGTGGTTGTGGTGGTTGAAGGTCAATCATCACAGCCCCAGGACATCACTGCAGGAGTTCCTCAGGGCAGTGTCCTAGGCCCAACCATCTTCAGCAGCTTCATCAATGACCTTCCCTCCAACATAAGGTCAGAAATGGGGATGTTTGCTGATGACTGCACAGTGTTCAGCGCCATTCACAACTCCTCAGATAATGAAGCAGTCCATGCCCGCATGCAACAAGACCTGGACAACATTCAGACTTGGGCTGATAAGTGGCAGGTAACATTCGCGCCACAGAAGTGCCAGGCAATGATTGTCTCCAACAAGCGAAAGTCTAACCACCTCCCCTTGACATTCAATGGCATTACCATCGCCGAATCCCCACCATCAACATCCTGGGGGTCACCATTGACTGGAAACTTAACTGGACCAGCCACATAAATACTGTGGCTACAAGAGCAGGTCAGAGGCTGGGTATTCTGCAGCGAGTGACTCACCTCCTGTCTCCCCAAAGCCTTTCCACCATCTACAAGGCACAAGTCAGGCGTGTGATGAAATAAACAACAGAAAATGCTGGAAATACTCAGGTCAGGCAGCATCCGTTGAGAGAGAAACAGAGTTAACATTTCACGTCTGTGACCCTTCGTTAGAACTGGAAAAGTTAGGTTTTAAGCAGATGCAGAGGCAGGGAAAGGGGAGAGGGGAGGAAAGAACAAAAGGGACGGTCTGTGATCAGGAAGGCAGGAGTAGTTAAATGTTGCTAATGGGGAAGGCAGAATCATCAACAGCTGCTGCCTGATAAAATAGGGGCTGAGGTTATAGTCTGAAATTGTTGAACTCAGTGTTGAGTCCAGCAGGCTGTAAAGTGCCTAATCGAAAGATGAGGTGCTGTTCCTCAAGCTTACGTTGAGCTTCATTGGAGCAGTGTAAGAGGCCGAGGACAGAGTGGGAGTGGAGCGGAGAATTTAAGTGACAAGCGACCGGAAGCTCGGGGTCACCCTTATGGAGGTGTTCCGCAAAGTGGTCACCCAATCTGCGTTTGGTCTCCCCAATGTAGAGGAGACCGCACCATGAGCAGCGAATACAGTATACTAAATTGCAAGAAGTACAGGTAAATCGCTGTTTCACCTGGAAGGTGTTTTTGGGGCCCTAGACAGTGGGAAAGGAGGAGGTAAAAGGGCAGGTGTTGCATCTCCTGCGCTTGCACGGGAAGGTACCGTGGGGAGGGATAGGGATGTTGGGGGTGATTGACGAGTGGACCAGGGTGCCGCAGAGGGAGCGGTCCCTTCGAAATGCTGAAAGGGGAGGGGAGGGGAAGATGCGTTTGGTGGTGGGATCACGCTGGAGGTGGCGGAAGATGATCCGTTGAATGTGGAGGCTGGTGGGGTGAAAGGTGAAGACAAGAGGATCCCTATCGTGGTTCTGGGAGGGAGGGGATGGGGTGAGAGCAGAAGTACGGGAAATTGAACGGACACGGTCAAGGGCCATGTCAACCACGGTAGAGGTGAATCCTCGGTTGAGGAAAAAGGAAGACATATCGGAAGCACTAGTATGGAAGGTGCATCGTCAGAACAGATGCGGTGGAGATGGAGAAACTGGGAGAATGGAATAGAGTCCTTACAGGAAGCGGGGTGGGAGGAAGTGTAGTCCAGGTAGCTGTGGGAGTCAGTGGGCTTGTAGTAAATGTTTGTCAATAGCCTATCCCCAGAGATGGAGACAGAGAAGTTGAGGAAGGGAAGGGAAGAGTCAGAGATGAACCATGTGAAGGTGAGGGAAGGGTGGAAATTGGAAGAAAAGTGAATGAAATTTTCTAGTTCATGGCGAGAGCAGGCAATCAATGTACCGCAAAAAGAGGTGAGGGAGGGGACCTGAGTAGGACTGGAACAAAGAATGTTCCACATATCCCACGAAAAGATAGGCATAGCTAGGGCCCATACGGGTTGCCATAGCAACACCTTTAATTTGGAGGAAGTGAGTGGAGTCAAAGGAGAAGTTGTTCAATGTGAGAACAAGTTCAGCCAGGCGGCGGAGGGTGGTGGTGGATGGGGACTGGTTGGGCCTCTGTTCAAGGAAGAAGCGGAGCGCCCTTAGGCTGCCCTGGTAGGGGATGGAGATGTAGTGGGATTGGACATCCATAGTGAAAAGGAGATGGTTGGGGCCAGGAAACTGGAAACTGTTAAAGTGGTGGAGGGCATCAGAAGAGTCGCGAATGTAGGTGGGAAGAGACTGGACAAGGGACGAAAAAAGAGTTGAGACAGGAAGAAATTAGTTCCATGGGGCAGGAACAGGCTAAAACAATGGGTCTACCAGGACAGCCCTGTGTGATGGAATACTTTCCATTTGCCTGGATGAGTGCAGCTCCAACAACACTCAAGAAGCTCATCACCATCTAGGACAAAGCAGCCGCTTGATCAACACCCCATTCACCACCTTAAACATTCACTCCCTCCACCACCAGCGCATCGTGGCTGCAGCGTGTACCATCTACAAGATGCACTGCAGCAACTCACCAAAGCGTCTTTGACAGCACCTCCCAAACTCGTGACCTCTACCACCAAGAAGGACAAGGGCAGCAGGTGCAGGGGAACACCACCACCTGCAAGTTCCCCTCCAAGTCACACACCATCCTGACTTGGAAGTAGATTGCTATTCCTTCATAGTCGCTGGATCAAAATCGTGGAACTTCTAACAGCACTGTGGAAGTACCTTCCCCACATGGACTGCAGCGGTTCAAGGCGGCAGCTCACCACCACTCTCAAGGGCCATTACGGATGGGCAATAAATACTGGCCTTGCCAGTGATACCCACATCCCATGAATGAATAATAAAGAAAAATCATGATGCTAGTTGTCAGTGTGTTGCTTACAACATTAGAGTAGCAACAGTTTTATACCTTCACTGAATACCATTGTGATGCTTAATAATAATAATCAACTTTATTGTCATTGTTAGTGCACAAGTGCAGTACAACGAAATGTAGGCTTGCGGCTCCCGAGAGTGTACATTTAGATTAAGACATTTAAACATTCAACATACATTTGGCTTGTAATACATTAACATAAACATGACCATAATAAAGTGCATTGGCAGATGTGCAGGCTTTAGAGTTTATTTGTGGAGTTCAGTAGGATGACAGCCCTGGGAAAGAAGCTGTTCCTAAATCTGGTCGTACGGGTGCGAATGCATCTGTAGCGTCTCCCAGATGGCAGGAGGGCGAACAGACTGTGGCTGGGGTGGGTAGGGTCTTTGATGATGGACCGTGACCTCTGTAAACAGCGTTTCTGGTATATGTGCTCTATGGTCGGTAGCCGGGTGCTGGTAATGCGTTGGGCAGTTTTGACTACCCGCTGCAGGGCTTTCCGGTCATAGTAGCTACAGCTGCCATACCATACTGTGATACAGTTCGTCAGGATGCTCTCTATTGTGCAGCGGTAAAAGTTAGAGAGGATCAGGGGTGACAGGTTACATCCCTTCAGCCTCCTTAGGAAATATAGGCGCTGCTGGGCCTTCTTCACCAGAGAGGAGGTATTGAGGGACCAGGAGAGGTCTTCCGTGATGTGGACTCCGAGGAACTTAAAGCCTTTCCACCACAGCCCCATTGATGTGGATGGGGGTGTGACTTCCGCCTTTAGACTTTCTGAAGTCCACAATGATTTCTTTGGTTTTCTTGATGTTAAGGGCCAGGTTGTTATCGGCGCACCACTTCACGAGATGCTGGACCTCCTCCCTGTAGGCTGACTCATCGTTGTTGGTGATCTGGCCTACTACCGTGGTATCATCCGCAAACTTGATGATGGTGTTGGAACCATGAACAGCCACACAGTCGTGGGTGAAGAGGGAGTAGAGGAGGGGGCTCAGCACACATCCTTGTGGGGCCCCCGTGTTCAGGGTCGGGGGGGGGGGGGGAGGTGTGGTTACCTAATTTGACAGACTGGGGTCTGTTTGTTAGGAAGTCCAGGGTCCAGTTGCAGAGGGAAGTGTTCAGGCCAAGAGTGTGGAGTTTGGTGGCCAGCTTGTTGGGGACGATAGTGTTGAATGCTGAGCTGTAGTCTATGAACAGCATTCTGATGTAGGTCTCTTTACCGTCTAAGTGATTCAGTGCAGAGTGTAGAGCAGTTGTGATTGCATCCTCCGTTGATCTGTTTGCACGATAGGCAAACTGGTGTTGGTCAAGAGAGGCGGGAACACTGGCTTTGATGTGAGCCAGGACCAGTCTCTCGAAACACTTCATTAAATGGGAGTAGCTTTTCCACCAGAGAGAATCACTCCTGCTGGCACATTTTGGAAAATGATGCCTTGGACATATTTTGCTGGATCATTGCTCCACTCGAGTTCTCTGATGACTTTCATGTGAACAATGTCAGTGCTTTCATGCAAATGGTGCAAGAGTTTCATTACCATTTGCATTATTAGGAGTAATTTCACAATGCTCACAGCTGATTCACAGAGTGTTTATGCCATCCATAGAACATGATTGTTAACACTCTGCTCTTCTGAAAGTAGTTGCTTAAAGGCATTCTTTTTAGATTTTGATTGTTGTGACCAACATCCTACATCCCTGAGTGCTACTACATTCCCGTTTTCTGGAGGCTGAAAATAAACAAAGGAATGCAGGGATGTTTATGTGTTCTCACGTACCATTATTCATTGAGCTGTGTTTATAGAACCAGGCACTGTTACTTGATATTGTCAAAAAAGAAGTGCCCTCGCAGGCTAAAGTTCACCAGGAAAACAGGGAATCGTCAGAGCCATACCATCTCTTGCAACCTAACCTGCAAACAAACTCAAACTTAGGGACTGCATTACTACTGGCAGTCAATGATACAACCAACTTCAACTTATATGCTTTTGGGTCTTTCCAGGCTGCCATAAGGGACATCTGCAACAGTCAATGTGCTGTGCACAGATACATTAATCTCGTCACTGATACTTTTATTCACCAGAGGAAACGCCTTCATCACATTCCCCAGCGAAAAGGAACAGCTGATTCTTCCATACCGCAGGTTTCCCCATATGGGCCCCTTCGCACCGTGTCATGGTATTTTCATGCTTCCACTTCAACAATGTCTAGATAAATGTAAGAAGTCACACAACACCAGGTTATAGTCCAACAGCTTTATTTGAAATCACAAGCTTTCGGAGCACTGCTCCTTCTTCAGGTGAAGCGGAGAAATGCATAAAGACACAGCTTATATAGTCAGAGAATCATGTCAGATGTTTACAGGTAACCTTTCCAACTGCCATTTATCACACCTCGGCAGAGAGATAATCACAGCAGTCAAAGGTGTGAATGGTGTCCAAACAGGTCAGTCAGGGAAACATTACATCAAAGAACAATGAGGTGGGGTCACAAGGGGTCAAATATTGCAGGTGCTGGGGTCTGTATGAAAAACAAAAAAACAGACAAAAAACATTTTTTTTGGCTGGAAATCACAGCAGGTCCGGCTGCATCTGTGTAGAGAGAACAAGCCAATGTCGACTCGAGTCTGGATGACCCTGCATCAGGTGGGGTTACATGTAGCGTGACATGAACCCAAGATCTCGGTTGAGGCCGTCCTCATGAGTGCGGAACTTGGCTATCAGTTTCTGCTCGACGATTTTGCGTTGTCGTGTGTCTCGAAGGCCACCTTGGAGAATGCTTACCCGAAGATCGGAGGCTGAATGTCCTTGACTGCTGAAGTGTTCCCCGACTGGGAGGGAACACTCCTGCCTGGTGATTGTTGCGCGGTGTCCGTTCATCCGTTGTCGCAGTGTCTGCATGGTCTCACCGATGTACCATGCTCCGGGGCATCCTTTCCTGCAACGTATGAGGTAGACAACGTTGGCCGAGTCACATGAGCATGTACCATGTACCTGGTGGGTGGTGTCCTCACGTGTGATGATGGTATCTGTGTTGATGATCTGGCATGTCTTGCAGAGGTTGCTGTGGCAGGGTTGTGTGGTGTCGTGGTCGCTGTTCTCCTGAAAGCTGGGTAATTTGCTGCGAACGATGGTCTGTTTGAGGTTAGGCGGCTGTTTGAAAGCGAGTAGTGGAGGCGTGGGGATGGCCTTAGCGAGGTGTTCGTCGTCATCGATGACATGTTGAAGGCTGCGAAGAACATGGCGTAGTTTCTCCGCTCCGGGGAAGTACTGGACGACGAAGGGTACTCTGTTGGTTGTGTCCCGTGTTTGTCTTCTGAGGAGGTCTATGCGATTTTTCGCTGTGGCCCGTCGGAACTGTCGATCGATGAGTCGAGCGTCATATCCCGTTCTTACAAGGGCGTCTTTCAGTGTCTGTAGGTGTCCATCGCGTTCCTCCTCGTCTGAGCAGATCCTGTGTATTCGCAGGGCTTGTCCATAGGGGATGGCTTCTTTAACGTGGTTAGGGTGGAAGCTGGAGAAGTGAAGCATCGTGAGGTTGTCCGTGGGCTTGCGGTAGAGTGAAGTGCTGAGGTGTCCGTCTTTGATGGAGATTCGTGTGTCCAGGAATGAGACTGATTCTGAGGAGTAGTCCATGGTGAGTTTGATGGTGGGATGGAACTTGTTGATGGTATCGTGTAGTCTTTTCAGTGATTCTTCGCCGTGGGTCCATAGGAAGAAAAAGTCGTCGATGTATCTGGTGTATAGCGTTGGTTGGAGATCCTGTGCAGCGAAGAAGTCTTGCTCGAACGTGTGCATGAAGATGTTTGCGTATTGGGGTGCGAATTTGGTCCCCATGGCTGTTCCGTGTGTTTGGGTAAAGAACTGGTTGTCGAAGGTGAAGACATTGTGGTCAAGGATGAAGCGGATGAGTTGTAGGATGGTGTCTGGAGATTGGCTGTTGTTGGTGTTGAGTACTGAGGCTGTCGCAGCGATGCCGTCATCGTGGGGGATACTGGTGTAGAGTGCCGAGATGTCCATCGTGGCGAGGAGTGTTCCTGGTTCAACTGGTCCGTGGGTGCTGAGCTTCTGTAAGAAGTCTGTAGTGTCGCGACAGAAGCTGGGGGTTCCCTGTACGATGGGTTTCAGGATGCCCTCGACATATCCAGAGAGGCTCTCACACAGGGTTCCGCTGCCTGATGCAATAGGACGTCCAGGTGTGTTGGCTTTGTGTATCTTTGGGAGGCAGTAGAAGTCTCCCACGCGGGGAGTACGTGGGATGAGAGCATGTAGGATGCTTTGAAGGTCTGGATCGAAGGTTTTGATCAGTCTGTTGAGTTGGCGGGTGTGTTCTTTGGTCGGATCTGCGGGTAACTGTCTGTAGTGTTCCTGGTTGTCCAGTTGTCGGTATACTTCTTTGCAATAGTCCGTTCTGTTCTGTATGACGATGGCACCTCCTTTGTCTGCTGGTTTGATGACGATGTTGCGGTTGGTCTTGAGAGCGTGGATGGCATTGCGTTGTGCTCGGGTGACATTCTGGACTGTCTTGTGAGTGTGGCTGATGAATCTGGCGTTGATGCATCTCCTGACAGCTTGAGCATACATGTCAAGCTTAGGGCAGCGACCCTCCGGAGGGGTCCAATTTGACTCTTTCTTCTTCGGTTGCTGCACTGCGGATCCCTCTGTCTGCTGTTCCAGATCATTGATTGTCTCATTGGGTTCGCTGCTGACATCTTGGGATTTGTGGAAGAATTCCCGGAGCCTCATTCTCCTGATGAATTCCTCTGTGTCTGCCGCGAGACCGATGGGGTCCATTTTGGTGGTGGGGCAGAAATTGAGCCCTCGGCTGAGAACTTCAATTTCGTCTGGTTGAAGGGTGTGGTCGGACAGGTTGACGATGGATTTCCCTGTGGTTTCAACCGTGGTACCGGGGGAGGCTTGGTTGCTGCTGCTGGTGATGCCAAGTTTCTCAAGCTTCCTGTTCTTGGTGTGCATGTAGGTGGCGTAGTTCCGTTGCCTTGTTTGTTTGGCGGTGTCTCGTAGCTGGTCTGCTGCGTCCTGAGCACAGGCTGAGAACATGGACTCCATCTCGGTTTCGAGGTTGCGGTGTCTGCTGTAGAGCTGGTGTACGAGATGGTTGAGGAGTGTGCGAGAGGTACGACGGCAGAGTCTCTCAGCGTAGTCTGTGTTGTAGGTCGACTTGAGTGGGTTAGTGATCTGTAGTCCTTTCGGGATCTTGTCTGCTTTCTTGCATCTCTGTAGAAACTTGATGTCTGTGTCGATATGCGCGATCTTCTTGGAGATCCTCTCCACTTTGAGCCGGCAGTTTGTGGTGTCGATAGTAGCCATGGTGTGGATAGTCTAGATAGTCAGTGAGCAGCAGCAAAGTATCATGCAGGTCAGTGCATGATTTTTGAGCAGCAGCCAGGATTCTTTTAAGAAAATCCTCTGTCTGAGTAAATGGAAAGGGTAGGCAGATGCTTCTTATGAGACTAAGGCTAGTCACTGCAGTGTTGGCTCATGACAACCTTGCAAGATCCATGGTCAGAGACAGAATGCAGATACAACAATGCCCATGTATTCTAAGCAGCCTATTGACTTCTTGAAATAACACAAGATGCCTGGACTGGATACTGGTGCCTTGCAGTGCAGATTGCCACGGTCTCCAAGATCATCAGTTTGCTGAATGCGTAATTATTTCACCTTCCAAAGAGGCTTACCCCAGCGTCCTATTTGACCCTGAGTAAAACGTCCAAGCCAATATCCTCTTCATCACAAAGACTGTCTACGTCCACTTCCGTAACATCGGCCATTTCCGCATATGCCTCAGCACACTGGCTGCTGAAACCCTCATCCATGTTGTCGTCACCTTTAGTATCAACTATTCCAATGCTCTCCTAGCCAGCCTCCCATTCATCCCCTTCTGTAAACTTCATCTCATCCAAAACTCTGCTGCCCATATCCTATCCCGCACCAACTCCCACTCGCCCATTACACCTGTGCTTACTGACCTGCATTAGCTCCCAGTTCCCAAAAGCTCAAATTTAAAATTCTCATCCTCACGTTCAAATCTCTTCATATCCTCATGTCTTCCTATCTCTGTAACCTCCTTGAGCCCTACCACCCTCGAGAACTCTGCATTCCTCCAACTCTGCCCTTTTACACATCTCCCTTCCTTTCACCCTACCATTGGCATCCGTGCCTTCAGCCATCTATGCCCTTAGCTCTGGAATTCACTCCTCATATCTCTCTCCTCCTTTAAGGTTCTCCTTAAAATCTACCTCTGACAAAAGCTTTTAGCCATCCCTTCTTTGGCTCGGTGTCATTTTTTGTCTGAATACACTTCTCTGAAGTGCTCGAGATGTTTTTGTGTATTAAAGATGCTACATAAATGCAAGTTGTTAACTGTGGAGGAATACTCCCAGCTGCAGCCAGCACCAGAGGATGACATTGACTATAACCCTGAGGATGTTGCCACAGAAACAGCTTTGCAGCAAGGAATAGTACACCAAGCGGTCAAGAACACATTCACCTAAATGGAAGACGCATCCATTTCACCAACAGACCAGTCCAGATGCACGGTGTGGTGAGCTAATATACTATCCCCAACATTGCCTTCTGCACTAAACTACTGCAGAAGCTCATCCTCGCATCTACTGTTACCTTATTCTGCATCAGCAAAAATGTTGTGCACAAATATGAAATAAAATGCAACCAATTCATTTCCCCAAAAGTAATTAGTGTATGTGTGCTATTTTTTAAACCCCAATGCTTTCCCCTTGATGACAGTATATTGTGTTTCTTCTGGAAACCATTTTCATGCACCTTCTAGCCATTTCCCCAGTGGAATAAATGAGTGAGGTATCTGGTTGAAAGGTGTCTGTGGAAGCTCTTTGGATTGAGGGGGCCTTTTACCTCCTTGTGCCAGGCCATGAGATGAATCTGCTACTGGTTCTGCCATGCCCACTGTAGCATAGCCTATCTGATCAGGGTACGGTAGCATAGTGGGCATGTTACTGGAGTAGTAGTAGCATGAGTTCAAATCCCACCATGGCAGCAGGGGAATTTAAATTCAGTTAATTAATAAATCTGGAACAGCCAGCTAATATCAATAATGGTGACCATGAAACAACCGGATTGTCATAAAAAACCATCTGGGTCACTAAAGTCATTTAGGGAAGGAAATCTGCTCTCTTTACCTGGTCTGGTCTATATGTGACTCCAGAACCACAGCAATGTGGTTGACTCTTAACTGCCCTCGCAAACCACTCAGTTGTACCAAACCGCTACAAAGAAGTATACAAAGAATAAAACCAGATGGACCACCCAGCATTAATCTAAGCATCAGACACGACAAAGGCATACCCAGCTCACTAACATATGGGGACTAGTGCCAAAATTGGGAAAGCTGGCCCACAGACTAGTTATGCAACAGCCTGACTTAGTCATACTCATGGAATCATACCTTTCAGCCAACATCCCTGACTCCTCCATCACCATCCCTGGGTATGTTCTGTCCCACTGGCAGGACAGACCCACCAGAGGTGGCGTCAGTGTTATACAGTCAGGAGGGAGTGGCCCGGGGAGTTCTCACTCACTCTGGACCCACGAAGTCTCCTGGCATCAGGTCAAACATCAGGCATCAGAAACCTCCTGCTGATTACCACCTACCGCCCTCCCTCAGCTAATGAATCAGTACTCCTCCATGTTGAACACCACTTGGAAGAAGCAAGGGCACAGAACGTATGCTGGGGAGTGGACTTCAATGCCCATCACCACTACTGACTGAACTGGCTGAGTCCTGCAGGACATAGCTGCCAGACTGGGCCTGCGGCAGGTGGTGAGAGAACCAACATGAGGGAAAAAACCTACTTGACCTCGTTCTCACCTGTCGCAGATGCATCTGTCCATGACAGTATTGGTAGGAGTGACAACTGCACAGTCCTTGGGGAGACAAAGTCCTGTTTTCACCGTGAGGACACGCTCCATTGTGTTGTGTGGCACTACCAATGTGCTAAATGGGATAGATTCAGAACAGATCTAACAGCTTAAAACTGGGCATCCATGAGGCGCTGTGGGCCATTAGCAGCAGAATTGTATTCCACCATAATCTGTAGCCTCATGGCCCAGCATATCTCTCATTCTACCATTACCATCAAGCCAGGGGACCAACCCTGGTTCAATGAGAAGTGTAGAAGAGCATGCCAGGAGCAGCACCAGGCATACCTAAAAATGAAGTGCCAACCTGGTGAAGCTACAACACAGGACTACATGCAGGCTGAACAGCGGAAGCAGCATGCTATAGACAGAGCTAAGCAGTCCCACAACCAACAGATCAGATCAAAACTCTGCAGTCCAGTCGTGAATGGTGGTGGACAATTAAACAACTAACGGGAGGAGGAGGAGGCTCCATGAACATCCCCATCCTTAGTGATGGCGGAGCCCAGCATATTAAAAAAAAAAATTTGTTTATGGGATGTGGGCGTCGCTGGCAAGGCCAGCATTTATTGCCCATCACTAATTGCCCTTCAGAAGGTAGTGGTGAGCCACCTTCTTGAACCGCTGCAGTCCATGTGGTGAAGGTACTCCCACAGTGCTGTCAGGGAGGGAGTCCCAGGATTTTGACCCAGCGACGATGAAGAATTGGCGATATACTCTTCAGTTAGGATGGTGTGTGACTCGGAGGGCAACTTGGAGGTGGTGGTGTTCCCATGCGCCTGCTGCCCTTGTCCTTCTAGGTGGAAGAGGTCGCGGGTTTGGGAGGTGCTGCCAAAGAAGCCTTGTAGATGGTACACACTGCAGCCATGGTGCGCCAGTGGTGGAGGGAGTGAATGTTTAAGGTGGTGGATGGGGTGCCAATCAAGCGAGCTGCTTTGACCTGGATGGTGTCAAGCTTCTTGAGTGTTGTTGGAGCTGCACTCATCCAGGAAATGGAGAGTATTCCATCACACTCCTGACTTGTGCCTTGTAGATGGTGGAAAGGCTTTGGGGAGTCAGGAGGTGAGACACTCGCCACAGAATACCTCGCCTCTGACCTGCTCTTGTTGCCACAGTATTTATGTGGTTAGTCCAGTTAAGTTTCTGGTCAATGGTGACCCCCAGGATGTTGATGGTGGGCGATTCAGCGATGGTAATGCCGTTGAATGTCAAGGGGAGGTGGTTAGACTCTTGCTTGTTGGATATAGTCATTGCCTGGCACTTCTGTGGCGCGAACGTTACCTGCCACTGATCAGCCCAAGCCTGTACAACGTCGAGGTCTTGTTGCATGCGGGCATGGACTGCTTCATTATCTGAGGAGTTGTGAATGGCGCTGAACACTGTGCAGCAGCGAACATCCCCATTTCTGAAATAAAAACAGAAAATGCTGGAAATACTCAGCAGGTCAGGCAGCATCTGTAGAGAGATAAACAGAGTTAACATTACAGGTCGACGACCCTTCGACCAAACTAGAAAAAGTTGGAGATGTAACAGGTATTTAAGCAAGTGTAGGGGCAGGGAGAGGGGGGAGGGGAGGAAAGAACAAAAGGGAAGGTCTGTGATAGGATGGAAGGCAGGAGAGATTAAGAGACAAAAGGGATGATGGTGCAAGGCAAAAGGAGGTGGTAATGGGACAAGTTAAGAAACAAAAGATGACTCTAGATGAAGTGTAAATGGCAATGGCAGAATGATCGACCGCTGCCATGTGAGAGAGAGAAAAAAAAAGATAGGGGAACTCGATGTTGAGTCCAGAAGGCTGTAAAGTGCCTAATCAAAAGATAAGATGCTGGGCTTAAGCTTACGTTGTGCTTCATTGGAACAGTGTAAGAGGCCGAGGACAGAGCGGTCAGAGTGGGAGTGAAGCAGAGAATTAAAGTGACAGGCGACCAGGAGCTCAGGGTCACCCTTACGGACTGAACGGAGGTGTTCCGCAAAGCTGTCACCCAATCTGCATTTGGTCTCCTTAATGTAGAGGAGACTGCATCGTGAGCAGCGAATACAGTATACTAAATTGCAAGAAGTACAAGTAAATCACTGTTTCACCTGGAAGGAGTGTTTGGGACCCTGGACAGTGGGAAGGGAGGAGGTAAAAGGGCAGGTGTTGTATCTCCTGCGCTTGCATGGGAAGGTGCCGGGCAAAGGGGTGTTGGGGATAATAGAAGAGTGGACCAGGGTGTCGCGGAGAAAGCGCTCCCTTCGGAATGCTGAAAGGGGAAGATGTGTTTGGTAGTGGGAGCACGCTGGAGGTGGTGGAAATGGCGGAGGATGATCCGTTGAATGTGGAGGCTGGTGGGGTGAAAGGTGAGGACAAGGGTGTGGTAAAGAAGGAAAGGGGTGAGAGCAGAAGTGTGGGAAATAGAATGGACAGGGTCAAGGGCCATGTTAACCATAGTAGAGGGGAATCCTCGGTTGAGGAAAAAGGAAGATATGTCGGAAGCAGTAGTATGGAAGGTGGTATCGTCAGACCAGATGCGAGGGAGATGGAGAAACTGGGAGAATGGAATAGAGTCCTTACAGGAAGCGGGGTGGGAGGGAGTGTAGTCCAGGTAGCTGTGGGAGTCAGTGGGCTTATAGTAAATGAGTGGGCTTATATTGAATGCATGTCAATAGCTTATCCCCAGACATCGAGACAGAGAAGTCGAGGAAGGGAAGGGAAGAGTCGGAGATGGACCATGTGAAGGCGAGGGAAGGGTGGAAATTGGAAGCAAAGTGAATCCCCATTTCTGACCTTATGTTGGAGGGAAGGTCATTGATGAAGCAGCTGAAGATGGTTGTGCCTAGGACACTGCTCTGAGGAACTCCTGCAGCGATTCCTGGGGCTGCGATGATTGACCTTCAACCACCACAAGCATCTTCCTTTGTGCTAGGTATGACTCCAGCCAGTGGAGCATTTTCCCCCCAGATTCCCATTAACTTCAGTTTTACTAGGGCTCCTTGATGCCACACTCAAATGCTGCCTTGATGTCCAGGGCAGTCACTCTCACCTCACCTCTGGAATTCAGCTTCTTTGTCCATGTTTGGACCAAGGCTGTAATGAGGTCGGGAGCCGAGTGGTCTTGGCAAAACCGAAACTGGGCATCAGTGAACTGGTTATTGGTAAGTGCCGCTTGATAGCACCGTCGATGACATCTTCCATCACTTTGCTGATGATTGAGAGTAGACTGATGGGGCGGTAATTGGCCGGGTTGGATTTGTCCTGCTTTTTGTGGACAGGACATACCTGGGCAGTTTTCCACATTGTCAGATAGATGCCAGTGTTGTAGCTGTACTGGAACAGCTTGGCTAGAGGCGTGGCTAGTTCTGGAGCACAAGTCTTCAGCACGACAGCTGGGATGTTGTCAGGGCCCATAGCCTTTGCTGTATCCAGTGTTCTCAGCCGTTTCTTGATATCACATGGAGTGAATCGAATGGGCTGAAGACTGGCTTCTGTGATGGTGGGGACCTCAGGATTAGGCTGATATGGATCATCCACTCGGCACTTCTGGCTGAAGATGGTTGCAAACGCTTCAGCCCTGTCTTTTGCACTCATGTGCTGGGCTCCACCATCATTGAGGATGGGGATATTCATGGAGCCTCCTCCTCCCCCTCCCCCCCATTAGTTATTTAATGGTCCACCACCATTCACGACTGCAGAGCTTTGATCTGATCCGTTGATTGTGGGATCGCTTAGCCCTGTCTATAGCATACTGCTTTCGCTTTTTAGCCTGCATGTAGTCCTGTGTTGCAGCTTCCCCAGGTTGGCACCTAATTTTTAGATACGCCTGCTACTGCTCCTGGCATGCTCTTCTACACTCCTCATTGATCCAGGGTTGGTACCCTGGCTTGATGGTAATGATAGAGTGAGGGATATGAGGTTACAGATTGACTGCTGATGGCCCACAGTGCCTCATGGATGCCCAGTTTTGAGCTGCTAGGTCTGTTCTGAATCGATCCCATTTAGCACGGTGGTAGTGCCACACAACACGATGAAGGGTGTCCTCAGTGTGAAGACAGGATTTCATCTCCACAATGACTGTGCGGTGGTCACTGCTACCAATACTGTCATAGACAGATGCATCTGCGATGGGTAGATTGGGGAGGACGAGGTCAAGTAGGTTTTTCTCTCGTGTTGGTTCTCTCACCACCTGTCGCAGGCCCAGACTGGCAGTTATGTCCTTCAGGACTCGGCCAGCTCCGTCAGTAGTGGTGCTACCGAGCCACTCTTGGTGATGGACATTGAAGTCCCCCACCCGGAGTACATTCTGTGCCCTTGCTACTCTCAGTACTTCTTCCAGGTGTTGTTCAACATGGAGGAGTACTGATTCATCAGCTGAAGGAGGGCGGTGGGTGGTAATCAGCAGGAGGTTTCCTTGCCCATGCTTGACCTGAAACCATGAGACTTCATGGGGTCCAGAGTCAATGTTGAGTTCTCCCAGGGCCACTCCTTCCCGACTGTATACCACTGTGCCGCCATCCCTGGTGGGTCTGTCCTGCCGGTGGGACAGGACATACCCAGGGATGGTGATGGAGGAGTTTGGGACATTGGCTGAAAGGTATGATTCTGTGAGTATGACTATGTTAGGCTGTTGCTTGACTAGTCTGGGACAGCTCTCCCAATTTTGGCACAAGTCCCCAGATGTTGGTGAGGAAGACTTTGCAGGGTCGACTGGGCTGGGTGTGCCGTTGCCGTGTCCGTAACCGGTGCCGAGGTCGATGCCTGGTGGTCTGTCTGGTTTCATTCTTATTATTGTGTTTCGTAGCAGTTTGTTACAACTGAGTGGCTTTCTAGGCCATTTCAGAGGGCAGTTAAGAGTCAACCACATTGCTGTGGGTCTGGAGTCACATATAGGCCAGACCAGGTAAGGACAGCAGATTTCCTTCCCTAAAGGACATGAGTGCAAAAGAAAAGGCTGAAGAGATCGCAAACATTTTAAGCTAGAAGTGCCAAGTGGATGATCCATATTGGCCTCTTCCTGAGGCCCCCACCATCACAGAAGCCAGTCTTCGGCCAATTCGATTCACTCCACGTGATAACAGGAAACAGCTGAGCGCACTGGATACAGCAAAGGCTATGGGCCCCATCAACATCCCAGCTGTCGTTCTGAAGACTTGTGCTCCAGAACTAGCCACGCCTCCAGCCAAGCTGTTCCAACTGCAACACTGGCATCTACCCATCAATGTGGAAAATGGCCCAGGTATGTCCTGTCCACAAAAAGCAGGACAAATCCAATCCAGCCAATTACCGCCCCATCAGCCTACTCTCAATCATCAGCAAAGTGATGGAAGGTGTCGTTGACAGTGCTATCAAGTGGCACTTACTCACCAATAACCTGCTCACCGATGCTCAGTTTGGGTTCTGCCAGGATCACTCGGCTGCAGACTTCATTACAGTCTTGGTCCAACCATGGACAAAAGAGCTGAATTCCGGAGGTGAGAGTGACTGCCCTTAACATGAGGGCAGCATTTGACTGAGTGTGGCATCAAGGAGCCCTAGTAAAATTGAAGTCAATGGGAATAAGGGGGAAAACTCTCCACTGGCTGGACTCATACCTAGCATAAAGGAAGATGGTTGTGGTGGTTGAAGATCAATATTCACAACCCCAGGACATCACTGCAGGAGTTCCTCAGGGCAGTGCCCTAGGCCCAACCATCTTCAGCTGCTTCATCAATGACCTTCCCTCCATCATAAGGTCAGAAGTGGGGATGTTTGCTGATGATTGCACACTGTTCCACTCTATTTGCAACTCCTCAGATGATGAAGCAGTCCGTGCCCGCATGCAGCAAGACCTGGATGACATTTAGGCTTGGGTTGATAAGTGGCAAGTAACGTTCGTGCCACACAAGTGCCAGGCAATGACTATCTCCAACAAGAGAGAGTTTAACCACCGCCCACATTCAATGGCATTACCATTACTGAATCCCCCACCATCAACATCCTGGGGGTCACCATTGGCCAGAAACTTAACTGAACCAGCCACATAAAATACTGTGGCTACAAGATCAGGTCAGAGGCTGGGTATTCTGCGGCGAGTGACTCACCTCCTGACTCCCCAAAGCCTTTCCACCATCTACAAGGCGCAAGTAAGGAGTGTGATGGAATACTCTCCACTTGCCTGGATGAGTGCAGCTCCAACAACACTCAAGAAGCTCGACACCATCCAGGACAAAGCAGCCCACTTGATTGGCACCCCATCCACCACCTTAAACATTCACTCTCTCCACCACCAGCACACCGTGGCTGCAGTGTGTACCATCTACAAGATGCACTGCAGCAACTCACCAAGGCTTCTTCGACAGCACCTCCCAAACCCATGACCTCTACCACGTAGAAGAACAAGGGAAGCAGGCGCATGGGAACACCACCACCACCAAGTTTCCCTCTAAGTCACACACCATCCTGACTTGGAAATATAATCGCAATTTCTTCATTGTCGCTGGGTCAAAATCCTGGAACTTCCTCCCTAACAGCACTGTGGGAGTACCTTCACCACACGAACTGCAGCCGTTCACCACCACCTTCTCAAGGGCAATTAGGGATAGGCAATAAATGCTGGCCTTGCCAGCAACACCCATATCCCATGAATGAATAAAAGAAAAATATCCTGCTGGCACATTCCCTGTTAATGGAGACAGGGCAGTGGTATCCGATGGCATCTCCAAGAGATAGCAGCTCCATCTATACCTACTCCCTGTTGCTGAGCAGTCCCTCCAGCATATCCAATCATCCGTGTGGGCAGCAATGATAACAGTGAAGCCCTGCATAATGGTTCTCAGTATCCAATATGTCAGCATGTTCCACCCAGTTAACACATGCTGAGGGAATGGCGCTGCATGCTGTGAGTTGATAACTTCTTCAGGGGGACTCGTAAGTTGTAGCTAGTTCTTGTGGGACATCTATAGAAACAAAAAAGAAAGTTACGTTTAGAATGCTGACTGCATGACATCCTTTGAAACATCACTTACATGGCAATATACTGTGTGGCACTTGAGTGTATCCTGGGTGACAGTGAAAGTCAGAGTAAGACGACAGAGGAAAATAAATTGGAGAAGGATGGCCCTCTGGCCTCACTTTGCCCCATTAAGTTATCAAACATTAGGCTCTCCAAAAGGCAAAATACTGCTGATGCTGGAAATCTGAAATATAAACAGAAAATGCTGGAAATACTCAGCAGACCAGGCAGCATCTGAATATTTCCAGCATTTTCTGTTGATATATTAGGCTCTCCAATGTGGCCTCTTCAAAGGCAGTCAAGGACTTATCGTTGCAGGGCCTTCTGCAAATTCTGGTCTGCTTTATTCTCTCAAATGCCACCGTCTCCTGCAAGTAGAAAAACATTGTTGAGATGTTGGAAGTGTCATGGGTAAATGCAATGACATCAATGTGCATGCTGCAGCCCATCACGTGTGTGAGTACATACACATGCCTGACACATTTAAGTTTCAGTAGAAGAATTTTTGAAACTCAACCCTTTAAAGATGACCATGTAACAATGATTTCTGTAATATATTGCAGCTGGAAATATGTTCTGCTACAGTAAGGACATGTGTGGCAAGCATCCAAAGGACTGCAAGTACTTTGCATGGGACATCAGCCAATGTGTAACAGGATGTGAGAAAACACTTTGTTCATCTACTTGGTTTAACGTACTAATGGGCTACTTTACTTGGCTATTTTCTGTGGATTTGGTGCCAGAGTCTCTGGGTGGTGCAGATCAAACTGATTAATTGCTCCACTTCCTGTCAGGCACTGTTGGCTGCTCTCCTGTGGAGAGGGTATTCTGAAGTGTCAAGCAGGGCAACCATCTTAACCCCCACTTCTTACAGCAACAGTTCTATCACTCGGTCTGAAAATCTGGGAGTTGGTGCCCCATGACCAGCCTGTGGATTGTAAACATAAAGTAAAGAAATCTTTTCCAAATGTTTCCCATCAAAAATAGGCCCGCCATTTAAACAGCTGCAGTGGCAGATAGCTTGCTCCGAATCAGCAAGCTTCCTTTGTAGCAAATGATATACCAGGAGCTTACTTGGAAAATGTAATTAAGGCTGATCCCACATGATTCATCAGGAGCAGATGTGCGTCACCCGAGAGAGCCATACAATCTGAAGCACCTGTTCACCCACCACTGCACAAAATCAATCCCATGAAGCAGCCCTGCTCTTGCCAGGAGTGATGGGGCAGAGCTACCCAAGCAATTTGTGACAAAGTGGAAGGAAATCGCTGTTGATCCATGGTAGAGAGAAGTCATTCATACAGGTTGCACAGTCCCTATACATCAGCAACTCTTCAGGGGAATTGTGTGAACCACAACAACAAATAACAGCCTTTTGGGTTCCACAAGTAATTCAGGGGTCCCTGAACTACTCAGAACTCTAAATAAATTCACCAAAAAAAGTTAAAGCCTGCCCTTCAAATAGGATGAAACTGTGCTCTGTGACATTAGCATACAAATATGTAAACACGTTTGCACAAAATCTCTTTGCCTGCTATTTTAAGCAACGCTTTAACGCATAGGTTCATGCCTTTGCTAAACAGCAGACAGAGCAATTTGATACAAACTCACTAACACATTTGTGTGCTAATATTGGAAACACGATTTTACCCCAACGGTTCTTGAGTTTCACAATTACTAATAAAAGATTGCAAACATAGTGATAGAAACCTATTATAATGGCGCCCAGGACCCACCACATTAACTTTAAAATCCCCGTCTTTGATTCCTTCCATGTCCCCATCCCCAGCCTCTGCAACTTCCTTCAGCCATATATCCCCTCCCATACTATTCTGTCCTCTAACTCTGGTCGATAGTGCATCCCCTGTTCCCTTCACTATCATTGATGGAAGAGCCTTAAGCTGCCACAGCACTACTTTCTGAACGCTCTCCCTAAATCCCTTGTAAGCATCAGCGCAGGCCCCAAGGATTTGTATGATTGTTACTGCTGATTGACCAGCAGCCTGTTTGGCCCAGTGGTAGGGGCGTGGTGCAGTCGGACCTAGAAGCACAGACACACCTGTGAGTTTCAATTTAACTATGGAAAAGACATTTAGTTTGGACAATGAACGTTTCGGTAGGTGATTTAACGGTGAATAGATGATTTAACTTTGGACAATGAGACTTCGTGTTTTAATGGGTTTCGATGGATCTTCATTTGGATGAGACAACGGTGCCAGTTTCGCTGGAACAATGGACTTCCTGACCTCAATGAAAAACACTTTAACCTTGGGCAAAACACATCAGCAGTAAGACTAAATCACATCAAATATGTACCACAGGGAGAGGGAGGCAAGATAAGGAATTGTCTTCCATCCCCAGCTCTGCACATGTCCTGTGGTTTGGATTACTGGGTGTGTAATGGAATACAAGTGTTGGGGGAAGGCTCAGACTTGAAAAGGCTGGAACTAGACGAAAAAGAGCGATTTAAAAGACATCACTGCAATACAGACGCACGGGGGATAGTGGGTAATAGATTAATGGAGGAGCTGCACGAGGAAAGTCAGGAGAAACGCGCACAGGGGGAAACCTCCCATAACACTGGGGAATACCTGTAGTGCCAGGTCACCGAGGCCAAGCTCAATGAGCAGGCTGTAAGGGTGGAGAACGCTCGCTTAACGGGTAAAGTTGACGGGCTAGAGGGGCAGCTTAGAGACATAAAGGCAGCCTACAGGGTAGCCAGGAGCAGGGGATACGAGGATTTAAACCACGGGCCCGGCGAGGAAAGGATAAAAGGTCTGACCCAAGCCCTGTCCAAAGCCAGAGGGATGGTTTGCTTAACAACCCCGGGGGAAGCTCGGGTGGACTGGGAAGAGGAAAGACAGGGGTCTGAGGATTGGGTCTGGGATAGGGAAGTCCCACCGACGCCAGAAGTGCCACCGAGACCAATGTATCCTCTGCGGCAGCAAAAGTACGGTCCGCCCGCACTTAATGGTGCTCAGGGCCCGCTGCAGAGCGATTACGTGGTCCCGTTTACCACCCCACAACTGCAGGCTATGATAGCAAGCATGCCCAAATTAAGAAAAGAAGGGGACCCCCTCCATTCACTTCATGGAAGCGGAGCAAATTGGGGGGGATCAATGGGTGTAGTAAGGGCGAAACTCACAGGCTGTTACTATTTTCCCTGGATGGAAAATTGTACCAGGCCCTGTCTGCAGCCACAAAGCTGGGGCAGGGAACCATGGCAGGTTTAAAAGGAGGAAATCCTGAGAGCCATGGGACATACCCAGGGTAGTCCGTTCTCCCAAGTGGAGAGAACGCTGCAGCTGGCTGGTGAAGCACCACAGGCATTCGCAGACAGGCTATGGCCTGTATATGAAAAGGCCACAGGTGGGATACTAGACAGGTTACAGCTGCAAGGGGGCCCCAGGAATCACTGGCTCAGGACCCTCGTGGCAAACAGTTTGCCACGAATAAGGGCAAAAGCAGAAGCCTGGTTTGACTCCGAGGACCTCGCGAATATGGAGGCCGACGTGCTCCGTAAGATGAACCTGGCTTTTAAAACCAGTTCAGAGGAGGAGGTCAAACCCAATAAAGGCAAGGTACATAGATAAAGGCCAATGAGGGTAGCAAGAAGGAATGGCATCAGGAAGGGGTTAGTGCAGAAAAGGCAAGGACATGTTTCGGGTGTGGGAAGACGGGACACTGGAGGCGAAAGTGCCCGACCCAGAAAAAGGGGCAAGGCCAAGGGGATCCTCCGGTGCAAAAGGCACAGGCTGTCGAGGTGAAGGGGGCGACCGGGGAACCGTTTGACATTCTGGTGGCTGCCCTTCAGACGGTTTCTGTGCAGGAGAAAGGGAGGGTAGACGCTGCCGCGAGCAGTGTGATCCCCACCGCTTCTGTATGCCCAACATCCTGACTAGAGCGCGCCCAGCCTGAGTACTTGTGTCCGCTCATGTACAATGAGTGGGGCAGACCTTGTGTGAAGATAGGGGTGGAGACGGTACACGGGAAGTACTTGGTGGACATCGGGGCCTTGAGCACAGTGATCCATTCAAGGGACCCGACCAACTCACCCTGGTCTAGCAGGATCCCATTCAGTCTCGTGGGGTTCACAGGGAACGAGCAGGTGGGGGCAATGTCCAAACCTTTGACCATAGATTTAGGATCCCTCCACACCAAGTGGAAATGCGTCCTAATAAAGCGGGAACAGCCAGAGTCAGGAGTCCTAGGGGCCGACTTTATGTTAGCCCATCATATAATAGATTTGAGGAATCACTGCCTTTGGGGAGCGGTGAGTTCTGATAAGGAGGGAGAAGTTATAGTAATCCCTAAGGATGGGGAAGGGGTAGCGTGTGCATGATGAAGCACAAGGGGAGTTATGACCTGGAGCAATCAGTCAGTAATACCCCAGCCAAGTATCAGGCGAACGTGAGACAATCTCGCATCGTTCGCCACGCACAAGCATGACTGTGGCCAGGTGACGGGGGTAGAAGTCCGAGTACACGGGGACCCCATGTCACTGCCACAAAAGCAGTATCATTTCCCCAGAGAGGCAGAAGCTGACTTGGAAACGGCACTGGGATCCCTTGTTGAACAGGAGGTGTTGAGGCCAATAGCCACCCACCTGAACTCACCACTCTGGCCCATTAGGAAACCCGACCAGTCGTGGAAGGCCATCGTGGACTATCGGGTGCTCAATAAAAACATCCCAGCCTGCGCGCCTACAGTCGTGGCTGTTGCTGACCTCACAGGGAGCATTCCAGCGACCACAACCACTTTTACAGTGCTGGATATCTCCAATGGGTTTTGGTCGATTCCTCTAAAAAGGGAAGACCAATACAAGTTTGCCTTTACTTTTAAAGGGCAACAGTACACCTGGACATGCCTTCCCCAGGGTTTTCATAACAGCCCTTCCATATTCCACCAGTGTATGGAGGACGCCTTAAAGGGTTTTAGCCGACCTCAGCAGTTAGTACAGTATGTGGACGACTTGCTTTTGTTTTCTGCCGAGGGGGAGGAGCATGGGCCACTGCTGGCCGAGCTGCTGAGGGAGGCCGGGTTTAAAGTAAACCCAAAGAAAGCCCAGATCAGCCGCAAGGAAGTCAAATTCTTCGGGTTGACGGTAAGGGCAGGGGAAAGGGCCATAGATGAGGCGAAAAGAAAGGCAGCAAAGGAGTTACCTGTCCCCAAGGACATAACAGGGGTAAGATCCTTCCTGAGACTCACAGGGTACTGCAGGGATTTTATTGAGGGTTACGCAGCCACGGCAGCCCCTCTGCAAGGGAGTTGGGTGGGAGTGGGACCAGAACTGCCAGGAAGTGTTCACACGCCTCAAGGAGGATTTGCAGACAGCTATCGCATCAACGGTGGGGAGAATTTTTTTTTTTAGAGGTAGCAGCCAGCGGGGATAGCTTGAGCGCGGTGTTGCTCCAGGAGCGACACGGCAAGCTACGGCCCGTGATCTACTCATCTAGGGTTCTCACAGAGGTAGAATGGGGATATTCCAACTGCGAGAGGCATCTCCTGGCCACGCAAGTGCTCACAGCTCTTTACGGGATCATCCCTGATAGTTATACTCACCCACCATATCCCCACACAGATGTTGTTGGACAGGAGAATAAAGGACGGGACAGTGAGCAGTGCTCGCTGGACTTTATTGTTCTCGCAGATGAATCTGAGAGTGCAGGGGTTGACCGAGCCCAAGTTGGCAGCGAATTTGATTTACCCAGGTACGGCTCACACGTGTATGGTCGAAGGGGTGTGGGACGTGGATGTCGGGTTCCGGGCCGGGTTACACCCAACGGGCCAGGACATTTACGTGGACGGGTCCAGTTCGGTAGCAAAGGGGGAGCGCTTCACCGGGTGCGGGATTTATGACCCCACAGCTAAGATAGCTAAGGCCCTTAAACTCCCCAGCACCCTGAGCGCTCAGCATGCCGAACTGGTGGCAGTGGTGTATGTGGTCACCCACCCCGACGAGTTCCCCACCTCCTACACCATCTGCTCGGATTCCATGTTTACATGTAATTCGTGCACTGAGTACCTGGCCATCTGGGCTCGGCGCCATTTTAAATTCACGGACGGGAAGCCCCTAGCAACAGCACCGCTGCTAGGGAGGATTTTGGAGGTCACGGGCACCCAGGGAGATCACTATATACATAAGGTCAAGGCCCACTCTAAGACAGAGCCCAGAGGGGAAGGTAACCAAAGGGCCGACGAGTTGGCCAAGCAGGGGGCCAGGGAAGGAAAGTTCTGGGATCCCTATGAAGTAGGCCCGATAGCAGCAATCCGGGACAAGGGAGGAACACCGGGGGTAACTTTGGCCCCGGACTTAAAACAAGTCCAGGCCCAGGATCTTGCCCTTAAGGCTATCCTGGGGAATAAGGAAAAGGGCGAACAGGTAGAGGGTCGGTTCAGAGCAGCGGACATTACCGTTAAAGAGGGTTGCTACTTAAAGGGGATTTGTGGATAGTTCCCAAGCGGTACCAGAGGGAATTCCTCCAGTTGGCCCACAGGGGCCCAGGAGCAGGACACTGTTGTGTCGGTACCTTTCTACCTAGACACAATTAGTACTCAGAACCCAGAGATTCAAACATGAAGTGCTTTATTCAGGAAGGAAAGGGAAGTTCTGGAGAGTTCCGAACAAAGAGAGCTAAACTTAACCAAGAGAACACCCAACCATGTATCTGCTGTGACAGCACCACCACAGGTGGGAGGAGAACACATAATACATAACATATTCCTCCCCTCTTAAATGAAAGGTCCACATTATTCCTCAACAGGTAAGTTACTTTCAATGCACTCAACTAACCAAGGGTAGAGGTAGACTTCCTCAAACCCTAACTTTACCCTGGGGTTTATTCTGCCCCAGTCTTGTGGGCAAGTCACTAAGCCTACAGATCTAAGCGTCTTGGAGGCTGCCGCTCTCTGACAGGATACCGGCGGTCATCGCTGGCTTCCACAGCAGTAGGCATTGACACAGGCCTAGATAGAGAAGGTGCCTGTGTCAGTCGAAAGTCAGGAGTTTGCACAGGTGGAACAGTCTCTTTGACTTCCTGTGTTGGAGAAGAGCACGGTGGCAAAGGATGCTGGTTTGCGGTATCATCCGGAAACAGTTCAGGCCAACCAGCCGTTGGAGCCTCTGTGACTGTCTCTGCTCCTAGCAACAGTTGATCTGTGTGTCTTCTCCAGACGACGTCTTCAGCAGTCTCAACCGTGTAAGACACAGGGCCTGTCTGCGCGATCACCGTAGCAGGAACCCATTTCGGTGCAGTGTTGTAGTTTCGAGCTAGGACGTGCTCTCCAGGGTGATACTGTCTCTCCTTGGCTCTTTTCTCTCTCTTTTCAACTTGAGCTTGTTGTTGACAATGGACAACCTGTTCTGCCCTTGGAGGTTTGAGTAAGTCAAAACTTGTCCGCAACTGCCTCTTCATCATGAGCGAAGCGGGGGAAGTTTTGGTTGTGGCATGCGACTCGTTCTTGTAGGACAACAGGAAGCTGTTCAAACTTTGGTGGATTGAGCCCTGACCTTGCGATGCCTTCAAGGCGTGCTTCAAAGTTTGCACAAACCTTTCTGCCAAGCCGTTAGTAGAGGGATGATAGGGCGCAGACCTGATGTGTTGGACACCATTCACATGCAGGAAGGTTGCAAACTCCTGTGATACAAATTGTGGACCGTTGTCACTTACGAGTTGTTCTGGTGAGCCATAATGGCTGAACATCTCACCAAGTTTCTCAATTGTTTTCTCTGCCGTGGTAGACCTCATCACAGCGACCTCCGGCCACTTGCTACGAGCGTCCACAACCACCATAAACATCTTCTCTTCGAAAGGACCGGCGAAGTCCACATGTACTCGCTGCCACACTTCTGCAGGCCAATCCCAGGGGTGTAGGGTTGCCAGCTGCGGAACATTCCGGATCGTTTGACATGGGGAACATGTTTTGGCTTTCTCCTCAATATTTCCATTGAGACCTGGTCACCAGAAGTAGCTTCTTGCCATTTCCTTCATCCGAACCATCCCACTGTGGCCTGTATGAAGTTGTTGCAGTATAGGTTCCCTCAGAGGTGGCAGAATGATGACACGGCGTCCCACAGAAGACAAACTGCCTGGACGGAGAGCTCATTTCTTTTTGAAACGTAAGGTTTCAAACTAGGAGAATCTCCTACAGCTCTCCCTCGAATGACATCGTCCATTACCTCAGACAGGACTGGATCGTTGCGGGTGTACTTTCGCACCTGAACTGCCATGACAGGTGCTCCCTCCACTTGTCTAAAGTAGAAGATGTCTATCTGACGAGGATCTGGGGGAGTAACAGGCAAGGGTAGCCTCGAGAGACCGTCTGCGTTGCCGTGCAGGTCTGATTTGCGATATTTGATGTCGTATGTGTGTCCTGACAACAGTAAAGCCCACCTTTGCATCCTGCTTGCAGCAAGAGACGGAATTCCGGTGTGGGGCCCGAAGATTGAAGTCAATGGGCGGTGGTCCGTCAGGAGTGTGAACCTTCTCCCAAACAGGTACTGATGAAATTTTCGAATTCCAAAAACGATTCCCAAGGCCTCGCGCTCAATCTGTGCATAGTTACTCTCGGCCTTGTTCAAGGTGCGTGATGCGAAAGCGATAGGTTTCTCTTCACCAGAAGGCATGATGTGGGATATGACTGCTCCCACACCATATGGTGACGCATCACATGCTAGCTGCATGGGTAGCTTTGGGCCGAAGTGTGTCGGGACCTCCGATTTCAGCAATGCTTTCTTTTCTTGGGCGAAAGCTTCGTTGCACAGTTCAGTCCATTTCCATGTTTTGCCTTGACATAGCAACTCATGTAACAGCTTCAGCAATGTTGCTAAGTCTGGAATAAACTTCCCATAGTAGTTAAGTAGCCCCAGAAATGAACGTAACTGGCTCACATTCTGGGGTGCTGGGGCCTCCACGATCGCCTTGACCTTTGATGGTGCCTTATGCAGGCCAGTAGCGTCAATCACATGCCCCAGGTACTCAACTGAAGACTGAAAGAATTCACATTTGTCTTTACGAACTCTGAGTCCGTACTCTTTCAGTCGTTGTAGTGTCGCATCCAAGTTCAGGAGGTGATCCTCCTCATTTGTCCCAGTGACAAGGATGTCGTCCAGGTAGCACTGGACTCCTGGCAGCCCACTCAAAATCTGATCCATTGCCCTTTGGAATAGAGCAGGGGCCGACGTAATTCCAAACAGAAGGCAGCAGTACCTGTATAGCCCCTTGTGTGTCACAATTGTCAGCAGCTCCTTTGATTTGTCGTCGACATGCATTTGTAGATAAGCCTGGCATAAGTCTATTTTGCTGAACTTTTGCCCTCCGGCCAGGCCCGTAAAAAGATCATCAATGAGGGGAAGAGGGTACTGTTCCGCAGACAGCACCGGGATAATAGTCACTTTAAAATCCCCGCAGATTCGAACAGATCCATCCTTTTTCAGGACAGGAACAATGGATGTGGCCCATTTGCTCACGCTCACAGGCTCCAGGACTCCATTCTCAACTAAGGCCTCCAAGTTAGCCTGAACTTTTGGCCTAATTGCATAGGGTACAGGTCGGGCTTTGTGAAACTTCGGCTTGCTGTCAGGTTTAATGTCCAGTCTCACGCTGATCTTTTTCATGCTCCCAAGTTCCCCATTGAAGAGTTCTGCATGTTTGTTTAACACTGCAGTCAGACCTGACTCCCCTTTTGACATCATGCGGACTGCAGGCCAGTCCAGCGTGATTTTCTCTAGCCACGCACGTCCCAGTAGCGATGGGTAATTTCCCTTTACCACATATAGTGGCAGTTTCGCAGTCGGTCCGTTCAATTTAACTGTCACCTCAATGGCGCCTCTCATGGCCACAGGTTCGCCGTTATACATCTTTAGCACAATGTTTGTTGGCTGAAGGGTAAGATGCTTTACCATTTTGTTGTAGACAGTGTCTGAAACAAGGGACACAGCCGCGCCTGTGTCCACCTCCATCCGCACTGATTGTCCCTCCACCAGTGGTGACACCCAGTAGCCATTTGAACCACCTGCAACCGTCAGTATGTGCACCTCTTCCTCCTCAGAGGTGTCGCTCCCCTCTGTTTTGCTTGTTCCATCATACTGCACTGAATGAACACTCTTTTTCCTCTCTTGTCCAAATACAGACATTTTGCTTTCATGCTTCCCAGCTCTGTCTGTTCATTTTTTACCTCTACAGGCGCATTCAATGTGACCCTTTTTGCCACAATTTCAGCATTCCAGCTATGTACACCAGCAGTCATTAGCGTAATGGCCCGTTTTCCCACAATGGTAACATGTGCCGTTCCGCGCACCTTTAGGCTCAGACGACACCTTGTGAACTCTCCCTGTTGAACTCAACTGGTGAGCCTCCTTTTCCACCATCTCCATGGAGACACTAACTTCAATGGCCTTTTCAAGAGTAAGGTTGTCCTCAGTAAGAAGGTGCTTCTGTGTCACTGCACTTTGCAGACCACACACAAGTCTGTCTCTAATGGTGTCATTCAGCACCTCCTTGAACTCGCAGTGTTCTGACAACCTTTTTAAAACAGCAATAAACATCGTCACTGATTCCCCCTCCTCTTGATTCCGTTTGTGAAATCTAAATCTCTCAGCAATAACCAGAGGTTTTGGTGAAAAATGTGCTCCAAGAATTTCCACTAGTTGCTTATATGTTTTAGTTCCTGGCTTATCTGGCTGCACAAGGCTGCGAAGTAAATTGAATGTCTTCAGCCCCATTACACTCAAAAAGGTAGGCACGACCTTTTCGTTTGCCACCGCATTCGCAAAATAGTCAAAACGTTCCGTATAAGCGCTCCATTGCTCCACATTTTCATCAAAATCACCGATGTTTCCTAATATAGTAGCCATCTCACGTTTCAAATTAAAATTTCTGTTTACTCACTGCACCCGTAATGTTAATGTGATGCTGCAATCTCTGTTCCGAGTGTTTTGTAGTCGAAAACAAGAAAGTTCCCACAACGCAGATTCATCCGATCCTCGTCGCCACTTGTTGTGTCGGTACCTTTCTACCTAGCCACAATTAGTACTCAGAACCCAGAGATTCAAACATGAAGTGCTTTATTCAGGAAGGAAAGGGAAGTTCTGGAGAGTTCCGAACAAGGAGAGCTAAACTTAACCAAGAGAACACCCAACCATGTATCTGCTGTGACAGCGCCACCACAGGTGGGAGGAGAACACACAATACATAACAGACACCCAGGGCTGGAAACTACCTGGCAGAGGGTAGAACAGGCAGGGTGGTGGCCGCATGTCAGGGAGGATGTCCGCGACTTTTGTGCAGACTGCCTGGTGTGCGCAGCAAACAACCCTGATCCTCAGCGTAGGAAATTCCCCATAGGATGCACAAGGAGGGTAGAGGGACCATGGCAGTCCCTCCAGGTCGATTACATCGGACCACGACCCACCATACAGGCAGGTAACAAATACTGCCTAGTCCTGGTGGACGGGTTCTCCAAGTGGGTGGAAGCCTTCCCTTGCCGAGCAGCCGCAGCTTTGGCGACAGCAAGGATTCTGGTAAAGGAAGTGTTCTCCCGGTGGGGACTGCCACAGGTCGTGGAGTCCGACCAAGGGAGTCATTTCACGGGGCAAGTAATGCAGGCCACCTTGAAGCTTTTAGGGATTGAGGGGAAGTGGCATGTGGCTCACAACCCACAGTCATCGGGGGTTGTGGAGCGCCTTAACCGGACGATTAAAGAAAGGCTAAGGAAAGAGACAGGGTCGTCCCTGAAAAAGTGGGATGAGGTCTTGCCATTAGATTTAATGGGTGTCTGGGCCAGCCTCTCCAGAAGCACAGGGTATTCCCCGCATGAGCTCATGACCGGAAGGGTCAAGCGCACCCCCACCCACGTTTTGGCACCGGTCCTAACGGAAGCCCAAGTCTGGGAAGTGAACTGGGACAAGTTTGTACAGAATCTGTATGATAATTTAAAACAGATTCACGGGCAGGCAGCCAGTAACATGAGGAACCAGCACCGGAAAAATCGGTTGCTGCTCGAGCCCCAGAAAACCCACGAGTGGAAGGTGGGAGACCAGGTAATGGTACGGAACTATGCCTGGGTAGGGGCATTTGAGCCACAATACATGGGGCCGTATAATATAGTGGACAAGGCAAGCCCCATGGTGTACGTGGTTAAACTCCCAAAACGCACGAAGTGGTTCCATATTAACCAGTGCAAGCGGTTTAACCCAGGGGAGAGAACAACAAAAGTAAAACAACACCAAGGCCCAATAATGAGCATGGTGGACGCGGGTCTTCCTCCCATGACTTGGGACGACGATGACCCGGTGTTCGGGACAGTAAGGAGGAGCAGTAGGGTCACACGGCCGTGGATGCCTCCTCACACGCCGACCGTGAGCCGCAAAATGCCCCAGCGAGAAGAGCCTTGGCGGGGTCACCCGGCAACACGGGTAGTGATGTACATGGCATTAATGTACATAGTTCTTGTATATAACGAAGCCAGACCTGTGGAGGTAAACCCTCTCACAGAAAGGGATTGTTGCTTTTTGTTTCATAGGAGGCCGAGGATGGAATGGAGACAGCCCTGAGACGGAGCGTGATCTTGATGTTGGCCGGAACAGGGCACAGCAGGAGAGGGGACACCAAGTCGTCCCTCCTCTACGGCTGTACTGGGGGGGGACGGACCCACTGTGACTAAGGGAGGTAGGATGGGGCAGCCTACTTCCACGAGGGAAGATGGCCAGGGTGGCTGGGGTCCAATTCGACAAAATACTCCAGCCACACCAGGTTCACGTACGGGGAGGCTTCCCTACCATGTCCCCAACTGAAGATCACAGCCACATGGGTTAGGGTGACCGAGGGCAAGTGCGTGTGCTTAAGATGCAAGGGACACATTCCCCTGGGACGGTGGTGGTGGCTTAGCAAATTGAGTCAGGACAAGGGGAACAGGTCAGCGGACTGGAAAAGACTGGGGAATGACACGTACCGACAGATCAGGGGGACGAAGGGGGGAGAGTGTGAGTGTGAGTGTGAGTGTATAACGGATCTGCCCAGCGGGTATGTCGATTGCTTTCAGACGGCAATGGCAGGATTCCAGGGCTGGTATGGGAGTTTGGATGCTTGCGTAGTCCCAGACCCTCCCAACACAATAAATTCCATGGAACTGTTAGTGCACAATAGGAAGCCCCTGCCCACAGCCCCACCGGTACAGGAGACAGAAGTTAGGTGTCCCACCACCACACCAGGCCCAGGGAATGGTTTAGTTCTAGTCCCAACTGGGAAGGTTTTATTCCAGGATGTACATTACGCGGCCACTTTGGTCATCTTAAATTTAACCCGGGTGCAGCTGCCCAAGTGGTGTCCGAAGGAGACTGAACAGTTTTCCCAAGCCTTTATTAAAGAAATGTTCCGCCAATTTTTCGAGCTCAGCTACGGAGATGTGAGTCGGGAGAAACTGTATGGCATGGATGCGTACTTGTTACGGCTCTCCTGTAAGAAGCGAAGCAAGGCACTCCGAAGTCGTTGGCAGGCCCTGATTAAAGGGTAACCAGGAGTTTTGTTCTCTGTAAAAAATTGTATACCTATGTATTAGTGATTAAATAACAGAACCTGGGGATTTTAAAGGTAATGAACGGCTTGGTTCGGGCTCACGATGCTTCTACACAGTGGAAGAAGACAAGGATGCTTGATATTCTAATGGGGACATTGAAATATCAAAGGGGGGTCTGTAAGCATTGGCGCAGGCCCCAAGGATTTGTATAATTGTTACTGCTGATCGACCAGCAGCCTGTTTGGCCCAGTGGTAGGGGCGTGCTGTAGTTGGACCTAGAAGCACGGACACACCTGAGAGTTTCAATTTAACTATGGAAAAGACATTTACTTTGGACAATTAACGTTTCGGTAGGTGATTTAACGGTGAATAGATGATTTAACTTTGGACAATGAGACTTCATGTTTTAATGGCCCAGTAATTCCGGGCACAACGCATGAGTACGGACGGGGTACTCACGCGTGTGCCTGGAGGAATTGCCGGTTTTCAGCATGCACAGCGCATGCGCTGAAAACCGGCATTTCCTGTCCTCTGACCCAAGGGGTTAAGAGGCAGAGCGCGCGCGACTGCACAGGCAGCGCGTGCGCAGTGAAATTCCTTTTTTTTTCAGTGTTGCGCGTGTGTAAAGGCCTCCGGTCTTTACGTGTGGAAAAACCAGACGTAAGTATTTAGTTTTTCAGGTAAGTGGGCTTTTAGTACAATGTAGAATTTTTTTTTCCACAGGTTTGTTATTTTTAAAGAATTTACAGTAAGGTAAGTTTAGTTTTAGACCCTATTTTTAAAAAATTTATTTTTTTCAAAAAATTGATTAATTGTTTAAAACATTTTTAAAAACTTATTTATAGTTAATATAATCAGTGGGATGTTTTTTAAAATTTTATTTAAAGTTAAAGTAGTGTTTTGGCAGCCCATACTTTTCATGAGTTTGACAGCTCTTACTGTCAAACTCATGAATGAGTTTCCCCTCCCCTGATTGGTTGTACAGTGCTCACCTGATCCCAGCCGGCACATCGCACTAACTACGCCGCTGGATCAGGTAAGCACAGCGCGCCGACAGCTGAACCGGGCCTGTGAAAGGAAATGCAAGCAGGCCCGGGCTTCAGATGTCGGCGCGCAGGGTGAGTGCAGATCGGGGGCTTGCACGCGCGGCAAGCCCCCGATCTAATTTCAGGGCCATTGGGTTTCGATGGATCTTGTTCTCTCCCAGCCCGGCCTCTGAATCTATTTCATTCTCTGTGCCTCTTTAGTCTTGATAAAGGGTTTTGACCCGAAACGTTGACTCTAATTTCTCTCCACGGATGTTGCCTGGCCTGCTGAGTTTGTCCAGCATTTTCTGTTGTTATTTCGGATTTCCAGCATCTGCAGTATTTTGCTATCGTACTAGTGTTTGGTTCACTGCCACACCTCTTCTAGGAATGCCTACCTTGAAGAAGTTCGGCGCTTCTCTTCTCTTCGAGAGGATGTCCGTTTGACGCTTCAACCTTGTTCATCTTCATTACTTTCAGTTTCCCTTCTCATGTTTGATCAGGTATCTGCCAAGACTCGGTTTCACAGCCACATCATTTTCCTCAGCAACCGTCTCCGGTTCAGACTTATTCCACGTGGATTCCAACTAAACTTCCACCTTTCCTGTTTCGGATCCACCCAGGATTACAAATATTCCAAGATATTCATCGTTCCTCAAACTACTGCTCTCGCCGCATCTTGAGATCCACGCTCAACGCCATGCGGCGCCACATGAACACTCTCGACCTCTCTCTTCAGCAACACCGGCACACTCTATCTCAAAGCTGTCCAGGTCCACAGTTCCATTTCATCCTTCGACTCATCCGACACTTCAACAAAAAACTTTTTTCCTTCCTTTCCGATGTCAAGGATCGCAAGCTTCATCAACTCTTGAACACCAACGCCCCTCCGGAACCTTCTTCCCCTTCACTTTCCTCTGACCCCCTCTTCTCCCAATCTCACCCCCTGCCGCGTTTTCACTATCCCCTCTGACCCCGAACGATCAGTCCTCAGCAAAGGCCTGAGCTTCATCCCCTTACGCCCCCACCTCAATGAATTTCGAGCTCGGCACGATGTTGAGCTCTTTTTCCGCCGCCTTCGTCTCCGTGCCCACTTCTCTGGCCAGGAGTCTTCCCCCCCGCATGACTGACCCTTTCTCCCGCTTTCAGAATTCCCGTTCTACCTGGACCCCTCCCCATGGCCTCTTACCCTCTCTAGATCTTTTCATCGCTAACTGCCGCTGTGACATCGGCCGTCTCCATTTCTCTGCTCCCCTCACTCACTCCAACCTACCTCCCTCTGAACTTGCAGCACTCCATTCTCTTAGATCCAACCCTGACTTTGTCATTAAACCTGCTGACAAGGGTGGTGCTGTTGTTGTTTGGCGAACTGACCTCTACCTTGCGGAAGCTGAACGCCAACTCTCCGACACCTCCTCCTACCTCCACCTGGACCATGACCCCACTACCGAACATCAAACCACCATTTCCAAGACTGTCACTGACCTCATCTCCTCTGGAGATCTTCCCCCCGTGGCCACCAAACTCATTGTTCCCCAACCCCACACAGCCCGCTTCTACCTCCTTCCCAAGATCCACAAACAGGACTGCCCTGGTAGACCCATCGTTTCAGCCTGTTCTTGCCCCACGGAACTTATCTCTCCCTATCTCGACTCTATCTTTTCTCCCCTTGTCCAGTCTCTTCCCACCTACATCCGCGACTCTTCGGACGCCCTCCGCCACTTTAACAGTTTCCAGTTTCCTGGCCCCAACCGCTTCCTTTTCACCATGGACGTAAAATCCCTCTACACCTCCATCCCCCACTAGGATGGCCTGATGGCGCTCCTCTTCTTCCTTGAACAGAGGCCCGACCAGTCCCCATCCACCAGTACCCTCCTCCGCCTGGCTGAACTTGTTCTCACATTCCATAGAAACATAGAAGATAGGAGCAGGAGTAGGCCATTCGGCCTCTCGAGCCTGCTCCGCCATTCAATGAGATCATGGCTGATCATCCAAATTCAGTACCCTGTCCCTGCCTTCTCCCCATATCCCTTGATCCCTTTAGCCTCAAGAAATATATCCAACTCCTATTTGAATATATTTAATGAACTGGCATCCACCGCCCTCTGTGGCAGAGAATTCCACAGGTTCACCACTCTCTGGGTGAAGAAATTCCTCCTCATCTCAATTCTAAATGGCTTACCCCTTATCCTTACACTATGACCCCTGGTTCTGGACTCCCCGGCCATCGGAAACATCCTTCCTGCATCTAGTCTGTCCAGGCCTGACAGAATTTTATAGGTTTCGAGGAGATCCCCTCTCAATCTTCTAAACTCCAGTGAGTATAAGCCCAATCGACCCAATCTCTCCTCATACGTCATTCCTTCCATCCCAGGCATCAGCCTGGTGAATCTTCGCTGCACTCCTTCCATGGCAAGAACGCCCTTCCTCAGATAAGGCGACCAAAACTGCACACAATACTCAAGGTGCGGTCTCACCAAGGCCCTGTACAACTGCAGCAAGACATCCTTATTCCTGTACTCGAACCCTCTTGCTACGAAGGCCAACATATCATTTGCCTTCTTAACCGCCTGCTGCACCTGCATGCTTACCTTCAGCGACTGGTGCACAAGAACACCCAGGTCTCTTTGCACTTCCCCTTCTCCATTCAAATAATAATCTGCCTTCCTGTTTTTGCCACCAAAGTGGATAACCTCACATTTATCCACATTATAGTGCATTTGCCATGTTTCTGCCCAATCACCCAACCTGTCCAAATCGTACTGGAGTTTCACGACGTCCTCCTCACAGCATACCCTCCCACCCAGCTTTGTGTCGTCTGCAAATTTGGAGATATTACAGCCAATTCCCTCGTCCAGATCATCAATATCTATTGTGAACAGCTGGGGTCCTAGGACCGATCCTTGCGGTACCCCACAAACAACAGAAAATGCTGGAAAAAACTCAGCAGGCCAGGCAACATCCGTGGAGAGAAATTAGAGTCAACGTTTCAGGTCAAAACCCTTTATCAAGACTAAAGAGGCACAGGAAATGAAATAGATTCAGAGGCCGGGCTGGGAGAGAACAAAAGAGAAGAGGAGACATTAAGAGGTATTCAAAACGAGACGAGATGGTGATAGGACTAGTGGAGACAAAAGACAGCTCTAGATTAGGTGTGAAATGTGCTGGCAGAATGGGAGACAGCTGCCATGTGGGAGAGAGAAAAAAGGAAAGGGGGGTGGGGGGGAAACCAAAACAAAGGTGTGGATAAAAAATATAAGTAAAAATGTATTAGGGGCCGAGGTTATGATCTGAAATTGTTGAACTCGATATTGAGTCCAGAAGGCTGTAAAGTGCCTAATCGGAAGATGAGGTGCTGTTCCTCGAGTTTATGTTGAGCTTCCGTGAAACAATGCAAGAGGCCAAGGATGGTGAGGTCTGAGTGGGAATGGGGTGGTGAATTAAAATGACAAGCGACCGGAAGCTCGGGGTCACCCTTACGGACTGAACGGAGGTGTTCTGCAAAGCGGTCACCCAATCTGCGTTTGGTCTCCCCAATGTAGAGGAGACCGTATCGTGAGCAGCGAATACAGTACACTAGATTGCAAGATGTACAAGTAAATCGCTGTTTCACCTGGAAGGGGTGTTTGGGGCCCTGGACAGTGGGAAGGGGGGAGGTATAAGGGCAAGTATTACATCTCCTCCGCTTGCACGGGAAGGTGCCAGGCGAAGGGGAAGGGGTGCTGGGGGTGATAGAGGAGTGGACTAGGGTGTCTTGGAGGGAGCGGTCCCTACGGAATGCTGAAAGGGGAGGGGAGGTGAAGATGCGTTTGGTGGTGGGATCACTTTGGAGGTGGCGGAAATGGCGGAGGATGATCCGTTGAATGTGGAGGCTGGTGGGGTGAAAGGTGAGGACAAGGGGAACCCTATCGCGGTTCCGGGAGGGAGGGGCAGGGGTGAGGGCAGAAGTGCGGGAGATAGAACGGACACGGTCGAGGGCCGTGTCAACCACGGTAGAGGGGAATCCTCGGTTGAGGAAAAAGGAAGACATGTCGGAAGCACTGGTGTGGAATGTGTCATCGTCGGAGCAGATGTGGAGGAGATGGAGAAACTGGGAGAATGGAATAGAGTCCTTACAGGAGGTGGGGTGGGAGGAAGTGTAGTCCAGGTAGCTGTGGGAGTCAGTGGGCTTGTACTGAATATTGGTCAATAACCTATCCCCAGAGATGGAGACGGAAAAGTCGAGGAAGGGAAGGGAAGAGTCAGAGATGGACCATGTGAACGTGAGGGAAGGGTGGAAATTGGAGGCAAAGTGAATGAAATTGTCTAGTTCAGGGCGAGAGCAGGAAACGGCACAGATACAGTCATCAATGTATCAGAAAAAGAGGTGAGGGAGGGGACCCGAGTAGGACTGGAACAAAGAGTGTTCCACATATCCCAAGAAAAGGCAGGCATAGCTAGGACCCATGCGGGTACCCATAGCAACACCTTTGATTTGGAGGAAATGAGTGGAGTTAAAGGAGAGGTTGTTCAATGTGAGAACAAGTTCAGCCAGGCGGAGGAGGGTAGTGGTGGATGGGGACTGGTCGGGCCTCTGTTCAAGGAAGAAGCGGTGCGCCCTCAGGCCATCCTGGTGGGGGATGGAGGTGTAGAGGGATTGTACGTCCATGGTGAAAAGGAAGCGGTTGGGGCCAGGAAACTGGAAACTGTTAAAGTGGCGGAGGGCGTCCGAAGAGTCGCGGATGTAGGTGGGAAGAGACTAGACAAGGGGAGAAAAGATAGAGTCGAGATAGGAAGAGATAAGTTCCATGGGGCAAGAACAGGCTGAAACGATGGGTCTACCAGGGCAGTCCTGTTTGTGGATCTTGGTAAGGAGGTAGAAGCGGGCTGTGCGGGGTTGGGGAACTATGAGATTGGCGGCCACGGGGGGACGATCTCCAGAGGAGATGAGGTCAGTGACAATCTTGGAAATGGTGGTTTGATGTTCGGTAGTGGGGTCATGGTCCAGGTGGAGGTAGGAGGAGGTGTCGGAGAGTTGGCGTTCAGCTTCCGCAAGGTAGAGGTCAGTTCGCCAAACAACAACAGCACCACCCTTGTCAGCAGGTTTAATGACAATGTCAGGGTTGGATCTAAGAGAATGGAATGCTGCAAGCTCAGAGGGAGGTAGGTTGGAGTGAGTGAGGGGAGCAGAGAAATGGAGACGGCCGATGTCACGGCGGCAGTTAGCGATGAAAAGATCTAGAGAGGGTAAGAGGCCAAGGGGAGGGGTCCAGGTAGAATGGGAATTCTGCAAGCAGGAGAAAGGGTCAGTCGTGTGGGGGGGAAGACTCCTGGCCAGAAAAGTGGGCACGGAGACGAAGGTGGCGGAAAAAGAGCTCAACATCGTGCCGAGCTCGAAATTCATTGAGGTGGGGGCGTAAGGGGATGAAGCTCAGGCCTTTGCTGAGGACTGATTGTTCGGGGTCAGAGAGGGGAAGGTCAGAGGGGATAGTGAAAATGCGGCAGGGGGTGAAATTGGGAGAAGGGGGGGGTCAGAGGAAAGTGAAGGGGAAGAAGGTTCCGGAGGGGCGTTGGTGTCCAAGAGTTGATGAAGCTTGCGATCCTTGACGTCGGAAAGGAAGAAAAAAAGTTTTTTGTTGAAGCGTCGGATGAATCGAAGGATGAAATGGAACTGTGGACCCGGACAGCTTTGAGATAGAGTGTGCCGGTGTTGCTGAAGAGAGAGGTCGAGAGTGTTCATGTGGTGCTGCATTGCGTTGAGCGTGGATCTCAAGATGCGGCGAGAGCAGTAGTTCGAGGAACGATGAATATCTTGGAGATATTTGTAATCCTGGGTGGATCCGAAACATGAAAGGTGGAAGTTTAGTTGGAATCCACGTGGAATAAGTCGGAACCGGACAGTTGCTGAGGAAAATGATGTGGCTGTGAAACCGAGTCTTGGCAGATACCTGATCAAACACGAGAAGGGAGACTGAAAGTAATGAAGATGAACAAGGTTGAATAGCCAAACCAAGATCCCGTCGAAGAGAACAGAAGAGCAGACCTTCTTCAGGGTAGGCATTCCTAGAAGAGGTGTGGCAGTGAACCAAACACTAGTACGATAGCAAAATACTGCAGATGCTGGAAATCCGAAATAACAACAGAAAATGCTGGAAAAACTCAGCAGGCCAGGCAACATCCGTGGAGAGAAATTAGAGTCAACGTTTCGGGTCAAAACCCTTTATCAAGACTAAAGAGGCACAGGGAATGAAAAGAGTAGAATACAAGAGTTGGGGGAAGGCCCACACTCAAAAAGGCAGGAACCAGACAAAGAAGGGTGATTTAAAAAACATCACTGCAATATACAGACCTTAATGAACTTGTAGGGTATACACAGAAGGCAGCTTTGGCCATTCGCTCTCTCTCTCTCGCTTGCTACCAAGAACCGAGCACTCCGTCCGAGATGGAGAGAAGAAACCGCCACGAGCGACAAGAGCCTCGCCTTGCTCTTTGACTGTAGGAACGAACCTCGAAACTGGGACTTGGATACTGCATCGGTGATACGGAACCAGGAGACACGTTCTACACAGGGGAGCAGCGAGCAAGAAAACGGACCATCAGGGTGAGCATTGTCCAAGCCCACGCATCCTTAAGACCACCGGTACTGTGAGGGGGTGTTGTGTGTCCCAACCAATCCAGAGGGGCTTAGTGGGGAGGTTCTGTGTGTATTATATAGTGTATGTTCCGGGGTTTGTGGGACAAGTCCATGTTATACTCTTTTGCAACACAGTGTGATTTTAGGCGTCTTAACATGAGACAGGGGCCTGTTCGACGGGCCAAGTTGTATTGTTGTACTCTTTGTTTTATGCCACCAGGCATTTTACGTACTGGAGGCGGGTGTGTGTGTGTTAATCTTATTAAACACCGTACGGTTGAGTCCAAAAAGCTTGTCTGTGTTCCAATCCTGTTCACCGTAATTCCTGTCGTATAGAACTAAGTAGGAGAAGTGATTTGAACCACCAAACCAAACCACCTACACCCTCTCTCTTTCTAACTTAAAAACAAGGCTTTTAAAGATGAAGATACTAATAAATGCTAATTGTTACTCAAATGAGCAGCTCAGTCTTCTCTCTATTAGATTCCACATGTTCCTTATACGGTGGTGACATTTTGGCTACTTTGCTTGTCCGATAGAACAGACACGTTGAGATAATCATTTCACCCATCATCGATGTGGTTGAACTGCTTTCAGAGCCACCATCATTGCAGACCAACAAGTGCCAGTTCTATTGTGATTGATGTTTGACATCATCATCATGGTGCTGGATGTCACCGGTATGCTTGCTGCATAACGTAGCAACAGTTTTAAAGCTCCGCTGGATATCATTGTGATGCTTGCAACATGATACTGCCTACCCCAGCTGCATGCAGTACTTCCCACTCACTCAAGCCAGAAGCCCAAGTGAAAGAGCTAAACTGATGTAATTCATGGCAAAGTGGGAGTTCATTACTGATGCATGGTTCAGTGAAACCATCAACAAATTTATTCATTCCACTAGCTGTTGGCATCCCTGCCCTTCAGGATATTGATGTAGCCAGAGCACTTGGAAAATCCTGAACAGGTGACCATACCAACAGCTGAAGCAAACAGTCTGCTGACCTATACTGTGACAGAACAGTTTCCGGTCAAATAAGAAAATAATTAACGGTCCGTATCTTGCTGGAAAAATGATGAGCATGTTCACGGCATATGGGGTTATTAATATGCAAATCTGCCATCAAGTTTAGGGGATGAAGAGATACACGGTGAGTTGCAAATCTCCAGAACTTGGTTGATTTACACCACTCCACGGTTTGCTTCACACAAACAGCATCTCATCCTTAGCCTCCCCGTTATTTTTAAGAACTTACTGGATTTGCACATTAATTGCCCATTAAACTCGACACAGAAAGTTAATTCTGGTAATTAAGTGCATAAGTATCCTATTAACAGTGTAATAATTTTCATTTTTTCTTTACTTTTAATTTCTGTCTCTCTTAATCCAATCTTTCACACACTTTATTGCTCTTTCTATACCTGAATTGACTCCAATTCACCCACCACTAATTCACTCTCCTCCATCATTTTGGTTTCTTTCTCAATCCTTAAATCTCATTGGTTAAGCAGATATTGTTGATCCTGCCGTTCACTCAGGTCCCAGATGCACGGTTGCCCTTGCCACATCGTTAAAAGCTTCCACTTCAAGCAAGTAAAGGCAGAAAAAAATTTGAGCAGAAAGAGGCAGGAAAAAGTCTAATGGCATAAACCGCAAGATGCAGCTAGATCCGGCCCAATAATGTTTTGTGGTAAAAGTGAACCAAATGTCATGGTGGCCATTACTAAGACATGGCTGCAAGCCTGGTCATGACTAGGAGTTAAATATTCCAGGTTATAAAAGTCTTTAGAAAGGATAGGGAAACTGGAAGAGGAGGGGTAGCCTTATTGATTAAAGATACTATTACAACATTATTAAGAGAGGTTATAGGCAAGGAAAAGGAATCAGCAGAGACTCTGATTAGAATTGAGGAATAAGAGAGGACTTAAAACTATAATGGGAGATTTCTACAAGCTCCTGATAGCTGCAAGAAAGTGGCAGAAAGTATTAATTCAGAGATTAGAGAGGCGTGTAACAAAAGCAGAGTTGTTTTAATGGTAGACTTTAAATTTCATATAGATTGGGAGGAGCAGATTACCTCAAGTCAGAAAGGTAGTGAATTTCCTGAATGCATTCAAGATAGTTTTCTGGAGCAAGATGTTCTAGAACCAACAAGAGGGCAGGCCATACTAGATTTAGTAATGAGTAAGGAGCCAGACGTAGTTACTAATCTAACAGTAAGGGAACATTTATCTAACAGTGATCATAATATCAAATTGAATGTTAGGTTTGAAAAGGAGAAACGTAACACAGTTCCTAAGATTCTAGATTTTGATAAGGCTAACTTTAGCAGTATGAGACAGAGACTGATGACAGCAAACTGGTCAAAACTGTTATCAGGTAAATCTACAGATGAACAGTGGGAGGTTTTCAAAAAAGAGTTTAGCTTAATACAGGACCAATATATACCCCTAAGGGGCAGGACTTCTACTTGCTAAATAAAACAGCCATGGTCAACGAGAGATGAGAGATAACAAAACTAAAGGAAAGAGCATACAAAGGTGTAAAAAATAATGTAGATCCAGGGAATTGGGAGAGATATAAAGAATAGCAATGGAAGAGAAAAAAATAGTAAGAGCTGCAAAAAGGAATATGAAAAGAAACTTGCAAGGGATATCAAGATTAACACAAAAAGTTTTTACAATTATATTAGATGAAAAAGGGTAGTCAAGGGTAATGTGGGCCCTTTAAAAACATGTGGATAATATTGTAAATGAAAATAAGGAAATGGCATACTTATTGAATAATAACTTTGTTAGTTTTCACAGTAGAGGAAGAGGATAATATACCTGACATGCCAGGGAAACTAATAATGAATCAAGGACTGGAACTCACTAAAGTTAACGTTTGGATTTAGAAAAAATAATAGCACTAAAGACTGACAAATCCTTAAGTCCTAATGGTTTCCCCCCCAGGGTTTTAAAGGAAGTGGGTGAGGAAATTGCAGATGCTTTAGCTATAATCTTCCAAAGCGCCCTCGATTCAGGAATTGTCTCTTTAGATTGGAATATTGCAAATGTGGCTCCATTATTTAAGAAAGGTGAGAGAGAGAGAAACCAGGAAATTATAGACCTGTTAGACTAACATCTGTGTGGGGAAGTTACTGGAATCTATAATCATGGAGAGAGTGACTGAGCACTTGGAGAAATTTGAGCTAATTAGAGAGCCAACGTGGATTTGTAAAGGGTAGGTCATGTCTAACGAACCAATTGAATTTTTTGAGGAAGCAACTAAAGTAGTAGACAGGAATGTCGATGGATGTAGTTTATACAGACTTCCAGAAGGCATTAGATAAGGTTCCACATAAGAGACCATTAGCTAAGATTAAACCTCTCAGATTTGAAAACAAATTATTGACCTGGTTAGGAAATTGGTTAGGCGGTAAAAGAAAGACAGTAATAGGTGTGTACTCGAATTGGAAGGAAGTGACTAGTGTTTGGGGCCTCAAGTTCCCCCTCAACTATTATTAATGACTTAGACAACACAATAGAGAGCCATATATCCAAGTTTCCCAAAGACACAAAGATTGGTGGCATAGTAAATAGTGTAGTTGGGAGCATAAAATTACAAAGACACATTGATAGATTAAGTGAGTGGGCAAAACTGTTGCAGATGGATTTCAACACGGGTAAGTGTGAGGTCATCCATTTTGGACAAAAAGGATAGATCAGAGTATTTTTTAAATGGTGAAAAGTTAGCAACAGTGGAGATCCAAAGAGATTTAGGGGTTCATGCGCACAGATCACTAAAATGTAGTGGGCACTGGTCTGGTACAAAAAAAATCAAAAAGGCTAATGGAATGTTAGCCTTTATATTTGGAGGGCTAGAATATAAAGGGGAGAAAGTTTGCTACAGCTATACAAAGCTCTGGTTAGACCACATCTGGAGTACTGTGTACAGTTCTGGGCACCGTATCTTAGAAAGGATATAGTGGCCTTGGCAGGAGTGCAGCACAGGTTCAGCAGAATGTTACGAGGGCTCCCAGGGTTATATTATAAAAGGACACATTACATAAACTAGGCTTGTATTCCCTGGAATATAGAAGGTTAAGGGGTGATTTGATTGTGTTTTTTAGGATTTTGAAAGGAATGGATAGGGTAGATAGAGAGAAATTCTCTCTGTTGCTGAGGGAGTCTAGGACAAGGGGACATACTCTTAAAATCAGAGTCAGGCCATTCAGGAGAAAAGTTAAGAAATACTTCATGCAAAGGGTGTTAGAAGTGTGGAACATGCTCCTTAAGAAAAAAGCAGTAGAGCTCAATTAATAATTTTGAATCTGAAATTGATAGATTTTTACTAAGCCAAGGCGGGTAAATGCAGTTAGGATACAGATCAGCCATGATCTCATTGAATGGCAGAACAGGCTCACGGGGCTGAATGACCAATTCCTATTCCTATGTTCAGATTGCCCATAGTAGCCGCTTGAAGTCACCGGTGACTCTGATACTTTCAGTTAGTTTCTTTTACACCTCTGAATCTGTGCTTGGAATATTTGATCTGTAGAATCCACATTTCTACAGATGTCTCAAATGAATCACCAAGTCATTGCACATGTAAGACTCCTCGCTCCCTTGCTCTTGTCTGAAGAAGTCGGAGTCCCTACTCTTTTAGAAAGTGTGCACTGCCCCTTGAAATTCAATGGCATTACCATCACCGAATCCCCCCATCAACACCCTGGGGGTCACCGTTGACCAGAAACTTAACTGGACCAGCCACATAAATACTGTGGCAACAACAGC